>NC_141135.1:57087495-58287495 GCF_053477565.2 Lygodium microphyllum | reverse complement strand
GGTAATTTTAGTAGGTTTGCAATTGTAAGCCAAAGCATAAAATCTCTCTCTTGTTTTGGAAAGTGAAGCCATGGTCCATTACTTACATAAAAATCCTATGCTTAAGGTTGCAATTTATGTATACCTTTACAAATTTCACTAAAGAAAAAGAAATGTTGAGAGTCGTGTGAACTTGAGAGGTATGGGAGGTTGTGATCACCTCTTCCTATATCTACTCATGCACGAGCTCTTCTCAAACTCTCTTGGTTGGCACAAACTCCCTTTCTTGTTCTTGCTTCTCTCGTGCTTGAATTTTTCCTAGCTATGGAGGAAGAAAGTGAGAGTGAGGAATAGGTTGATGTCCATGTTTACATATTTTGTGTGGCCTAACATCTTTATTTGTGCATATGTGGCTATGGCTTAATGAAAACATGGAGGGGAAGTGTACGTGGTTTCTTGTAACCATGGAGCATATTTTTGTAGTCTTTGAGGCTTGTAGGAGTATCTACAACCTTACCGTATGTGGACATTTAGTCTTTTGGTTGCTTGGAAAGCAGTTATCACTAGTGCATTTTTCGGGAGACCCTTCTTGTCGGGAACACATTGGCGCTGACTTGTCGATGTAGTTGTAGTTGGGAGGCTACAATGTCTCACTCCGACTCCGTTGAAGAATCATTGTCCATGCTACATTGAGGAGAGCTAAGGAGCATAGTCCTTGGAGTCCGTAGAAGAGAGGAGTTGCATGGGTCCTTCGATGTAATTGCAAGAATGACTGCTAGCTCCCACTTAGCACTTGAATAAGCACAAAACCAGGGTACCAAACAGCAAAGTATATGCTTGGAGCTTTGCTCCTCACCATGAAACCTACAAATACATCTCTCTTGCCATGAATACATACACACAAAGGACCCAAGACACACCCTCACTGATCAAGAAACAAGATCAGGAGGCTCCTCCTCTTCCTCTACACACTCAAGATCCATAGTTGGAGCACAAAGGAAGAGCAAGAAGAAGGATGGGCAAAGAGGATTTGGAAAGGAAGGAAGAGAGAAGTTAAAGAGGCACCACAATTTGCTTCAACCTCCTCAACCACTTTTTCCCCAAGAACCCCAATTTCACCCCTTACACCTTTATTAAATCAAATATTTTTGAGCATACATAAACAAAGGTTGAAGCCTTATGTGATGCATGCATTCTAGGCATAATTCCTAAGGTTTTAAAATAAAAGAACATATGCAATGGCTTTTATAGCTCCAAGACAAGCATTTACAATGGTAAAAATATATATCAATGAAGTACAACTTAGATGTAATAGCACAAACATATTTGATAAAGTGAATAATTTGTTGATGTAGAGCCACATGCTTTTAGCATTTTTAATGACAAAATTGGAGACTATCATCGTGTAGCAATGGGAAGGGCAAAAAATTCCAATATTTCCACTAAGGGAATCAACAAAGAAGAAGACCCATCCATGGAAGCCGAAATTGAGAGGGCATCCGTTCATGTCACTCTCCATAAAAAGGGCCAGAACCACTAATTATCGGTGATCCAAACACCATCAGATTACCAAGGTAAGAAATTCAAAACCTTGATTGATTGTCGTAGCACTCATTCTTTCATTTCACTAGCTTGTGTAAGAAGGTCATGGATAGCCACTGTAGTTGCACCCACTTTGCTTGTTGAACTAGCTAATGGGTGAGAAATCACTTGCATTAGACAAACTGTTAAGGTGGAATTCCTACTAAAAAATGAGCCCACATCTGTTAAGTTCAGAGTAATGAATTTAGGAGTCCATGAGTGCCTACTCATGATGGATTGGCTAATCCCCAATGATGCTGACATTCATTGTGGGAAAGGACAAGTCTCCTTTCAAAATCCTAAAGGTGAGCAAGTTACAACACAAGGAGAAGTAGGTAAACCAAATATCTAGCTACATGAGTCCACATGAATAGCTCAAGGGATTAGAAAAGGATTACCCATCTATTTGATAAAGCTGAACAAGTCGGTAGAGGACTTCATTAAAAAACTATCATGGCTAAAAGAGTATGCAAATGTGTTCCCAGAAGAATTGACTAAAATACCACCACTTAGGGAAGTGGATCATGAGATTAAGCTAATACCAGGAGCTACACGAGTCACAAAAAGGTCCTACAAGATGTCCATTCGTGAAGCTATTGAGTTAAAGGAACAACTCAAACTACTATTGGAACTACTATTGGACTAAGGGTACATACACCCCAACAGTTCTCCTTGGGGGGCTCTAGTCTTATTCCAAAAGAAGAAGGATGGTACACTTTACCTTTGCATCAGTTATAGAGGCATGAACCAAGTGACCATCAAGAATAAATATCCTATTCCAAGGATAGATGAGTTACTTAATTGATTGCATGGAGCAAAAATATTCTCCAAGATTGACTTGAGGTTAGGATACTACTAGATCCGCGCCAAGAAAGAGGATATTCCTAAGATTGACTTGAGGTTAGGATACTACTAGATCCGCGCCAAGGAAGAGGATATTCCTAAGATGGCATTCAACACCAAATATGGTCATTTTAAATTCACACTGATGTCCTTTGGATTGACTAATGCCCCTGCCACCTTTAACAGGCTAATGCTGGACATTTTTAGACCATATCTCAATGATTTTGTACTTGTCTTCTTTGATGACACCTTGGTTTATTTCAAGGAAGAGGAGGATCATGAATCCCAAGTCCACATCATCCTTGAGACCATGAGGACTCATAAGCTCTATGTTAAGTAGAAAAGTGCACCTTCCTTAAGAGCCAGATCAAATATCTTGGATTTATTGTGTCAAATGAAGGAATCTCTGTAGACCCTACAAAGGTTAAGGATGTCCATGAGTGGCCTCCACCAACTACTGTTAAAGAAGTGCGTAGCTTTCTTGGATTAACAGGTTGGTACATGATCTTCATTAAGAACTATGCCTTAATTGCAACACTCTTCACAAATTTTCTGAAAAAGTAGGTGCCATAGTGTGGACACCCCCACTGAACAATTAAGTTTTGATCAACTCAAGGATAGCTTAGTGACAACACCAATTCTGAAACTCCCTGACTTGAGCTAGGAATTTGAAGTTGTCATAAATGCTAGCTCACTTGCACTAGGCTGTGTACTAATGCAAGAATGTTATCCTATAGCCTATTCCTCGAGGAAGCTAAAAACCCATGAAAGGAATTATGATACCAATGACCTCGAGTTACTAGTAGTTATTCATGCTCTCAAAATATGGCGACACTATTTGCTTGGTAACAAATTCTCTTTGGTCATGGAGCATAAGAGCCTTAAATGGAACTCAATATGAGGCAATGTTGCCTTCACCCAGACATTCTCTTTGCCAAGCCGATACCTGATCTCAAAGTCATATTCTTTCCATCGATTGCCTCTAGTTGACAAGGAGATCGCAAAAGTCAAGACAAGGCGTAGGGAACTCCAACACCAAGGAGTCCTTTGAGAGGAGTGAAGGTCACATTCCAAGATGCAAAATGGCCCCAAAGCGTAAACTCTCCCAAGTAATTGGAAAAGCCACAAGTACGGAAGGAGGATCAGGCAAAGATGTGATCACCAATATGAATGGGCTATCAGGCGTAATTGCTAATTTGACACTCCAAAACTAGGTACCACTACCTTGTCTAGTACTTTGAACCAAACATTTAAGCATGGACATCATTAGGAAGAAGTCATACTTCGCATCATGTAACTTGCATAACTCGAAAGGTAGTTGAAAAGACTTAATAACCATGAATTTCCACAAATAGATTAAGCATCTATGGGTTGTTGCAGTAATTAAGCCAAGTATTAGGTTCAAACTTTTGCAAATACATCACAGATTACCGATGTACATAAATATTCTGTATAGGTCAATTGCATCATGTAGACCATTGGAGTGAATTAACTCACATTTATGATGAACTCACGTACACTCGCACTTAAATACTTGGGTCACGCCTAATGAATTGCATAAATACACTAGAAGGAATTTTCATGAATGGGAATCCTGCATCTTGTCATCAACTCAAGAAAGACTTGCATCTAGATTTGCATGCATCATGAACAGCTTCAGTTGCACCACATAATAGGGATGCATCTAAAAAGCTAGATTTAAGATATGCATGTGAAATGCTAAGCTTAATTGCAAGGACCAGTTTGGTAAATTAAATCCTACATGATAAGTGAGGCTAAGATTTAATTTGACTCATCTGGGATTTAATCCTAAATACGTCAAATTGTCATTATGACTATATTTTGACTTAGAGTCAATATGCTCTTTTGTCTCTATCCCAATAACTAGCCACGATGAGTCCAAAACACTCTTGGGTATATCATTTTCAAAATAAGATACATCTCAAAGCTAACACAAGAAAAACTCGAATGTTGCATCCACAAGAAGAATGACCATTCGCCACGTTACATTCAATGCTCGCAACTATTTAAGGATTGTAAATGGGCTTAGTTTACGCTTGACTTGTGAGAGGAATGAACAAAAGTTACTGCTATCTTGAGGGAAGGAAACCCTAGGGTAAACTTAAAACCCCAAAAAATTCTAAAGTGGGAAAATGGTTACCAACTGACCAATTTAAATCCTAGATTCGGACCTTAAGATAAGAATCAAAGGCTTAGGGAAGCTACTATCTGAAACTATAGCATAACTGCTCACTCCTATTACATAGGAGTGAGATTGGAAAGAGGTTATCCTCTATCCCTCAAAAGATAATGGAAGTTGATGCCAAGGCAGGAAAGACCCAAGAAGGGCAACGCCAAGCGTTCAAAGATAGGAACTCTACCTTAACATATGTCCAAGCACTCGCCTTCATTGTTGTTTGTGCTTGTAACACTAGATTCAATGTTTGTGAAATGAATGTATGACCCAAGCTCACAAAATAAATTTGAATAATGAATCAGGTTGAATTCATGGAGGGCGTGCCAAGCCACCCCCAGCTGGCCACCAACCCTAGCCAGGGGGATTCTAAATAATCGTGATAGGAACGTGGACCAAACTTGTCACAAGAGGTCTCTCCATGGATTAGTTTGAATGTAAGAGGACACTTGGATGCTAAGGGTGGCTTTGGTTGTAAATTCCTTGCCTTCAGGTCCTACTCAAACAATCTATGTGACTCGAGATGGATTCTCGAGGTCCTGTTACTAATACAAGTGCGAAAACTTGTAAGAAATAAGACACATCCTCATGGATTACGAGAAACATTCTTTTTCGACAAGATTTGTATGTAAGTTAAAATGCTAATATAAAGTTTGCTTCCAAGGAACTTGATTGAGTTGTTTTCATGTCAGTGTTGTAAGTTACGTGAATGAACCATGTTTCCTGTAATGTCCCACCGTGGACTGCCGTGGAGGAACCACCCCCCCTTAATAATCAAATTAAAAACAAAATGTTTTTTTATTATCCTCCCCCCTGTCTTCACCGATAGGTGGCGAGGGGGAAAAGAAGGGGAAGAGGTTGAAGACGACGACAAGGTGGAGTGGGTGGTGGCCAAGCTGGAGTTGACGATGGTGATGGCAACGAGGGAGGAGAGGCCATGTATTTACCCGCCCCTTAGGCATAACGATAACTGGGAGGCCGAGACTCCCCGCCACCATGCACAACTCTACATCCCCCCTCCCCCCAATCAGAAATTTAAAAAAAAAAGGATAGGAAGCCTTAGAGAAGAAAAGAAGGAGAAGAAGAAGAAGAAGAAGAGGGAGAGAGAGAGATAGAGAGAGAAGAAGAAGAGAAGAATAAGAAGAGGAGGAGGGAGAGAGAGAGAGGAGAGAAGGAGGAGAAGAAGAAGAAGAAGAAGAGAGGGAGAGAGAGGGAGAAGAAGAGAAGAAGAAGAAGAAAAGAGGGAGAGAGAGGGAGAAGAAGAGAAGAAGAGTAAGAGAGAGGGAGAGAGAGAGGAGAGAAGAAGAGAAGGAGGAGAAGAAGAAGAGGGAGAGAGAGGGAGAGGAAGAAGAAGAAGGGGAAAGAGAGAGAGAGAGAGAGAGAGAGAGAGAGGGAGGGAGAGAGAGGGAGAGAGAGAGAGAGAGAGAGAGAGAGAGAGATTCTTTCAGGGTGGCCACACACTCCGTCTCTTTCCCGCAATTTATTCCCTCTTTCTGCAAATTGAGCCCCCATCGCAATCATGGGAAGTCACCTCGACACATCATCTCTCTGACAAAAGATAGAGAAAGGTAGAAATTCATAAGCCAAAAGTATGGCGAGGGAGACACGCACCAGCGGTAATCTTGCACCCAACAATGGAGCCACTGGCCAAGGTATTTATTCAAATGCGAATACAATGTTGGGTATGGATAATTCATATCCAAATATCCAGGTGAAAATTGCCATCTCCACTATTTATTGAGGCATAGGTATGCGCATGAATTCAATTCAACAAGTAGCTTGAATTTATCCAAACCCATGTACTCAAATACTTTGCATCCCATTGCTATGCAAGTCATACGTGGCATAAAGAACATAAAGGGTACTTAATGGTTATGCACATAGTTGGTGCATGCATGGGAAATATGATATGAAACATGCATCGATGGTACCCAAAATTGACCTTGCATTCAAGTCTTGTATCCATCCTATGAAGGTTTCGCATTGAGTAATGGTTCAAGAATTGTCTTGTGCTGCCAATGCTAAGCACAACTCACGTGATAATTCAAGGATTACTTGCACTAGAAGATAGCATTGTATTATTACAGATTTTTCTTGCATTCTTTAGGGGAAAGTAAGATAAAGTCAAGTAAAATTCTACTTATTATCACCCTTTGATCCCAAGGGGGAGAGCGGGTACGCGATGGGAAGGTTATCGCGATTACTCCTTGAATGTTATCATCCTTTGATCCCAAGGGGGAGAGCGGGTACGCGATGGGAAGGTTATCACGATTACTCCTCCAATGTTATCACCCTTTGATCCCAAGGGGGAGAGCGGGTACACGATGGGAAGGTTATCGCAATTACTCCTCCAATGTTGAAAAAGGATACCACTGTTTTTGTTGAATGTCCAAATAACATCCTAAATGCTTTTGCATTACACTAATTGTGGAATGTGATTTGGATAATTATTCCAAGTGCTTGTGTTTCATAGAAAATGCATGGCAAGGGTCAGTAATGACAAGTAGCCATGGGAAAATAAAGGAATGTTTTCCACAAAAGATGGTATTAGGCTGATTGCCTTGATCGTACTTCATTCCTAAATGGATTAATTAAGGAAGGATATTTTGCATGGGTGGATCATCTCCGAGATCACACCGTGGACCACCTTGAGAGGGCACTACTCGATTCACGGGTTGAAGGTCAAGTGGTGAAAAGGCCAGCCACGGAAGTTGTCTCACTCTTAGGTCGCTTGGGGTCAGTTCGAGCTCTAGACACCCCTTGTCGAGTCCGGAGCTGACTACCGTGAGCCCAACGTCTGGAGGCATTGGAAGATCCTATTCTAGATAAAGGATGGAAATTTTGGTGCCATGTGATTTGGACCAAGTACTTCTATTGGATAGAAGGGATACATAATTCTCCTGTATGGGCAGGAGACAAAGATTAACTGGAAAATAAGTTAAGGAACTTGGTTGTAAAAAAGGACTGCTTGTTTTGTTTGCATGTCGGTGTTGTAAATTACATGAACGAACCCTATTTCCCAAAAGGAGTAATTAAGAAAGCTGATTTTAAATGTCACCATAAATGTGACAAGACCTGATTAGAAAACTAAAGCTATCAAGGGAAGTGGGTGGGCAGAACCCTGACGAGTCTGTCCTATAGCAGGGTGGTCCTAGAGAATTGGGAGGCTTCTCACATAGTTTTGCCGATGTTTGATCTTTAGATATTGTCAAGTTAGAACCCGATTCATGTTGTTTTAGGGGAGAGGTTGAGCGGCGCATCCCTCTCGTTTTCCATTCTTTTTAAACCAAGTGCGGTATGGATTTGCTTCGGATTGGGTATCTCTGCGTAAATGATGCCAGGAGGCCTATTACACGGTGGATTCCGTGTTACGGTAGATTCCGTGAGGTTTTGCAGTGGATTCCGTAAGATTTTATTATCAGGGCTCATATACAAAGTGGATTCTTTGTGCGAGAAGTCAATGGGGACGCCTATCCTTTTCAGGCGTTTTGTTAATTTTATGTGTACATGGGTGATTCCATAGCGGGTGATTCCACAAAATACATATTTAAATTAATAAATGTTTATGAGTTTAGAGTGTAAACTTGTGATAAATTAAGGTTAGGATTGATTTCTAACCAATTTATTTATGTAGCTGAAGACTGCTAGGTATTCACTTTTGTCGATTTAATTATATTATTTTACTAACGATTGTGAATGCTTCAGTTGATGTGTAGAGATAGCAACGGTGGCAATGGGAAGCATTGGAGGATAGCATGTATTCAAATTTATTGCCAATATTTTGATGGAGTGTGTCTTAGGCATGGCGCCTATATTTTGTCACGCTTATCTATCAAGGCGCTTGATATTTATTTATTATTTTTGTATGCGCATGGACGGACGATTTAGATATTTGTATTTGGACATTGTATTTGAGTATGCCTGACTTCTTGGGCATCCATTAGCTTTAATTCTATTTGGCTCAAAAGCAAACTCAAAAGCCAAAAGCGTGCTATTTTGTAATTTGGGCTATTATTTGAGCTTGAAGATGATTAATATATGAAATACATGCTTTGTCGAGCGCTCACACAAGGCATGGGGCGAGATTGCACCCAATTGGTCTCTTGTTCATGTTGTGCAAGCTTTTTACATTGATTTGTGTGCAAAAAGTAGAGTTCTTTTATTCTTGGGGACCTTCTGACGCTCACTACGCACGCATACAGCATTCGATCTACGCACCATTGGTATCAGAGCGAAGCTGAGATCGAGAGCTTCTAATCGCTTACCATCTTGCGCGAAGGCGGAGCTCCTGGAATGATCGAGCTCTACAGTCAGTTTCATCGCGAAGATCGATATCGGTGTGTTCGTGGCGGTCCAAAACCCCCTTCTGCACTCTCTGTGTCAAGATTGTGGGAGAGAAGGAAGGAGTCTCACTTGTAGCTTTCTTGCTTGCACAATGGGGAAATACACACAGAGGTGGAGGCTGAAAACAGTTTTCCTCTTCTTAGTTGTGTAAGCCAAAAAGAACTCTCATACAAAGAAAATAGAAGAACCCTATATATGGGTCTCAAACCAAACTCAACTAGCTAAGGTGGCATACTAACTGAGCCACGAACTAGAGTAGATAAGGATAGCTATCATGTAGCTATTATTCATGGGCGGTGTACCAACCGCGTCTACAACTAACAAGTCGGTGACATAAATGCACAACGGTCACCCTGGCATATCACGAGTGGAGCTCGATATCTCAACACTCCCCCTCGAGCTCAATCCCAATTTCTGCACACCAAGCAGGTCTCTGAACTTGCGCAGCTTCTCTGCGTCCAATGCCTTCGTGAATATGTCAGCTACCTGATCCTCTGTGCTGACATAAACTAGATCAATAAGACCTAGTAAAACCCTCTCTCGCACATAGTGATAATGCACCTCAATGTGCTTTGTTCTAGCATGATAGACTGGGTTATTTGCCAAGTGTATACTACTCATGTTGTCACAATAAATGACAGTTGGCCCATCTGTAAGCTGATGCATATCATAAAGTAGCTTATGCAACCAAGCTACCTCACATGCAGTCATTGCTGCACCCCTGTACTCAGCCTCTGTGCTCGATAAGGCAACTGTAGGCTATTTCTTACTGCTCCAAGTGACTGCAGCACTCCCAAAAGAGAACACATATCCACTGGTAGATCGTCTATCAGAAATACTACCAGCCCAATCAGCATCAGTGTATCCATGCAACTGTATCTGAACCCCAGTCTCATAAAATAGTCCATACTGCAATGTGGACTTCACATACCTGAGTATGCGTCTAGCCGCATCCAAATGTGGTTTCCTTGGAGCCTGCATAAACTGACTTACCAATCCAACAACATAGCTCAAATCTGGCCTGGTAATAGTCATATAAATCAAACTTCCCACTATGCGTCTGTACATAGTAGGATCTTCTAGAAGCTCACCTGCATCTGTGCTCAGCTTCACATTCTGCTCCAAAGGAATTGAAATAGGCTTACAGCCTGTCATCCCATATTTGGACAGCATGTCCAATCCATACTGCCTCTGCAAGAGCTGTATCCCACTTGGTGATCTAATCACCTCAATGCCCAAAAAATAACACAGCTCTCCCAAATCCTTCATCTCAAACTTCTACTTCAATAGCATTTTCACATGAAGGATATCTTCATCACTGTCACCTGTCATAATCAAATCATCAACATAAATGACAAGTAGCATAATACCTTTCTCTGTTTTTCTCACATAAAGTGAGAAATCTGCCTTGGAAATCTGAAAGCCAATAGTGACAAGATACTGTCCTATCTTGTCAGACCATGCTCTAGGTGCTTGCTTCAAGCCATACAAGGCTTTCTTCAACCTGCAAACAAACTCAGGATGAACAGCATGCACATAACCTGGTGGCTGCTCCATATAGACCTCTTCTTGCAAATCACCATGCAAGAAGGCATTCTTTACATCCATCTGATGTAAAGACCATCCCTTTGATGCAGCCATAGCAATGACTGCTCTTACGGTTGCCATCCTTGTAACCAGACTGAATGTTTCTTCATAGTCAATGCCATATGTTTGTGCATACCCCTTGACTACTAATCTTGCCTTGTATCTGTTCACAGAACCATCTGCATTGTGCTTCACCTTATAAACCCACTTACAGCCAATTGCATTTTTACCTTTAGGCAAAGGTACCAATTCACATGTAGCATTTGCTTCCAAGGCATCCATTTCTTCATCCATGGCTTTCTCCCATTTTTCTTTTCCCATGGCTTCCTCAAAAGAAGTGGGTTGTGGTTCCTGTATCACTTTAACCATATATGCATAGTGAATGGCTGTAAATCCATCATATTTCAGCCTATCCACAGGATACCTAGTTCTCGTAGACCTGCGCAAAGTAGGTTCACTCCCAGGTGCTCTCAAAACATCCCTGGTCTTCCTTACTCCAAGTGTAACAATAGAAGAAATACCCAACTCATCATCAATGCTCTGTTCGGAGCCACTGGATTCACCATCCACATAAGAGTGACCTGCATTCACATCAAACATGCGTTGATCAACCTTCTCTTTTCCTTTTCGTGATACCTGCATACCACTATCTGCATTGCTTTGAGAAGATTCTCCTGATCATAATCTGCCTGTCCATGGTGAAGAATGTGAACCACTGCTAGAAGACGCTCTAGGTCCACTAATATTTTGTGACTGCTGCTGTGAATTCTGTGCAACATTACCATTTTGTGCATCTACATCATCAATCACATTTACTGGTTTATACCACCGACTCATCTCATAAAAAACAACATCTCTGCTCACTGTAAACTTACGAGTAGAAGGGTTATAGCATCTATACCCTTTTTACTGCAGAGAGTAACCAATAAAGATGCACTTCTCAGCTTTTGGATCCAACTTGGATCTCAACTCATCTGGCACATGTACATAGGCAATGCAACCAAAAATTTTCAAATGAGAAATATCTGGTTTCCTACCAGTATACCTTTCCTCTGGAGTCATTCCATGTATTGTTGCAGTGGGAGTCCTGTTCATTATGTAGACTGTTGTAGCAACTGCTTCAGCCCAATAAAAATCTGGCAAGTCTTTTTCATTGAGCATGGCACGAGATACCTCTCCAATATGCCTGTTTTTCCTTTTTGCAATTCCATTTTGTTGTGGGGTATGACTGCATGAATATTGCTGCTTTATGCCATGCTCCTGCAGGAACCTTGCAAACTCATTTGAGAGGTACTCTCCCCCTCCATCTGACCTTAGGCATTTTATCTGTAGGCCTGTTTCTTTTTCAACCATAGCTTTAAGAGTTTTGAAATGCCCAAAAACTTCACTTTTCTTTTTCATAAAATACACCCAAACTTTTCTGCTATAGTCATCAATAAAAGTGACAAAATAATGACAGCCTCCAAGAGATGCAGCTTTAGTAGTCCACACATCAGAGTGGATTAATTCCAATGGCTTCTCACTCTCTTGAACATGTCTAGGAAATGGTTTCCTTGCCTGTTTTCCAAATTGACAGGCTTCACATACCTTATGCATTTCTGCAACCTTGAATTTGGGCAATCCTGCAACAATATTTTGGGCCTGCATTGATTTAAGTCGTTGTACATTAACATAACCAATGCGTTTATGCCAGATATCAATATCTGCAACTACACCGGTCCCATGTGCAAACATTGCTGCACTCAATTCAGACATGTCTGCATCCAACGTAAACATTCTGCCCTTCTTCTTTCCTTTTGCTATCAAGCGACCTTTATTTTTCATATCCTCAACAAAGCATCCATGGGGATTAAATCTGACCTGCAAGCCCTGCTCAACTATTTGACCAACAGAAACCAGATTCTTGGTGATATTCGGGACATGAAATACATCGGACATGTATTTCTTTTTCCCATCCTGCATAGACAAAGGAATTTTTCCAATCTGCACAATAGGATGTGCAGTATCATCACCAGTCTCCACAAATCCTGGGTTTTCCATTTTCCTTGCATCCTCCATCCATTCTGCATGACCTGTCATGTGGTTTGACGCACCTGAGTCAACATACCATACATCGTTGCTTTCTTCTGCACTTGTCACAGAATTATTCATGTGCTGCACCATAAACAAATGCTCATTTCTGTCATCACCCTGTCTACTAGAAGATGCATAATTTCCTTGTTGCAGTTTTCCATTCATGATGTCATTCTGCTTTTTATAGCAGTCTTTAGCCATATGACCCATTTTACCACAATAGTAGCATTCAACATTACTGTTTGCATTTTGGCCTCTTTGCCATCCACCACGACCTCTTTGGCTCCCCCTGCCTCTAGAGTTACCACGTCCTCCTCCATAGGACTGGTTTTCTTGAGTTTGTTGCATATTCTGATTTCTACCACGGCCTCCAAAGCGGCCTCCTCTACCTCTGCCTCTACCTCTTTCAGCATTTGAGTAGAAGACAGCTTCTTTTGAAGTTCCTCCTGAAGAAGATGCACCACCATTTCTCTGCTCCTCAGAAATTAAAAGAGCAATCAACTCCTCAAAATCAGGAAATCTTTCACGAACTGAAATGGATGTCCGAAACTGTGCATAATCCTTTCCTAGACCATTCAAGGTCACAGAAACTAAATCATCATCTTCCACTGGCGACCCAATGGAAGCAAGTGCATCCGTAATCTTCTTCACCTTCATGTGGTAGTCATTGATGCTCATATTTTCTCTTTGCACATTGTGCAACTCTTGCTTGAGCTGCATTTTCCTGGCTTGCGTATTTGTGCTATACATCTTTGACAGAGTATCCCATGCCTCCTTTGGCGTACTTGCATCCTGAATATGCACAATCATAGAGTCTGAAATGCTGATAGACAGCCAGTACATAACTTTCCTGGCTCTCTCATGCCATGCTTTGAATGCCTGCATTTGCTGTTGATTGGGAACATCAGGAAGAACTGGTTCTTCTTCATTTCCTGCAACAAATTCCCAATATCCTTTTCCCATAAGGAAATTCGTCATTCTAAACGTCCATGCTTGGAAGTTGTTCTTGTCAAGTTTTTCAGTTACAATCTGTGAAAGAGAATCAGACGCCATTACAGAATCCTGCAAAAAAATCTGTCACTGCAAAAAACTCTGCTTCACCCTCACAAGGGCAAATCTGCAAAACTGGCGAAAGTGGTATTTGACCACACAGTCACTTCCTAGTGACGATTTTGCATAACCAGGAACCAAGGATGATTCTGTAACTCCCAATATCTCTGCGCATAAACATACGATGCAATTTCTACATAAACTTTTCACCGACCTGTAGAACAGTGGTCGCACAGTATAAAACAGAGCCTTTTCCTGAGTGCGTGCAGAAAACTTGCGCCTCCAAAACAGGCCCCGAAATGGCCTCAAATCAAAAAAATAGGGTCGCCAAGGGCTAAAGCCCTTGCCCGCAGCATATACTGCCCTCTTGCTTCACCGCGAAGGGCGTCTCAACCTGAGACAATGCACTCCTGCACTTTCCGGCTGTGCTACCTGCAGAGATCTGCTCCCAAAACAGAAAATGAAAGCAACACTGCTCCTCTTACCAGAACACCGCAAGCTTGGCTTGCTTTCTTGAGCTCCTTACCACAAACAAGGCTCTGATACCATGTCAAGATTGTGGGAGAGAAGGAAGGAGTCTCACGTGTAGCTTTCTTGCTTGCACAATGGGGGAATACACACAGAGGTGGAGGCTGAAAACAGTTTTCCTCTTCTTAGTTGTGTAAGCCAAAAAGAACTCTCATACAAAGAAAATAGAAGAACCCTATATATGGGTCTCAAACCAAACTCAACTAACTAAGGTGGCATACTAACTGAGCCACGAACTAGAGTAGATAAGGATAGCTATCATGTAGCTATTATTCATGGGCGGTGTACCAACCGCGTCTACAACTGACAAGTCGGTGACATAAATACACAACGGTCACCCTGGCATATCACGAGTGGAGCTCGATATCTCAACACTCTGATCGTGAAGGGCCAGCTTGTGGAGGCGGAGGACCACGTGGACATCTTCTTCATCAAGTCTTCTTCAAACAGCAGATAAGACTCCATAGCTTAAAAAATTCAAAGCTTTAAAAGTTTAGTAAGCTTAGTAATAAGCTTATTAAAAAGCTTAAGGGCCCCCAATTTTTTGATTTGTGGCCGCGGCATGTACTCGCTTGGGTCGACGGCGCAAAAAAACGGCCCCCCTCTCAATTTTTCTCCCAAAGCTTAAGTGAATTAAGCTTTAAAGAAGCTTAATCACCCAAGTCCACTAAGCCTCCTTACTCCTGTAAGTTAATTAAGTCACAGAGGTCACTACTGACTTATCCAACCACTCCCATAAAGGCAGTTCACACGCAGAAGCACAGAATTCGTTTATTGCTCTCTGGTAGACTCTGTTCACACCTGCGGACTTGCTGAACCAGTTTCAGCAAACACAGAAGTTCATACACAGTTTCTACGAAGACAATGAATACCGCAATCGCAAAAGACAAAGACTATAAAAGCCAAACAAAATATATAAGCCTTGTATACCTGCCTTTGAGCTACACTCATCTCGCTAATCAGATTTCGAGAGTGTGAGGTCTTTTGAATTTTGCAGGATGATCGATTCAAACATGGACGATTTTATGGCTGAAGGTGATTTACCCAAACCAATGATGGAGCAAAAGTTGGATTTGATTATGATGCAGCTCAAAGAAGAACGAAGAGCCCGACAAGCTTTGCAAGTTCAATTGGCCAATTTGCAACGAACTACCACCGACCAAGGTGGACCGCAACCCAAAGATCTTATACGACATACCATCGATGCGACATTCGAAGCCGAATCCATTCGCAAAGAGACAAAGATAAGTAAAAGAAACTTCAAATTTCGTACTTTCAATGGATCGCGTGATGGAAAAACTGTACTTGCATTTATCACTCAATTTGATGATTACTTCCATGAAGAAACATATGCTGAGAAAGATAAAATTTAATGTGTCACTAACCATTTAGTTGATCGAGCATCTCTATGGTGGACTGTGGTTCACAAGAGCATTGATTGTCCCACTACTTGGGAGAGTTTCCAAAAGAAGTTTTTTGCAAAATTTCCTTCCTCCTTAGTTCCATGAAAAATCCATAAAGCAATGGGATCTTCTATAGCAAAGAGATCGTGAACCTATTTCCCAATACACTGAATATTTTTGGAATGCCCTACTGTAACTACGCATGCTCGAAGATGTACCTGAAGCGACTCACAAACACAAGTTTATGTCTGGCCTACTTGGACATTTCTATGCTAAAGTCAATATGTTCAAGCCAACAATCCTTGAAGATGCAATTTCCTTGGCTCATGACACTGAAGTTAAGATTCGAGGAAGAAACAAGCAACCACAACAATTTCAAACTAATGGTAACTATGGTTCCAAACAATTCAATTCAAATTTTCGAAGATTCAATAAAGTCGTTTTCTTCCATCTTCATTCTGTAAGTCTTGGACACAACCACCCGCTTTGCCATCAAATACCAATCCAAACCCTAAGCCATCCTCATAGCCAAATCCCAACATTCCCAAACTTCTTGCCATTACCAACAATGTATCTAAAGCCAAACCCATAGTTTGTTACAAATGCCATCAACCTGGACATCTAGCAGCCAATTGCCAAACCAAAAAGCCACCTATCCAAATCAATTATTTTGGAGCAATGGAAGAAGAAGAATGTGAGGAAATGCCTGACTTTATGGAAGCTAATGATGACATTGATACTACTTCAGATACTTTGCTAGGTATGCCAACTCCACATTCTTTGTTAAAAATGAAATGTTTTGTGCATGGTAAAGAAAAGGCTATTTTACATGATGATGGTAACACACATGATTTTATTTCTGTAAAGTTAGTGAAAGAATTGAATTTACAAACTATTTCTACACATTATCGCATTAAAGCTGCATTCCTAGGCACGAGATATAATAGAACACAAGAGGTGCATAATTTAGAAATTAAAATTGGTGAATATGCTGAACGAAGAAATTTCCTAGTTGTACCTTTGCAGTCTAGTGACATTATCTTAGGAATGCCTTAGCGTCATCAGTATAATCTTGACATAGATTATTCTACGCATTCAATTAAAATTTATTTTCAAGGAACAAATCACATTGCATGGTATGCATGCTTCTAATAACTTTCCATTGCTTACTCATACTCAGGCTAAACGTGCATTACGTAAAAGTACTAAATCTTATTTAATATGGGTGAATGAACTTCAAGCTAAAGAAAAACAGATGCATCCTAGGCATACACAATTTCTTGCTCAATTTCAAGATTGTTTTGCTGATGATTTACCACCTGGACTACCACCTACACGTCCTGAAGATCACAAAATAAATTTAATTCCTGGAACACAACCACCATGTAAAGCATCATATAGGCATAACCAAATTGAACAGAAAGAAATTCCAAATCAAATAGAAGAATTGCTTAACAGAGGATTGATTAGACCTAGTAGTTCTCCATTTGGTGCACCTGTATTATTAGTAAAGAAGAAGAATAATACTTATCGCATGTGCATTGATTATCGTGCCCTGAATAAAATTACTCTTAAGAATAGATATCCAATTCCTAGGATAGATGATCTTATGGATAAACTACAAGGATCTGCCATATTTAGTAAGATAGACCTTAAATTTGGTTATCATCAAGTAAGATTGGATAAATCTGATATATTCAAAACTACATTTAGAACACAATTTGGACACTATGAATTTCTAGTGATGCCTTTCGGTCTAACTAATGCACTAGCTACATTTAGTTATATGATGAATCACATATTTTTGAAATACCAGCATTGTGTCATAGTATTCTTTGATGATATATTGGTATTCAGTAAAAATGAGAATGAGCATTATGAACATCTGTCTTTAGTTTTTAAGTTGTTAAAAGACAATCAATTGTATGCTAATCTAGAAAAGAGTGAATTCTTTCAAATAGAAATTGAATATCTAGGACATATTGTTTCATCAGAAGGTATTAAGGTTGACCCTAAAAAGATAGAAGCAATTTTAAATTAGCCCATTTCCAAAAATGTGCATGAGTTACATTCTTTTCTAGGTCTTGCTAGTTTCTACGGAAAGTTTGTGAGAAATTTTTTGTTACTTGCATTACCTTTGACTAAACTTTTAAAGAAAGGTATTGTTTATAACTGGACTGATAATCAACAAAAATCCTTTGATTTATTGAAACATGCATTAACCCATGCTCCTGTATTACAACTGTCTGATTTCAATAGACCATTCTTTTTAGTAGTTACTGATGCTAGTGGATCTGGAATAGGAGCCGTCCTTATGTAAGATAATCATCCCATAGCTTACTCTAGCTGTAAACTGAAACCATTCGAGCTTAAATACTCTACCTACGATAAAGAATTACTAGCTATAGTACAAGCCTTACGTCAATGGAAACATTACTTAATGAATTTTGAATTTATGATTAAAACTGACCAACAAAATATTAGACATCTCCTTAGTCAATCCCAAATATCTGACCGACATATTAAATGGGCAATATTTATTCAAAGTTTTCATCCCCTTATACAATATCAACCAGGAAAAGAGAATATTGTAGCCGACGCTTTGAGTAGAAGACTGACAATTCATAATATTTCTGTGATATCATTTGATTCCCTTATCCCTATGAAAGATACTTATCATTAGGATATTACTTTTCAAGCTGATTGGAATAAATTAGTTACAAATAATTGGATTCCTATTGATTCACTATCTTACAATAATGGATTCATGTTTTATGAAAAGAGATTATGTGTGACAGTTCCATTTAGATCTTTTGTTTTGAATGAGATTCATTGTCCTCCATATCAAGGTCATAGAGGTATTATATCTACTTTGCGTACATTGGATGAAGATTTTTTGGCCACATATGGACACTGATGTATCTAACTTTGTATCTGAATGTTTAGTTTGTCAACGAGTTAAAAGACACCATGGTAAACAATATGGTTTATTAATGCCACTATCTATTCAATCACGACCATGGGAACAAATTTCAATGGATTTTATTACTGGTTTACCTAACACTAAAGCTAACCATGATATGATTTGGACTGTTGTAGACAGGTTTAGCAAACAAGCATATTTCATTCCATGCAAGAAAACTCTAACTGCATCTCAAGCTGCTCAATTGTTTTTGAAAACTGCTTTCACTAATCATGGTTTACCAAAAGTTATTATTTCTGATTGTGATTCTAGATTCTGTAATAATTTTTGGATTACTTTGTTTGCTAACTTAGGAACAAAAATTAATTTTTCATCTGCATTTCATCCTGAAACAAACGGTCAAACAAAAGTTACTAACAGTACTATTTTAGATCTTTTACGTGCTTACACTATTTCAAAACCACACACATGGAATACACATCTACATTTACTTCAGTTTGCATATAATAATACACCACATACAGCTACAAAGAAAGCACCATTTGAAGTTATTTATGGATATAGATTGCCTACACCTGTTGCATCATTATCAAACAAAATTCAGACTGTTGATGATATTGCTAACATGCATGCTACTATTTTTGATGAAGTTAAAGACATGATTGCCAAAGCCCAGCAATCATATACAAAACAAGAAAATAAGAAAAGACAGGCTATGAATTTTAAAGTTGATGATTATGTTTGGTTATGAATAGAAGAACGTAGATTACAAAGTGTAGATAAACACCCAGTTGTCAAATTAACACCTAGATTCTATGGACCATTCAAGATCATACACAAAATCAATGACAATGCATTCAAACTAGAACTATCACAACATTGGAAAATTCATAACACCTTCCATATCAGTTTATTACGACCCTTTAGAGGCCAATTACTTGTACACCCTGTCTATGAAAACCCACCTTTGCTAGATGATGAGACTGAAATCCTTGAGCCTAAAACTATTATAGATACTTACTTTATGACCACTAGAACTGGCCGTAGATATTCTAGATATTTGGTTAAGTTTAAAAACCATCCTGTTGAAGTGGCCCAATGGATGCACGCTAGAGACTTAAATGCTTTCCCCACTCTGTTAGCTCCACATTGAGCTAATAGCAATTAAGGACAATTGCTATCCCACCTCGGGGGTATGATGCTAGGAGGCATATTACACGGTGAATTCCATGCCACGGTGGATTCTATGAGGTTTTACGGTAGATTTTGTAAGATTTTATTACAGGGGCTCATACACAAAGTGGATTCTTTGTGCGAGAAGTTGATGGGGACACCTATCCTTTTCGATCGTTTTGTTAATTTTATGTGTACATGGGTGATTCCGCAAAATACATATTTAAATTAATAAACATTTATGAGTTTAGAGTGCGCACTCCTGATAAATTAAGGTTAGGATTGATTTCTAACCAATTTATTTATGTAGCTGAAGACTGCTAGGTATTCACTTTTGTCAGTTTAATTATATTATTTTACTAACGATTGTAAATGCTTCAATTGATGTGTAGAGATAGCAGCAGTGGCAGTGGGAAGCATTGGAGGATAGCGTGTATTCAAATTTATCGTCAATATTTTGATGGGCGCGTGTCTTAGGCATGGCGTCTATATTTTGTCGCGCTTATTTATCAAGACGCTTGATATTTATTTATTATTTTTGTATGCGCATGGGTGGACGATTTAGATATTTGTATTTGGACATTGTATTTGGGTACGCCTGACTTCTTGGGCGCCCATTAGCTTTAATTCTATTTGGCACGAAAGCAAACTCAAAAGCCAAAAGCGTGCTATTTTGTAATTTGGGCTATTATTTGAGCTTGAAGATGATTAATATATGAAATACATGCTTTGTGGAGCACTCACACAAGGGATGGGGGGAGATTGCACCCAATTGGTCTCTTGTTCATGTCGTGCAAGCTTTCTACATTGATTTGTGTGCAAAAAGTAGAGTTCTTTTGTTCTTGGGGACCTTCTGATGCGTGCATACAGTATCTGATCTGCGCCCCCAGTAAAGTAGGATGATCCAAAATCTGATGCTAGAATGTTGTCAAGAGACCTTGATCCCTAGGAACCCAGATTTCAAGTCGATCCTTGTGGGTTTGGCCGTGAACCTTCTGTTTGCAGGACAAACTCAGGAGACCCTAGGCAACAAACCCTGGAACATTCCATGGGAGTGCCAGGTGGTGACGCTTAGATTCGTTTCTCGATGAACCACTAAAATGTGCTTGGAGAGCCGATAGGTGGGGCATGTTATATTCCCTAAAGGGCTTAATTAAGGAAGCTGATTTTAAATGTCACACATAAATGTGATAGAACCTAATTAGATAACTAAAGAATGCCTATTGAGGGAAGCGAGTGGGTGAAACCCCCGACGGGTCCATCCTACAGAAGGGTAGTCCTAAAAGACTGGGAGGTTTCTCACAAGGTTCTATAGTTGTATGATCTTTGGGTAATAGTAGGTTAGAACCCAATTCATGCCATTTTAGGGGACCAAAATGGGACTATGCCCTATAGGTAGAGAGGTTGAGTGGCGAATCCCTTTCATTTCCCATTCTCATTGAATCAAGTGTGGCATGAGTTTGCTTTGGGTTGGGTATGTTTGCGTAAAGTAGGATACCTAGGATATGGCACTAGATTGCTATAGGAGACCTTGACCACTAGGAATCCAGATTTCAGGACGATCCTAGTGGGTTTAGCCGCAAATGTTTTGTTGCAAGGTAGAGTCGGGAAAACCCTAGGTGACAAACCTCAGAACATTCCATGGGAGTGCCAGGTAGCAACGCTTAGATTTTTTTCTCGATGAACCGTTAAAAAAAATGTTTTTGGATAGCCATTAGGTGAGCACGTTACAATATCAAAGCTCAGGGGGCTTTGAGGTGTGAAGAGTACATGAGAGGCAAGGGTTTAAGATCAAAGAGAATAAATGTCATCTATTGTATCCACTAGCAGTACTGGCACATTAGGTGATATTGCTACTATACATCGACAATTCAAAAAATGAGGATTCATCTATCAACCTTCAGCAAAGGCAAGTTAGATGGTACAGATCATACTTTGTGAAGTTTAAAATCACAACTATCCTTGATTCTTACGAGCTTCTAGAGATGGTGCTGGGGACTGACCCAAAACCACAACCCATCCTAGCCTATAAAATTTGAGAATTATAATTCCTCAAACTATAGATCTTCCATAATCTTGGAAATAAAGGAATGCAGATGCATTGTGTGCCGTAGTTTTTAACCTTGATTCAATATACAACCAAGGCATCAAAGGCTTAAAACATACTGAGGAGTCATTACAAAACATGAAATCAAACAAGGATTTAGAACTTGGAGAATCAACTAGTAGTAGAGAAGTTTGCTAAAGGAGAGATAGGTGAGGCATTCATCACTCATATCAAGAATCTACGCGACTAGAGACCGTTGGCACTAGGATACAACAGACTAGTGAGGAGCTAGCTTGGAGGTGTCTTCGAATTTATCCACCAAATTTTGATGGATTGGTAATTGTCCTAAACACTCAAGTGAGACTCCAAGCTTTGACATTTGAGAAATTTTGTGCACTACTAATGGAGAAGGAGTTGAGGCTTAAATCCCAAGAAGGTAGAAATAGTAGAGATGTTTCATTCTTTGCCAATGCAAAATACTAAGGTAGTTCCTCTACCAACAATGAAAAAAAGAAGAAGGGTGGTTAGAAAATGTTTCAAGAAGAGTGCTTCTACTACAAGAAGAAATGATATGCAATTGTAGATTGTCATGTCAAAAAGGAAAATGAAAATAATGGCATCATGAAGGCTAAAGGGAAGGAGACAAACAATATGGCTAAAGAAGAGTTGGAGTTATTCATGGCGATCATTGAGAAAGTGTGTTCCTCGATGCAAGAAATATCTAACACTAACTCATGGGCATTGGATAGTGACGCCTCTTTATCACATGACCAACAAGAAAGGTCTATATATCTCTATGAAGCCTCTACAAGAATCCATCATTGTGATGATTGGAAATAATGCAAAATGCCCTAATGAGGGCACAAGTACTATTTCCTTTATTACTACAAATGGTGAACTCAAAATTCTTTCAAATGTGTTGTATGTTTTAGAGATTAAGAGAAATCAATTATCAATTGCTTCTATAACTTACCTAGGCCATGATATGAGATTCACTAAGAAAGGTACAAAATTATTGACAATGCTAGTAATGTTGTTGGTAAAGGAGAAAGAAGAAACAACATGCATAAGCTAAGTGCTCTTACACAGCTATCGCTAGTGTGGGCATAAGTAAACTTTGGCATGAAAGATTTTCTCACATTGGTTTTATAGTGTTGAAGGAGATACATAAGCAAGGTATGGTTGCTCACCTACCTATAATAACTTAAATGAAGGAACCATGTGAAGCTTGTATGATGGGCAAGAAACAGAGAAAGACATTTCTACAAGAAAGCAAGAATAGGTTAAAGGCTCCTCTAGAGTTGATGCATGCTGACTTATGTGGTAAAATGCCTACAAAAGGCTTGCTTGAATCTTCTTATTTTATGTTAATTGTTGATGACTACAGTAGGAAGATGTGGGTGTACTTCCTTCGTAATAAGGCTCAAGCTTTTGGTAAGTTTTAAAAATGGCTAAAAGTTATTGAGAATAAAATAGGGAAAAGTGTGAAGAAGTTTAGAATGTTGAGATGACAAGCTCAACACATGTGGACATTGATGATGGACCGCCTGGTTAGATGGGTCCACACGTCTATACTTAGCACGTCGGTGGTCATTATGACTCTCACATGGCCACTAACTCATTACTTATTATATTCAGGTTGTTACACCTATTTACAGCTGGCATAGTTATAGCGCCAGTCGACTAGTGTAGTCAGTTATGCATTGTTTGACTTAGTAGGCCACTTTCCTTTGTGTTGTATCTTATCTATACTTTGTGTACATTGTAAAGTGTGTGGAAGAAGAAGAAGAAACCAGTAAGAAAACGTTTTGGCCTCCATCTCTCTTCTTGTCTCTTGAGTGAGCTTCTCCTTGTGCATTCTGTGTGTGTTTGGCGCATCATCTCGAGCAAGTCCCCCCACTATGCAATTCTTGACATGTTATCAAAGCCGCGCCACTGAGAGAGGCTGATTTCGAAGGCTGAAGAGAAGGAGAAGAAGCAAGGTTCGAGCAAGCAAGCCATGGGTAAGAAGCTCTTCCATTCTTCCACTCTTTCTCTTGGATAGTGCCTGTGGAGGCACCGGAAGCAGGGTCGAGCAAAAATCTCAGATTGAGTGAGATGTGGTGTGCGCGAAGAGCATTGTATATTCTGCATATAAGCCCTTTAGGGCGTTTTCGCAGTTATTTTGGGCATCTGAGGAGGCTGTTTCAGGGCCCGTTTTAGAGCCGCAAGGTTGTGGATAGCAGCTTCAGGATACACTGTAACTTCGATTGTATTGACCGAAAGTGGGTGTATAGGTTACAAATTTCAGATTTGTAAAAGTTCAAAGGTGTTTACCAGTGTAAACACAATGTTTATCTACAAACAGGTTACAGATTGCATGTATTGTTGAGTAGACAGTGAAAAAGGTTGTCTGGTGTATTGCTGTGCACTACAGGTCGAAGATTGCAGAAGATTTGCTTGCTCTTTGGTATTAATTTTGTGACAATGGCGGAGAACAGTGGAAGCCCCATCATTGAGAAGCTCGATAAGAACAACTATCCTTCATGGAAGTTCCATGTCACGAATTTCCTTATTGGAAAAGGCCTCTACGAGTTTGTTTCAGGTGAAGAAAAGGAGCCGGAGATGAGTGATCCTCCAACGGCAGAAGAGACAAAGGCACGGAAGGAATGGAATGCAAAAGATAAAAAGGTCATGTATTGGTTGTCTGCAGTAATTGACAATAATATGCTGGGACACATTAGAAATGCAGAGAATTCATATGCAGCTTGGACCATACTTGAAAGAATGTTTTCTGTAAATACAAAGGCACGAAAGATTCAACTCAAGCAAGAGTTGAATACATTGAAGAAAGGGAAGATGTCTATCAATGAGTATGCACTGAAGGTAAGAAGCATTGTAGATGCATTGGCAGTAATTGATGCAATGCCCGATGATGATGATTTGGTGTCGTCTACCTTGGGTGGACTTAACAATGAAAAGGTTTGGAAGTCTTTTGTAACTTTTGTATATGTTAGAAAGCCCTTTCCAGATTTTGATGAGTTGGTATCCCTTATGATCACTGAAGAGATCAACATGTAGAGTGAGACATCTGAAAGAAGTGGTGAACAGGTCCAAGCTTTCTACTCCAGTTCAGGAAGGGGACGTGGGGCAGGTTCTCTTCAAGAGGCCGTGGTACAGGACGTGGTAGTGACAACCAGCAAAACAGATTGAATCAACAATTTGGCGATATGTAGGTTTCAGGAGGTCGTGGTAACTTTAGAGGCAGGGGAAGCTTTAGAGGAAGAGGTGGATGGCAGAACAGAGGCTCTAACAACTCTGGTATTGTGTGTCACTACTATGGCAAAACAGGTCCTATTGCAGCCCAATGTTATGCTAAGAAAGATGATATTCGCAGTGGTAAGTTGCAGCAAAAGGAAACTATGCATCGTCTTCACGACAGAATGAAGACAAAAATGAACGTTTGTTTGTTATACAGCATATGTTGAATGCTGTTACAGGAAAGGGAATACATGAAGATGTTTGGTATGTTGATTCAGGTGCATCCAATCATATGACCAGCCATGCAGAATGGTTTGGAGAGATGCAAAATTTACAAAATGCAGGTTATGTGCAGACAGGTGATGATTCATGCCACCCAATTTCACACATTAGAAAAGTTCCCTTGTCCTTGCATGATGGTAAGACAAAGAGTCTTTCAGATGTATTACATGTGCCATCTATTACAAAGAACTTGGTGTCAGTCGGTCAAATGGTAGAGCAAGGGCTGTAAGTCAGATTTAATGCAAAGGGTTGCTTTGTAGAAGACTTCAATGACAAGTGCAGGTTGGTAGCAAAGGGAAGTAGAGTTGGACGTATGTTTACTATGGATGCTGGAATTCCTACTATGAATGCTGCTATGTATGCTAAAGGAAAAGGTGTTGTTGCAGATATTGAAATTTGGCACAAACGCATTGGACATGCAAATGTACAAAGGATGAAATTAATGCAGTCCAAAGGGTTGGTTACAGGTTTGCCTACATTTAGAGTTGCAAAATTTCATAAGGTATGCGAAGCATGTCAGTTTGGTAAGCAGGCAAGACAACCCTTTTCACATGATAGAGATATAAGCAGAAATATCCTTGCTGTTGTGCATATAGACATTTGGGGGCCACTTTCCTTTATGTTATATCTTATCTATACTTTGTGTACATTGTAAAGTGTGTGGAAGAAGAAGAAGAAACCAGCAAGAAAACGTTTTGGCCTCCATCTCTCTTCTTGTCTCTTGAGTGAGCTTCTCCTTGTGCATTCTGTGTGTGTTCGGCGCATCATCTCGAGCAAGTCCCCCCACCACGCAATTCTTCACATAGAAAAAATGGTGGTAGTGAGTTCAACTCAAAGGAGTTTGAAGACTTTTGCAAGAGCAAAGGGATTAAGCGTCAATTGATGACACCTCATACACCTTAGCGGAATGGCATTGTTGAACACCAAAATCACACCATTGTGAAAATAGCAAGGTGCATCCTTAAGGGCAAGGATTGCCTAACTAATTTTAGACAGAAGGTGTTAATACTATAGTCTACATTCTCAATCGGAGTTATGTAAAGGCTCTTAAGGGCAAAACTCCTCATGAGGCCTATTCTATTAAGAAACCATCTGTCTCACATTTTTGAGCTTTTGGATGTAAATGTTATGCACATGTTCTAAAGGATAAGAGAAATAAGTTAAATCCAAAAAGTACAAAATGAATCTTCTTGGGTTATAGTGATTAGCAAAAGGCTTACAAATTGCATGACTAAGAGAGAAAGAAGATCATAGTGAGCCATGATGTGGTGTTCAAGGAGCAACCACATACATTGGACAAGGAGAATATAAGTTCTTCCACTTTATCATCCACTGAAGAAGTAGTCCACTATGAACCTATCCCAAGAGCTATCCTTACTCTCAAGAAGGAGGAACCATCATCTTTAGATGATGAGGACAAAGTTTACCAACCTACAATCGCACTAATGGAAAAGCTATCTGGATGGCTAAAGTAGCTCTATGATCATAGCAATCCTATGCCTACCACCACAACTGAGGAAAAGGCACATGGACCAAGGAGATAATTGAGAATAGAGAAGACTGATATTATGAGAGAAGTAAAGTAGCTAGCAGAATTGGAAGAAGCACTTGTTGATCCAGCATGGAGAGCAGCTATGCAAGTTATGTTGAGATATCGAGCTTCACTCGTGAGATGCCAAGGTGACCGTTGTGCATTTATGTCACCAACTTGTTAGCTCCAGATGCGGTTGGTACACCGCCCATGAATAATAGCTAGATGACAGCTATCCTTATCTACTCTAGTTCGTGGCTCAGTTAGTATGCCACCTTAGTTAGTTGAGTTTGGTTTGAGACCCATATATAGGGTTCTTCTATTTCTTTGTACTTGAGTTCTTTTGGCTTACACAACTAAGAAGAGGAAAACTGTTTTCAGCCTCCACCTATGTGTGTATTCCCCCATTATGCAAGCAAGAAAGCTACAAGTGAGACTCCTTCTTCTCTCCCACAATTGTGACATGGTATCAGAGCCTGGTTCGTGGTAAGGAGCTCAAGAAAGCAAACCAAGTTCGCAGCGTTCTGGTAAAGGACCAGTGTTGCTTTCAATTTTCGAGTTTGGGAGCAAGTCTCTACAGGTAGCACAGCCGGAAAGTGCAAGAGTGCATTGTCTCAGATTGAGACGTCCTTCGCGGTGTAGCAAGAGGGTAGTATATGCTGCAGGATAAGGGCTTTAGCCCTTGGTTACCCTGTTTTTTTTATTTGAGGCCATTTCGGGGCATGTTTTGGAGGCGGAAGTTTTCCACACGCACTCAGGAAAAGGCCCTGTTTCTGCTGTGCGACCACTGTTCTACGGTCGGTGAAAAGTTACTGTAGAAATTGCATCGTATGCCTGTGTGCAGAGACATTGGGAGTTACAGAATCATCCTTGTTGCTTGTTGATGCAAAATCGTCACTAGGAAGTGATTGCGTGGTCAAATACCACTTTCATCAGTTTTGTAGATTTGCCCTTGTGAGGCTGAAGCTGTGTTTTTTGCAGTGACAAAATTTTTTGTAGTGTTCTGTAATGGCTTCTGATTCTCTTTCACAGATTGTCACTGAAAAGCTTGACAAGAACAACTTCTAAGCATGGAAGTTTAGAATGACAAATTTTCTTATGGGAAAAGGATATTGGGAATTCGTTGCAGGAAATGAAGAAGAACCAGTTCTTCCTAATGTTCCCAATCAATAGCAAATGCAGGCATATAAAGGATGGCATGAGAGAGCCAAAAAAGTTATGTACTAGCTGTCTATCAGTATTTCAGACTCTATGATTGTGCATATTCAGGATGCAAGTACGCCAAAGGAGGAATGGGATTATTTGTCAAAAATGTATAGCACAAATACGCAAGCTAAGAAAATGCAGCTCAAGCAAGAGTTGCACAATGTGCAAAGAGAAAATATAAGCATCAATGACTACCACATGAAGATGAAGAAGATTGCAGATGCACTTGCTTCCATTGGGTCACCAGTGGAAGATGATGATTTAGTTTCTGTGACCTTGAATGGTCTAAGAAAGGATTATGCACAGTTTCGAACATCCATTTCTGTCCGTGAAAGATTTCCTGATTTTGAGGAGTTGATTGCTCTTCTAATTTTCGAGGAGCAAAGAAATGGTGGTGTATCTTCTTCAGGAGGAACTTTAAAAGAAGCTGTCTTCTACTCAAATGCTGGAAGAGGTAGAGGCAGAGGTAGAGGAGGCCGATCTGGAGGCCGTGGTAGAAATTAGAATATGCAGCAAACTCAAGAAAACCAGTCCTATGGAGGAGGACGTGGTAAATTTAGAGGTAGGGGGAGCCAAAGAGGTCGTGCTGGATGGCAAAGAGGTCAAAATGCAAACAGCAATGTTGAATGCTACTACTGTGGTAAAATGGATCATATGGCTAAAGACTGCTATAAAAAGCAGAATGACATCATGAATGGAAAATTGCAACAAGGGAATTATGCATCTTCTAATAGACAGGGTGATGACAGAAATGAGCATCTGTTTATGATGCAGCACATGAGCAATTCTATGATAAGTGCAGAAGAAAGCAACGATGTGTGGTATGTTGACTCAGGTGCATCAAACCACATGACAGGTCATGCAGAATGGATGCAAGATGCAAGGAAAATGGAAAAACCAGGATTTGTGGAGATTGGTGATGATACTGCACATCCTATTGCAGATTGGAAAAATTCCTTTGTCTATGCAGGATGGGAAAAAGAAATACCTGTCGAATGTATTTCATGTCCCGAATATCACCAAGAACCTGGTTTCTGTTGGTCAAATGGTTGAGCATGGCTTGCAGGTTAGATTTAATTCTCATGGATGCTTTGTTGAGGATATGAAAAATAAAGGTCGCTTGATAGCAAAAGGAAAGAAGAAAGGCAGAATGTTTACATTGGATGCAGACATGCCTGAATTGAGTGCAGCAATGTTTGCAAATGGGACCGGTGTAGTTGCAGATATTGATATCTGGTATAAACACATTGGTCATGTTAATGTACAACGACTTAAATCAATGCAAGCCCAAAATATTGTTGCAGGATTGCCTAAATTCAAGGTTGCAGAAATGCATAAGGTATGTGAAGCCTGTCAATTTAAAAAACAGGCAAGGAAACCATTTCCTAGACATGTTCAAGAGAGTAAGAAGCCATTGGAATTAATCCACTCTGATGTGTGGACTACTAAAGCTGCATCTATTGGAGGCTGTCATTATTTTGTCACTTTTATTGATGACTATAGTAGAAAAGTTTGGGTGTATTTTATGAAAAAGAAAAGTGAGGTGTTTGGGCATTTCAAAACTCTTAAAGCTATGGTTGAAAAAGAAACAGGTTTGGAAATAAAATGCCTAAGGTCAGATGGAGGGGGAGAGTATCTCTCAAATGAGTTTGCAAGGTTCCTGCAGGAGCATGGCATAAAGCAACAATATTCATGCAGTCATAACCCACAATAAAATGGAATTGCAGAAAGGAAAAACAGGCATACTGGAGAGGTATCTCGTGCCATGCTCAATGAAAAAGACTTGCCAGATTTTTACTGGGCTGAAGCAGTTGCTACAACAGTCTACATAATGAACAGGACTCCCACTGCAACAATACATGGGATGACTCCAGAGGAGAGGTATACTGGTAGGAAACTAGATATTTCTCATTTGAAAATTTTTGGTTAGATTGCCTACGTTCATGTGCCAGATGAGTTGAGATCCAAGTTGGATCCAAAAGCTGAGAAGCGCATCTTTATTGGTTACTCTCTGTAGCCAGAAAGGGTATAGATGTTATAACCCTTCTACTCGTAAGTTTACAGTGAGTAGAGATGTTGTTTTTGATGAGATGAGTAGCTGGTATAAACCACTAAATGTGATTGATAATGTAGATGCACAAAATGGTAATTCTGCACAGAATTCACAGCAGCAGTCACAAGATATTAGTGGACCTGGAGTGTCCTCTAGAAGTGGTTCACATTCTTCACCATGGACAGGTAGATTGAGATCAGGAGAATCTTCTCAAAGCAATGCAGATAGTGGTATGGAGGTATCATGAAAAGGAAAAGAGAAGGTAGATCAGCCCATGTTTGATGTGAATGCAGGCCACTTTTATGTGGATGGTGAATCCAGTGGCTCAGAACAGAGCATTGATGATGAGTTGGGTATTCCTTCTATTGTTACACCTGGAGTAAGGAAGACCAAGGATGTTTTGAGAGCACCTGGGAGTGAACCTGTGGATAGGCTGAAATATGATGGATTTATAGCCATTCACTATGCCTATATGGTCAAAGTGATACAGGAACCAGAACCCACTTCTTTTGAGCAAGCCATGGGAAAAGAAAAATGGGAGAAAGCCATGGATGAAGAAATGGATGCCTTGGAAGCAAATGCTACATGGGAATTGGTACCTTTGCCTAAAGATAAGACTGCAATTGGTTGTAAGTGGGTTTATAAGGTGAAACACAATGCAGATGGTTCTGTGAATAGATACAAGGCAAGATTAGTAGTAAAGGGGTATGCACAAACATATGGCATTGATTATGAAGAGACATTCAGTCCGGTTGCAAGGACGGCAACCGTAAGAGCAGTCATTGCTATAGCTGCATCAAAGGGATGCTCTTTACATCAGATGGATGTAAAGAATGCCTTATTGCATGATGATTTTCAAGAAGAGGTCTATATGGAGCAGCCACCAGGTTATGTCCATGCTGTTCATCCTGAGTTTGTTTATAGATTGAAGAAAGCCTTGTATGGCTTGAAGCAAGCACCTAGAGCATGGTCTGACAAGATAGGACAGTATCTTGTCACTATTGGCTTTTAGATTTCCAATGTAGATTTCTCACTTTATGTGAGAAAAACAGAGAAATGTATTATGCTAATTATCATTTATGTTGATGATTTGATTATGACAGGTGATAGTGATGAAGATATCCTTAATGTGAAAATGCTATTGAAGTAGAAGTTTGAGATGAAGGATTTGGGAGAGCTGCGTTATTTCTTGGGCATTGAGGTGATTAGATCACCAAGTGGGATACGGCTCTTGCAGAGGCAGTATGGATTGGACATGCTGTCCAAATATGGGATGACAGGCTGTAAGCCTATTTCAGTTCCTTTGGAGCAGAATGTGAAGCTGAGCGCAGATGCAGGTGAGCTTCTGGAAGACCCTACTATGTACAAGCGCATAGTAGGAAGTTTGATTTATATGACTATTACTAGGCCAGATTTGAGCTATGTTGTTGGATTGGTAAGTCAGTTTACGCAGGCTCCAAGGAAACCGCATTTGGATGTGGCTAGACGCATAGTTAGGTATGTGAAGTCCACATTGCAGTATGGACTACTTTATGAGACTGGGGTTCAGATACAGTTAAAGGATACACTGATGCTGATTGGGTTGGTAGTATTTTTGATAGACGATCTACCAGTGGATATGTGTTCTCTTTTGGGAGTCCTGTAGTTACTTGGAGCAGCAAGAAACAGCCTACAGTTGCCTTGTCGAGCATAGAGGCTGAGTACAGGGGTGCAGCAATGGCTGCATGTGAGGTAGCTTGGTTGCATAAGCTACTTTATGATATGCATCAGCCTACAGATGGGCCAGTTGTCATTTATTGTGACAACATGAGCAGTATACACTTGGCAAATAACCCAGTCTATCATGCTAGAACAAAGCACATTGAGGTGCATTATCACTATTTGCGGGAGAGGGTTTTACTAGGTCTTATTGATCTAGTTTATGTCAGCAAAGAGGATCAAGTAGCTGACATATTCACAAAGGCATTGGGCATAGAGAAGCTGCGCAAGTTCAAAGACCTGCTTGGTGTGCAGGAATTGGGATTGAGCTCGAGGGGGAGTGTTGAGATATCGAGCTCCACTCGTGATATGCCAGGGTGACCGTTGTGCATTTATGTCACCGACTTGTTAGCTGCAGATGCGGTTGGTACACCGCCTATGAATAATAGCTAGATGACAACTATCCTTATCTACTCTAGTTCGTGGCTCAGTTAGTATGCCACCTTAGTTAGTTGAGTTTGGTTTGAGACCCATATATAGGGTTCTTCTATTTCTTTGTACTTGAGTTCTTTTGGCTTACATAACTAAGAAGAGGAAAACTGTTTTCAGCCTCCACCTGTGTGTGTATTCCCCCATTGTGCAAGCAAGAAAGCTACAAGTGAGACTCCTTCCTTCTCTTCCACAATCGTGACAAGTTAAGTATGATAGCATAATGAAGAATGATACTTGGGAGCTAGTGGATCAGCTAGAAAAGAAGAAGATTATTGGCAGCAAGTAGGTCTAGAAGGTAAAGTACGAAGCTGATGGTAGCTTAGAAAAGTAGAAAGCCAAATTAGTTACATATGGATTTTCACAGGTTGAATGATTTAATTTTCCAGAATCATTTGGTCCAAGCACTAGAATGACAACTATTCGACTATTTGCATAATATTTGCAGTGGTTGCTCATAAGAAGTAGCTAGTTTACTAACTAGAAGTCAAATCAACATTCTTGAATGGTGACCTCAAAATAAAGGTGTACATGGCTTGGCCACCAAGGTTTGAGACTCCCCATTCTAACATGGCTTTAGATTGGAGTGCTCTTGAATTGTTGAGCACATGCCCAAGTACCTTTGAAAAATCAATATCTAAGCCACTTGTAATGGAAGAATAGGAATTGCTAGTAATGTCTTTTGAAGAACAAAGCCAAATGCCTATGAGACTAAAAGGAATAGATTTGAAGAGATCAACTCGTGAATAATTCTAACCCTAGCCTCAACCAATTCTCAGTACCCTTAAGGCCACCACTCAAGAAATACCTACTAGCAATATGGAGAGATTTCAAGACCTAGGCAAAAGGACCATAGGAAGCAAAAACATGAATTAGCTTGTAAGGGACAATCCCTAGCACATATATCCCTAGCATAACACCTAGACAAATCCTTGAAGATTAAAGGATAAATACCTTTTCAAGGAGTTAAGTGACTCATTCTTCAACTCTTGCCTCAAGGAGATCCCATAAGGGTTGGTACTATGATAATAAACTCAATTGTACTTGAGACAAGGGCCAATCTACCCATTGAAAACATGCATTTCAACATTATCATGCACAATAGATAAAAGTTCAAATCTATTAGATTCTTGAAGGATTGGCCCATTGGGTTGCACATAAATGGATTTCAATCAACTTTGTGGTAATTGGAGGTGTGAATTATGATCTTTTGAGAGCTAGATTTTAGGACCCGATTTGGACCCATTCTTGAAGCGTTGAAGCTCGTTTTGGAGTTGGAAAGTGCCCGAGAGACATTAAAGAGCCATAAAAAATCAAACGGTGGTGGATGGCCGAGCTAGAGTTTTCCAAGATGCATTTCGATATCAGGAATCCAACCCAAGTCTCGGTTTGTCAATCGAAGGTCGTTTGACCCCCATTTAGTTCCATGCAAGGTTTGGCGTTATAAAGTAGCTACCGGATAGAGAAGCTGCAAAGTGTGTGGGAGAGGCTAGGTTGATGGAGTTTGATGCCACAAAGCCGCCTATCCATTCGGATTGCAAATTGGAGTTTGTTTTCCCCCTCAAAACCAAAATATCCACTTTTTGCGGGACAATGTGAACAGAAAAAGATGAATCGGTTATTTTAATGTGTAATGTGTGCCCCTGTCCACTTGTACGACACGTCTTAGTAGCCCATCGGAAAGAGAGTCTAGAAAGCACCACCTGGCACTCCCAAGGAATGTCACGGGGTTTGCGATCTAGGTCTTCCCGAGTTTGCCACGAAGCGGAAGCATTCCGACTGTTCCCACTTAGACCGACGTGAATCATGGTTTCCCTAATGGCCAAGTTCCTAGAAGGTAGCTAGCGTTGAGCCCTAGATGAACTACTTTAAGCAAAAACATTAGGGTCGAAGAAGATTTATATTGCACTTGGTTCAAGGAGAATGGGAAATGAGAGGGAATGCGAAGCTTAACCTCTCTACCCATAAGGCATAGTCCCATTCCGTTCCCCTAAAACATCACAAATCGGGACTCTAGCTCTATAGATTCTAGGTCATCGTTACCTAGCTATCAATTCCTTTGAGAAAAGTTCCCGGCCAATCAGAATCACCCTTCCGTAGGACGGACCCAAGGTCACATCCACCCCGCTTTCCTCAGGTTTTTTTACTTATGTAATTACCTACCACATTTAGTTTGACAAGCAAAAATAGCTACCTTAATTAACTAATTTATCACTGGTTCCTTCACATAACTTAGGCACTGACATAGAAAAACAATATCAAGAAAGTTTCATTTCAATATTTGATCTTTATTTATCAGTCTTTGGAATACATCATATAATCCAGCTTGAAGGCTATTCCATAATCCGCCCGAAGGCAATTCCAGGAATCCTTAGGGATCGTTATTCCAAGTTCAGCCCGTCGACTAGTATGCAGGCCTCGAGATCCCATCTCTAGTCACGTCGGCCTCTTGTGCAGGATTTGGAGGCAAGGGATTTACGGCCAGAGCCCCCCTAGCACCCAAGCGTCCTCCTAATCCAAGTAGTACCCACAGAGAGACCTCTCGCGGCGCATTCGGTCCACGTACCCGGCGCGGCTAACAACCCCCTTGGATAGGGTCAGGCAGATAGTCGGGGGTAACTGATACTGCCTCTCCCTCTAGGCTTTCAAACAGTGCTCCTAAGTGTACAGACACGAGCATTCCAGTGGCCGTTTGTACGGCTAATTGCTAAGCTGTGAATCCTTCTTTCCGAATACATCCAGCATTCGATCCGAGATCAATCGCAACTTGGCAAGATCCCAAGGGTTTCGTAAGCTGAGTTGCTTGTTTACCCTATTTCCTTGGGTTAGGGTTTTTACCCTATTGACCCAAAATGTCAATACCTTAGGTTTCCTTATATTAAGGTTAATAAATCCTAGACAACCCCGTTGTCCTCACTTGATTGGTCAATTGCTTGCTAGGCAATTCATAATTACCCAATCTTGGCAAATCAGCCCCAAGGAAGGGTGATGTAGTGGGATGACTACTCGTCCTTTAGAAAATTAGATTTATACTTAGAACTCGCCAAACTTGTTCTAAGGAGTGGCAATATTATTTTGTGATTTAGACACAAAACTATGCAACGTTGCAACTTGTTGCATGAGATAAGTGTTGCACCTAACTTGTGGGATTATTTATCCCATCACAAGGTATTCCTTAGTCAAGAATACCTTTGATCAAGATGTGGGGTTTGGGAATCCTCTTGACCCAACCCAACCTTAACCCTACTAAGCCAATAGGCGTTTTGGCCCTAGGGTTCCTTAATTCCTTGTGGAGACCTAGCATTTGGCCAACTGACCCTTAGGATGAGAACCCTAGATCATTCTTGCACGGGTGTTTAGATAGTCTTAACATTTTGAGAATGTGGGTAAGACCTTTGAGATTGGAAATATTAGATCGGCATCCCAAATGCGATACTAGGCAGAATTTTAACGTAACCTGACCCTACCTAGCACTTTGAGGTGATCGACATATGCAATCTAATCGTACCTTTATGATTTCCATGTAAACTACTCATCTATATGTGGGTTACTTAGTTGATCCAACTAACCCGCGAGTAAAGACAATCTTCACTTTAAAGATGCAAATACTTTCTTTTAAATCAGCAAGTACTTTCCTCTAAAAGATGTAAGTAACTGGAAGATAGGTGAGATGCATCATTCCATGTGAGTATGTAACTTCAAACCATAGACCTCCTACTTTTATGCAACTTAGAGATCATTCTTTTCCTTGCCCTCCTATACTATAATGATTGACATTCAGAGCTAACTCGTATAAACCCTACGTTGATGCAATGAAATCAAAGCTTTACTATTTTTAATGAAGATGCATTCAAACTTTGACAAGATATCTCCATGCATGAGCGAATGCCATGAGTCCATCCTTGATTTAATCCTTCCTTTTATTACTTAACCCGACCTAAAATGTAACCATCTTCGCGTGCAATTTTCCATGCATTGCGACTATTTGGACATCATTCAATGGGCGTCTAATATTATCTCATACACGACTTACAACTAGGAAATTATTACCTAAGTGCATTATGCAATGTTCTTTTTGCGAGGCAACAAGGATGCCTTTAGACAAATCCACCTTTTAACTTATGCAATATGCGTTCAAGAATGCAACTACCATGACCATGCAAGTACTCGTCATGTGACTTACTTGGTAATTCGATGCGAGTATATAAATTTTCCAATGTATTCAAACTTTCCTACATGAATTAAATACATGATTAAATGCATCCTTTTCATGCAGGAAATTTATTGGAACCCGAGTGTTAAGATTCGGGGTGTTGTCCACTCGCGTACTCGGGGTGGAAGCTCCTGCGTGTGCTCGTCTCGCCTTTTGCTTCGGAGCCATTTATGCAGTGAATTTCATTGTAGCAACTCCCCCTTGGTTTACTCACGTGTTTCGAAGTCTCTCAGTCCGAGATCTCCTCTTCCGTGTAGGACACAGGCCTTGCAATCACGGTTTTTTTAAAAACCGGGGGAAGCACGGGAGAACAAGGCTTATGGAGGCTTTAATAGAAGCTTCTAAGCTTCTGTTACAGCAGAATGACGTGGAGAGAGAAAAGGATGATTGGGAAAATGATGAGGATGGAGGTGAAGACGATGATGACGATGATTATGATGATGATGGTGGTGAGGATGACGACAGCCAGCGCAGCTTGGTGGTGGCAGCCTGCGGCAGCAGATGGACAGTGGCGGCAGGTCCTTAGGTAGTAGCAGCACGGCACATGATCGCTCTCTCTCCTCTCAAGCTTGAGGGGGGGGGGGGGTCATATAGTTTGAATGGGGGAAGGGGTAGCCACACACGTGGCAGGCATCATCTTCCCCTCCCCATGCTCCTCCCCTCCCTGCCATGCAACGGCTGAAGGGGAGGGAATTTTTAATTTAAAAAAATTGCCAAAAATTTATCCATTATCCCTTTTCCCCCTTAAAGGGATGTTCCCATGTGGAACTACAGCTTTTAAGCCACGGCCTCTTATGCACAACATGGGCTCGAGTTTGCTAGTGCACGCGGAGGGAGCACTTAGCCCAAAATTTTATTGAAAGTTTCAAAGCTTACTTGGAGTTGCAAAGATATAGTTGAGCTTGAGGGGGAGTGTTGAGATGGAAAGCTCAACATATGTGTTGATAAATACGACATATCCTAAGTCGTATCCTATGGATGTATGTATCTAAAATAGAAGCATATGTAAAGTGTCCTTAAGTTTGGGGTATCTATCTTTTGAGGATACCACTTGTGGTAGTGGACTTTTAGAAAAATAGAGAAGAATAATGGAGGAGAAGAAAACATGGAGCTCCTGACCTCTCATTTGATTTATTTCACAGACTCCCTCCACTTTAGTTTTTTTAATGGTATCAGAGCCAAGCTCATCCCTCAACAGCACCACAGAGAGTTTTGTCAATAGCAATATGATGGGACTTAAAATGGGCTGGCACTGGCTATGGCACTAGCCAGACCTCATGCATACGACAGACAACCCCACCACACGGCCTGGTGGGCCAGGAGCGCCTAAAACTCACTTTGTACTAAATGCTTATGACAACTTTGCATTTGTATCCAATATGTAGTCCAATGTTCATATTCCCTTCTCCTCAGAGGGAGATCCCATAACATATAGGCATAATGCCTCGTAATACACACATAGGGAAGCACCTCTCAGTTGATTACCGCGGCTCCACTGTCCCCAAGATGCGTCGCTCCAACATATAAAATATAACGCACAAACTCCACTCTTTCATAATTCATCGTTCTAGGAGATTTTTATTTGCCTCACAAAACTTTCCCCAACGGAAGCACCCGTCTAAACCTACAGCTTGGGTTTCCTGTCCTCTCAACATTGGTCAAAGTTTATCAATCAATTGCAATGCATTCCAGGAGATACCATGTGGCATGCTTGATGCAAGGTGTATGACAATTGTGCACAACCATTTTACGATTAAAAAAACCAGCCATGTGAGGTGCAAAAAACAGCCCTTTCATGAATTTTAACTAAGCGTTATGTGCTGCGCTGCTTTAGGAACTAGCACCGAAACTTCCATGCTACTAATTGCCTATATTTAATTATGGAATGATCTCTAAATTCTATGCACAAAGAGGGAAAGCATAATTTTTATCTTTTCAGCAATTAGATCGTCGCACAAACTTCCTCCCCCCTGACCGTTTAGGTGTTGCTGCGGTGCATAGGTGTAAATGGTTGTTTTGTATCATTTTTGTATGTAAAAACAATGAACATGTACTATAATACAAAGGACGAGGCCAAACTAAGGCTTGATCTCATTCTTTAACCTCGCCAAACATTCACGCACATAAATCTTATTTTTCCATATTTTTTGAGTGCGAAAACTCTAATTTTTAATATTTTTTACTATTTTTCTCTATTTATTATTCATGGAAAATAGGTATTTTCTGATTTATTTGTATTGAATCATCATTTTGGCTGAAACTTAACATTTTCTCTGATTTATTCCATTTTCATTCCTTTTTCCCAACTCAAAATCGAAAAAACCACTAATTTTCATTAAAAATGACATTTTGTGGGTTTTAAAAAATTAATAACGACTCTAAATCATTACAAGTTCTGTATTTCTGTAATTTCAGCCCTCAATCATGATGTAAAAAAGGTTCAAACAAAAGTTCGTCACATATGAACAACATTTGGACCATGAAACAACAAAAACAATCAAATTTCTTTGTAAAATTGGAGCATACCGCGTGTCTTGCATGTTGTGGGTTTTTTAATAATTATTCCGGGCAGCCCACAGACTGACCAGCAACCATTCTTTAGTGTTGAACATCTTTCCTCAACCTCCTCTTCATCTTGAAGCAATCCGATCACAACTAGACAAGCATTCTTCAGCCCCTCTTCTTCTTGATTTCTTACACATGAATTGCCTCTATGCAGGAGAGAGGGGGAGGAGAGAGAAAGACTAAAAAATAGAATTTCATTCCCTTCATCATATTGCACGTGGTTACCATCAAAATCTTTCCCTCTCTGCATGGATCACGGATCTTCTCTTTTCTCTCTACATGATTGAGTATCCAAGAGGCACATACATCCCCAAAAAATGGGGCCTCAATCAAAAAACACCCCTCCCTACATCACGACATGTTTTTGCATGTTTTCTTCATTTAGAGTTTCATTTTCATTTCATTTATAAAATGTACACTTAAAAAAAAATCACTTTCACACGACTATGGAAGGGTTTTCAACCTATTTGGGGGTGCAAACGAACTCAAATTTGCGATCCGATTGTACGGTTGGCTTCATGACGTCGAAATCTATAAACTTGGGCCCTGCCATGCACTCTTTGGCTCCTGGATCTAGTAGTTGCTTTACAATGCTAACCCTTGCGAGGATTAAATGGGGGGTCAAACGATCTCTGATCGACAAATCGAGACTTGCATTGGATTCCTGACGTCGAAATGCATCTAGGAAAATTCTACCTCGGCCATTAGCCACCTTTTGATTTTTCATAAAAATTGGCTCTTTACCGCCTCATACAATTTTCGGCTCCAAAATCGGGCTCCATTGCTTCAAGAATGGGTCCAAATCGGGTCCTAAACCCAGCTCTCACAATATGTCCATGCTTTGATGCAACCACAGAAATCATCATCTCTTCATCCACTTCTTCTTCTAGCAACGTATGGTGGTGTGCACATGATACAGACATCAGATTTGAGAGAAGGTAAGCAGCTGATATTGCCACTTTAAGGCACGCTTCATCGAGGACATACAAGAACATGCTCAGAACCAAAGACACACTTCCAAAATCATACTACTTCTCAGGATTATCCTCAAAAATTGGCCCAAAGACAGTAAACTATTTTACTGCCACACCATAATGAGTTTGTATGTGGATGCACATACTCTAGGGATGGAAAAATGCATCGCAGTTTGTAGTCAAGCTCCAGCACCTAACCATGGCTCCACTGGTGTGCAATGTCATATGAAGCGACGCATGCTGAGTGAACTAACAGTGATGGTCCAATCCGAGATCACAAACGTCCTTATTGCTGCAGTACTGTACTCCCAAACACTTTGGAAGCCTGCACCATCCCCAGCAGCCATGGGTAGCTACAAGCTTGGCATGCCCTTCTCATGCATACCATCAATTGGGCTTTGGCCACGCCGTTAAGTTGGCATGTTCTTCTTCGACTAGCCTCAAGATACATGGACAAGGTCTGGCCAACAGAGAGTTAAATGCACTTTTTATGAAGAGACAAGTGAAGAAGATGAGGAAGAGTATAAGCTTGATTTTGTTTGGCAAGTTGTAACCAGTTGTATAACATGCATATCTAAGTGAACAATAAAGGTTGCAAGGAATCTAGTGCCACCTATAATCTCCTCAGAACTGATAAAAGGGTAGATTCATGCTCAATTGGGTTATGTTTGGTATATATATGCTACAACAACGATCTAACATACAATTTGCAAGTTCAGATTTCTATCCCTAACACTACATTCTGCTGACCAATCTGCCAGACTTATAATCAGGGAAAAGCAACAGGGACAAAATCAAAAGAAAGCAAACATGACTTTCCTACAATAGTCTCCTCATACCTTGCAGTGAATGCAATCATCTTGGAGCAGAAAGCCTTACAGCAGACAGCAAAGATGCGTTGTTGTTGGGTTCAGAAGTATTTCTGGCCCTCCTACAATGAGCTAGAATAGCTGTAAGTAGAGAGAATGTTGCTAAACATCACATCATCTGGTTGCACACCTTCATGTCGCATGTCTTCAAGGCACTGCCCTACCTGTTTAAAATCACCATGTGCTACATACCCAGCAATCATAGAAGCCCACGATACAACATCCCAATCACACACAATGAATGATTTACTTGTAATTTTGGGTCATGATGCCATGATGCATTTTGGGTCATACAGACACCGTTTGGGATCCGAATTGGATGGTTCTTGTTGGGAACTAAATGTATGAAAATCATATTGCTGGAAGCTATTTTTACATGCATTTTTGGACTATGTTTGATGCTTTTTGGTCTCAGATTGGACCATTGGTGTTCCGGATTGGGGCATACTACTGAATATCATTTGTGGATAGTTTGTATTGCTATTTTTTAAAAAATTTACAGCAGGCCATAATGTCTGACATGGCACAAATCACTCAGATTGTGGGAGACAAACTGGCCAAAGACAATCATAGTGTTTGGTCTTACAGGATGGAGAAATTTTTAATGAGTAGAGGTCTATGGGACCTCATAACAAGTGATGATAAATGTCCAGAAGTTCCTGAACATCCAACTGAAGAGAAAAAGAAAGTGTACAAGGATTGGACAGGGAAGAACAAGAATGTTTTGCATTAGATCTCCATATGTTGATCCGGGTTTTTTACAACCCGAATTACTACCACAAAATTTGGCCAAAGCCCCTATTAAGAGCTTACCATATCACTTTGGGTTTACTCTTCAAGCACTAGGTATGCTACATTGCTTCTCGATTATGATAACTCTAGCAAATGGGGGAAACAAGTTGTTAGGAGGAATGTCAATGTAAAGGGTAAAGGGATGGTTATCTTAGTGAAGATGAAAATGGATTACACCTGGGAGTTGAGTGAGTGCATATATTTTTTCAAAGGACTAGCCTCCAACTACACATGGGCTCCGCCTGCATCACTAGGATTTGGAATCTATCACCATCATTAGAGGACACCTCACCCTAGCACACAAGTCAATATCCACATCATGGTGTCATTTGGATCTTACATAAAAGCTTACAAGCATGGAACCCTTCTGTCACATGCTTATATGTATTTATATATATATGGGGCACTAAAGTCAAAGCAGCTTTTGGAAGCCGTTTTTTATCATCTCAATAACCCCCAAGAAAAAGCGAATTTCAAGAAAATTCCCATGCAACCTGATTAATTTCGACCTGGTCTACAAATTTGCAGAAGAAACTTTTTTCAGATTCTTCACGGATTTGAAGTTACAAAGGCACAGACTGCTGGCTATATGCAATTTGCTCCTCTCTTTCACCACACCAACTTTCCACTCTATCCTTCTTGTAAATATATTATAATAATGTGCTTTGGGCACCCACCTCTTGTAATCTACCTCCATTTCTCTATTTTGTCTACCACCACCCTTGGCTTCTTGCATGATGACCAAGGTGGGGACTTGTCACATCCACTATTCTCCATATTTTCAAAGATGCCATACATCATCTAGGATTATGTTAATCAAGAAGATTAGCTTAATCTAATCCCTCATGGAGGCTATATAAAGAGCCCATGGATAATGAAGAAAGGGAAGGACAATGACAAGCCCATGAGAGCACTCTAGAATACCCTCATCTCTTTTAGGTGAGCTATGAGTGAGTTCTTTTATTATGTAGCATAATGGCAAGCTTCCTCTACCTCTTCTCCTATTATCTCCCTCTCTTCTCATCTTCTCATTCCATGTAGCATAATGGCAAGCTTCCTCTATCTCTTCTTCTATTATCTCCCTCTCCTCTCATCTCTCTCTCATATTCTAATATGGTGTCTAGTACATATATTCTCTCTTGTAAATTTGTGTCTTGGTTCTCTTGATTCTCTTTGAGAAAAAGGATGTCCTAGCCCATCCTCCCTTTGGCTAGGTGGTGCCCCTCTTTAGTTCTCTTGGTGAGGATTGGAGGTTGGATGGGTAAGAGGCAACCCGTTCATCATTTCAACCCTCAATGTATTTCAAAAACATTGATTCCTCATATAAAAAAGGCAAGTACTTGTAAGGAGGCATGGAAAATCATAGAAAAAATGTATGGAACATGTACAGAGGCTCGTAAGATACAACTCAAGCAGAGATTACATGATGCATGGAGAGGCAATCGCAATATCTGTGACTATGTGGTAGAAATCAAGCAAATTGCAGAAGACCTTGCATCCATTAATGCACTTGTTGATGATTATGATTTAGTGTCAGTGACACTAAATGGACTTGGACCAGCTTTCAAATCATTGGATACCTCTATTTTAGTTAGAGGAGGCTCTATTCCTGCCTTTGAGGAGCTTATTGGATTGCTACTTACAAAAGAAATCAAGTTGGGATTGAATGCATCTAGCAGTGGAAAAATGCAGCCTCCATCCTCCATAGCCGCGCGCGCAAGAAAAGAGAAGAGAAGAGAAGAAGAGAAGAGGAGATGGTGAAGAGCTTCACCCTCTTGATCCCTCACTCTCACACACTCACTCCCTCACACTCTCACATTCCCTCTCTCAAGAGAAGAGAATAGAAGAAGAGAAGAGGAGATGGTGAAGAGCTTCACCCTCTTGATCCCTCACTCTCACACACTCACTCCCTCACACTCTCACACTCCCTCTCTCAAGAGCACACACAAGCAAGAAGATGAGGAGAAGAGAAGAAGAAGAAGACTCTTGTTGCCACACACCAAAAGAATGAGCTCTCATTCATTTTTTGAACTTTATGTATACAAACCCTAAAATCCCATGGGCATCCATCCCTTTTTTACATGACCGGCCCTTGTGGCAAGGTCTTTTTTCCATTTCCCTCTTCTAGCCTTATGCCTCGAGCCTACACCCGTCTAGTATTTTACAATTGGCATAGGAGGGAGCCTGGCGCTCTTTTACAAGAGTTTTTCAAGTTTTTTGAGACGCCCTTTATTTAAAATTGCGCTTTTTGCCCTGGCTTGGTTTTGGAGGTCGCTTGCATGTCTTTGCTCTTTTTCTATGTTTTTTTCTGCTTTTTTCTTCCTTTTTCTGCTATCTCGACTTGGGGCCATCCCGATTTGGGGTTAACATTACCCCCCTCTTAGAGGGATGCCAGTCCCATGGAACTTCTGTGTTGTTGTAGGTTGGCAGGCAATTGGCCAAGTGGTGCAATGGTGAGGGCCACTTGGAGACTTAGGTGCTTGTAGGAGCTGTGAAATTTTTGTCGGAGGAGCCAAATAGATATTGCGTGGTTGAGGGGGCCTCCAAAGTCGGTGGTTTGTTGCTCTCTGATGTTTGGAAGGAGAAAGTGCGGTGCTGCTCCTAAGGGGAGTGCTTACCTCAGCGTGTTAGTGCATTGTGCTCATGCTAGTGGAATGGGGAGGTGGGTCTAACCGCAGGCAAGCTTGGGCGATGTCCCACACTTGAGGATCCCATTTGTGCTAAGGGGGTTGCAGTGCAAGTGGCTTAGGGTGACATGTCTAACCATAGGTGAGTGTTACCTCCCTAGGTATGTCCTGCCCTTGATGTGCCCTAAGTGTAAAGTGGGGGAGCAAAAAGGGCTAGGGGGTTGTGGGAGTGGAGCCGGCCGTCCAAAGCCACCGGACAAGCCTAACTTAAGAACCCCTAGGTGCAATGATCGTGCTTTATGTGGTGGTAAGTGCTTCTGAAAGTGGGTGGTATTGTCCAGTCAGTGTTTTTATTGCTGTTGTTTTCTCAGCCCTTTTTTTTTGCCAGTAGTGGAATGAATGATAGCCATGCCTAATCCTCTTCATCTGAATGAGGGAGGGAAGGAGGGCGGATGGATTTGCGCAAAACTTGGTGGCTTTGCATGTACCTTTTCAGGTTCATGCACACATGGAGAGAGATGATGGAGAGGAAGAGGTAATTACACCTAGTAAATTGGCTGTCACTCATGTCCTCTAGGAGAGCTAGGCAAAAGGAGGGGAGTAGGCTAGCTCTCATCATTAAGCGCGCCATAGCGCAGCTATCAATAGCATTGGGATCAAAAAAGAGGGGGGGCAAGCCATTCTCCTGCGGTGTCGAATATTGCTTGAGTAATACCTTAAGAAGCCTAAGGTAATTACATGTAGTTATAAAGGCGGGATCTAGACAGGAGGAGAAGTCTGCGAGAAAGTGTATCACGGAGTCAGTTAGGCTTCCTAAATAAAAAAGGAGGGCATTCTCGATGGAGGTGGCATTGGAATTGTAGATGATGGGGAAGTCATGCCGCCCATGGAGGGTGGCAACAAAATCCACGCCTACCCTACGAGGATATGCCATGAATGTGGGGTCGTTCCTCTCGTAGGGTAGGGTGTTGCAAAATGCCATCCAGGTGAGCATGTTAATATCGCATATTCAGCTTCTCCAAAGAGGTTGGCAGTTGTAATCCCTTATATTGTGTGGCACCTCGAACACTTTGTCTTGCCAAAACTCTGCTTCCTCCATACCCCACAGAGTAGAGGTCTTTGCCCTGTCTTCCAGCCATTTTTGGCCCAATCGGCTGCCAGCCACAATCACCTCCTCCATTACTTTAATCGGCAGGACACTTCTTAAGCTATTAGGCATAAGAAAACTGAAAGAAAAAGGATCATTTTTTATTTTCTGTCGTTCTCAGATCACCAGTTCCACATGGAATTGCGTTGGGAGGTCATCGGGGCATGGTGGGAGGGATGCGGATGGCCACACGACTAGCTTGGCTTACAGTTTCCTTTTGGCTTCTTCCACCAATTTTCTCTGTCGCTCCTTGAGAGTGGCTTGTCTTGTTTCTTTTTGAGTATGTGTCCTCTTGTGATATTATAAGAGTTTCTTGATTTGTATGTCATCATTCATGTCATTGTATATATTCAATCAAACATATACAAGCTTGATCAAAATTGATCCCATCTTTGTTAGGCAATATGGTAACAATATTATCATAAGCAAGATCCTTTATAGTATCAAGAACCTGTGTTACCAATTGCTTTCATAGAATAGCATCACTAGCAAACCAACAAGGTGATTCATAATGTTCTTGAATGATTTGATATGTGTTGTCATCGAAATTCCAATGTTGTATTGTAATTTAGTGAGTTGACTACAAAGATAAAGTATTTCTATAATATATTTCTTCTCAAAATTTACTATCAAATACTCTCATATAGCTTTTGAGGTTGAAAGATTACATGCTAAGATTTTTTCTTTCTCCACCAAGGCGAGGCACCATGCCAGTGCCTTCACCCGTTTCTCGTTCTGCGTGGCCCATTCCTCTGCCCTTTTGCTCATTCCTTCCATGCTCTCCCCCTGCTTTTTTGCTAGGGTTACGAGCTTCTGCTCCTGGGCTCTGTGTTCTTCGCTCATGTTCTCTTGCTCTTTTCTCCCAAGGTGTAGTTGATCGGTCATGGACTCGATCTCTTTTCATTGTTGCTCCCTCTCTTGTCTTCTCTCCTCTTCTTTGGTATTTAGTTCCTCCATCATCTGCTCAATGGTGGCTTTTTTTGCATCCAGTTCCTTATATTGCATCAGGAGGAGCTTGTATTCCCACTGCATTTGCACAAGTTCTTGATTCTTATCCTCAAGCCATTGTTTGTAGCTTTCTTCCATGTCCTCTTTTGCTTTCAATTCTTGCTTGAGTTCAAATATTTGACATTGTTGCATGGCGATGATGCGGGTTTTGTCCAGTTGGAAGGCCGCCACTGACTCTTTCTTTGCCACCAACTCAGCCACCACCACTGCCATTCTTTTTTCCTCCTTCGCCCTCTCCCAGTTGGGAGAGTAGCTCGTCGACGTATTCGTCGTAACTAGCTCGTGGCATCATTGTTGCGTGGGTGGGGGTGGTTGAGGCCTCCATATGCGGACGCTTCTGGTCCTACCTCAATTCTACATCTGCGACTGGTCTTTTTGGCCCCGTGGTCATGGTTTTCGTGCTCTTCCCTTGGGCCATTTCTTTACTGATGAAGTATTGCATCCAGGCCACCAGGTTGGAAACTTCCAAGCTGGTGGGGATGCTAGAGGTGAGCATAGTGGGTTCAGCGGAGGGTGCCATGAGGGTGGGGACAGGATAGAGGGGTGCTCTACCTTTTCCTTCCGGAACTGCAGGCGGCAGGGTTCTGGTGCCTGCATGATGGAGCTAGGTCCTTCTTCCCTTGGCTGGTTCCAGGCTTCTGGATCATCAGCTCTGCATTGCTGCTCGATGGACCGACATGTGGCCTCAGCCAAGTCCTCCTCTTCCTTTCTTCTTAACTCCTCTTCCTCCTCCACAACTCTTCTTTTTCTTTCCTTTTCGGCCTTTTTGTATTCTTCCTCTAGTTTCTCTTTTTCTTCCTGCTCTTCTCTTCTTCTCCTTTCAACCTCTTGCTTTGATGCCTTTTTAGCCTGGTTGACTTGCTCTGTTGTTTCTTCTTCTTCCTGCTTCCTCTTCCTTTCTCTTTCCTCGGCCTCCCTGAGGGATTGTCTTTTTGGTTTTTTCAAGTCTTCCTTCTCCTTTCTGCCTTCATCCTGTTTCTTTTTCTTCTGCATTGCCTTTTTCTTGGTTTCCTTGACCTGTTTTTTGCTTTTCTGTTCTTCCCCTTCTTCCTCGGTCTCAGTCTTGTCACTTGACCTCTCCTGGTGTTGATGAGGGGGTGACCTGTCAGGCATTTCCCCCTCCCCCTCTTCTGCATTCTGCGTCTCTTTCACGGCCTCCTGGATGAGCGCTGTTAAGATGCTCCCCATAGGTGATGAACGAGGCTTTGGAGGAGGTCTTCTTTCTTTCTGCGACCTTAGACGTTGGGGATTCTCCTCCTGCGGGGGCATGCTTCCTAAGGCACGTAGCCGTTCGGTCGACTTCATGCAGGGTATGGGCCGCCACATTCTCTAGTATCGACACACTGATTCGGTGCATCAACGCGTTGTAGCGCTGGCTGGAAAAGAGCGCATGTATGAGTTTCGCCTGCAACCTAGTTTCTGCGTCGGGGATATCTTGGATGTCGATGCCGTCGTTCGTCAGCACGTCCTCCTTCCTCATCCCCAGCATAGCGTACACGTCTCTCTTTTTTCCATTTTTGGTTCTAGTCCCAGCACCTTTTCTGTCAAGAATCGCGTGGTGGAGGAGGTTACTCAAGATGCTGCACCGAACACACACAGAATGCACAAGGAGAAGCTCACTCAAGAGACAAGAAGAGAGATGGAGGCCAAAACGTTTTCTTGCTGATTTCTTCTTCTTCTACCACACACTTTACAATGTACCCAAAGTATAGATAAGATACAACATAAAAGGAAAGTGGCCTACTAAGTCAAACAATGCATAACTGACTACACTAGTCGACTGGCACTATAACTATGCCAGCTATAAATAGGTGTAACGACCTGAATATAATAAGTAATGAGTAAGTGGCCATGTGAGATGCATAATGACCACTGACGTGCTAAGTGTAGACGTGTGGACCCATCTAACTAGGCGGTCCATCATCAATGTCCGCATGTGTTGAGCTTGTCATCTCAACATTTTCCATCAAGACTGGGGTTAAGCGAACCAATACTTGCTTGGTATTCTATTCCCTTCCCACTGTGACGGTACCGCATTCATTGTCGAGGTCGTAAGACTTGAGAAATTCCACAAAGCTTGTGTGGTCGGGTTCTTGTGCAAATCTTTCTAGGTACTTGTTGAAGTTGTAGCTTTCAACGACTCTCTTGGCCGCCTCTTCCTTGGCCACTAATCCTTCTATATTATGAATAGTTTGGAATTTTAATTGGTTGTAGGCATGGCTCTCTAGGGTGATGCTGTACTATGTTCTCTCCTCTTCCGTGAATGAAAGCCGGTGGGCTCGGTCTTGTTGCGACATTTTTTGTTCCTGTCATAAACCGAAATTTTCATTAGTGCTTTCCACATAGTAATTTTTTGATTTTTGAAAAAGAGAATCTCTATGCTTTTTGAATGAATTCATTAAGAACCATTGTAGATTTTCCTTTTCAGCCTTTGACTTTTTGCCCGTTTTTCATCATATATGTTTATATGTTTCACTAATTTTGATTTGGTTGGCCTGAATTGATTCACCTCACTCACCCCCTCCCCTTCTAGCCTGAGATGAATCCTTCCTAGGATTTAGGGTCAGAAGGGCAAGGCATTTGGCATGGTGGCGTAGGAGTTACTTGTGAAGGAGCCAATCATAGAACTAGGGGTTGTACTCTAAGTGAGCGTCGCGGTCCAGATCAGAGGGTTGAATCTCCACTTGCGTGATGTATGTGAGAACATCTATTAGGAAGTCACCAGAGTTGACACGACTAGCAATGTGTAACTCTTCCTCAGTCAACAAACGGTCGAGGTAGGGGTGTCCTTTGATGTGTTCTTCCATGGGGTGGCCCTGAAGAGTGGTTAATACTCGATACGAGATTGGTGCGACATATGTGGGGTTGTATTCCACTGTTTTGATAGCGCGGCGCTGCTCAGCATTGGTCATTATATGGCACCCTTCGAGTTCCCATTGCAGCCTAAGAGTGTACCAAAGCTTCAGGAATGGGGAGTCAGTATCAGCGAGCTTTGATAGCACTGTGATTTCTTGATCAGTGATAGCAGAAGTGTTTCGCTGATCGTATGATGTGATGAGGCGCTACTTGATGGCTTGCTCCCTGGAGATTGCCATGTTGAGTAATTCAGTAGCGGAGCGAGAAGCATTTATGAATGCGAATTCAAAGGTTTCCTAGGAGTAGGGCATGGTTTGAACTTCAGTTGCAAAGTGTTCCTCCAATAATCCTAAGTCCAAGTGGTCGTAGCTTAGTGCTAACGACATGAAGGTGGTATCTAGTTGTTTAATACATTCCACCATGTCATCCCCGATGTCCTCAGCGAGGTCGGCGGCTAGCGCTAAAAAGGATTTGCGTTCATAGGAGGGCATAAGGCCGACGGGTCGTCGCGGTTTGCTAGAACTAGCGCTGGGGGCAACGACGAGTTGCGGTTGGGTGTGTGCTTGAGTATGTGGTTGAGCTATTTGGATTATGGGTGGATTAGGAGCAGCCACGACGGATGGGCTACTGCATTCAGGGTGGATTTGGGGAGTCGGGTTGACTTGGTCGGGTGATGACTCATGTGACGGAATCTGTTGTTTTGGCCGATAGGCTTGTGTGACTTCCTTGGGTTTAGGCATGGATGAGTGAGATGGCTGTGGTTTTGGAGGGTGCTGCGGCGAATGGTTTGGAGGGTTTATGGAACTTGGGTTGATCAAGCTTGAGGGCAGCGTATGAGTAGCGCCTTTGGCCGTGTAGGCCTTAGGGATCCACAGGAGCCAGGTGTTGCCCATGTAGTAGCCTTATGCATGCAAGAGGGTTTTAGGGACCCATCTTTGCTTGATCATGTGACGCTTGTTGTGACTGCGTCCTGGCCTCTTAGATTTAGAATTTTTGGTTTTATGAGGATAGGAGCGGCGATTCCTAAGTGACGGTTGTTGAGAGGCTGTTGGGCTTTGGGTTTTGCTATTGCGGGCTGTGATTTATGAAATCTTGGGGGTGGCGGTCACACACTACCCCCCTCCTTGGATGTTGAGTGTTGAAATGACTTGTTTTTTGGCTGATTTTTGTTGTTTTTGAGAGCTGAATGGTTGATTTTATGGGATGATTGGTTGATTTGGAAGTGGATTGAGAGTGTTTTGGATGATATTGATTGTGTTTTGGAAGTTCATGATGTTTGTTGATGGTTCTGTGATGTTCTGATAGGTGCTGATAGGTTCTGTATACCTTTTGTTTTGTTCTATTTTGGTCTGTTTTGTTCTGATTGTCTTCTGTAAGGAGGGATGGAGTATTGATTGATGAAAAATGAGATATTGTGAAAGTTTAGTGAATGGTTTGTGAGAGTTTTGAATAGTTTGAGAATGAGTTATGAGGTTTTGATGACCTTCTGTAACCTTCTGTAGGTCTTCTGTAGAGCTTCTGCTTCTGTTCTGTTTCTGTTCTGTTCTATTCTGGTACTGTTCTGTAGACTGTTCTGTATGCTTCTGTAAGTGTTCTGTGGAATGTATGTGTGACTTTGGGGAAAGTTTTCTAGCCTTGGAAAGAGGTGAATACAAGTGCAAAAGAGCTGAAGGAAGTGGAAGAAGTAGCTGTTAAAGACTCAAGAGAAGACTAGAGTGAAGTGACAGTAGTGAGTCGTGAAGAGACACTGTAGTGGCTCTGGTGACCCTTCATATCAGACATACCTCTTGGGAGGGGTATCCACGACCTAAGAGTGATTATTTGAGAGTAATTTTTGAGAGATTGTAGTGAGGATATGATGTGTTATTGATGGAGAGAGAGAGAGAGTCAGAGATAGCCAATTTTACTCAAACAGAGTGATTGTATATGAGAGATTGAGAGAGAAGACTATGAAGATATTGAAGATGAATAATATGTGATGTATTTCCATTCAAAGATGGTGTATTTCTTTGTTTCCTTTGTTCTATTGATGGATTTTGTGAAGATGTTGAAGAATATGGTTGATTCTATTAAAAACCGTGGGAGATTTACATGATGCTGCATGAAGATTTGTTGTGCCTGGTGTTCTTTTCTTCATTGTGATCATATGAAACATGATAAACAAGCTTGTTGATGTTACAAGATAGATTTTCTTGCAAGAGAATTCCCTTTTCCTTGGTGTTCCTCTCGGGGCTCCATGTTTTTGGTGCGCAGTCGGGGAAACTTGCCATCAACAAGCACGAGAAGAGGTGGAAAATGAAGGAAATGGCATTGCCAAGAAGAGAAGAATTCAATGGATGTTTGTAAAGTTCCTTCTTCCAATGAAGAGTTGGAATTTCTCATAATCAAAGCCACTTTCCACAAGAAGTTCATCCCACAATGGCGGAAACACATCACCATCATGATGCATGCTCTATGTGGTGGACAGTTTCCTCTTCCTATTGAAGCAGCAGAAACTTGCATCTTGGTGGCAAACTGTTTGGGAACGAACTGAAGGGCAGAAACAGAGAGAATGACCATCCATGGAAGATTTGGCATTCATTGAAAAGTTTCCAGACAACATCAAGTGGGAGATTGTGAAGAAGCTTCAGGAGTCTTGGTCTGTAGAGGTTCACAAAGACAAGAAGGAAAAGAGTTGGAATTTGTTCGTGGATGCTCAACAGCAAGATACATGGGATGCTTGGTGTACTGATAATCTTCTGTTTGTTCAATTAGCAACCCACTGGAAGTTGGTAGACAAAGTGTTTTTCACAACATATACTGTTGAAACCATCAGAAGTTGGCATTACTATGATGATGGCACCACCACAATGCTCAGACGTATGCATTTTGACACCTTCAGAACCGAATACCTTCCTCTGTGCAGTGGCATGAAAGCCGAATTCATGGACGTTGAGAAGAAAGAAGTAGAAGAAATGTTGGCCAGAGAGTCCTCCAGAGACTGAAGTCTTCTGTTAACCCTCTGTGGAGCACTAATAACATAGTGGAGTCAACCCCCTGATGAATGACGCAATAAAGAGGCAAGCGTTAGAACGAGTCTAGAGGTACGTGAGAAGAGAGAAAGCAAAAATCAAGGCTGAGAATGAGCTAGCAGCAGAAGCCGCCTTTGACACCCTTGAGGAACTCTTTACAGAAGTCCCAATGGCACATCAAGCCCTTCCTCCTCCTGCTGGAGGTCCACTTCCAAGCCAGATCCGTCCTGGAAATATTGATGACAGGCCAGCGAATGTAGTCCCATTGCCAGTTTTCAAGGGAGAGTACAATGAAGACCCCGATCTTCATGTAGCAGAGTTTATGGTAGCATGTGTGGCTAACAATGCCAGAACCCCTGAGCATTGGTTAGCGATATTCCCCGCCACTTTCAAGGGCGCGGCGTTTCAGTGGTATGAGAGACAAGCAGCAGGAACTTTTGGCACATGGGACGACCTGAAGTTGGCCTTCCTCACTAAATTCAAGCGTGAAGGTTTTGAAGAGCGGATGAGAGAGGAATTTATGAACCTAAGTCAATCCTCTGGAGAAAGAGTGGAAGCCTATGTCTCGCGAATGGAATCCATCCTGAAGAGATGGACTAACCATAATCTAGATGATGGCATTCAGAAGGGAGTGTCTCTCAGAGGATTACAACCAGAAGTCCGTAAGTTTGTGGAGCTGCAAAGACCAGCCACACTGCAAGCTGCAATAGAAGGTGCAAGACTGTACGATGAAGTGGAAGCTCAATTAGCGATGAATTCAGGAAGAGGAGTCCTACCTCCTTTGATGCCAGGAATGATGTATCCACCAAATGCAGTCCCAAGGACTGTTCCCTATCCCTACCAACAGATGCCCCCAGTATCACAGTACAGTGCACCAAATCCACAGTGGCCACAATCCATGCCTTAAATGATGGTTCAACCACAACAACAATGGTCCCAACCAATTTCTTCATTATCAAATCAGCAGCAACAGTGGAACCCTACCAACTGGGGTCAACAGCCAACAGTTCAAACAGGAGCACCGAATCAGAACCAGAACAGAGACCCCTCTGTACCAGCCCAACCCGTTTATGCAGTGATTACAGAGACTCCTCAAAACCCTCCCGCCAGTACGTCAAGAGGAGAAAGCTTGAAGGATTATTTATCTAACTCAGTTGCAAACATCAAAAAGGAGTTGATGGATGTGATTACAGAGCAACTACAGATGTTGAAAGTGAATACCGCTAGCATATCCAACGTTGCAGGAGCAGGAAGGGATGTGATGCGGTCAAATACTTGGTGTGGTAAGTGTCATCAAGCAGGCCATTTAGCCACTGAATGTACACGGAAACCAACCATCCCTGGAGCCTTCTGTTCCTACTGTTTGCGGAAGAACCATACAGAGGACATTTGCTCTCTAAAGGAGATGCATGATAAGACGCAAGATTTAACCTAGGATTCAATTCCGAAGCTGCCTCCCTTGGTACGCTGTCCTGGGTCTCTTTGCAAAGTGACTACCTGTCCTCTAGCGGACGACATATTCCTATCCAACACAATGTTCGATTTGATGGCTACCTCCCTGGGTACGCCTCCTCAACAACTGATGACGCGATCTTCATCGACAACCCCTTGAGTGATGTGAGCTTTCATCCTAACCGGATGGGGAAGTGAGTATGGTTGCCCTCTGTATCTATCAACAGAGAGTGAGACAGAGGGTGGGGCGAGAGACCAGTCTTTTCCCTTCAGATCGAATGAGAGGTAAGAAGTGTGAATGAAGTGTTGCACGCACGGGATGGGCCTCTCAAAGCACAAAGCACGATTTGTTTCTGTGCACTGCACCATAAGGCTCCCTGGCCTTCCTTCTCGCACTGTATGCCGGCACAGGGCGGGATGCACTAATGCACCATCAAATGCGCACAAGGCATACAACCTTTGCACAAGTGACCGTGAGGATTACATCAATGGGTTTTAGGAAAAGGCTGCCCTTCTGTATCTATCCACAGAGCGTGAGACAGAGGGTGGGTTGAGTTTGACTGGAGTTTCTTCAATCAATTACCGCGAGGTGAGATTGAGGGACGTTACGACACTTGGAGTCAGGTATGTTCCCGTTTCCCTATGCACCCACGGGATGGGTCTTTACCGTCAACACAAAACACATCACCCTGTTCTGTGCACTGCACTGTAAGGCTCCCTGGCCTTCCTTCTTGCACTTATGCCAGATGGGTTGGATGCACTAATGCACCATCAACTGTGCACCCTGGCATACTCCTTCTGCACCATTCCCCCCTTGTCGATTCCTCAACCGGGTATGAGATATGGGTCTTAATCCTTATTCCTCAAGTGATATTAGTCATGGGGCGAGTGACTGTTCCTTCATTCCAATTGAGTGACTGTGAGTTGAGTGTAATATCCCTCATCATCGACAACAACACTGGACGTGCCATCGACACTCAACCTTGATTCTTGACGAAACGGGCCAAGTTTTTCTAACCCTACAACTTCTGTTTCTTAGTGCCGGTCATGTTTTAAGTGTGGGGAAGTTAGTGGATGGTCTGTGGCGTGGTCCTAGGTCCATGTTGTTCGGTTAACCCTATCCGTTAAGGTCTTAAGTGTGGGGACGCGTCCCTGCGCGTCTACATTGCATATCCTCTGCATATGCCTTATCTTGCTCATGCATATATGCCATGACTTGCTTTTACCCTAATGGGGTTCCCTCCCACCCACCCGGTTATGTTCCACCCACCCTTGGGGCTATTTCCTTGCAGTTTTCCTTCATTCCCTGATTTTGAGGTCCTGCCATGTGAATGCCTCCTACGTTCCCCAAAATCCAAATCCAACCTTATTGCCCTGTTCCCCCCATTGAACTGACCATTTTTCCTTTTTACCTACCCCTGTTCCGGTGCACAGTTTTCGAGTTATTAATTTTTGAAGCATTTTACACAATTTAGCCGGTTTTCCATGTGGACGCGCTTTTCTTGCTTCGAAACCGTGATCTGACGTCATAGCCCTGACCAACGCTTTTCCCCTGACATTTTTCCTTTTTATTCCGCATCATTCCGATACACAATTTGTCCGTTATTAATTTTTCGGTTTTTTAAGACTTTTTCGTGCGTATTTTTGACATCTTTCCATGTGAACCTGCCCTATTTGCATCGGAATTCCAATTTGATTTGACAACCGTGTCCCCCGTGCCTTCCCCTCCCTTTTTCCTTTTTCCTCCACCCTTTTTCGACGTTCGGATTTTTACTTATTAATTTTTAAATGAGTTTTCGGGAGTATTTTTGGAGTTTTTCACATGTGAACCCCTCCTATTTCCGCCGGAACTGCGGTTTAACGTGATAACCCTGTGCCACCCTTTCCTGCGGACATTTTTCCTTCTTATTGCATGTCATTCCGGTGAATGGTTTGTCCGATATTAATTTCCGATCCCATTTTTGGGTTTGTTTTTTGGGTTTTTCCCATGTGAACGCGTCTTATCTCAATCGGAATTCTGTTTTGAGGTGATAGGATTGTTGGGCACATCTTTCTGCACAGTTTTCCTTTTTTCTGCACTTCATTCCAATGCACGGATCTTTCGATATTAATTTTTAAATTGCGTTTTTGATTCGTTTTTTGTGTTTTTTGCATGTGACCGCCCTTTACCCCTCCCGGAACCCCCGTCCCGTATTTTCCTTGTTTCCCCCCTGTCGTCCTGCCCACTTTTCGTTTTTACGATATTTCGTTTTGACGTCCGGATTAGGAGTTATTAATTTTTCTTTATTTTTATGAGTTTTTACGCGCTCTGTCCCGCGCGTGAACGCGCCCGTTTTCGATTTTACGCATTTTAACGCGCCCCGGTTATGTCCGCGTGCTCCGTCCCTGTATCCGAGTGCCCTTTCCCTCCTGTCACCGCAAATTTTTTTTACCCCCGCCCCGCGCATGCGCGCGGGACAGGGGCGTCTCACCTTTCCCTCTTTTCTTTTTTTAAAATTAATTAATTACCTTATTTTTTTAAAAAAAAATTATTTTACCCCACCCATCCCCCCAACGGACACCCTCCCCCCTTCCCGAATCTCAACCACCATCCCCCTCTCTCTCTCTTTTCTCTCTCTCTTCTTCTTCATCTCCTCTCTTTCTCTCTCCTACCCATCTTTCTCTCTCCCCGACTCTCCCCTCCATCTCTTCCCCCTGCTGATTCCTTCAGCCTCCTCCCTCTACCTCCCTTCTTCCTCCCTCCCGCCCTCTTCTGCTCCCACCGCCTCCCCCATCGCTTCCTCCCTTTCCTCTTCCTCCACCTCCTTCTCCTCCCGCCCCCACCTCCTTCTTCTCCTACCCAGCGCCTCTTCCCCCCACTCCCCCCGTCTGCTTCCCTACCCCACCTCCGCCCGCGGCCCCCTCGACAGCGCCCGCCGCCGTGCCTCCTCGATTCGACCGCGCTGCTGCCGCCGTGGTCGCCCTGTGGAACGCGTCGCCGCGCCTCCTCGCCTTCTACCTCCTCCGCCGCCCGCGACCTCCCACTCCACCTCCGCCCGCGGCCCCCTCGACAGCGCCCGCCGCCCGCGACCTCCTCCTCTTCCTCCACCCTCCTCCTACTCCTCCTCCTCCTCCCTCCGCCGCCCGCCGCCATTTCCGCCCGCCCCCAGCGGCTCCCTTCTTCTGCACCGCCTCCTCTCCCTCTGCCACCTCCTCCCACCCTCTCACCTGTCAGGTTAGAAACTAACCTTAGATTAGTAAAGACTAACCTCACTGTGATTAATTCCTAACCTAGCTTAAATTTAACTTAACTAGGGTTAGTCCCTTAACCACTAACCTAACTAGGGTTAGTCCCTTAACCACTAACCTAACCCCTAGTTAGTTTACACCCTACTAACTTAACCATGATTAGTTGACTACCCCCACTAACTAACCCTAGGTTAGTTAGTCTCACCTAGGTTAGTTAGAACTGAACCCAGACTAACCTAATGGACTTAGTCCACCCTAGACTAACCCAGACTAACCTAAGCAACTTAGACTTACCTGACTAGACTTAGGTAGACTAACCAGACTTATCCTACTAACCAGACTTAATTGACTTATGTTTAAATGACTTATGTGATTAATGTGATTTAGGTGACTTGATTAATCACTACATTAATTTTTCCATAAAAAAATTTCAGAAAAATTTCTAAAAATTCCTTTTGCCTTTTGTCAATTTTTGGAAAGTTGTCTGCTGAGAATTGCCTACCCTATAATTTCTGAAAATTCCATATTTCCTACATTTACCCCTAAATTGCCAAAAAAATATAGAAAATTCATTTAAAAAATTGCAACAAATTCTAAAAACATTCTAAAAAATTCCCCTCACCTCCCTTCATCATTTTCCATTTATTTAACCATAAATAATCACAACTCAAAAAAAAAAAACTAAAAATAACAAACCACCACAAACCAAATCAACACATCTGCTAAGGTGTTGTCATTGTCGTTTCACCAGTGTTCTTTACCTTTCCTTTACTGGAACTCTTCCGTGCGCATTCCTGCATTACATACACACCCCTTCCAGGTATTTATTTTATGTGCTTTATTTATTTATTTTCCCCCTTAATCACAAATTAATTGTTAAAATGAACCCTTTAATTCACCCACAGTTTCCACGCGCATTCGCGCTAAACACACATACTTTTTAAATTAAAATCAACCAGTCGTTCACTTAGCACGCGCTACGTGCGCTACAGAGGCACTGTAAATTTTTTTAATTAAAAATTAACCAGCCGTCACTTGAGCACGCGCTGGCAAAAAAGCGCTCCACATCACCTTAAATTATAATCAATGAATTGCATTTAGAGACCCAGTCGGGAATCGAAGTCCGGGAATCGAATAACTGCACCGCTTAACCTAATAATTGGTAATTAAATTTATAATAAGGAATCACCGTTTTCTTATTAAGGTTTATCACCTAATAAAAATTCACCCATTTTTAATAATTGATTAAAATCAACCCTTCATTAAATTAATTCCCCCCTCACTGCACTTAATTCCCTTTTCTAATGAACCGTTTCGAGGGATGGGTATACGCAGTCATTAGTGTTATTTTCCATGGTTCAGTCTTGGTTTATCACCGATATATTTTTGATATGTGTCGCATGTGGTCTTATTTTGGTTTCATGTCTTAGTTACGGTTACGGGTACGATATGCAGTTTTTTCTTTTATTGCCTGATACGGGGTTCTGGGTGTTTGTCTGATGCATCGCATGAAGCTTTCGGTCGCATTTGTCTCAAGGTCATGTCAAATTTTTTCTAGGATGTGGTTTGCTTGGGGTTAGTAGGTCGTGTCACGTTTTGATTGGTAATTCTCTTATCCTTGGTTTTTGTCTGTTGCTTTGCAGGCATTCTCTTTGATTGTCTGTGTTTGTGGTGTGTGTGTAATCATCTGAATGGCGCCTTCTCATGCTCCTCCCCCTATCCAGTACGTCCCATTAGTTAGTAGGGATTACTCATCCCTACTTACTTTTGAGCCTCTCACGAAGGCAGGACTTGCTGCTTTTGTGGCCACTCCTTTTCCATTACTTCCAGAGGATCCGTCCTTATGTGATGAGTTCCTGGCCTCTTACAGCAAGAAGACAGGCGTAGTCCAAGGAATGTCTATGACGTTGACGTCTCGAGGCTTAGGGAAGGCTCTGTCTTTACCCTTCAAAGGAGAACCTTTTGTGACCACTCGTCAGCTCTTCTCTAATGAAGAGATTCTCAAGCTGTTGCAGAAGCAGACAAGGGAAGTCCTTGATGTTAAGAAAGTGATAAACTCTTCAGGAGTTTCGTTTTCTATGATTACTGATCCCGTATGGAAGACAATGTGTCAGTTCCTTCAGGACAGGTTCATGCCTGCCAAAACGCCATCCCATTATTTGTCCAAAGAGCTTTTCACAGCTTCCAGGATGGTGCTAAAAGGAGTTGCCATTGATTGGAGCACATACCTCCTTACTAAAATGGATCAGCATTTTGTTAAAGTCACCAGGGGTAATGTTACCAATGTTACTTATGGATCATATTTGTCAGCCTTCTTGACCTATTCAGGTTTACAGAAGACTGTACCTCCACCTCCTCCATCAGATCCAGTACCTCCTCCTCCACCTTCAGAAGAGTCAGCACCCATTGACATTGAGGATGATGATTCTCCACCTCCCCTGGTCATACAGCGCAAACGCTTGAAGAGGGTAGCGGATAAAGCCCCTGCTGTACTTCCCTCAGTGCCTATCCCTGCTACTTCTGGTAGTGAACTCCCTGGGTATCTCACTTGCAATAATCTGTTCCGCGCACATCGAGAAGGATCCTTGGAGATCTCAGTTCCCTCCCTGAACAGTCTCGTCTCAGGAGATGCCATTCCTTTCCTCTGCAAGGATATTCAAAGTTCCATTGAGTTGTCAGTGACAGCCTGTGTTCAACAGCTGTACGCATCTTTCTATGAAGAGCTCATGCAGTCCAAAGACCAGTTGCATAAGGCAACATCTGAGTTAGCTTCTGCTAAGGATACCCTAGCAGATCTATTTAAGCAAATGGAACAGCAAACCCAACTGGTTGCCACTCAAAGCGATGAGATTTCTTCATTGAAGACCCAGTTATTCGAGGCTCAGTCACAGGTTACTAGCCTTTCAGCAGAGAAGGAGAGGATCTCCAGTGAAGCGAAAGAATTCCAAGTTCTTTTAGATGACAAGCTTTCAGCTTTACAGATGGCTAATGACACAGTGGCCAACCAAGCCTCCCAAATCCAGCAGTTGCAAGATCAGCTTGCAAAGTCCCGCTCTGTTCCTCCAAGCCCTCCTGTTCCATTACTTCCTTCTCTTTCCCAGTAGGACTTGGCTGCCCTACAGAGACAGGCTACTTTGTGCCCTCTATTCCAAGACAAAGTGGAAAGATTGCAGTCCCGAATGGACTTGTTATGGTCTACCTTTGAGCAGTTTCAGGACTGTGTCTTACCAGACCATTCTTTCTTTGTCCACTACCACTTACAGAAGTTGGTCTTCTATATGAAGCTTTCCACGATGGATTTACCTTTTCCAGAGGATGGCTGGAGTGGAGCTTGGCCTGCTGAGTTGTTGACAGAGGTAGTTAGAATGCTCTTTGAAGATTCTGTCACGCCAGACACCATGTTGATGTCATACATGTATCTCCGAGGAGATTTGTTAATTCCAGATGAGGTAGATATGGCATGGTATGTGGGGGATGTGGTCTTACAGGCTGTTCTATATGTCAATCATTTGGAGTTGCGCATAGCTGATATGTTTCAGAGTTATTCCTCCAAAGTAGCTGATTGTCAGGATAATTCGTGGCATCCCATGATTGATTCGGTGGTCCTCAATCAAAGACAAAACACAGCTCCTACCTTTAACCAGAGTACTAACCAACTGAGGATGGATCTCTTAACCTATCTTTCCAAACATAATCCATTTGATGCTACTTTCTTTGATGCCTATCATAGACGATCTCTCTTAGGACCTTCTGTTCCTACCCTCGTTTATTACCAACAATTGGCTCACCGCTATGGTATATATTTTTCCCTTTGTCAAACAAATTTCACAGTAATTTTACCCCTTCTTTTCCAACCTTCAAATTTCCCTCAAATTCCTATTTTCACATACTGTTCCTTTATTGAGGATCGGGTATTTTCCCCTTCTCCACCCTGTCCTTCACCCCTCATTAACGTACCCTCCACATTTCCTATTTATCAGTTAACACCGTTCCTTAGTGATTCCTTACAAATTTCTGCCACTCCTTCTTTAACCTTTTCTTCCTTTTATGATTTTTCCTATCCTTCCCTACATCCACTTTCCCTTATTCCATTACCCTCTCCTAACACTTCCATATCTCAACCACCTCAGTTGGTTAGTGACTGTGACGGTTTTGATACTCAGATTTCCAGAAGAAGGGGATGGAGTTCGGATGATTGCCTTACAGGACCGCAGATTAATTGGCCAGTAATTCCAGGAGAATGGACAGCTTCAAGTAAAGCTTATCAAAACTATGTTCATTTTGCCCAACAATATTCACAGTCTGTAGATCCCTCAGTGAGATTAACTGCTCACTTTGCTTGGTACCTGGCGTATATGCATAGGCACTCTCATATTGATTCAAAGCCTATTCCAAAGTTGTGCATGAATGTCAATGTTAGCATTGATTCCCAACAGCTGGAGATACTGTATTTTCATGCCCTCTGTTTGCCTAGCAGATACCTGGTCCTGTTGGAAAGGATGTGCTGTCTCCAATTTTTCCAAAATCCTCCTAAAAACTTTGTAGATGAATCCTTATCTATGGATCGATTCCGACAACATCAATCTTTTAAGAGGGATCATCTTCATTGATGCCTTTCCAATGTATGGTGGAAGCTTTTAATGAAAAACTCTCTTTTTGAGGGAGTCATTCAGATGGTTGCGTTGTGTATTAGTGTTTATGTTGTGAGTTCATTTATGTCAAACGAACGTGGTGGTTTCCTATTGGATTTTGTGTACGAGCTATGTTTTGGAGATTTGTAAGATGGGGTCGTGGTTGGAGAGTTGAAGCTGATGCTGAAGAAGAAGAAACAAACTCTTATATCCTTTACAAATTTGTTGTGATTTTTAGTTTGATAAGAGGTGTTAATTTCAAAAGAGTTTTCCTTTCTTTGTATTTTTATATCAGAAACAGATTATAAGTTGGGGTCGTGTTGGATGGATTCTTTGTGAAAAGATATTGAAGATCAAAGTTGAGCTTTTCAATGAACTTGTATTCCCTTTTTCCTGGGTCGCGAGGACGCTTCCTTATTAAGTGTGGGGATATGTTGAGTGTTGAAATGACTTGTTTTTTGGCTGATTTTTGTTGTTTTTGAGAGCTGAATGGTTGATTTTATGGGATGATTGGTTGATTTGGAAGTGGATTGAGAGTGTTTTGGATGATATTGATTGTGTTTTGGAAGTTCATGATGTTTGTTGATGGTTCTGTGATGTTCTGATAGGTGTTGATAGGTTCTGTATACCTTCTGTTTTGTTCTGTTTTGGTCTGTTTTGTTCTGATTGTCTTCTGTAAGGAGGGATGGAGTATTGATTGATGAAGAATGAGATATTGTGAAAGTTTAGTGAATGTTTTGTGAGAGTTTTGAATAGTTTGAGAATGAGTTATGAGGTTTTGATGACCTTCTGTAACCTTCTGTAGGTCTTCTGTAGAGCTTCTGCTTCTGTTCTGTTCTGTTCTGGTACTGTTCTGTAGACTGTTCTGTATGCTTCTGTAAGTGTTCTGTGGAATGTATGTGTGACTTTGGGGAAAGTTTTCTAGCCTTGGAAAGAGGTGAATACAAGTGCAAAAGAGCTGAAGGAAGTGGAAGAAGTAGCTGTTAAAGACTCAAGAGAAGACTAGAGTGAAGTGACAGTAGTGAGTCGTGAAGAGACACTGTAGTGGCTCTGGTGACCCTTCATATCAGACATACCTCTTGGGAGGGGTATCCACGACCTAAGAGTGATTATTTGAGAGTAATTTTTGAGAGATTGTAGTGAGGATATGATGTGTTATTGATGGAGAGAGAGAGAGAGAGTCAGAGATAGCCAATTTTACTCAAACAGAGTGATTGTATATGAGAGATTGAGAGAGAAGACTATGAAGATATTGAAGATGAATAATATGTGATGTATTTCCATTCAAAGATGGTGTATTTCTTTGTTTCCTTTGTTCTATTGATGGATTTTGTGAAGATGTTGAAGAATATGGTTGATTCTATTAAAAACCGTGGGAGATTTACATGATGCTGCATGAAGATTTGATGTGCCTGGTGTTCTTTTCTTCATTGTGATCATATGAAACATGATAAACAAGCTTGTTGATGTTACAAGATAGATTTTCTTGCAAGAGAATTCCCTTTTCCTTGGTGTTCCTCTCGGGGCTCCATTGGAGTTGGTTATGGATATTTCTACCGGTGGCATTGCGGACAGTGGTGAGGTCGCGCGGCCCTTGCTAAAGGCTGTGACAATGTGAACGTTGCCTATTGCTAGGTGGATGCGCAGTGACTCATAATCAACATTGCAGTGAGTCTGATTTTTGAAAGTTCGCCCCAGTAGCGACTCCGTGCCTGCGTGTTTAGCATTTGGCAACATGTAAAAAACCATTGGAACAGTTTGAGACTCGATAGAAATGGTGGCTCTACACTTGCCGAGAAGTGCATAGGAATGGGCCCCATATGGGCTTAATTTAGCATTAGTGGGTTGAAGTTGTGGTATGCCAAGTTGAATCCAATGATCGTGAGTTAAGACATTGAATTCTGCTCCCTCGTCAATCAAGGCATTGAAAGTGCATGTTTGTTTTGCAGTGACCGTAATATGGAGGTATGCAGGCTCTACGGCTTCCTCATCCTCATCATCAACCTTCGTGATTGTGGCCACTCGTACCTTGACAAGCGGTTTTAACATCGGGGGCTCGTGCAAAGGATGGGTGGGAGGGTAGTACTTCTTGATACGACTGCCATTGAAGAAGCCTATGCCCTCACCATCTAAGGTCTCGAGCTCAACATTGCCTGTGTGGCTTGAAAGGTTCAAGACCTCTAAATTTCATTTTCTGCTTGTGCCCCTTAACTGAGTAGAGGAGCACTAAGTCACCCTGTTCAAAGTCGCGCTGCTTGACATGCTTGTCAAACCAAGTCTTGCGTCGGGCCTTCTCACATATAAGCACATGGGTGGCTAGAAGGCGAGTCTCTAAGAGGCGCTCAAGTTTGACCAGGCGCTGCGTCCATGCCTACTTCTCTTCCCATCGTTCTTGAAGTGCTATTCTCAGGCTAGGAACAAAGAATTCTAATGGTAGAACCACTTCAGTTCCATAGGTCTGTAAAATATTACATGGCACAGCGAACAGAATCTGAGAAAGAGATAGAGAGTACACAACAGAAAAGAGGAGAATCAGTAAATTCTTTAACTCCAAACAACTGATACAAAGATGGCTCTGTCCACCCGTGTGCTTCCACTGTATGAAGCTTAGATGGCGATCTAGACAGAAGATAGGTGAAGAGCTTAAGGTTAGCTGGAACAACAACTCCGATTGGGTGAAAGATGAGTGAGAGATGGCTACGAAGGGGTTTAGCTTTTATAGCCTGCGAAGGTCGTTAGGTCTACCATATGAGCCTCCACTAGTCAGCCAGGGAATATTCCAAGGAATACTCCCTTTACCATCGGGCTTGCACCTCAAGTTGCTACCAGCTTAACCACTCTGTCTAACCCAAAGATTAGACCCACAATGGTCACCTTTTTGCCATCCGGTCACATAGACCTCATCTGATATACAAGTCAGGACTCAACCCGGGCTCACATTTGGCTTCTCCTCATATTGGGGGCCTTACAACTTTGAGCACCATGGATCATTGGTAGAACCTAATGAGGGTGGGGCATTGATCATATCTAACACCCCCCCTCAATGTCCACCCATAGGTGAACTATCTCCTCGGCCCAATGCCGAGTCTTTGAAGATGAACTTGAAGCAGATCCTTCGTAAGTGCTTTGGTGAAGATATCTACTCCATTCTCCTCTGTTGGACAGTAGACCAGTTCCACTATCCCATCCTCTATCAAATCACGCACATAGTGATATTGGATCTCTATATGTTTGGTGCGTGCATGAAACACTGGATTTTTGGCAATGGCGATGCAACTCTGATTGTCACATCTCACCATAGTTGGTTCTTCATCCTGCACTCTCATATGCCATAGAATCCTTCTCAACCATACTGCTTCACATGCAGCAAAACAAGTTGCCTTGTACTCTACTTCGGTAGAAGACAAATGCCACTGTTGGCTGCTTCTTACTAATCCAGGAGAAAATTCCTGAACCCAAAGAGAAACAATAGCCAGAAATTGACTTCCTGGAATCATTGTCTCCTACCCAATTTGAGTCACAGTTCCCCACAAGAGAAGTTCCGAAACTGTATGTGATACCATAGTCAAGAGTTTTCTTCAAGTATCTGAGCACCCGCATCCCAGCCTTCCAATGACTCTCATAAGGTTTGTTTGAGAACGTGCTCAAAACACCAACAGCAAAACTAATATCTGGTCTGGTGTTACACAAGTAGATCAGACTGTCGACCAACCTCCTATACCTCCCAATGTCTGCTAGTGCTGATGTATCCTGGATGGATAACTTTGCATTCACCTCCATAGGTGTAGCTATCTCCTTGCACTTGGTCATGCCAAATGCCTTCAAGATCTCCCATACATACTTTTTCTGAGAGATGAAGATCTTTCCTGACTCTTGCCAGACTTCAATCCCCAAACAATAGTGCAACAAGCCTAAGTCTGTCATTTCAAACTCAGAACTCAAAGCCTTTCGAGTTTGGTTGATCATATCTTCATAGTCACCTGTAATAAGAAGGTCGTCCACATATAGGACAATCACTATAGACTTTTTACCATCCCTATAAACATACAAGTTAGCATCTGAGTCACATCTTTTAAAGTTTAGGTTTAAAAAGAACCTATCTATTCATTGGTACCATGCTCTGGGGGCTTGTTTCAGCCCATGCATGTCAAGATTGTGGGAGAGAAGGAAGGAGTCTCACTTGTAGCTTTCTTGCTTGCACAATGGGGGAAGACACACAAGGGTGGAGGCTGAAAATAGTTTTCCTCTTCTTAGTTGTGTAAGCCAAAAGAACTCTCTTACAAAGAAATATAAGAACCCTATATGGGTCTCAAAACCAAACTCAACTAACTAAGGTGGCATACTAACTGAGCCACGAACTAGAGTAGATAAGGATAGCTATCATGTAGCTATTATTCATCGGCGGTGTACCAACCGCGTCTGAAACTGACAAGTCGGTGACATAAGTACTCAACGATCACCCTGGCATATCACGAGTGGAGCTCGATATCTCAACACTCCCCCTCGAGCTCAATCCCAATTCCTGCACACCAAGCAGGTCTCTGAACTTGCGCAGCTTCTCTGCGCCCAATGCCTTCGTGAATATGTCAGCTACCTGATCCTCTGTGCTGACATAAACTAGATCAATAAGACCTAATAAAACCCTCTCCCGCACATAGTGATAATGCACCTCAATGTGCTTTGTTCTAGCATGATAGACTGGGTTATTTGCCAAATGTATACTGCTCATGTTGTCACAATAAATGACAACCGGCCCATCTGTAGGCTGATGCATATCATAAAGTAGCTTATGCAACCAAGCTACCTCACATGCAGCCATTGCTACACCCCTGTACTCGGCCTCTGTGCTCGACAAGGCAACTGTAGGCTGTTTCTTGCTGCTCCAAGTGATTGCAACACTCCCAAAAGAGAACACATATCCACTGGTAGATCGTCTATCAGAAATGCTACCAGCCCAATCAGCATCAGTGTATCCATGCAACTATATCTGAACCCCAGTCTCATAAAATAGTCCATACTGCAATGTGGACTTCACATACCTGAGTATGCGTCTAGCCGCATCCAAATGCGGTTTCCTTGGAGCTTGCATAAACTGACTTACCAATCCAACAGCATAGCTCAAATCTGGCCTGGTAATAGTCATATAAATCAAACTTCCTATTATGCGTCTGTACATAGTAGGGTCTTCCAGAAGCTCACCTGCATCTGCGCTCAGCTTCACATTCTGCTCCAAAGGAACTGAAATAGGCTTACAGCCTGTCATCCCATATTTGGACAGTATGTCCAATCCATACTGCCTCTGCAAGAGCTGTATCCCACTTGGTGATCTAATCACCTCAATGCCCAAGAAATAACGCAGCTCTCCCAAATTCTTCATCTCAAACTTCTGCTTCAATAGCATTTTCACATGAAGGATATCTTCATCACTGTCACTTGTCATAATCAAATCATCAACATAAATGACAAGTAGCATAATACCTTTCTCTATTTTTCTCACATAAAGTGAGAAATCTGCCTTGGAAATTTGAAAGCCAATAGTGACAAGATACTGTCCTATCTTGTCAGACCATGCTCTAGGTGCTTGCTTCAAGCCATACAAGGCTTTCTTCAACCTGCAAACAAACTCAGGATGAACATCATGCACATAACCTGGTGGCTGCTCCATATAGACCTCTTCTTGCAAGTCACCATGCAAGAAGGCATTCTTTACATCCATTTGATGTAAAGACCATTCCTTTGATGCAGCCATAGCAATGACTGCTCTTACGGTTGCCATCCTTGCAACCGGACTGAATGTTTCTTCATAGTCAATGCCATATGTTTGTGCATACCCCTTGACTACTAATCTTGCCTTGTATCTGTTCACAGAACCATCTGCATTGTGCTTCACTTTATAAACCCACTTACAGCCAATTGCATTCTTACCTTTAGGCAAAGGTACCAATTCCCATGTAGCATTTGCTTCCAAGGCATCCATTTCTTCATCCATGGCTTTCTCCCATTTTTCTTTTCCCATGGCTTGCTCAAAAGAAGTGGGTTTTGGTTCATGTATCACTTTGATCATATATGCATAGTGAATGGCTGTAAATCCATCATATTTCAGCCTATCCATAGGATACCTAGCTCTCGTAGACCTGCGCAAAGTAGGTTCACTCCCAGGTGCTCTCAAAACATCCCTGGTTTTCCTTACTCCAGGTGTAACAATAGAAGGAATGCCCAACTCATCATCAATGCTCTGTTCTGAGCCACTAGATTCACCATCCACATAAGTGTGACCTGCATTCACATCAAACATGGGCTGATCAACCTTTTCTTTTCCTTTTTGTGATACCTGCATACCACTATCTGCATTGCTTTGAGAAGATTCTCCTGATCTCAATCTACCTGTCCATAGTGAAGAATATGAACCACTGCTAGAGGATGCTCCAGGTCCACTAATATTTTGTGACTGCTGCTGTGAATTCTGTGCAGCATTACCATTTTGTGCATCTACATCACCAATCACATTTACTGGTTTATACCAGCTACTCATCTCATCAAAAACAACATCTCTGCTCACTGTAAACTTACGAGTAGAAGGGTTATAGCATCTATATCCTTTTTGCTGCAGAGAGTAACCAATAAAGATGCACTTCTTAGCTTTTGGATCCAACTTGGATCTCAACTCATCTGGCACATGTACATAGGCAATGCAACCAAAAATTTTCAAATGAGAAATATCTGGTTTCCCACCAGTATACCTCTCCTCTGGAGTCACCCCATGTATTGCTGCAGTGGGAGTCCTGTTCATTATATAGACTACTGTAGCAACTGCTTCAGCCCAATAAAAATATGGCAGGTCTTTTTCATTGAGCATGGCACGAGATACCTCTCCAATATGCCTGTTTTTCCTTTCTGCAATTCCATTTTGTTGTGGGGTATGACTGCACGAATATTGCTGCTTTATGCCATGCTCCTGCAGGAACCTTGCAAACTCATTTGAGAGGTACTCTCCCCCTCCATCTGACCTTAGGCATTTTATTTGCAGGCCTGTTTCTTTTTCAACCATAGCTTTAAGAGTTTTGAAATGCCCAAAAACTTCACTTTTCTTTTTCATAAAATACACCCAAACTTTTCTGCTATAGTCATCAATAAAACTGACAAAATAATGACAGCCTCCAAGAGATGCAGCTTTAGTAGTCCACACATCAGAGTGGATTAATTCCAATGGCTTCTTACTCTCTTGAACATGTCTAGGAAATGGTTTCCTTGCTTTTTTTCCAAACTGACAGGCTTCACATACCTTATGCATTTCTGCAACCTTGAATTTAGGAAATCCTGCAACAATATTTTGGGACTGCATTGATTTAAGTCGCTGTACATTAACATGACCAATGTGTTTATGCCAGATATCAATATTTGCAACTACACCGGTCCCATGTGCAAACATTGCTGCACTCAATTCAGGCATGTCTGCATCCAATGTAAACATTCTGCCCTTCTTCTTTCCTTTTGCTATCAAGCGACCTTTATTTTTCGTATCCTCAACAAAGCATCCATGAGGATTAAATCTGATATGCAAGCCCTGCTCAACCATTTGACCAACAGAAACCAGATTCTTGGTGATATTCGGGACATGAAATACATCGGATAGGTATTTCTTTTTCCCATCCTGCATAGACAAGGGAATTTTTCCAATCTGCACAATAGGATGTGCAGTATCATCACCAGTCTCCACAAATCCTGGTTTTTCCATTTTCCTTGCATCCTCCATCCATTCTACATGACCTGTCATGTGGTTTGATGCACCTGAGTCAACATACCATACATTATTGCTTTCTTCTGCACTTGTCACAGAATTGTTCATGTGCTGCACCATGAACAAATGCTCATTTCTGTCATCACCCTGTCTACTAGAAGATGAATAATTTCCTTGTTGCAGTTTTCCATTCATGATGTCATTCTGCTTTTTATAGCAGTCTTTAGCCATATGACCCATTTTACCACAGTAGTAGCATTCAACATTACTGTTTGCATTTTGACCTCTTTGCCATCCACCACGACCTCTTTGGCTCCCCCTGCCTCTAGAGTTACCACATCCTCCTCTATAGGACTGGTTTTCTTGAGTTTTCTGCATATTCTGATTTCTACCACGGCCTCCAAATCGGCCTCCTCTACCTCTACCTCTACCTCTTCCAGCATTTGAGTAGAAGACAGCTTCTTTTGAAGTTCCTCCTGAAGAAGATGCACCACCATTTCTCTGCTCCTCAGAAATTAGAAGAGCAATCAACTCCTCAAAATTAGGAAATCTTTCACGGACAGAAATGGATGTTCGAAACTGTGCATAATCCTTTCCTAGACCATTCAAGGTCACAGAAACTAAATCATCATCTTCCACTGGCGACCCAATGGAAGCAAGTGCATCTGCAATCTTCTTCACCTTCATGTGGTAGTCATTGATGCTCATATTTTCTCTTTGCACATTATGCAACTCTTGCTTGAGCTGCATTTTCTTGGCTTGAGTATTTGTACTATACATTTTTGACAAAGTATCCCATGCCTCCTTTGGCATACTTGCATCCTGAATATGCACAATCATAGAGTCTGAAATACTGATAGACAGCCAATACATAACTTTCCTGGCTCTCTCATGCCATGCTTTAAATGCTTGCATTTGCTATTGATTGGGAACATCAGGAAGAACTGGTTCTTCTTCATTTCCTGCAACAAATTCCCAATATCCTTTTCCCATAAGGAAATTCGTCATTCTAAACTTCCATGCTTGGAAGTTGTTCTTGTCAAGCTTTTCAGTGACAATCTGTGAGAGAGAATCAGATGCCATTACAGAATACTGCAAAAAATTATGTCACTGCAAAAAAACACAGCTTCACCCTCACAAGGGCAAATCTGCAAAATTGGCGAAAGTGGTATTTGACCACACAGTCACTTCCTAGTGACGATTTTGCATCAACAGGCAACAGGGATGATTCTGTAACTCCCAATGTCTCTGCACACAAGCATACGATGCAATCTCTGTGGTAACTTTTCACCGACCTGTAGAACAGTGGTCGCACAGCATAAAACAGGGCCTTTTCCTGAGTGCATGCAGAAAACTTCCGCCTTCAAAACAGGCCCCGAAATGGCCTCAAATAAAAAAAACAGGGTCGCCAAGAGCTAAAGCTCTTTCCCGCAGCATATACTGCCCTCTTTCTTCACCGTGAAGGGTGTCTCAACCTGAGACAATGCACTCTTGCAATTTTTGGCTGTGCTACCTGCAGAGATCTGCTCCCAAAACAGAAAATGAAAGCAACACTGCTCCTCTTACCAGACCACCGCGAGCTTGGCTTGCTTTCTTGAGCTCCTTACCACGAACAAGGCTCTGATACCATGTCAAGATTGTGAGAGAGAAGGAAGGAGTCTCACTTGTAGCTTTCTTGCTTGCACAATGGGGGAAGACACACAAGGGTGGAGGCTAAAAACAGTTTTCCTCTTCTTAGTTGTGTAAGCCAAAAGAACTCTCTTACAAAGAAATAGAAGAACCCTATATGGGTCTCAAAACCAAACTCAACTAACTAAGGTGGCATACTAACTGAGCCACGAACTAGAGTAGATAAGGATAGCTATCATGTAGCTATTATTCATCGGTGGTGTACCAACCGCGTCTGCAACTGACAAGTCGGTGACATAAGTACTCAACGGTCACCCTGGCATATCACGAGTGGAGCTCGATATCTCAACAATGCAATGCCTTCTTCACCTTACACACTTTGTTCTCAGAATGGGGGGCCTCAAACCCTGGTGGTTGAGCCACGTACACCTCCTCCTTGAGGTCACCATTTAAGAACGTTGACTTAACATCCATTTGGTACACTGGCCACTTCTTGTGGGCAGCCACTGCAAGTACCGTGCGAATAGTGGTCATTCTGGCAATTGGGGCAAATGACTCTTGAAAATCAAACCCTTCAACTTGTGAAAATCCTTGGGCAACCAGTCTAGCTTTGTACTTTTCTAAGGTACCATCATCCTTGTACTTTACCTTCCAGATCCACTTGGTGCCAATAACCTTCTGCTTTGCTGGTCGATCCACTAGCTCCCAAGTGTCATTCTTCATTATGCTGTCATACTCCGGCTGCATAGCAGCCTTCCATGATGGATCTGTAAGTGCTTCTTCTAAGTCAGTTGGCTCCTTTACTTCTCTCATAATCTCAACCATCAAGGCCATATTGACTATGTGAGCAGAAGTCCTCCTTTGCTCCTCTATTCTCTGAGACCTCCTTGGTCCGTCTGCCTTCTCCTCAACAGATGCAGGCATAGGATTATTGTGGTCATAGAGTTGCTTCACCCAGTGTGGCAATGGCCTTTTCGGTGGGGTGATGTCAGGTTGGTGAACTTTTTCCTCATCATCTGAAGATGATGCTTCCTCCTCCTTAAGGATAGGGATAGCTCTTGGGACAGGTTCATAGTGGACTACTTTGCTTAATGATAAAGTGGAAGAACTTGCCTTCTCCTCCTCCACTGTATGCGGCTCCTCCTTGAACACCACATCATGACTCGCGATGATCTTCTTTGCCTCTTGGTCATATAACTTGTAAGCCTTTTGCTCATCACTATAACCCAAATTTTCTGCTTTTTGGTTGTAACTTGTTTCTCTTTTCATTTGTAACATGTGCATAACATTCACATCCAAAAATTCTGAAATGTGAGACAGATGGTTTCTTACCAGTGTAAGCCTCATGAGGTGTTTTTCCCTTGAGAGCCTTTGTATAGCTCCGATTTAGAATGTAGACTGCAGTATTAACAGCTTCAACCCAAAAATGGTTAGGCAATCCCTTGCCCTTTAGCATGCATCTTGCCATCTCCACAATGGTGCGATTCCTGCGTTCCACAATACCGTTCTGTTGAGGTGTGTGAGGTATCATCAATTGATGCTTGATCCCTTTGCTCTTGCAAAAGCCTTCAAACTCCTTTGAGTTGAACTCACCACCACCATCTGTTCTAAATTTCTTCACACTTTTCCCTGTTTCATTCTCAACAAGTTTTAGCCATTCTTTAAACTTACCAAAAGCTTGAGCCTTATCATGAAGGAAGTACACCCACATCTTCCTACTGTAGTCGTCGACAATCAACATAAAATAAGAAGATCCCCCCAAGGCCTGTGTAGGCATCTTACCACACAAGTCAGCATGCACCAACTCTAGAGGAGCCTATGCTCTATTCTTGCTTTCTTGTGGAAATGCCTTTCTCTATTGCTTGCCCATCATACAAGCTTCACATGGTTCCTTCAATTCAGTTATTGTAGGTAGGTGAGCAGCCATACCTTGCTTTTGCATCTCCTTCAACACTGCAAATCCGATGTGTCCAAACCTTTCATGCCAAAGCTTACTTGTGCCCACTCCAGCGGTGGACTGTAAGAGCACTTAGCTCATACAGGTTGTTCCTTCTTTCTCCTTTGCCAACAATTGTGCCAGCACTATCAAGAATTTCTGCACCTGTCTTCTTGAACCTCACTTCATGACCAAGATCAATTATGGCAGCAAACTGATAACAGATTTCTCCTGATTTCAGGAACATACAACACATTTGAAAGCTTTTTGACTTCACCATTTGCAACAACAAAAGAAATAGTACCTGTGCCCGTAGCAGGGCATTTAGCATCATTTCCAAGCATCACAGTGATGGATTCTTGTAGAGGCTGCATAGAACTGTATAGACCTTTCTTGTTGGTCATATGACGGGAGGCCCCACTATCCAACATCCATGAGTCAGTGGTAGATTCTTCTTGCACCGAGGAGCACACTTCCTCAATGGTCGCCATGAATAATTCCAACTCTGCTTCAGCCGTATTGGCTGTCTCTTTCCCTTTACTTTTAAGGGTACCATTCTTTTCATCTGCCTTCTTGACACGACAATCTACAATTGCATGTCCTTTCTTCTTGCAGTAGAAGCACTCTCCTTGAAACTTCTTCTTGCCGCCCTTCTTCTTTTTGTCACCATCATTTTTGGTGGAGGAAGCACCTTTGCCTTTTGCATTGGCAGAGAATGCAGCATCTCCATTGTTGCTTCCTTCTCGGGCTTTCAGCCTTAACTCTCCTCCATTAATAATGCACAAAACTCCTCAAAAGTCAAAGCTTGAGGTCTCACCTGAGTATTAAGGGCAGTTACTAGTCCATCAAACTTTTGTGGACAAATCTGAAGACACCTTCCAGCTAGCTCTTCGCTAGTCTTTTGTATCCGAGTGCCAGCCATCTAGTCATGCAGATTCTTAATCCGAATGATGAATGCTTCAACCGTCTCTCCTTCAGCAAACTTCTCTGTTGCTAGTTGATTCTCCAAGTTTTGAATCCTTATTTGGTTTCGTGTTTCATACTGACTCCTTAGTACATTCCAAGCCTCTGACGCTTTGGTTGTATGCTGAATCAAAGTCAAAACACTATCAGAACAGCTTGTAACTAAGACACACAATGCATCTGCATTCCGTCATTTCCAAGCTCGTAGAAGATCTGCATTCGGAGGAATCATCACACTAGGATTTGATGGGTCGGGGGTAGGCTATGGTTCTGCGTCAGTCCCCAGCATAGTCTCCAGAAGCTCATAAGAATCAAGGATAATTATAATTTTGAACTTCCACAAGGTGTAGTTTGTACCATCTAACTTGCCTTCGCTGAAGGTTGGTGGACGAATCCTTAGTGTTTGAATAGCCGATACAGCAACACCACCTCCTGCACTGCTTCCTGATGCGCCAGAACCGCTTCTGGAAGTCGACATGGTTTCTCTTTGTTGTTGAAGCCTTTGCCTCTTGCACACTCTCCGATCTTTAGAGCCCCCTGGGCTCTGATACCATGTAAAATATTACATGGCGCAGTGAACAGAATCTGAGAAAGAGATAGAGAGTACACAATAGAAAAGAGGAGAATCAGTAAATTCTTTAACTCCAAACAACTGATACAAAGATGGCTCTATCCACTCGTGCGCTTCCACTGTGTGAAGCTTAGATGGCGATCTAGACAGAAGATAGGTGAAGAGCTTAAGGTTAGCTGAAACAACAACTCTGACTGGGTGAAAGATGAGTGAGAGATGGCTGGGAAGGGGTTTAGCTTTTATAGCCTGCGAAGGTCGTAGGTTGACCATATGAGCCTCCACTAGTCGGCCAGGCCGGGGGTGCTGCCCCCAGACCCCCGCCAGGGAGGCCGCTGGCCCCCTTAGGACCCCCTAGCCATGGGCCGCTTCCGCGGCCCCCGGACCCCATAATAGGGGCCCCTTTTAACTCCCTTACACTGCAACTCGATGCAATGCGCCTCGAGTTGCTACCAGCTTAACCACTCTGTCTAACCCAAAGATTAGACCCATAATGGTCACCTTTTTGCCATCCGGTCACATAGACCTCATCTGATATACAAGTCAGGACTCAACCAATGTCCGGGCTCACATTTGGCTTCTCCTCATAATGGGGGCCTTACAACTTTGAGCACCATGGATCATTGGTAGAACCTAATGAGGGTGGGGCATTGATCATATCTAACAAGGTCAACCTGAAGGGGGGTTTGATCGACAGCGGTTTTATAAGCTGTGCGGTAGGCCCACAAAGGTGCCATCAGCTTGTTGTCCGAGTCGCTGTGTGAGGCCGAGACCACCTTGGTCAGGACTTTGATAAGAATTTTATTCATGGATTCTGCCTGGCCGTTTGCCTGAGGGTAGTATGGGGAGGATTTGCGATGTATGATGAGAAAGGTGGATAGGAGATGTGCTATCACTTCATTGATGAAGTGCGTGCCTTGATCATTGACCAGTTCGATGGGGCAGCCGAATTGTGAGATCACCTGCTCCCATAAGATCTTGGCAGTCATCCTACCGTCATTTTTTCGTGTCACTCTCGCCTCTGCCCATTTCTTGAGGTAGCCTGTGGTGGCCACAATGATGTATTTGGCCTGTGAATACTGGGCCGAAAGAATGATGGGTCCTATGAAGTCAATTCCCCATTTTCCAAAGGGTTTTCATACGATAACAAGGGTCAAATCCATCTGATCCTTGCAAATTAGGACTTTTGTCCGTTGGCACTCATCACAATACTTGATGAATTGGGCTGCATCACGAAAAAAGCATGGGCCACCATAGTTGAGATTGCAACACTTTTCGTGCTGTCATGTCTCCGCTAAAATGCCCTCCAGCAATGCCACTGTGTGCTTCTGAGAGCAAAGTCACCCAATTCCCAAACCCTTGTTGCAATGGCATGAGCAAACACCAAACACCCACAATGCATGTCACTTCTCAACTAGAATTAATTTATTTGCATTCACCAGAAGGGTATATCATCCACAAAACTTGGTCAACACCTTGAGTGCAAAAATGGGAAGCCTTGCATTGTTTGAAAAATAATCGATGTAAAAAAATATATTCTATAATAGTAAAGTCATTTATTTAGATCAATATACAATATTTCTCTATAATATATCACTTCAAAGTGTGTTTGCATGTATGTACCTTTGCATGATCCAATTTGCCAATGTATTGTGAGAGAGTTGCAACTTTTTTCATCACTACCAACTAGCACTTGCTTGGTTGTAAATATACATTCTTAGAAAAGAAGCGAGGAACCATTGTAGACCAAGAATACGAAGAGCACATAGAATAAATACCAATTGATTTCATCCCTTTAAGAAAATGAGACATCCACAAAGGGATTGTGCCACCCCTAGATTCTTGTGGCACTAACATTTTATGCTATCTGATGTTTGCTATACTACCGAGCCTTTGCATTGTTGCCCATCTTTCCTCTTTAGTAAGCCATTGCCACTATTCATAGGCCTTGGCCTCTACTTTAAGCCTTTCAAGGATCTCCTCACAGCTGATGTCCATTTTGCATCTTTGATTGGAACGTCGGCCCCCAAGAGATACAAATCAATTAATAAGTTAGTAATATTACTAACTAAAGACTAACTAAGGTAGTTTAAAGTTTAGATACTTCAAAAGTACTTAGCCTAAGAGCCCAAATATTAAGAAAAACTAGATTCTAGCTCAATGCAAGACCTATTGGAGTCTAATTACTTGAGATCATCTCGCACTTATCTTATTAAGTATTCACACATTATGCCTATAACATGTTTGATATATGAGGATAATTTTCTAGTTGCCTCATGACTTGACTAAGAGCTAGTACACAAGAAATTAATCATGAGGGTTAAAACTAAGATGTCTTGAGATCCATTGGATAACGATAACTTTTGCCAATCCAAATCTAGGGTTGGGTTATCAATCAAGGTAAGTGACCTATAGAGCTTACATCATGAAAAGTGTTTGAACCCTTAACATATGCCCTAGCTGAAGGAAGGAAGTGTTAAGAAACATTTTTGCATAGTATTGCTCTTAGATCCCAAGGGGGAGAGAAAATATACGATGGAAATGTTATATCATCTATTCTTGCATTGGTTGGAAAGAATGCAATTGGTTTTGTTGATCGATCGAACAACATCCTAAATGCTTTTACATTCAACTTGTTGTTAGTTGTTGTTTGGATGATTATTCCAAGTGCTTGTGATTTATGGTAAATGCATGGAAAGGGTCTGTGATGACAAGTCGCCATGGGAATAAAGGAATGTTTTCTTGGAGAATGATATTAGGGCTGAATGCCTTGTTTGTGCTTGATTCTTAAAGGATTTAACTAAGGAAGGATATATTGCATGGGTGGATCACCTCCATGATTGCACCGCGTATTAACCCGAGAGGGCACTGCTTGATTCATGGGCCAAAGGTTGAGTGGTGAAAAGGCCAACCACGGGAATGATGTTTCGCTCCTAGACAGCTTGCGGGTCAATTAGAGCTCTGGACACCCCTTGCTAGGTCTAGAATGGATTTGAAGACCTCTGTGGCCCCCAACATCTGGGCATATTGGGAGATCCTATTCTAGATAAAGGATTGAGTTTGTGGTGCCATGTGAATTGGACCAGTTACTGCTGCAGGGCTAAAGGGATATTTCTGTGGGATAGAAGCGATACATAATTTCTCCTGTATGGGTGGGAGACAAAGATTAACTTGAAGATAAGTTAAGGAACTTGTTTATCAATAAATTGCTTACTCTGTTTTCGTGTCTGTGCTATAAGTTATGTGAATGAACCCTGTTCCCTAAAAGGCTTAATTAATGAAGCTGACTTTAAGTGTCACACATAAATGTGGTAGGACCTAATTAGAAAACTAAAGCTATTAAGGGAAGCGGGTGGGCGAAACTCCTGACGGGTCCGTCCTACGGTAGGGTGGTCCCAGAGAACTGGGAGGCTTCTCACAAGTTTTTAACGTCATTCGACCTTTAGGTATTGATAGGTTAGAACCCGATTCATGCTGTTTTAGGGGACTGGAATGGGACTATGCCCTATGGGCAGAGAGGTTGAACAGCGCATCCCTCTCGTTTCCTATTCTCTTTGAACCAAGTGTGGCATGGGTCTGCTTCGGATTGGGTATCTCTGCGTAAAGTAGGATGTCCGAAATCCGACGCTAGAATGCTAACAGGAGACCTTGACAACTAGGAACCCGAATTTCAGGTCGATCCTAGTGGGTTCAGTCGTGAACGTTCCGTTGCGAGGCGGATTCGAGAAACCCTAGGCGACAAAATTCGAAACATTCCCTGGGAGTGCCGGGTAGCGACGCTTAGATTTGTTTCTCGATAGACCACTAAAAGAGTGCCTGGAAAGCCGATGGGCGGGCACGTCACACATTTTTTGCATTAAAGGCTATAATCTCATTTTCCTATTCAACCTCTCTATTAGTAATAATAGGTTTTCTCCTGTCACTAGCGTACAATGCTTGTGAAGTCCCTTACAAGTAGTTCCCATCTAGCAAGAGATGCAAATAGCAAAGGAATGCAAAGAAAGAATGCAATATATGATACCTCTTTGAGTGTAGTGGGCATTCCTCTATGGCCTTGTATGCATTGGTAGGTAATTTATCTAACACCCTAGCTAAATTTCTCTTGGCCACTTTGTTGGTCGCCGCAAAAGTCCTCTAGGTGAATATATTCCTCTACATCAACAATCACCATGCTAGAAGACATGATTCTTTAGTATTCCTCCATTTTCTCAACTAGCACATTCCCAAAGGATTCTAATACTTTCTCAATAGGAAGCTATGACTTGAACATGTGCGAAAACTCAAGAGCACAGGAGTGAGCGGCAACATTGTAGAGAAACATATATAGCTTTTCCTCCGAGGTCTCCTTCATGTCATCTTCAAATACTAGCTTGATCTTCCTATTTTCTATGCCCAATAGAAAATCCAAATGCAAAAAATGATTGATTTCCCATCCAAACAAACTTCTTTAAAACAAGCCTCCTTCGCTTTGATGGTGAACCATAGTGCGTTTAAGTGCACTTGAAGGTCAACACCAAGCAATGCTCTTTGCTCACCGTCACAGTGAGGGGACTCCCTTACTTTGTGGTATCCCCTAGTATGTTCAGTGCGCTCTTAGGCCTAGGGAGAAGCCTTCTTTGCTTGGTGTTGACCCATACTACATTCAAGTGCACATGAGGATCAAGATCAAGGAATGCGGGAACTCTTAAGCCTAGGGATAAGCCTAGTTTTCTTGGGGGTGACCCATACTACCTTCAAGTGCACATGAGGATCAAGATCAAGGAATGTGGGAACTCTTAAGCCTAAGGATAAGCCTCTTTTCTTGGGGGTGACCCATACTACCTTCAAGTGCACATGAGGGTCAATACCAAGTGATGTGGGGGACCCTTAAGCCTAGGGAGAAGCCTCCCATGCTTTGTGGTCACCCATATGGTGTTTAGTGCACATGAGGATCAAAACCAAGTGATGCAGGAGCTCTTAAACCTAGGGAAAAGCCTCCTTTTCTTGGTGGTGATCCATACTATGTTTGAGTACCCATGAGGATAACACCAAGTGACTCTCTTTTCTCATTGCCCTAGTAAGGGGCGACCCTCAGTTGATGGTAATATCTACATTGTGTTCAAGTGGACATGATGTCAAAACCAAGCAATGCGAGAATTGTTGGGGGGAAAGGCGCCTCTGCCTAGCCGCCCTGTATTACTACACTGACAGTCACCGCCACTGCATACTGTAGGTGGCAGGCGCCCGCGTCACCGTCACTTTATTCTTTATTCTTTTAGTGACAGTTTTGTTGAGATGACAAGCTTAACACATGCGGACATTGATGATGGACCGCCTGGTTAGATGGGTCCACACGTCTACACTTAGCACATTGGTGGTCATTATGACTCTCACATGGCCACTAACTCATTACTTATAATATTCAGGTTGTTACACCTATTTACAGCTGGCATAGTTATAGCGTCGGTCGACTAGTGTAGTCGGTTATGCAATGTTTGACTTAGTAGGCCACTTTCCTTTATGTTGTATCTTATCTATACTTTGTGTACATTGTAAAGTGTGTGGAAGAAGAAGAAGAAATCAGCAAGAAAACGTTTTGGCCTCCATCTCTCTTCTTGTCTCTTGAGTGAGCTTCTCCTTGTGCATTCTATGTGTGTTCGGAGCATCATCTTGAGCAACTCCCCCCACCACGCGATTCTTGACAAGTTTGAATAAAGGAAGGCCCGGTCACACATTGTGACTGTTGGAGTTTCCATTTCTAGTCTCTCCCTTTCTTGCTCTTGCTCTCCTACCATAGCTCTCGAATCCAACCTTCGATCCATCGCTCCCTTTCAATTGGTATCAGAGCTTTGCTTTTTGACTCTTGAGCTTGGTTCGTGGCATTCTCATCATCCCATCGACTCCCTACTTGCATTGGGTTTCCTTCCTGGCAACCATATCCAACTCCTTCGAGCTCCCATCACTCCCCTGCTTCCCGAGCACCTTCCCAGCATTGTTGGGCACCTTTAGGGCATTACATCAGAGGTATTTGATCATTTTCTTTAGGGTTTACTTCAGTTATCAGATCTCACAGGCTATAAATAAGATTGGGACAGCCACCATTGAAGCTCCCTTGCTTCATATCTCACTTGCCTTTGAACAAGACTTGCTGGAGATTGTTTGAGGCCTTCCTTGGCTTTAACCGGACCCCTCCGAATCTTGGCCACCATTTTTTGCAGCCCTAGGACTAGCATTTATAGTTGGCGGAATCACGAAGCCCTCCCATATGTGTCTTCAACATTGACAGTCACAACAATAGCTCTACCCCTCCATTGGCACTTGGAATGGCTCCATTTCGGGCATATGAGCATGCTTTGATGCTTGGTTTTGATGGTTGAATAGTAAAGCACTATTGTACATAGTTGGGTTGAAGTCATTTTACTCATGTATACTTATACTTGGGCTATGTTTTGGACATATATGGTGATGTATTGACTCGACATAGAGCTTGGTTTTGATTCGGGATCGTTGGTTGAGCTTGAGCTCGCTTTGCAAAGCATTTGGATGCTCCGTCTTGGATGTACTTATGGCATGTATGTTGCTTATGTCTGACCGGTCTTGACATGCTTAGCCTATGCCATTACTACATGATAGTTACATTGTTTGGAGCCTATTGCTACTGGAGCTCGGTCTTGGCTTGACCTTGGATTCTCGGAGCTTACTTGAGCTATTTATTGGTCTTCCAGAGTTTTATCTTGGGATGTACTTGATGTCTTACATGCTTATGGATGCTACATACAGATGCTCTACCACCTACATGTTCGGGATGTACTATTGATGTATTATCTTGGACTTATGTCATTGGCATAGTGTCTTGCCTTGGCTTGAGCTCTTGAGCTCATACATACAGCTTTTGTGCCAGTGGGAGCATTCTTGAATGCTTATCAAACACTGAGCATGTGGTACTTTTATGCATTGAGCCGTTACATGCTATTGAGCACAAACACTTGAGACTTTGAGACTTCTTACCTTTTGGGATGATACATCATATGTCTTGGTTCACTGTATGCTTATGAGCTAAGTCTCAGTTTTGGATCTGTATCTTTGTGAACTGACACCTACTTGTGTCAAGTTTTGGTAGTGACAGGAACACTTTGCCCTGTTGCCTGGGGGGTGTGCCTACTCACTAGTAGATGTTTGTATGACATACTTGGGTGTTGGATTCATGCTTATTGACTGTCATATGCTTATGCTATGCCTGCATGATGCCGACCTTGGTCTTGGCAGTATCTGATTGCCTTGGGATCCGATTTTGGCACTATTAGCTCTCTTTTACTGAAATTTGAAATTTATTACATCAAGCATATATGTATGGACTGACATGGATTTTTCATGCTCAAACACTCTGAAATGATGTATTTTCACTAGTACTTGGTGAGCAACAGCTTTGGTTCCACTTTCTTTGCCATTTTTTCTCGATTTTGGTGGTTTTTTTGTCATTTTTTGCAGTAAACAGCAAGCAGTTTTGAACTGTCTACAGTCTTCCAGCCTGCATTATGGCGAGTTCGTCTAGTGATCATGCTATTTTCAACATCACTAATCTTGATGGTACTAATTACTCTTATTGGAAGAGCCAGATTTGGTAGGTGTTGGTGTAGAAATCACAGATCAAACCTTTGAGGTTAAGTGGACATCCGCCTGCAACTATGCCAGATGAGGAATGGCTTGAGCTTGATGAGTTATGCAAGTCCACTATTGTATTGTCTCTCACAGAACAGGTTCACTATAATGTCTTTGAGGAAGAACATAGTGCATGGTAGTTGTGGGAAAAGAAAAAAAATCTCTATGGACAAGAAAAGTCCAGCGAGTTAGATGTATTGGCTGAAGCAACTTATGGATCTGCACATGAAGGAGAATGTGACTATGTTTGCTCACTTGAGCCAGTTCCATGCTATACTCAAGAACATGACTTCACAGGACATCACTTTTGTAGAGGATGTCACTCCTCTTTTCTTGCTTGGTACTCTTAATGAGTCATGGGATGTATTCCGCACTGCATTATGTGCCTCTATTGCTACCTTGAAATTATCTGATGTTGAGAGTGCTCTTCTGTAGGAAGAGGTTAACCGTAAGAATTTGGATACCTCTCATGTGTCTCATGCTATGACAGTTAGAGGCAGGAATGATGGATATGGAAAGCATGGTAGTGGTAGTGGCCGTGGATGGGATTCTCAGAAATCTCGGTCCAAGTCTCGTGGGAAGTCACGTAGCAAATCCTGTGGCAGGAATGCAGATGTTACTTGTCACCATTGTGGGAAAAAGGGCCATATTAGGCCACAATGCCATGAATTGCGCAATGAAAGGTGCAAAGATAAGGGCAAAGACAAAGTGCAGGATAAGTCTTCTGATCGCAGCATAGTACCTGCAAAGTCTAGTGTTAAAATTGAAGAGATCAATGTTATGCAGCCTAAGAATGTTGATGATGATGATTATATCCTAGTAGCTTCTTCTAGTGCTTCGCAGATGACAGAGATACACTCTATGTATGCACAGTGTTGGCTCTTGGACTCAGGTGCATCCTTTCACATGTGACACCTTGCCGAGAGTGGTTTCATTCATACCGTACTATTTTGGGTTCTATGCGCTTGGATGATGACAGATCTCTTGATATTGTGGGCATTGGTGATGTTAGGCTGCAGTTTCCTTCTGGCAGCAGTTTTGTTATGCAGGATGTACGTCATGTACCTGCTTTGACATGCAGTCTCATGTCAGCTAGACAGCTTGATGATGTAGGATATCATGTATATTTTGGAGGCTCTGCATGGAAGATCACTCGTGGTGGCAGACTTGTGATTGCGAGAGGTGCCAAGGCTGGCAGTCTCTACCCCTTGATTGTATCAGCTTTTTCCCTTGATCATGTTTTGTCTGTGGGTTCTATCCCACATGTATCTCTTTGGCATGCCCATTTGGGCCATATGTCTTTGAAGGAAATGAAAATGCTTCCTGGTTTGTAGTACTTACCACCCCTTGATTATGCATGTTTTGATTCATGTGAGCATTGTCTTTATGGCAGGAAGACTAGGTCTACACATAAGAAGTATGGTAGGCCACGCATGAGTGAGCCCTTGGCATTGGTACATTCGGATGTCTGTGGGTCTATGCCTTGTCAGTCTATGGGTGGTGCAAAGTATTTTGTTACGTTCATAGATGATTTTTTAAGGAAAGTTTGGGCTTATCCCATTAAGCTGAAATCCGATGTCTTGGCTGTGTTTCAGAGATGGCTTGCATTGGTTGAGAACCAGTCTAGGTATAGGCTAAAATGCCTAAGGACAGATAATGGGGGTGAGTATGTCTCACGTGCTTTTGAGCAGTTATGTGATGAGAGGGGTATTAAGCATCAGTTGACCGCCCCCTACACCCCCCCAGAATGGTTTGGCTGAGCGGATGAATAGAACCATCCAGAAGCGTGTACACAGTATGCTTAGCCATGCAGGCCTACCACAGAGCTTTTGGACTGAGGCAGTTAGTACAGTTGTGCATGTCATAAACAGATCACCCTCTAGTGGTTTGGATTTCTAGGTTGCAGAGGAGGTATGGACTGGAAAACCTCCCTCTTATGCACATCTTTGTGTCTTTGGATGTGAGGCATTTTGCCATGTGCCCAGGGACAAGAGAAGTAAGCTGGATCCCAAGAGTGTCAAATGCATTTTCCTTGGTTATGGGGATGCAGGGAAGATGGGTTACCGTCTCTGGAATCTGTAGGTGCAGAAAGTCATCCGTAGTCATGATGTAGTCTTCCATGAAGACAAAATGCATAGGCAGCTTGAGAGAGTTGTTGAGATCCGTAGGGTCATATTTCAGGAGAAGCCGAGAGCTCCCGTACAGCCAGTTGGATAGCCTACAGCTGTAGAAGATGCTCATGGTCAGGGTATTGGATAGGCAGCAAAGCCTGCCGTGAGATGGTCTACTAGAGATAGACATCCACCTGATAGATTTCAGCCCTCGATGCATTATGTCTTGGTTACAGATGTAGGAGATCCTTTCACCTATGATGAGGCTATGTGCAGGGGTGATAGTCACTCCTGGGAGAGGGCTATGCAGTCTGAGATAGACTTTCTGCATAAGAATGACACTTGGGATTTGGTTTCCTTGCCTACGAGCAAGAAGGCTTTGCCATGCAAGTGGGTGTACAAGCTAAAAAGTACCCCTGGACACCCCAAGCCGGTATACAAGAAGGCTAGATTGGTAGCAAAGGGTTTTAAGCAGGAGCATGGTGTCGACTTTGACGAGGTCTTTTCTCTTGTGGTTAAGATGACCACCCTGCGCTTAGTCTTGGCTTTGGTTGCTCAGCTTGACTTGGATTTATACTAGATGTATGTCAAGACGACTTTCTTACATGGGGACTTGCATGATGAGATTTATATGGAGCAGCCCAAGGGCTTTGCAGAACCTGGCAGGTAGCACCTAGTGTGCAAATTGAAGAAAAGTCTTTATGGCTTGAGATGGCACCTACGGAGTGGTATCATAAGTTTGATGCTTTTATGCAGTCACAGGGCTACAGCTAGAGTGCTATGGATCCATGTCTTTACACGAAGAAAGCTCATGATGGTTCTTTATTGATTTTGGTACTCTATGTGGATGATATGCTGATAGCAGGGAAAGCTCATGATGAGCTAGATGCTCTTAAGGCTCAGCTCAAGAAGAGCTTTGAGATGAAAGATCTGGGACATGCCGCTCACTTACTTGGTATGCGCATTAGATGTGATAGGCATCATGGACTCCTCTACTTGTCCATTCCCTATGCATATGTAGTGGGCAGTCTTATGTATGCCATGATAGCCACTCGTCTAGATATTGCCTTTGCAGTTGGTGTTGTGGCACGCTATATGGCTACACCTAGCAAGAAGCATTGGGATGCCGTGAAGGGTATCATGAGGTACCTGAAGGTCACTGCAAATATGTGCATATGCTATGGCAGCCAGGATACAGGAGTCATGGGGTACACTGACTCTGACTATGCAGGACATGCAGATAGTAGGAAGTCCACTTCCGGCTATGTATTCACCTATGCTGGAGGTGCTGTTTCTTGGATGTCCAGGGTGCAGAAATGCACGGCCCTTTCTACTACAGAGGCCGAGTATGTTGCAGCCACTAAGGCTTGCAAGGAGGCCATTTGGTTGGGTCGTTTAGTTGCTGACCTCAGTATTGATGCTATCCCTACATTACATTCGGATTCTATGAATGCTATTCAGTTAGCCAAGAATTCGGTCTTCCATGCGAAGACAAAACACATTGAGGTGAGGTATCACTTTATATGTGGGGTTGTTGAGGACAAGTCTGTTGATCTTGTCAAGATCTCGACTGACCAGAATCCTGCAGATCTGCTCACGAAAAGCCTCTCTACAAAGCGCTTTGCCTTCCTCAGGAGGTTGATGGGTGTGGGATGAGATGACGTCTTTCCTCGTCTTGTTGTACATGTGTACATGTTGTACTGTCTTTTTTCTTTTTCTTTTCACTCCTCACTGGGGCAAATTCACCTTTAAGTGGGAGGTTGTTGGGGGTAAAGGCACCTCTACCTAGTCGCCCGTGTATTACTACACTGACAATCACCACCACTGCACACTATAGGTGGTGAGCGCCTGTCACCGTCACTTTATTCTTTATTCTTTTAGTGACACTTTGAATAAAGGAAGGCCCGGTCACACATTGTGACTGTTGGAGTTCCCATTTCTAGTCTCTCCCTTTCTTGCTCTTGCTCTCCTGCCATAGCTCTCAAGTCCAACCTTCGATCTATCGCTCCCTTTCAAGAACTCTTCAGCCTAGGGAGAAGCCTCCTTTGCTTTTGGTGGTGACCTATACTGCATTTGAATATACATGAGGATCAACACCAAGCAACGCTCTTTTCCCACCACCTTGGTGAGAGGCCTCTCTCGCTAGATAGTGACCCATATGGTGTTCAATGCACATGAGGATCAAAATCAAGTGATATGGAAGCTCTTAAGCTCAGGGATATGTCTTTTTTGCTTGGTAGTGATCCATGTAATTGATATGGCACTCAGTATACATGAGAGTCAAAACTAAGCAATGTGGAAGCTCTTAAGTCTAGGGAGGGAACTTCTTCACTTGGTGGTGACCCATACTACATTCAAGTGCACATGAGGGTCAACAATAAGCAATATGGGGGTCCTTAAGCCTAGGGAGAAGCCTCCCTCACTCTGTACTGTGACTGATATAGCATTCTATGAACATGAGTAACAAAACCAAGAAATGTGGAGGCTCTTAGGCCTAGGAAGAAGGCTCCTTTACTTGGTGGTGACCCATACTACATTTAAGTGCACATGGGGTCAACACCAAGAAATGCTCTTTTTCTCACTACCCTAGTGAGGTGCCTCTCTTTCTCAATAGTGACCCATACTACATTAAAGTGGATACATGGTCAAAACCAAGTGATGTGAAAGCTCTTTAAGCCTAGGGAGAAGCCTCATTTTCTTGGTGGTGACCCATACTGGGTTCGAGTGTACATGAGAGTCAACACCAAGTAACACTCTCTTTACTCGTTGCCTTAGTGAGATGCCTCCCTCACTTGGTGGTAACCCATATGGTATTGAGTATACATGACGGTCAAAACCAAGTGATGTGGGAGCTTGTAATCCTAGGAAGCAACATCCTTTGCTTGGTGGTGACCCATGTGACCCGTATGGAATTTAGTGTACACAAGGATCAAAACCAATCAATGTATGAGCTCTTAAGCCTACAAGGGGCCTCCTTTGCTTGTTGGTGATCCATATTGTATTCAAGTATATATGAGGGTCAACACAAGCAATATGGGGTCCCTTAAGCCTAGGGAGAAGCTTTCCTTGCTCTGTGGTGACCCTTGTGGCATTCAATATATGCCTAGGTAAAAACCAAGCAACCCGTGTAGCATTAGTGCACAAGGGTCCCACTTACACTAAATCCTTTGTATCATGTGTGTTCAAGGCCTATTATAAATTACCTTTATATGTAAATACCCTCTATATCATATACATTCAAGGCCTACATGGGCTTCATAGAGCTAGTAGAGAATAATAAGATGACTCATCACTTCGTGGAGACACCTCTCACTTGGCACTCATAGAATTAGAGATATCACAAAGTTAGAAGCAGCCCACACTTTCTACTTTGTTGGATAGCATCTTATACAAAGAGCTAGCTTCCATCATTGGATGCATTGGTTCCTTAATCTACAACATTGAGGGAGTAAGGGTGGTCAAGCTAAACTAAAGTAGGATCAAGACGAGAGCACGTGCACCAGATGCAAGAGGGCATGCATGATCAAAGGTGGTTGAGAAAGCATGAGTATAAGACACACCCTAAACCATAAAATTTTCACACATATATGCTCAATGGTCCCTCTTTAAATGATAGACCCATAATGATAGGGGCACTCCTTTTTAGGATTCTAATTTCTATCTCCCTTTTTCTTGATGGCGGGGGAAATGGGCCAGAACAATATCTCCCACAAGGATCAATGGCCCAAATATATAAATGGAGAGTGGGGATAATTAATGGAATATATACGACTATTCTTAGATTGCAATACTTTATTGTCACTTTTTGTTGAACCCCTAGAAATAAGCATGTATCTTGGTGGCACCTTGCATCATGTCCTAAATGGGGACCCATCCAAAACAAATCTTAAAAAATTCACCTGTTAATACAAAGCACTCAATATACAATGTCCTTACTCTTAATAGGTTAATGCAAAATACTCAATCCTCATGTTGTAAACTAGTTAGTGTGATAGCTTCTCCAAACTGGACTTTGTACACATTTAACAGTTTTCTTACTCTCACCTTTATGTGGTCCTATGATCTACCTCTCATCCATCTAGCTATCTATTGAGTCCTCATATTGGGCCCATCCCTAGATGGAACTTATCTATGATCCATATGTAGTAGCACAGTGAGAATCCACCACCAAACAAAGCGATTTCACCACCATAGCACCAATTCTATTGTGACCTGCTCACCACCAGTAAGGTCATGCTTTGTTTCCAATAAACATCCTCAAGAGCTACATATTTGAGATTTTTTCCCCCATAGTGAATGATCCTTGCACCAAGGTCTCGCTTTGGTGGATGGTCTTTTAGGATTACCATTGAGCGATCTGTGGCGGTCAATTTGCTATGGACTATCTCCCTCATTGGGTGGTGGCCCTCGCCCCGGTCCCTACCAAAAAGCACTGCATGGCTAACCATTGCCAACAAAAGCCTTATAACCCATTGCTAGGAGAAGCCTTTCTTGCTTGATGGTGGCCCACATTCCATTTCTGTGGGGTCACCACCAAGCTCTGCATAGCCACCCTTGGTGAGGTGAAGCCTCTATCTCTTGGTGGTGGCCCTTGCCCCATGTAACTATCTCTCAGGGCACCATCAAGAAATGATGGCTACTCACTACTAAGAAAAGCCTCCATTGCTTAGTGGTGACCCTCATCTTGTGTCATTATCTTTAAGGGTCATTGCAAAGTGGTGTGTGGCTATCCAATGCGAGGGGAAGCCTATATCAGTGGCCGTCATCTTCATGTCATTGTTTTCCATAGTCAACACCAAGTGGCGTGTAGTTCATAAGAGTAAGGAAGTAACCTCTATCACTTAGAAGTGACTCTCTTTGGTCGTTGGTTCAGGGGCCAGATACCTCCATCTTGCCCAAGGCACATAAGATACTAGGCTCATCAGGAAATTCTCGGAGAGATACAGTAGGTAGAAAATCATATGGAGCCTATAATACCACGCTTGCACTTCCAAAGGTTGGTTTGAGAAATCTGTGAAGAATGGGGCATTGACATGAGATGGAGCGTGTCTATAATTCTATCTCTTCAAGAGATTGCAGAGGAATTCCTCATGGAGTTTTTTGAGGATGTATATTTTCTTGCAAGCCATCCTCATAGGTGACTATCATGCCTAGATATTTCCATAGCTTACATCACTTGTGGCTATGGTCAAATGAACCAGGTTGAGATTCCTTGTCCCACACAAGAGGAATACACACTCATAGAGAGCACAACTAGTAGGTGTTCAAGATCTATGTCCCAAATTTGGATGCAACCCCACTAGCCTGAGCACCTCTAGGCCTTGCCCCACAACCCCAATTCCCATCACACTAAACCCCTCCACGATGAGCCCCTCCAAGCCCTCTAGGACAAGCCTCATTACCTCAAGCCTTTAGGCCCTACCCCTCGAGGCCCTCCAAGACAAGCCCCAACACTTTGTGCCCTTAGAGATCTTGGCCCTAGAGGCCCTCCAAGATAAGCCCCTCCAAGAGGAGCCGCTCAAGGATGAGACCCTTAAGGCCGAGGCCATGGCCCTCTAGGCTAAGCCCCCCTAGATAGAGCCCCATGATCCCCTCTAAGACAAGCTTGCAATTTTTCTAGTTGAAGCTCGTAGCTTGTAATTTCTTCTTTGGCATAGGATATTGATATAGAGAGAAACTTGAAGTTTTAAGTCAATAAATTCAAAGTCAACACCATTCAATTGTTTGCATATATAATTGCCAAGTGCCCAAGGAGGAGATATTATGGAGAGATGAGTTCAAGAGAGAGAGAATGCAGAGGATGTACAAGTAGATATAAGAGTAGATAAGGGCTCTACAAGAGGTAGAAGGTGCCATATGAGGTCATAAGACCACCATATAAGACTTTCATCAATGGGCTGAATCAAGACAAGCTATAGAGCAAGTCATAAGTGGCGGAGAGGGGGCCATAGAGATTGGAATCTCTTTGGCATAATATGAAGGAGGCATGTCAAACCTCCTAGCCCCAACCACAACCTCGCCCCCTATCCCAAAATGACATCCACAAAGACAACCTTGCTACCCTCATGGGCAACCTCGTTGCCCTCTTGGTTGAGGCAACTCTCAAAGATTCAGCCCCCCTAACCTCGAGGAGACCCTTGAACCTTTGTAAAATTTTAGTGCTCATTTGCCACTTTGTAAATGGAATTGAAAATGAAAAAAAGAAAAAAAGGAAAAGTTCTCATACTATGTATTGCTAAACTTGTTGTTTATATTTATTTGATGGTATGGTCTTTCTTCTCAGTACAAAAACCTCATGAAATATTTGTTGATTATATTTGGGTTGATTGAAGTGGGTATCGTGTGTGATGAATCCTAGAAGATCACCACCAAAGTGAAGGAGGCCCCTTGAACAGCTCCCACTTCACTTGGAGTTGACCCTCGTATGTACTGAATGCCATATGGGTCACCACCAAGTGAGAGAGGCATCTCCCTAGGGCAAGAGTTCCTATAACACTTGGTCATGATACTCCAACTGTAGGCTGCTCACATTTGGTGCCATTCTCAATGGCAATTAGCTCTAATGTGATTTACTCATGGCCCAACACAGACCAAACAATACATGCTGATATGAGAGATTACTCAAGTGAGCTACAAGGAACCTGCATCTATGAACCTATTTATAATGTACAAAAAGTACCCAAATGCCATAGAAAGGTACTATGGGACTATCAAATTTGGTACTTGGAATTATAAAGACTACCAATAATGGTACATTGAGGCTAACACTAATGGAACAAAGAAAGTACCAAAAACTACCAATTTTAGTATCCTCGAACAAAGAAAATCCCACTAAAGATAGTCCTAGATAGAAGTATGGAATGATTCCAAAATACAGAAAAAGTGTTGAGAGGTAGGGAATGTGCTATCCAAATGCTAATTGTGATGCTTAAACATCAGCCTATTCTACATTATGTGTGTACAACTTTTTTTCTATTTCTATATTCTCAGTCTTTGCTTCTATCTATCTCTATCACTTTTATTGCTGCAACTATATCTCTTTATAAGAGTGAGGTTAGATTCATTTTGTAATTTTTGAGTGTAGATGGACTTCTTAGTAGGTGATGATGACATGTATCTTTCTTTCATATTCCAAGCCTTGATTACAAGTGTATCTCCTTGAATCTTGCAAGTAGGCACTTGATGTCTTGTAATTATGCAGTCCTCAAAGGTACCTCTATTGGGATTCTAATGTCAATATAGATGCAGAACATTGTTTGTTATCTCTTTACACGTGAATCTCTTTTTATTTTCTTATTGGGACCTGGAAAATATCAAGAGAGTAGTTAGAGATAATGTGATGCAAACAATTCCTTTAACCATGTGAATATAAATCAAGATAAGAAATGCAAATAGCAATACACCTTTTTATCATCAACATAGAAGCTAAACGAAGTAGGAACTTTGATGCCTTCATTGTGCAAATCTATCCTCAATTGTCATAATGTGCACATTGGCCCTATCTTCATAATGATTAAAATTTCACCATCTAGTTAAACATCAATATCTTGTAATGAATTTTTAGAAAACTCCCTTATGTCTTGATCTAGTGGCACTAGTTTTCCACAAACATGATATCATCTTCTATAAAAAATGTCAGGATGAAGTTTTGAGTGGCAATCATATACTTGGCAATAATAGAATCTAGTTGCACCTTGTAGGTGATTCCATCTTGTATCTTTATATTCTAGCTTGCATCCACAAACTCTAGAATGTTGCCTTTATATGGATGCTTCACTAGGAACATGGTTCTTGAGGTCCAATCTTCAATGATGGAAAAGAAGTCAATGAAAATGACTATAGACATAAAAGTGGATATTTTGCTTTAACTACTAAAATGTTGGGCTTTAGGCATTTTCACACCTCATGAAAAATTTTTATCCTATAACTCTTGCTTATTCTAGAATCTAGTAATGGCCACTCTTTGCTCTTGAAATCTGGAAGGGGAACGCTGGACAAGGCTCCCCATTTCCCATGAGAGGTGGTACGTAAAAGTGGTCCTAAAAGAATATGCCCCTCTCAACCAGTGTCACGATTGTCCTCCTCTTGTTAAGCTCTTTGCCAATAGATCTGTGGATGACATCCAAAGCATCTACCATACATTATACTCATTGCTACTACTAGACACTTGATAGATACATATCTGTTAACATCAAATGGTCTGGTCAATTACAAGGTGAATCAGAAATACAAACCTTCATACCAAAAATTAGATGCAACCAAAATGCTTCAATGGTTGGATCTATGGAGAGGGGGATTATTGGCAGCTAGTGGGCTCAAGGTGAAGCTCTTTATTCATGAAAACATGTTGCATATGCAATTCTTTAATTGGCTTCTTGGAGCCACCAAGCCTAAAATCCGTTACCATGCCCTTGCAGCATGATAAAAAAGAGTTGGTTGTCAAATATATCTTTTGCTTTCTTTGTTTGCATGATTATCCAACCTCCCTTTGTTATGGTCAAGGGAACCCACCTATCTTGCTCATCAAGTGCATTAAAAGTATTTATGAACTTGGTGAAAGCACTAGATCTCCTACATCAAGAAGATCCCTCCATGGAGTAGGAAGATGGAGGGTAGGAACATGCAGGTGAGTAGAGAGGAAAAAAACAAAAACTCCAAAGCGTACAGAGTGAAGGCAAGAGAGAGGGAATGAACTTTGAGCACTCAAAGATTTCAAACAATGAGAGGCTTTTTCCACCTTCTTTTCCTTAACGATAAAATATTACTATTGGAAAGTGGCAATCACCTTGCTCTACTGTTAGAAACCAACATTTGCTCTAGACCTAGCTATGAGTACTCATGTAAACACTATGCACCCAACCAGTTCTAACTGCTCAACAAAGCAAGATTCCATTGTAAATTAGGGCCAACATCTCTTTGCAAGTAGCCAAGTAGAAGTAGAGTTGGGATAGATAAAGGACAAAAAACCAAGAGTGGATTAGGAGTCAAGTATTGATGAGTAGCCACTCAAGAAAATAAGCCAAAAAGGAAGAAAGAATGAATATTTTAGAAAGGAAAATGAGGAAATAGCCACAACCATACAACAATCATATGAACAAGCCATGAGGAAGAAAGAAGCTCCCATACCATATAGAATTGAGGAGGAGCTTTCTAGGAAAGCAAGAGGCTCTAGTAAAGGAAAAATGAAGGCCATAAAAGAGTAGTTGGTGTGGTTGGTCTAGGAGATTTTCAAATGTTCATGAGAACTCTTTAGACCATGCAAGCCAATATCAATGAATTGGAAAAGGGTAAGAATCATAAGGATGTTACAATCACCTCCTGTAAGGAAAAGCAACGATTTACAGAGTCTACTACTAATTCACAAGAGTGCACAAGAGTACCAATAAATCTCCATAGTAATAGCATACTAGAGCACTTGTATGAAGAGTTGAAAACAACAAGAAAAATAACAAGCAATTCAAGAGAGATTGGAGATGTGAAGGAAGTATGAACAAGAACTTATCGTTAATAATTATTGAGAATCTCTTCTTAATAGCTACATGATCTACATGAACAGATTGAGGAAAAATATCAAAGATATAGAGAAATTGAGAGAAAAGTTGCAAAAATGTGAAATTCAAAGAGAATAGGATAGTTCTAACTCTTGTAGACATTGCAGATCTCACAGTGCAACTACATAAGAAAAGGCAAGGATAGCAACTCTCATTAGAGAGTTGTTGAAAGCTCATTAGACTCTAACACAAATGAAGATAGCCTTCATAGAGTTATAGGACACAATTGGAATGAGTCTAACTAATGCAATCAATCAAGCGGAGGAAAGAACTAATAGAGATTATGAAGAAATGATACACCAAATGGCTCTACTGACTTGGCACATTCTATCCATGAGAAAAGCCAATTCAAAATTCATGTAGTAGCTTACAAAGATGCACTTTCATTACAAGAGGAGTTCTATATATAGGCCATATAAACAATATCTTCTAAATCACAAAGGGTATAGAAGCACTAAAAGCTCACTTGGGACTTACTGCAAGTGCCTTGGACAATCTTGACCATAGTACAAAATTCACATTGTTGATCTCAGGCCCAACTATATCCCAAATGATTGATCACTTTCTTGACATTAGCTATACTAATCAAGAGATGAAGAATACAGGAATAGTGCAAACAAAATTCTTTAAACCACGTGACATGAAAATTCAATCTCTTGTTAGAGAACTTATTGTATTAGAGCCACAAGTTACAACACCTCCTTCTAATTATATAGATCCTCTACATTTTTTTGAACGTGAGGAGGGAGAAAAGGTAGAATAACAAGAGTTACCATTTGTAACTACCTTGGCATCTGATGCTCAAAAGCATAATGAGAGGATGTTGCAAGTTCTTTGATCTTTTACTCATCAAGAGTGCCAAATTATTCAATTGACATGTAAAAATCAAAAGCACAAAGAGAGGATCAAAACGAGCCTATCACAAGATACCATGAGAAGAAAAAGATAGAAGAGATTACTCATTTTGACATCAACGTCTATTAGGAAGCCAAATTTAGAAAGCCCTTACCACTCATTATAGTACAAAAAATCATTAAAGCGGGAGAGAACATAGCCAAGAAATGGTTGAGAGACGATATATACAAGCATTTAATGCTGGTTGCAAGATCTCCAAGGAGAAGTACTAAAGAGAGTGTTTCATAGAGAAACCACAAGAGATATGGAAGCTCCAGCTAGAATAGAGATATCTTATCCTTGAAGCTGATAAACTATCTTATTCTACCTTTTACTTCTCAAATCAAAGGGAAAATGTATGTAGGTTGGATTGGTAATAATAGCAACTTGGCCTAAAAAGTAGCCACCCAACATTTCCCATCTATGAAAAAACTATCCATCCTCTCACAAGGTATGAATGCCCATCCCAATCACAGTGAGACAAGCTATTCAATATTACTCTCCATTTTGACCATGCACATGGGTTGAGGGAATGCTATACATAGGAAGGACCACCTAAAATGTCTCAAAATTCATAGTCAAAGATTGTGTTAAAGCTCCTAATATCATCATATGACTCAAACTAAGGCTCACATGCAAGAGATGACAATACAATATACATACACATGTCTATTAACAATGAAAGGGTAGCATTACATACATTTCATAGAAGCCCAAAATAGTTTTAGATCTATAGCTAATAGCATATGAATATTTTGTTAATTTATTTTATTAATTTCTAGAGTTATAACAACCTTCAATTGTATTCAAATAAGAACTAATAACTCTAACTACAAAATAAGTGGAGTCACAGTCTAGGTAGCTTCATTTATACTAAATGGTAATTGTAATTTTGGAAGGTCTAAGTCAAAGCACAAGTACTTGGATTTATTTTTTTGAAGTTTTTTTTTGGCTTTTATCAAAGTATTTTTGACACTTCCAATTTTATTCATGGAAAAAATTATTATTTTTGTAAATTTTTGTGAGAGGGGGCTCCACTTTGTACAAGTAATATTTTTCGTGGTGTCAACACTTAAGTGTTGGGATACAAGCCAATGGTGGCCAAAGTCCAACCAAGCACCTCTTGTACTAGTACGCACTATATAGTCATATGTAAGTGAAGATATCAGATAATAAGGGTAGTTGAGTATTGGGGGTAAAGGTGCCTGTGCCTGACCGCACACATGTAGACTACAAGTAGCGGGTATCCATCACTGTCACTTTATTCTTTATTTTTTTAGTGACTATTGAATAAGGGAAGGCTAGTCACACATTGTGGCTATTGGAGTTTCCATAAATTGTGTGTCTCTCTCTCTCTTATTCCATCTACCATAGCTCTCATCTCTCTTGCTTCCTCTTGCTCATGCTTCCACTAGGCCTTCACCCTTCAATTGGTATCAAAGCTTAGATCAAGGAGCTTCCTCATCATTCACTTCAACCCATGACAAAGCATAAGCTCAGTGTTTTTGGGTAGTCATGGCTTCTTCACCCTCAGGTATGCATTGAGTCTCTAGCTACACTCGAGGGCTTCCAAGGTTTATTTTGGGACCTCAAAGAGGTTTCTTGGACATTTCTTAAGGCTCTACTATGGTTAATGGTACCAAAGGAAGAGAACAGGGAACAACATGCAATTGTTGACATATTTTGTAGGCAACTCTTGATTTTCACACTTGGCTCAGTTCAATCATTGGTTGCTCCTACCACATGACACACTCCTTGGCAATCATTTTGATATTATTTAGCTTGCTATCGGGCATCATTTGAAGATTTTTTGCTTAGCCATTGACTCATAGTCTAGTATAGACCTACTATATACCTTGTGGATAGCAAATAGTTAGCTTCATATTGCAAGTTTAATACTTCAGATATGTTATTTTGCTGCCCGGATGTTATGGTTATTCTTTGAGATGCTATTGGATTTTTTGGAGCTTGATTAGCTCAATTTTGTGGAGATTTATTGCTATCATAATAGTTTCGACAACAAGCATATAGCAATAACCTCTATGCTTTAAATGCCTCTTGTGTCTATATGATATTTCAAGCATGCTATATGTCTACGATGATGTCTAGCATTGATGTATGAGCCTGAATATGGTTATGGAATGTTTTCGCACCCAGCTTTGAGCTACATTTGATGTCTTGGAGCTTTGACTATATGTTTCAATTACTTCAATGATTGTTATTTATAGGTTTAAAGATTTATTAGCTTTTTTGCTCCTAGATGTATTGGATGATGTCTTTGGGTACTCAGATATTATGTACTTGATGCACTGAGCCTTGCATTTATCTTTTACACTCTAGATATGCTTTAGTGGATGCATTTTGAAATATTTTCTTTTACTTGGATACTTTGCAACATTAGAGCTTTGGATATTCTATGTTGTCAAGCTTGATTTACTGAGACTGTGGGACTCTTATCTTATTTATGTGCATGCTCTCTTGGACGGTCTTGGATGCAATTACACCTACTAGTGGGCTGATTTGATTTTACATGCCTTGGACACCCACACTTACCTTTGTATGTATTGAGATTCATTACTCTCTACTTAGTCAATTGTGCATTTGATGAATCTCTGCACTTGATCTTGAGATCTCCTATATACATGATGTCTATGCATGTGGGATGTATTGGTTACTGCCTCCCATGAGTTTATGTGATAAACTTTAGTACCACTTATATGCCTATTCATTGCTAGTTGCTTATACATATCCTAGTTGTTATCTGAATATTGCTAGCAATGGGAGCTTTGTATTTTTTTCATAATTTTCCCACAATGGTCTTGGTCATACTATTGCATTTATTACAAAAATATTTTAATTACAATTTTTAGCATTATTTTGGAGATCCAACATTTTACTTTCACAATCTATTGCTTGGAGTTAATGGATAGCACTATACTTTGGCATTCTCTCTTGTTTTTCCCTTGTTTGGTAGAGTTTTGGGACTGATTTGCAATTATTTAGAGTGGCCCATTCTCTTGGATTTTACACTAGTATACTATCATTATGGCTAATTCTTTGAATGATAATGCTATTCTCAATATTGATGTAATATTCCCAGGCAATAAAAGTTAGTTGGTTAGTTCAAAAGTTAGTTATTCAATTAATAAGTTAGTAAGGTTACTAATTAAAGTGAAAAAAATTAACTAGCATTAATAACTAATTAACATTAAAAATAAATTAATAAATAAAACCGAGAGTTCTAACTCGATATTTCTTATGAATTAAGAAGGACCATAGCCACCCTTCATACTAAAAGGTGTGCCATGGATTGAGACTAGCGGACACCTCACAATTGAAAAGCTTAATGGCATAAATGTCACCTATTTGAAGGTGTAGATTTGGTAGGTATTGGTCCAAAAGAAGTAAATTAGGCCATTGAAATCCAAGAATGTAAAGCTTGAATGCACAGATTGGGATGATTAGGATGAGTTGGATGAGCTATATAAATCCACCCTTATATTGTCCTTGTATAAACATGTTTATTTCAATGTTGTTACACTTGAAGACAATGCCTAGCAATTATGAAAAATATATATGCAATCTTTATGGTAAGCAAAGTTTTGTGCCACAAATGTATTGATTGAAATAGCATATAGACCTTTGCACAAAGGAAGGGATAAGTGTGTCCTGGCATTTGAATTTTAGTCAGTTGACTATGCAAGGCATTGAGTTCAAGGATAACCTACCTTGCTTGTTCTTGCTTATGACACTTCCCAAGTCATGGGACATTTTCCATACAACCATTATACTAATATGCCTAAGGATGGCTTGAAACTCTAGGATGTTGAGGGTGCTTCACTCACAGAGGAGATAAATAAAAAGAATGTGGATACAACCTGCACTTCTCATGCATTGATTGCTAGAGGTAGACATGATGGTAAGATCTGTAATGACCATCATCATAGAGACTCATAAAGGTCTTAGTCTCACGGGTAGTCTTGTAGTAAGTCCCATATTCATAATCCTCTATGACATGTCATTACTATGGAAAATAGGGTCATATTTTGCACAGTGCCATAAGATGTGCGATGATAAGTTCAAAGAGAGGAAAATGCAAAGTGTAAGAAAACTTTGATGATTGTAGCATTATCCCCTAGTAAGTACAGTGTAAAGATTGAAAAGATAAATGTAGCACAATCAAAGTCATATAATAAGTACATCTTAGTAGCTTTCTCTCTTGATGCTTCTTAATTGATTGATACTTCTTCTATATATTCTTAGTGTCAGTTGCTTGATTTCAAGGCTTTCTTTCATGTTACCCCACATAGGGGTTAGTTTTAATCATATTAGAGTATGATAGGTTCTATGCAATTGTGAAATGACTTGGAATTAGATATTATTGGTATTAGGAATGTATAGCTACAGTTTCCCTTAGACAACTCTTTTACTCTGCATAATGTATGTCATGTCATGTACTAGCTTTGACCAAAAACCTTTTATCTACTAGATAGTTGGATGATGTAGGCTATTATCTATCTTTTGGTGATTTTGCATGAAAGATTACCTATGGGAATCTTGTCTTTGCTCGAGAGGCCAAGGCTAGCAACCTCTATCCTTTATTTGTATCTAAATCTCTTGACCATGTTCTAGTTGTGGCTAATATACCACATGTATTTTTATGGCATTGTCACCCTAGGCACATGTTAGTAAAAGGGATAAATATGCTTACCTATTTGCAATATCTTTAGTCACTTGATGACAAATGTTTTGATTATTGTACAATCATTGCCTTTATGATAGGTAGACATGAAATTCTCATAAAAAGTCCCACATTACATGCACGAGTGAGCATTGGCTCTTATGCACCTGCAGCAGTTACCAGTTTATAAACATGCCTTCCATGTCTAGTGCATAGATGAATGGTTGGCAAAAAATGCAACATCTCCAATATGTCACAGTTCATTGCATGATGAGGGAAGAGGTGGATCCACCAATTCATTTGTATCTCAGGATGGAAATAGCATAGTTCTACCATTAGGAGTTGATGAAAATAGGACGTGGGAGGAAAGAGTCCTGAGTGAAGCACAAGAAGGATGTCCTACTACAATGCCAGGTTTATCAATTGGTGCAAGCAGTAGTGGCAATGTAGTATCATCTGAAAGCGCAACACAACATGGAGTGAGCATACAATCAATATTGAAACTTGAATTTTTTGCATGGTGTTTGGCTCATGAGGTCCTTTTTTAATATTTTTACCAGTATGCATTGTAGTAAATGCTGGTCCCAAGATGAGAGAAGAAGCGAATATGAGCTACAAAAGGGGCAATATGCTCCAGGATTGGTCTATGCACCTGTTGGTAGACCTGAGGATAGCAAGGCCATTAATGCAGACAGAAGAAGGATTCAGGGCTTGCCAAGCAATGGGGCCAGCATACATTAGACAACGACACTTAAACACACACACATTGCAAGTGTATCATTCGATTGTAATTTTCATGGTTTACATCAAGCAAGGAGCTGACCTAGCTGTTTTGGAGGCCTAGAAGGCCGGTTTTATGCAATTTTTGGGTGTCATTTTGGAGGCTTAAAAAATTTTGCAAAAAAAATTCAGAAAATTTTGTGTAGCTTAACTTGACTGGGACTTCATTCCTAGCACAAAAAATTACAGAAAAACATCAAGAAAATTGGTCAATTTTAAGCCTATATTTTGATTCTTTTTTTGTCATATGAGCAATGTTAGAGCTTCGTTTTGGATGTTTCTTGTTGGACAGTCAATGTATGATGTATGAGCATCATGTATGAATGTGTATGATAACATTTATTCTATTTGAAGTAAATTCACAAAAAAATTTGGGCTATTTTGGTTAGATGAGGCTTTATGCCAAAATTTGAATAATTGATCGCTTTGCTACTCAAAGAAGAAATAAAGTTGGGTTTGAGTGCATCTAGCAGTAGCAAGAATACAAGTGGAGATAGTGTCTTTTATCATCAAAGAGGGCATGGCAGCCCATCTAGAGCTAGAGGCTCATCTTATGGCCGTGGTGGTGATAGCTTTGCACATGGTCGAGGCACCTTTGGTCATGGTTGTTTCATGCCTAGAGGTAGGGGGAGAGCTTACTCTAGAGGTAGAGGATGGTCTACGACGAGATGCTCATGGGAAGAAAATTTCAACAAATGGTAAGGTTGGAAATTAGCACTTAGACTATATGTCTAGACCTTAGGAGAATTCAGAAAGTAGTGGCAGCTATAGTCCATGGAGTGGCACATTGAGGAGTTCAGAAAATAGTGTGGAAATTGCAAAAGTCAAGAGGCCTATGGTTGAAAGTTCAGAGGATGAATCTATTGATGATGAGTATGGCATTCCTCAGGTAAAAACTCGGGTACTAGAAGTGAAGGAAAATGTGTGCCACCACATGCAAGAGTAGTTGAGACTCCAAGTAGTGCACCTCAGTTGAGGAGATCTGAAAGGGTTTAGATATCCAATTGATAAATTGACATATAATAGGTTCATGAAGATGCATTATGCTTATATGGTTTTTTATGTATAACATGTAGAATCTACTTGCTTTGAGAAAGTAGTGGAAAGCAAAGAATGTAGACAAGCTATGGATAAGGAGATGGATGCATTGAACAAAAACAAGACTTGCGATTTAGTGCAGTTACCTCATGGAAAAAAATCAATTGGTTGCAAATGGGTGTACAAAATCAAGTGCAAATCGAATGGTTCTCTAGAAAGGTACAAAGCAAGGATGGTTGCAAAGGGTTATGCACAAACATATGGATTGGATTATGAGGAGACATTCAGTCCAGTCGCAAAGATGGCTACATTGAGATCAATGTTTGATTTGGCTTCTATATATAGCTGGAAATTGTATCAAATGGATGTGAAAAATGCATTCTTGAATGGAAATCTCGAGTAAATTACTCATGAATATATGTGTGCATCACATGGGTTCAAAATAAATTATTTTTAAAATATCATTTTTATACATTTTTATATACAAAATGGTGTAATATAAAGGGGTTATTTACATATTGAATAGAAAAGGGTTATCTTTTATTTAGGAAAAATTCACAGATAGGAATATTTAAAAATAGGCCTTGAACGCACATGATGTAGAGGATATGCATATAGTAGCTTCCCTAAGATGGGAATTTAGAAGAGGAAGTGTACATGGATAAGCTTGAAGGGTATGTGAATCCTAAATACTTGCATTATGTATGCAAGTTGAAGAAGGCATTGTATGGATTGCAGCAAGCACCAAGAGCTTGGTGTGAGAGAATTAGCATATTCTTGTGCAGCATGGGATTTCAACAAAGTATGGTTGATTACTCACTCTATGTGAGACATACAGAGGATGGCATTGTTGCTGTTGTTATCTATGTTGATGACCTCATTATCACAAGTACACTTGAGCAGGAGATTGCTGAAGTTAAGTATGGTCTTCATAAAGAATTTGACATAAAGGAACTTGGTTTGTTGAGATATTTTTTGGGCATTGAGGTCATTGGTACACCTCATGGTATCTTTGGTTGGTTGGAGAAGTATGGCATGACAAGATGTAAGCCACTGGATACTCCCTTGGATTAGAACATCAAAATGACTAATGATGGGCAATATGTGGAAGATGTGACTATGTTTAGAAAGATGGTTGTGGTAGTCTTATCTACTTAACCATTACAAGGCCAGATTTGAGTTATGATATTGGATTGATCATCCAATTTATGCAACGACCATGTACATCACATTTGGATGTGATGAGGAGAGTTCTAAGGTATGTGAAGAAGACAGCTAGATTTGGCTTATTCTATGAGAAGGGAATAAAGCCTATCTTGTTTGGATATATTGATGTAGAATGGGCAAGTAATCTTATGGATAGGAGATCCACCAATGGTTATGCATTTTCATTTGGATCATCCATTGTAAGTTGGAGCAAAAAAAAGTAACCTACAATTTCTTTATCGAGTACAAAATCTTTGTATTGAAGTATTGCATTGGCATCATGTGAGAAGACATGGCTAAGATTTGTTTTATATGACATGGGGATTGAAATTGATGGTGGAGTCATCATATATTGTGACAAGATTAGCAACATTATGTTGGCAAAGAACCCAGTCTACCATGCTAAGACAAAACACATAGAAGTGCATTATCACTTCATTAGAGAGAAGGTCATTGATAGAGAGGTTGACTTGGTCCATGTCAAAACAAATGACCAAGTTGCTGATATCGTTACCAAAGCATTAGGTAAAGATAAGTCATTGATAGAGAGGTTGACTTGGTCCATGTCAAAACAAATGACCAAGTTGCTGATATCGTTACCAAAGCATTAGGTAAAGATAAGTTTTAGTATTTGAGGAGTGCACTTGGAGTATTACCTTTGCAAGCTCATTCTGAGCTTGAAGGGGAGTGTTGAGAAATAAGGTATAGCCTAAGCCCTTATCCTAAGTTTGTATTAAGTGTGTGAGAGGTTGTGTAAAGTGCCCTAAAGGTCAAAGGGTCTATCTCTTTGGTGAGAGACTTTGAAAAGTAGAATATTGAAGAAGAAGAGAATTAAGAAAGCTTGAGCCTCCATATCCGTGTCTCAACCATCTTCCATTTTTCATCCCCATTGAATCTCTCATCTACTCTCACTATATGAGGTGGTTCAATTACTCTGCTAGTCATTCTTACTCTAGGAGGACCACTTGAAGTTGGGTTTTCACCTCTTATCAATTTTTTGGCTATCAATTCATCTCTTTTTGCCTTAGCCTCATGCAATTCCTTGACTAGTTGTTTCTTTTGTTGTTTCTTTTGTTGTTTCTCCTTTGTTTGCACTCTACGTAGGCTTGGGTCCTAACCCTTTTCACCTCCTCAATGCGCTCATCTCCAAACTTCTTCAGCTAGTCAAGATACTCTTACATCTACTCATTCTCCTCTGCAAGAGGACCAAAAAGTCCTCCTCCAATATCACTTATTCTCCTCTTTCGTCGCCGTGGGGATCCTTTACAACCTTTTTCTCCGTTTTTCCTTCCAGTACTTGTTTGGCTCCCAAATCCTTCCTCAAGTTTCTTATTTTCCTTTGTGTTGTTGGTATGTTTTTCTTAGTTGGTAGGTCAAGAATGTTTCTCGCTCAGTTTCTAACTCCGCCACTACTACCTTCCTCTCTTCTTTTACTCTTTCCAGTTGGCATGGTAGTTCTTGGGCATACTCATCATATTGCACTGACCCTCGCATGGCCAAGGGTATGGACATAGTTGAGGGCTCCACTCTGGCCTTCTTCGGGTCTTTTTTGGATTCAGCATCCACAATGTGATAGGCCTCTTCATTCCTATTATAGGGGCTCCTCCACTAGGTGTTGGTCCAAGTTGTTGCACTATGTTGACGAGGTATTGTGCCCAAGCCATCACATTGCTTTGGTTTACTATTGCATTGGTGGTTTCTTGGGTGGTGGTAGTGGTGATAACCATGACAGGTGGGAGCGGTTCCAATGGGGCCTTTCCTTTGCCTTCCACTATGGGTCCTCTAACTACTTCTTGTTGAGATGACAAGCTCAACACATGCGGACATTGATGATGGACTGCCTGGTTAGATGGATCCACACGTCTACACTTAGCACGTCGGTGGTCATTATGACTCACACATGGCCACTGACTCGTTACTTATTATATTCAGGTTGTTACACCTATTTACAGCAGCTGGCATAGTTATAGCGCCAGTTGACTAGTGTAGTCGGTTATGCATTGTTTGACTTAGTAGGTCACTTTCCTTTATGTTGTATCTTATCTATACTTTGTGTACATCGTAAAGTGTGTGGAAGAAGAAGAAGAAATCAGCAAGAAAACGTTTTGGTCTCCATCTCTCTTCTTGTCTCTTGAGTGAGCTTCTCCTTGTGTATTTTGTGTGTGTTTGGCGCAGCATCTTGAGCAACTCCCCCCACCACGTGATTCTTGACATGGTATCAGAGCCGTGCCACTGAGAGAGGCTGATTTCGAAGGTTGAAGTGAAGGAGAAGAAGCAAGGTTCGAGCAAGCAAGCCACGGGTAAGAAGCTCTCCCATTCTTCCACTCTCTCTCTTGGATAGTGCCTATGGAGGCACCGGAAGCAGGGCAGAGTAAAAATCTCAGATTGCAGTGAGATTTGGTGTTTCAGGGCCCGTTTTAGAGCCCCAAGGTTGCGGACAGCAGTTTCAAGGTACACTGCGACTTCGACTGTATTGATCGAAAGTGGGTGTGCAGGTTACAGATTTCAGATCTGTAAGTTCAAAGATGTTTACCAGTGTGAGTAAACACAAGGTTTATCTGCAAACAGGTTGCAGATTGCATGTATTGTTGAGCAGACAGTGAAAAAGGTTGTCTGGTGTATTGTTGTGCACTACAGGTCGAGGGTTTCAGAATATTTGCTTGTTGTTGGTATTAATTTTGTGATAATGGCAGAGAACAGTGGAAGCCCCATCATTGAGAAGCTCGACAAGAACAACTACCCATCATGGAAGTTTCATATCACAAACTTCCTTATTGGAAAAGGCCTCTACGAGTTTGTTTCAGGTGAAGAAAAGGAGCTAGAGATGAGTGATCCTCCAACTGCAGAAGAGACAAAGGCACGGAAGGAATGGAATGCAAAAGATAAAAAGGTCATGTATTGGTTGTCTGCAATAATTGACAATAATATGCTGGGACACATTAGAAATGCAGAGAATTCATATGCAGCTTGGACCATACTTGAAAGTATGTTTTCTGTAAATACAAAGGCACGAAAGATTCAACTCAAGCAAGAGTTGAATACATTAAAGAAAGGGAAGATGTCTATCAATGAGTATGCACTGAAGGTAAGAAGCATTGCAGATGCATTGGTAGCGATTGATGCAATGCCTGATGATGATGATTTGGTGTCGTCTACCTTGGGTGGACTTAACAATGAAAAGGTTGGAAGTATTTTGTAACTTCCGTATATATCCGAAAGCCATTTTCAGATTTTGATGAGTTGGTCTCCCTTATGATCACTGAAGAGATCAACATGCAGAGTGAGACATCTGAAAGAAATGGTGAACAGGTCCAAGCTTTCTACTCCAGTTCAGGAAGGGGACGTGGCAGGTTCTCTTCAAGAGGCCGTGGTATAGGACGTGGTAGTGACAACTAGCAAAACAGATTGAATCAGCAATTTGGCGATATGCAGGTTTCAGGAGGTCATGGTAACATTAGAGGCAGGGGGAGCTTTAGAGGAAGAGGTGGATGGCAGAACAGAGGTTCTAACAACTCTGGTATTGTGTGTCACTACTGTGGCAAAACAGGTCATATTACAGCCCAATGTTATGCTAAGAAAGATTATATTCGCAGTGGTAAGTTGCATCAAGGAAACTATGCATCGTCTTCATGACAGAATGAAGACAAAAATGAGCGTCTGTTTGTTATGCAGCATATGTTGAATGCTGTTACAGGAAAGGGAATGCATGACGATGTTTGGTATGTTGATTCAGGTGCATCCAATCATATGACTAGCCATGCAGAATGGTTTGGAGAGATGCAGGATTTGCAAAATGCAGGTTATGTGCAGACGGGTGATGATTCATGCCACTGAATTTCACACATTGAAAAAGTTCCCTTGTCCTTGCATGATTGTAAGACAAAGAGTCTTTCAGATGTATTACATGTGCCATCTATTACAAAGAACTTGGTGTCACTCGGTCAAATGGTAGAGCAAGGGCTGCAAGTCAGATTTAATGCAAAAGGCTGCTTTGTAGAAGACTTCAATGACAAGTGCAGGTTAGTTGCAAAGGGAAGTAGAGTTGGACGTATGTTTACTCTGGATGCTGGAATTCCTACTATGAATGCTGCTATGTATGCTAAAGAAAAAGTTGTTGTTATAGACATTGAAATTTGGCACAATCGCATTGGACATGCAAATGTACAAAGGCTGAAATTAATGCAGTCCAAAGGGTTGGTTACAGGTTTGCCTACATTTAGAGGTGCAGAATTTCATAAGGTATGCGAAGCATGTCAGTTTGGTAAGCAGGCAAGACAACCCTTTTCACATGACAGAGATGTAAGCAGAAATATCCTTGATGTTGTGCATACAGACATTTGGGGGTCTACACAAAATGTATCTCTTGGAGGCAGTTCATACTTTGTCACATTCATTGATGATTGTTCTAGAAAGTTGTGGGTATATTTTATGAAGGAAAAGAGTGAAGCATTTGAGCACTTTAGAACTTTCAAGGCTGCAGTTGAAAGAGAAACAGGCTTGAAAGTAAAGTGCTTGAGGTCACATGGAGAGGGAGAGTACCTCTCGAATGAGTTCAGTGATTTTCTGAGGTCTCATGGGATAAAGAGACAGTTCACATGCAGGTATACCCCACAGCAGAATGGGGTTGCAGAAAGAAAAAATAGGCATATTGTAGAAGTTGCACGCGCCTTGATGGCTGAAAAGAATATGCCTAAGCATTTTTGGTCTGAGGCTGTTCATACTACTGTTTATATTATGAACAGAACTCCCACAGCTGCAATTCATGGTATGACCCCCGAAGAATGTTTTACACGTAAGAAGCCTGATGTCTCACACTTGAAAGTGTTTGGCTACATTGCGTATGTTCATGTGCCAAATGAGTTGTGGAAGAAGCTGGATCCAAAGGCTGAAAAGTGTGCCTTTATTGGATACTCTTTAGAGCAGAAAGGGTATCGCTGTTATAACCCTGTCACATGTAAGTTCAGAGTGAGTAGGGATGTCATCTTTAATGAAATGAGCAGTTGGTATGCATCTAGTGGTGATGCATTGGATGATGATGATGATCATGACACTCATGTGCAGGCTGAAAAGCAAGAATCACGGACTCTTAGTGGACCAAAGACATCATCTGGTATTTCTTGGTCTGGGAGACTAAGGAGTAGCTCTACATCTTCAGGTGCATCTAGTAGGACTATAGGTAAAGACAAAGGAAAAAGTAAAGTGTTAGAAGACATCGATGCAATTCTTGATGGAGACTCTAGTGGCTCAGAGAGCTTGGATGATGAGCTTGGCATTCCTTCAGTGAGGACTCTAGGTGTGCAGAGAGCACACGTTAATACAAAGACTCCATTGAGTGATCCAGTGGTACGCAGGTCCAGCAGGGTGAGATACCCTGTTAAAAGATTTGGTTTTGAAGGTTATGCAGCTCACCATTATGCTTATATGGTGAAACTAGTTGAGGATGTTGAGCCCACATGTTTTGAGGAGGCTGTTGGTCATGCTCATTGGGATGCAGCAATGGATGAGGAGATGGCTGCATTAGAGGCCAATAAGACTTGGGATCTAGTATCATTGCCAAAGGGAAAGAAAGCTATTGGATGTAAGTGGGTTTATAAGATTAAGCACAATGAAGATGGTTCTATTAGCAGGTACAAAGCTATGTTGGTTGCAAAAGGCTATGCCCAGACATATGGCATAGATTATGATAAAACCTTTAGTCCAGTTGCTAGGATGGCAACTATGAGATGTGTGATTGCTTTGGCAGCAGCCAAAGGTTGGAGGTTGCAGCAAATGGATGTGAAGAATGCCTTCTTGCATGGTGATTTGCAGGAAGAAGTGTATATGGATCAGCCAGCAGGTTATGAAGATTTAGAGCATCCCACGTATGTGTGCAGGTTGAAGAAGGCGCTCTATGGGCTCAAGCAAGCACCTAGAGCATGGTTTGACAAGATTAGAGAGTATCTGATCAATGTTGGCTTTTATGTTTCTGATGCTGATCACTCACTTTATGTGAGAAAGGGAGATGCAGGTTTGGTCATCATAGTCATCTATGTGGATGACTTGATTATTACAGGTGATAGTGATAGTGGGATTGCTGAAGTCAAGGATTTTTTGAAGAAAAAGTTTGAGATGAAGGATTTAGGTGAGCTAAGGTACTTCCTTGGCATTGAGGTGATTAGATGTAATGATGGTATATGGCTGTCCCAAAGACAGTATAGCTTGGATATGTTGTCCAAGTATGGTATGATAGCATCCAAACCACTTTCAGTCCCGTTGGAGCAGAATGTAAAGTTGAGTGCTGATGTTGGGGATGAGATAGAAGACCCTACTATGTTCAGGAGGATAGTGGGGAGTTTGATCTACATGACCATTATAAGGCCAGACTTGAGCTACGTCGTTGATCTTGTGAGTCAGTTTATGCAAGTACCTAGAAAGCCACATTTGGATGCAGTCAAACGCTTATTGAGATATGTGAAGTCCACATTACATTATGGACTTTTCTATGAGGCAGGTATAGATGTACAGGTGTTTGGATACACAGATGCAGATTGGGCTGGTAGTATGTCTGATAGAAGATCTACCAGCGGATACATGTTCTCTCTTGGTAGTGCAGCAGTTGCATGGAGCAGCAAAAAGCAATCTACAGTTGCTTTGTCGAGTACATAGGCTGAGTATAGAGGTGCTGCTGTTGCAGCATGTGAGGTAGTATGGCTGCAAAAGTTATTGGCTGATTTGGATGTGCAGGTGGAAGGTCCAGTTGTCATTTATTGTGACAACATGAGCAATATACAGTTGGCTAGGAACCCTGTGTTCCATGCCAGGACAAAACATATTGAGGTACACTACCACTTTGTGAGAGAGAAGGTACTAGCAGGTGAGATTGACTTGGTGTATGTCAACACACAGGATCAGATAGCTGACATCTTCACGAAGGCATTGGGTACAGAGAAGCTTCAAAAGTTTCGAAGCTTACTTGGAGTTGCAGAGATGCAGTTGAGCTTGAGGGGGAGTGTTGAGATGACAAGCTCAACACATGCAGACATTGATGATGGACCACCTGGTTAGATGGGTCCACACGTCTACACTTAGCACGTCGGTGGTCATTATGACTCACACATGGCCACTGACTCGTTACTTATTATATTCAGGTTGTTACACCTATTTACAGCTGGCATAGTTATAGCGCCAGTCGACTAGTGTAGTCGGTTATGCATTGTTTGACTTAGTAGGCCACTTTCCTTTATGTTGTATCTTATCTATACTTTGTGTACATTGTAAAGTGTGTGGAAGAAGAAGAAGAAATCAGCAAGAAAACGTTTTGGCCTTCATCTCTGTTCTTGTCTCTTGAGTGAGCTTCTCCTTGTGTATTCTGTGTGTGTTCGGCGCAGGATCTTGAGAAACTCCCCCCACCACGCGATTCTTGACACTTCTACCGTTGTAGAGCTAGTTTCGAGCACATCATCTAGGCTCCTCATGGCCAACTCTTCTATGTGGGAGGGCTTCTCGATTGATAGTCTAATGGCAAGAGCCATTTTCTAATCTTCTTTTCTCCTTAGCCTTTCCTCCTCCTCTTATTTCCTCCTTAGCCTTTCCTCCTACATTCTTCGAGACTCTTCTTCTGCCTTCTATAAGCATTCTTCGTCTTTTTCCTGCTTCTTCTATTGCACGACTACTTGGGCTTTGCCCTCTCCTGTTGTGGTTTCCTTCTTCTTGTCCCCAGGATCTTCACCGTGATTTTCTTCTGCTCCCCTTGGCTTGATGGGACAAAATCCTCCTTGTCTTGCTCACTAACGGTCCTTTTACTAGATCCCTCTTGTTGCTAGTGCTTGGAGTTGAGCTCCCTTCTTTCCTATGGCTCACTCTGCCTTCTCTTTTTATGGCTTGCTCGCTTCTTCATCCCCCACCTTTCTCTCTTTTGGAGATGTTGATGGGCTTTTTGTGATCAAAGAGAGGTGTTACTCTTGGATAGGAGATCTCTTCAAAGTCTCCCCTACTTCTTCCCTTTCCATCTCTCCTGTGGCTTCTTGGATAATGGTCATCATCACCTCTTCGAACCCTATCCTCAATGTTTTTGATGTGGACACTTGATTGTGGTGGCCGATGACTCACGTCCTACCCCGTCTTTGGCTCGATGACAATGCCTTAGCTGATGATTCAATCATCTTGTAGACGTAAAAATTAGATGTATTTTATCTATGGCCTCTATTGCAATACTTTCAAGCATTATCATTGGAATTTAGGCCAATGCCAATGCTGTATCAATGACTAGAGGATGTTGTATCGATGACTAGAGAATAGGACGTGTACCATCTTGGCCTGCAACAACTCGACTCCAAATCACTGATGCTGTGGTACTTTAGCTAGTTGTAGACTTGCATTTCACTGGCCAATCGATACTTGTTGTGCTTTTCCTTTGAGAATGGAAGTTGTCCTGCCATCTCAAGTTCTTGTTATGGCACAATAGCTTACAATTAGCTCACTCGAGAGCATCTTTTGCAAAAAAGGAAGAATTTTAAGAACAAACACTATGGAATGGTGCAATGTTCTAATAAGGAATGCAAATTTTTTATACTTCAAGCAATCCACACATTCCAAGCATGAATTCCATAAAATATTTTCTTCAAGTAAAAGTTTCGTTTATTCATCTTTTTTCTTTTGAAGTTTGGTTGAAATTTTTAAGTTCGTCATGTTTTCTTTTCCACCTTACCCCCTCCCCCCCAAGAATGATGAAAATCCTTCCTAGGATTGGAGAATGAAGGGTTAAGGGCATGAACCACTTGCTAGGTGTGCTTTATTTCTACATGAGCCAAGCATACAACTGTGGATTATACTCTAAGTAGGTGTGGCGGTTCATGTTTGGAGGCCTAACACCAACATGTGTAATGTAGATTAGGACATCGGTTAGGAAGTCACTAGAGTGCAACTTGCTAAGTGACATGAAATTCCTCCTTAGTCATCAGGAGTTGATCCAAATAGGGATGGGTCATAACATGTTATTCTAAAGGTTGATTGTGTGCGATGGTCAATAATCTAAACAAGGTAGGAGCCACGTAGGTTGGATCATTCTCAGAGGTTTTGATTGTGTGTCTCTGCTCAACATTGGTCATAATTTGGTAGCCCTCTTGTCCCCATTGGAGATGGAAAGCATATCATTTTCACAGAAGGGAAGAGTCAAGGTTGGCTAACCATTTCAACTCTTCTAGTTCTTAAGCTGTTGCAGAGACTTTGCTCTTCCTCTAGGATGTGAGCAACCTCTGTTCGAGAGCTTGCTCTCAAGAAATCTTGTTGGCAATTAATTCATCGATCACCTTGGGAATCTTGACAAACATGAACTCATATTTGGCAGCCCTCTTGTTCCCATTGGAGATGGAGAGCATACCATTTTCACAGAAAAGAAGAGTCAGAGTCGGCTAACCATTTCAACTCTTCTAGTTCTTATATTGTTGCAAAGACTTTACTCTGCTCCAGGAGGTGAGCAACCTTTGTTTGAGAGCTTTCTCTCAAGAAATCTTGTTGGCAATAAAGTCCTCAAACACCTTGGGAATCTTGACAAACATGAACTCATATTCCTCCCAAGTTCATAACAAGGAGCGTACTTCCATTGCTAATGGCTCTTCAAGGATCCAAACGTTCGTAGATTTTTGCAAACAAGGTGAAAGTAGCATGCAAGCATATGATGGAGGTGATTAGGTCATCCCCTGTGTTCATGGCTAGGTCTGATGCCAAAGTAAGGATGGATCTCTGCTTATAGGAGAGTGGAAGGCCTATGGAAGGTTGGTTGGGATAGATCATTTAACTACTGATGCCTGCCTCATGGGTTGTTCTTTGGGGTATCGACTGGCCACTTGTGTGGTGGATTGGGCTTGTAGCTCAGTTGATGTACTGCTCTCTGTTTGTGGAGTCATTCAAGTAGTAGAATATCAAGTTGAGTCGGTTCGGATGCAGTGGGCCACTATTTTGGTCGATAGACCTATTGAGGCTCACTGAGTTTGGTTTCTTTTGGGTTGCTAGCTTATAGTCTTGTGGAGGTGGGTTGTAAGGTGATGACTAAGGGACAGTGTGCCACTTGTGGTCTTGGGAAACCAAATCCAATTGTTGCCTTCATAGTAGCCTTAAGCATGCAATAGGGTTCTAGGCACCCAACGCGGCTTCGTCGGCTTCTATAGTGCTAGTTATGTCTCCTAGGCCTAGGGCATGAGGTTCTAGGATTATGAGTTTGCACTGATTGCTTTTAAGTAGCTATGATTATTATTTTGGAACCCATTTGAGCTACTGATTAGCGAGTTTGGGTGTGCTTGGTGGTTGCGGCAGCTGGTTTGTTGTGGTGGATCGGGATAAGTTATGACCCTCCTCCTTAGGCGTGGCTGTAAGTTGCTCTACCAATTGCGCTATAGTCTTAGATGGAGTTGTGATGCCCTTGTTGAAAGTCATTACTAACAGAACATTGCCAATGGTTAGGTGAATACGTTGTGTATCGTAGTTGACATTGCAATGTGCTTGTTTCTTGAATGCACGTCCTAGCAGCGATTCCTACTAGCGACTTTGGTATTATGCATGATGTAGAAGATCATTGGTAGGCTTTCAATCTCTCGATAGAGACCGCTATCTTGCAATTTACCAACATTGAATAAGGCTACCCCCCAAACGGGCTAAGTTTTGTGTTGGCAGATTGCAATTGGGACTGACCAATGAGGATCCAATGATTATGCGTAAGGATATTACAGTCATATCCCTCATCAATGAGTGCATCAAAGGCATATGTCTTGCGGGCAATGACCATTATGCACAAGTATGCAGGTGCCACTGCTTCATCATCCTCATCCTCTATCTCAATGATGGTGGCTACTCTTACATTCACAGATGGGTCCAACATTTGGGATTCATATAGTGGGTGCACTGGAGGGTAGTACTTCTTGAGGCAATTGCCATTTAAGAAGCCTATACTCTCCCCGTTTAGAGTCTCAAGCTCTACATTGTCAATTTGACTAATGTTGCAAACCTTGAAAGGTCCCAATCCCTTGAACTTCATATTTTGTTTTTTTTTCACTAAATATAAGAGCACTAGGTCATTCTACTCGAAGTCCTCATTGTTTGACATACTTGTCGAACCAGCTCTTGCATCTCACATTTTTGCAAATTAATGTATGTGTTGCCAAGAGTCAGGCTTTAGAGAGGCATTCTAACTCTACCAAGCATTCTTTCCATGCTTTCTTGCCATCCCATCTCTCTTGTACTACCACTCTCAAGCTTGGAATGAAGAACTCCATTGGTGGTAGGTTTTCTTTGATCCTATAGGTTAGCTTGAATTGTGTCAGCCCTATGGCCATCTTGTAAGCCATCCTATAGGCCCATAGCGTTTGTCCCAGTCACACTACACGAGGTGGAGGTTACCTTAGTCAAGACAAGTACTGGGATTTTATTCATGAATTTTGCCTGACCATTAGCTTGAGGGTAATATGGTGAGGATTTTCTATGGATAATCAAGAAGGTGGATAGCAAATGGGCAATCACTTATTAATAAAGTGTGTGTCTCAATCGTCTCAATCACTAACTAGTTCGATGGGGTAGTCGAATCGTGAGATCACCTGCACCCATAGGAGCTTAAATATGGTCCTAGCATCATTCTTTCTAGTGACCCAAGATTCAGCCCATTTCATGAGATAATATGTTGTCACAATTATGTACCTTTCCTGTGAGTATTGTGTTGCAAGACTAATTGGATTGATGAAGTTGATTCTCCACTTTTCAAATGGTTGTCATGCTATTATCGAGGTCAATTCTATATTGTCCTTCTGGATAGGGGCTTTGGTTCTCTAGCACTCATCGCAATATTTCATGAACTTAGCTACATCATGGAATAGGGTGGGCTACCACATCTGAGAGATTGCAACACCTTGCATGCTGTGGTGTCTCCGAGATGAAGTGTCCTAGCAATTCCACCATGTGCACTTCGACAAGTACATCATGGATCTTATGCTCACACACACATCTTCATAATAACCCATCTTGTCCTACTCTATAAAGCTGGCTAGCTATCAAAACTAATAGGCCTAAACCTTGAGGATAAGGCGCTTTATCCTAGCCTTCTCTATGGGTCTCTTAGTCAATCCATACTCTAGGATTTGGACTATGCCATCTTCCCAACACGGTGTTAGATCGGCCTTGAAAAGGTCTCTCTCACTAGTCATGCTAAAGAGGTGCACATCTGGTAGGTCGTCAACAATGTTGTGGTCAGTAGTTTCCACTGTGGGTATGTGGGATATATGGTCTACCATGTAGTGCTACTTGCCCTTACGTACAACCAGGAGAAGTCAAACTCTAGTAGAAAAAGTAACCATCTAGCTATGCTTCTTGTAGCGCAAGGTTTGTTGACTAAATAAAGCAAAGCCTAACAATAAAGAAGGTGCAGGGCATAGCTAAAGGATAATGATGGAACTTCTTCACAATGAACACCATAGCTAGGCCTTCCCTCTCTGTCATGGAGTAATTCATCTCTGTATTTGTGAATTGCCTGCTAGCAAAGCTCACAAGATAATTGAGATTATGCTCACCAAGTCGGCACAAAACAGCTCCCATGGCAAACTTTGATGCATCAAATTTCACACGGAATGCTATACTCCAATCTAGGGTTTGTAGGATTAGTGCGGTTGTAAGAGCCTTCCTTAGTTTCTTGTAAGTGTGTTGAAATTCCTTGATCCACTCAAATATGATCAACAATTTGTAAAGGGGTCTAGCAATCAATGTGTAGTTAAGGATGACAAATCATCGATAGTACCGTGTGTGCCCCATGAAGCACTGAACTCCCTTATAGTTCATGGGTGGTGGTAAATTGACAATGACCCTAAATTTGGAGAATTCGATGGCAATGCCATTCTTAGACACCATGTGCCCTAGGATACATCCATGTTTTACGTAGAACTGGCACTTCAAAGGGTTCAAGGGGAGATTATACAGCCTATACTGCTCAAAGACTACGCAAAGTTTATCTAGGTGATCCCCAAATGGAATGGACACATAGATCGTCAACGAATACCTCCAATTCTCGCCTAAGCATGTCTTTGAAGATGGCGCACATGAGGCCCTGAAAATTAGCTAGTTCATTCATTAGCCCAAATGGCATGACCATGTAGGCAAATACGCCCCATTCAGTCAACCATGTAGGTGAATACACCCCATTCAATCGTCACAAATGTTGTCTTTTGTCTGTCACATCAAGGTGCACTTGCACTAGGTTGTAGCCTAAGAAGCCATCTAGAAAATTGTAGGCTTCCTTCCTCGCTACTCTTTTGAGCATGTGCTCCATGTAGGGTAATGGATAGTTGTCCCTCTTCATAGTAGCATTGACCTTTTTATAATTCACACATAACTGAATCTTCTCATTCTGCTTCAAGACAATCACTATGGATGACACCCAGTCCATAGGGTGGTGATCTTGCTAGGAGCTAAGAGGTAAGGACAGGTAAACAAACCAATAGAGGGGCCTACTGCCAAGGTCAAGGAAGCCAATTTTTTGGGAAAAGGTGAAAAGCCTAAGCTCATATTCATAGTAGAGGACCTAACTAAAAAAGAGGAGGCTAATCTTGTCTCTCTTCTACAAGAGTACATAGATGTGTTTGCTTGGTGCTTAGATGAACTAAAAAGAGTAGATCCAAGGGTCAAGACTTGTAATATCCCCATGATCGATGCAATGCTAGAGTTAAGTAGTGACCATACCCAATGAATCCAAAGCATGTACATGACATTTTAAGGAGGAGACAGAGAAGCTATTGAAGGCCACATTCATCTATGAGATTGACTACTTTTTTTCCCTCCCTCAACTGCCTATGCCTTAGGTAAGCCGAGAGGTCTCATTTGGCGTGTTTGGTCTTAGATGGTCAAGATATCTCTGAATTTCTCTTAGAGCTCACTTGCAATTCAAAGTTAAACTCACTGTTGAGATTTTGGCTATGGTGGAATTAGGGTTTCTGAGACAGGGGCCTGGTTTTTTTGAGATTGCAAGAGTTGTAGTTGATCATTTTCAAAACTTTTTACATGTCTAGGAAGCTTATGTCAAGGGCTATCAAAGCCCCATGAAAATCATCCAGATCGCGGGTAGTACAGCGCATGCAGAGAGCTTGAACAGGGACGGCACAGATCAGGACAGCGATGACGAATTTCCACAATGCTAGAGCTGTAGGTCACTAATGTTGGTGTTTGAAGTGACAGGAGGCAGCGCCCTGAGCCAAGGAACATTTCTCCAGAAGAAAGCGTGTTGAAATATTGCCTGTGGAGGGAGATCAAGAAGCTCCACGAAGGCAGGGTGTAGGTTTGGCTATGGCTGCCACAGGTCAAGTGGAGATAGAGTTCAGAAATGAGCTCATTAGCTGGGACTGAGCTGACTTGAGCTGACTTGAGTGAAGAGGAGCTGAGAGAGGAGTGAAATGAGATAGGCCATGCCCGACTGCGCTCTGATACCATGTTAAAGATATGGGATCTAGGACATGGCAGTGAGTTATGGTGGATGGAAAGAGAAGTATGGACTCATGGTGGAGAAGACAAAGACACTGGTTGTTACACAAGTGAATTAGGTTCCAAGATTGAGACTTGGACTCAGAAACACAATCTTGTGTATGTGGACAATGACATTGACACTTCACTGAAAAGAAAAGATTACTATCATTGCATTAAGAAAAGGAAGCAAGTACAATGCTTTATAGGAAACTAGGAAACTACAGTAGGCACCACTGTGCATATGGGATAGGTTAGCCTGCATGTCCTTGGCCCTGAAGCTCCATAAAAAGAGGCTATCAATGAGTGTGATTGCTGAATCTCAACACTCACAACCCTCGTTAGAGGAAGGAGTTTCCCCTGGTGGTCATAGCTCTGAGGTTGATTCAGTTCTAAAGAGTGGTGTGGCACTTATTTGAACTAATCCAACTTGCTCATAGTCCATTACACCTAGGTGGTTCAACCAAGTACAGTCGCATTCCATCTTGATGACTCCTCTTTCAATCCTAAAGACATTGGTTTTCTAGGGCTTGGAGTCTACTCATATATGTTTGATTACTCAGCCATCCGTATCGTATTCTATTGTATCGGCCTCTTCCTCACTTTCCTCATTTATAGAATAGCACTCTTCGTGTTCATCATCTCAATCATCATCGTATTCTCCTCCTCATCTCTTAAGCTTTTGCTCTCAGTCTTCTTTTCGTTCATGTGATTAGTGCCCAATTGTACAATAGGTTCAAGTCATGCACTTTGGTCCATTGCCACTTTCGCTCATCCATGAGGTCCTTGAGAGGTTTGAGATTGGCAGTTGGTTTACCAACTAGCTCTCTTGTCAAGTATTCAAGAATCCCTTAGAGTTCAAGTCTGTTAAATGCTACATGGAAGGGGACAGATGGACTACTAGAGATCTTGGCCATCATGCAAAGTGGCACTGATGGTGGGGTCCTACTCTTCAATAGTTGAGATGGTGGGACTTTGTGGGACTCATGAGCTACCCTAATAGCCTGCTTATAATCCTCCTTGTCATTTGAGAATGGTAGATTGATGGTGGCTACCACATGCGTCCAATCTTGCTCGTCCTTGGGGCAAGGAATGTACTTTGTTAGTGGCCCGTAGGAATTGCTGACTTGTGAGTCTCCTTTCAATATAGTGAAGATGGTATCTAGGTCAATCAATGTGGTTTTCCATGTGTCCATCTTGCTCTTACATCTTTTGATCTATTGCCTAATAATATTAGACCGTTGCCCAAGTCTTCTATCCTCATGCATTTTGCATCCACTATCGGGCCTAGCAGGATGTTGTAGTCCACTACCTTCATGACTATGAAGTTCATTGAGAACTAGACTCCTGCTATCTTCAATGGCTAGTCTTTTAGTGCTCCAAATAGTTTGACCTTCATTACATTAGTCAATGTAGCATTAAACCTAGTGGTCTCCATAGGTGGATTAGCCCAAGCCTGCAGGAATGTATGGTGGCGGCTGAACATACTAACCCCCACTCCTGTATCTACAATTCCCTTGTGGCATCTCCTAATGTGTTGATAGGTAAGACTACATGCATCTCTGTGCCTTCCCAAAAAATTTACATGTAAAGACTTAGGCATTGAATTTAGGGTGAAGCTTGGTATATGCATTACTACGTTGTGGTTAGGCAAGTCAGATGCTCCAAGCTCATCAATTCTTTCTACCCACTACTTCAGCCCTTGCCATAGTGTTGGATTCTGCATAAGTAGCTCTCCTAGAGGTAGAGTCACAATGGATGATATCAATGTCATGAGTAGGTTGCCAACGTCTTACTTTCTGTTAGACTTTACACCTATTTTCCAGTGATTTTGGTTGATCTGCCTGCCCATGGTGTCTAGGCTTTGTCTTTGTGGTGCTACATGGGGTGCAGATGTGTCTTTCGATCTTAACTGCATAGGTGAGACTGGTGTGCTCATGCTAGAGAGCTCATCAATCTCTTCTTCCATGATGGGTTAAGCATCCTTGAGGTGCTCTTGGGCTTCTCTAATCCACTCCTTGACCTTATCTACTACTTTCAATTGGCACCTCGGATCGGGGTACTCCCTAATCTTGGGACTTTCCTTTTCTGCCATCTTATGAGTGGGGTACTCCCCTTGGGTAGAGTGGTTGCACTATCTATCTTGAGCATTATCTTCATCTCAACCCTCTTTCCCCTCCTCCTTTGGCTCTTCTTCCCTATTGAAGCTACGTCAAGATTGCTTAGTCTGAGCAATGAGATACTGGCCTGCTTTGTTTGTGCTTGGGTCATGATGTTCAATGGGATCAAGATGGTCTCACTATCAAGGATCTTGACTCCAAACAGTTCCAAAGGTACAAATGGCATGATTGCTGCCAGTGGAAGGTTTTTGCCTAAGGCACTTGGGTATATAAGTGAGTGATCCCGCACTTCTAACATCTCAAGTCGGCTTTGTCTCAATTGGCTTGCTCCCTTTCAAGGCAGTGAGATGAGATATGACCTAGGTGACTGCAAGTCCAGCACGTGATGAGTTTTTGGTGTTGTCCTCCTAGACCTCTGCCTCTTCCTTTGCCTAATGCCATCATCGGCACTAGTTTGAAATCCATCAATATGGGATTACTCTCTTCATCATATGAGATATAAGGGTTCACATATGCTTCATCCTCATTCGGCTCCTCTACATAACCTATCGGAGCAACGTTGGATGGATGGGTCATGATGGGTCCAATGTCAAGATTGTGGGAGAGAAGGAAGAAGTCTCACTTGTAGCTTTCTTGCTTGCACAATGGAGGAATACACCACAAAGGTGGAGACTGAAAATAGTTTTCCTCTTCTTAGTTTGTGTAAGCCAAAAAGACTCAAGTACAAAAGAAATAGAAAAACTCTATGTGTGGGTCTCAAACCAAACTCAACTAACTAATGTGGCATACTAATTGAGCCACAAAATAGATTAGATAAGGATAGCTGTCATCTAGCTATTATTCATGGGCGGTGTACCAACCGCATCTGCAACTAATAAGTCGGTGACATAAATGCACAATGGTCACCCTGGCATATCACGAGTGGAGCTCGATATCTCAACACTCCCCCTCGAGCTCAACCCCAATTCCTACACACCAAGCAGGTCTCTGAACTTGCGCAGCTTCTCTGTGCCCAATGCCTTCGTGAATATATTAGCTACATGATCCTCTGTGCTAACATAAACTAGATTAATAAGACCTAGTAAAACCCTCTTCCGCACATAGTGATAATGCACCTCAATGTGCTTTGTTCTAGCATGATATACTGGGTTATTTTCCAAGTGTATACTGCTCATGTTGTCACAATAAATGACAACTGGCCCATCTGTAGGCTGATGCATATCATAAAGTAGCTTATGCAACCAAGCTACCTCACATGCATCCATTGTTGTACCCCTGTACTCAGCCTCTATGCTCAATAAGGCAACTGTAGGTTGTTTCTTGCTGCTCCAAGTGACTACAGCACTCCCAAAAGAGAACACATATCCACTGGTAGATCGTCTATCAGAAATACTACCAACCCAATCAGCATCAGTATATCCATGCAACTATATCTGAACCCTAGTCTCATAAAATAGTCCATACTGTAATGTGGACTTCACATACCTGAGTATGCATCTAGCCACATCCAAATGCGGCTTCCTTGGATCCTACATAAACTGACTTACCAATCCAATAGCATAGCTCAAATCTGGCCTGGTAATAGTCATATAAATCAAACTTCCTACTATGCGTCTGTACATAGTAGGGTCTTTGAGAAGCTCACTTGCATCTGTGCTCAGCTTCACATTCTGCTCCAAAGGAACTGAAATAGGCTTACAACCTGTCATCTCATATTTGGACAACATGTCCAATCCATACTGCCTCTGCAAGAGCCATATCCCACTTGGTGATCTAATCACCTCAATGCCCAAGAAATAACGCAGATCTCCCAAATCCTTCGTCTCAAACTTCTGCTTCAATAGCATTTTCACATGAAGGATATCTTCATCACTATCACCTGTCATAATCAAATCATCAACATAAATCATAAGTAGCATAATACATTTCTCTGTTTTTCTCACATAAAGTGAAAATTTTGCCTTGGAAATCTGAAAGCCAATAGTGACAAGATACTGTCCTATCTTGTCAGACCATGCTCTAGGTGCTTGCTTCAAGCCATACAAGGCTTTCTTCAACCTGCAAACAAACTCAGGATGAACAGCATGCACATAACCTGGTGGCTGCTCCATATAGACCTCTTCTTGCAAATCACCATGCAAGAAGGCATTCTTTGCATTCATCTGATGTAAATACCATCCCTTTGTTGCAGCCATAGCAATGACTGCTCCTATGGTTTCCATCCTTGCAACCGGACTAAATGTTTATTCATAATCAATGCCATATGTTTGTGCATACCCCTTGACTACTAATCTTGCCTTGTATCTGTTCACAGAACCATCTGCATTATGCTTCACCTTATAAACCCACTTACAAAACCAATTGCATTCTTATCTTTAGGCAAAGGTACCAATTCCCATGTAGAATTTTCTTCCAAGGCATCCATTTCTTCATCCATGGCTTTCTCCCATTTTTCTTTTCCCATGGCTTACTCAAAAGAAGTGGGTTCTGGTTCTTGTATCACTTTGACCATATAGGCATAGTGAATGGCTATAAATCCATCATATTTCAGCCTATCCACAGGATACCTAGCTCTGGTAGACCTGTGCAAAGTAGGTTCACTCATAGGTGCTCTCAAAACATCCCTGGTCTTCCCTACTCCAGGTGTAACAATAGAAGGAATACCCAACTCATCATCAATGCTCTGTTCTGAGCCACTGGAATCACCATCCACATAAGAGTGACCTGCATTCACTTCAAACATGGGTTGATCTACCTTCTCTTTTCCTTTTCTTGATACCTGCATACCACTATCTGCATTGCTTTGAGAAGATTCTCCTGATCTCAATCTGCCTATCCATGGCGAAGAATGTGAACCACTGCTAGAGGACACTCCAGGTCCACTAATATCTTGTGATGACTGCTACTGTGAATTCTGTGCAGCATTACCATTTTGTGCATCTACATTATCAATCACATTTACTGGTTTATACCAGCTACTCATCTCATAAAAAACAACATCTCTACTCACTGTAAACTTATGAGTAGAAGGGTTATAGCATCTATACCCTTTCTGCTCTGCAGAGAGTAACCAATAAAGATGCGCTGCTCAACTTTTGGATCCAACTTGGATCTCAGCTCATCTGGCACATGAACATAGGCAATGCAACCAAAAATCTTCAAATGAGAAATATCTTGTTTCCTACCAGTATACCTCTCCTCTGGAGTCATCCCATTTATTGCTACAGTGGAAGTCCTGTTCATTATGTAGACTACTGTAGCAACTGCTTCAGCCCAGTAAAAATCTGGCAAGTCTTTTTCATTGAGCATGGCACGAGATGTTTTCCTTTCTGCAATTCCATTTTGTTGTGGGGTATGACTACATGAATATTGCTTCTTTATGCCATGCTCCTGCAGGAACCTTGCAAACTCATTTGAGAGGTACTCTTCCCCTCCATCTGACCTTAGGCATTTTATTTGCAGGTCTGTTTCTTTTTCAACCATAGCTTTAAGAGTTTTGAAATGCCCAAACACTTCACTTTTCTTTTTCATAAAATACACCCAAATTTTTTTGCTATAGTCATCAATGAAAGTGACAAAATAATGACAACCTCCAAGAGATGCAGCTTTAGTAGTCCACACATCAGAGTGGATTAACTACAATGGCTTCTTACTCTCTTGAACATGTCTAATGGTTTCCTTGCATGTTTTCCAAATTGACATGCTTCACATACCTTATGCATTTCTGTAACCTTGAATTTAGGCAATCCTGCAACAATATTTTGGGCTTGCATTGACTTAAGTCGTTGTACATTAACATGACCAATGCGTTTATGCCAGATATCAATATCTGCAACTACACCGGTCCCATGTGCAAACATTCCTGCACTCAATTCAGGCATGTCTGCATCCAACGTAAACATTCTGACCTTCTTCTTTCCTTTTGCTATCAAGCGACCTTTATTTTTCATATCCTCAACAAAGCATCCATGGGAATTAAATCTGACTTGCAAACCCTGCTCAACCATTTGACCAACAGAAACTAGGTTCTTGGTGATATTCGGGACATGAAATACATCCAACAGGTATTTCCTTTTCCCATCCTGCATAGACAAAGGAATATTTCCAATTTGCACAATAGGATGTGCAGTATCATCACTAGTCTCCACAAATCCTGGTTTTTCCATTTTCCTTGCATCCTGCATCCATTCTGCATGACCTGTCATGTGGTTCGATGCACCTAAGTCAACATACCCCACATCATTGCTTTCTTCTGCACTTGTCACAGAATTGGTCATGTACTACACCATAAACAAGTGCTCATTTGTGTCATCACCCTGTCTACTAGAAGATGCATAATTCCCTTGTTGCAATTTTCCATTCATGATGTCATTTTACTTTTTATAGCAGTCTTTAGCCATATGACCCATTTTACCACAGTAGTAGCATTCAACATTGTTGTTTGCATTTTGGCCTCTTTGCCATCCACTACGACCTCTTTGGCTCCCCCTGCCTCTAGAGTTACCATGTCCTCCTCCATATGAATTTTTTTCTTGAGTTTGCTGCATATTTTGATTTCTACCACGGCCTCCAGATCGGCCTCCTTTACCTTTGCCTCTACCTCTTCCAGCATTTGAGTAGAAGACAGCTTCTTTTGAAGTTCCTCCTGAAGAAGATGCACCACCATTTCTCTGCTCCTCAGAAATTAGAAGAGCAATCAACTCCTCAAAATCAAGAAATCTTTCACGGACAGAAATGGATGTTCGGAACTATGCATAATCCTTTCCTAGATCATTCAAGGTCATAGAAACTAAATCATCATTTTCCACTGGTGACCCAATGGAAGCAAGTGCATATGCAATCTTCTTCACCTTCATGTGGTAGTCATTGATGCTCATACTTTCTCTTTGCACATTGTGCAACTTTTCCTTGAGCTGCATTTTCCTGGCTTGCGTATTTGTGCTATACATTTTTGACAGAGTATCCCATGCCTCCTTTGGCGTACTTGCATCCTGAATATGCACAATCATAGAGTCTGAAATACTGATAGACAGCTAGTACATAACTTTTCTAGCTCTTTCATGCCATCCTTTAAATGCCTGCATTTGCTGTTGATTGGGAACATCAGGAAGAACTGGTTCTTTTTCATTTCCTGCAACAAATTCCCAATATCCTTTTCCCATGAGGAAATTCGTCATTCTAAACTTCCATGCTTGGAAGTTGTTCTTGTCAAGCTTTTCAGTGACAATCTGTGAAAGAGAATCAGACGCCATTACAGAACACTGTAAAAAATTCTGTCACTGCAAAAAACACAGCTTCAACCTCACAAGGGCAAATCTGCAAAACTGACAAAAGTGGTATTTGACCACACAGTCACTTCCTAGTGACAATTTTGCATCAACAGGCAACAAGGATGATTCTGTAACTCCCAATGTCTCTGCGCACAGGCATACAATGCAATTTCTATGGTAACTTTTCACCGATCTGTAGAACAGTGGTCACACAGTAAAAAACTGGGCCTTTTCCTGAGTGCGTGCGGAAAACTTCCGCCTCCAAAACAGGCCTCGAAATGGCCTCGAATCAAAAAAATAGGGCAACCTAGGGCTAAAGCCCTATCCCGCAGCATATACTGCCCTCTTGCTACACCGTGAAGGACGTCTCAATCTGAGACAATGCACTCTTGCACTTTCTGGCTGTGCTACCTGCTGCTGTAGAACAAAACAGAAAAATGAAAGCAACACTGGTCCTCTTACCAGAATACTGCGAACTTGGTTTGCTTTCTTGAGTCCTTACCACAAACAAGGCTCTGATACCATGTCAAGATTGTGGGAGAGAATGAATGATTCTCACTTGTAGCTTTCTTGCTTGCACAATGGGGGAATACACACAAAAATGGAGGCTGAAAACAGTTTTCCTCTTTTTAGTTTATGTAAGCCAAAAAGACTCAAGTATAAAAGAAATAGAAGAACCCTATATGTGGGTCTCAAACCAAACTCAACTAACTAATGTGGCATACTAACTAAGCCACGAACTAGAGTAGATAAGGATAGCTGTCATCTAGCTATTATTCATGGGTGGTGTACCGACTGCATCTGCAGCTAACAAGTCGGTGACATAAATGCACAATGGTCACCCTAGCATATCATGAGTGGAGCTCGATATCTCAACATCCAAGTGTTCTAGGCATCTTTGTAGGATTGATGTCCATCCTAGAGATGGCTAGCTTTGAGTCATTGGGTGCTAGGAGAGCTAATGGAGCTCTCCTCCTAAAGTTTAGTGGCCTATTCCCTAGGTAGTATAGCTGATTGCAAAAATTGTCTTGGCAATCTGCAATGCATTGCATCGTGCCCAAAGCTACTGCAATTAGCGCATGGTCTTAACCTAGAATCCACACACTCAACTGGGAGCTGATTTTCTTTGCAATGCACACATTGCACATGAGGTCATGTGGCCTTCTCATAATCTCTTGAAGCTTAGCCAACTCTAGCTTCATATCTGCCAACTCTAGGCTTTGGTTGATGCCCTTTCTCTTGTCTTGTGTGTTCTAGCTAGATCTCTCGCTAATGGTCATAGGCCTCTCTAAGGATCTAGAGGAAATGCTATCTCAAGTCGTGGTTCCAAAGTTTCTCTCCTTGAGCAAGTCATCCACGTGTATGGCTTCTTCAAAAACTCTAGCTAGTATGTCATTTTGCATTCTTGAGTTGCCCACCAAGGTCTTGTACAGCTCTTAACTTCGCATTCCGTTTATAAATATGGTGGAGACCTCTTGTTTGTTGGGTCATTTTGATGTTGGGATTCTCCTAAAGAGACTCCGCATGTGATTGATGTAGTCTTGGATATCCTCCTTATCCTTTTGGTTGACATTCATCAACTTGATGATGAGGTTGTTGCAATATCTCGGCCTTGGAGAACCTCTTGATGAAGAGACTCTTGAAGTTACTAAATTATTCCATTCAACATTGTCTAGGCTAGTAAACCACCACATTCGCCCTTTGTCTCCTAGGAAAATTCTGAAAGCTTGTGCTTGTTGAGCAAGGACCATGAGATTGTTCACCTCACATACTTGCTTGAACTGCTCCACGAAGTTGTATGGGTCATTGCCAAGCTGAAACTTGTCAATTTGCTTAGCAACTATATGTATTTTGGTTTGGCTCTTAGAGTTTGGTGTTATTCTTAGTCTTGCTAGCAATGTAGTCACTAGGGTTGCTCTACTCTACCCTGTAGTTGTATTGTCTAAGAGTTTCTTCGTGAGAAGCTTGCCCAAGCATAACATCAATCTCTAGCGCTCTCTCCTTCTCGGCATTTGATCATGTCTTGGTTCTATTGGCAAGAGCTTAGATGCACTAGACCTCACACATTTCTATGTCTTGTCTCAATTTCTAAGCTCACTACTCTTGGGTTTAGATGGCCATGCTTTACAGTGCTTTTGCTAACCTTCTCTCTTCCTTGAGATCCACTATGATATCCTCGAATGGTCTACCATTATGCACCATTTTGGTTTGCATGTTGGATACTAATTTACCATTTGTTGAATGTTCATTAGGAGTTCTCCCAAGTTGAGCTCATTATCCATAGGGGTGGTGATGGCTCCTGACATGTCAACAGTTTTTTGAGCAACTATGGTGTCAATCAAATTGATTAGGTTGGGTAAAGTTGCATCTCAAATCATGTCAATTCACAGTTGTATGCTTTAGACTCTAGTTCTCAGAGTGTATTTGACTTCTCAAGGTTTGCTCTTATTAGTGGTTTTGTTCCTTATTTAGACTCCATTATTGCGTTCCTTGTTATACAAATTAGCTTATTGTGTTATATGAGTTGGATACACAAGTGGTGGAGTGGACTTGTACCAATTGATTAATTTCAACTAATGCTAGTTCTCTCGTACCAATGGTGGCCACTCATAGTGGTCCACTCTAGATCCTTCCTGTGCAATTGATGCATGGTCTAAAAGAGGTAGCGGGTTCAAGTTATCAATCTGGGCCTCTATTGGGGTATGGTTAGTGACCACAATCACTCTTGAACTGTTGGTTCTCAACTCTCAAGTCAATCGGCTCTATTTCCCTATTCACTTACCTAGGGATCTACTAGGGTGTCCTACAGCCAGGGTTGCCCCTATAGGGTCAAGGAAGGTTAGAATTTACCAGAAATTGTTGTTTGATCTTCCTATTTGATTTGCATGTTTTTGGTCTAGCATCCTGTCTGAGTCTAATTTGTCCAAATCGAACGGTTAAGCTGTCCAATTTTTGGATTGTATAATTCTAGACTAAAAAGTTTGATGGAGGATTTGATTGCATCTTGATTTCCAAAATGGGATGATTTTGAAGCAATCAAATGGTATGATTCTAGGAATCGGACGGTCCCATGGTGGTAAAAATAGGCATCAACTTGGTGAAAATCTGATGCGATGCTCACTAAGCTCCCCCCAGCCTCTAGCAATCTCCAAGATCAAAGAATAAGGAGTTAGCAATCAAACCAACTCACCTACAATGCACAAATACATTCGATTTCACAAATGCATTCGATTGCACGAATCGAAGTTCTCCTTGCCTCCCCGTTACCCTACAACAACCTCTCTCTCTCTCTCTCTCTCTCTCTCTCTCTGAGAGTTCTTATTGGACAGCTCAGGGTATCATCACATCAGCTTATGATTGAGAGTGGCACAGCCAGTGGCATCCCACGGGAGGAGAGGATATGCCCCCTTTGCAAATCAGAGGTGGAGAGTGAGGAGCATTTTGTTCTCAGATGCCCGGCATACTCAAAGTTGAGATCTAGATACACATTGAGCAGCTCACTTCAGGGATGTATGACTGATATAGATCAGAGATCATTTGGCCGTTTTCTGGGAGAGGCATGGCACATCAGAGAGCAGAGCACACAGTGGGTCCCAGTCAGAGAGGGGCCCACCCAGACGACTATTACACAGTTCTTTCAGACAGACAGAGTGAGAGCTACTATACCAGCCTCCAGCCAGACCTCCGGGCTCACACTACAGCAGGCTGAGGACCAACGTACCCGACGCCGCACGAGGATCCGGGGGTTTCGAACCCCACAGCCACATCGACAGGAGATCCGAAGGATTCTTGATCTACATCGATAGCAGACTGAGATCCGACGACACTCGACACATTGGATCTCAGATCTCCAGTTTGCTCTTTCTCCACCGCCGATGTACCACATCCTGCATCCAGGAGGGATCACCTGCTATTAGCGACTTCGACGGACTGCTACTACATCCCAGGATAGTATATCTCCCTGCATCTGTTACATATACACATCGCACCACTTTATCACAGCCGACAGTTGTTCCCCTATCACAGCCGACATTTGTTCCCCTTTTGTAGCCATTATCTAGAGTACCAGAGCTACATACGCACATACACATATACGACACTTATCACACTCACAGCACCATATTTTCAGTTTCCAGTTTTTATCTTTTCATTCAGCACTTTTATTTTGGATATCTGGACCTCATTAATTGTATCACAGTTTGTCTCATAGGCCAGTTTTGGTCTTTAGAAGACGTTAATATAACTTTCTTTCTTCTTTATTTCTCTCTCTCTCTCTCTCTCAAACTCTGAATGCAAAGATGAGCTCCCCTTTGCTCTCTCTGCCTCTTAACCCCCTTTTTCTTCAGTCTTCCACTCCCCTTCTTCTCTCTTTCCTCTCTCAATGCATTGAAGCTCCTTTTTCTCCCTATTTCACAATGCTTATAGTAGTAACCCTACTATTTGTTTCTATGTTTTTCCTTAGTTTTCTCTACCTAAGTGCATCCAAATCACAACTAAGCACTTAAGTTGATCAAACCCACTTTCCTAAGCCTAAAAAACCAGAAAAATTACTTATGAAATAGATCTAATGCCTTATGACTTGCTTTCTACCTATCTCAAGCACTGGTTTAACCCTAATCCAATGCTCGATTCGAAGTGCACAAGAACTCAAAGCTTGAATCCATGGTCCCACAAGGAATCAAAATGTGGGAGCTCTTGCTCAACCACCAAGACCCATGGACCACTTATTGTTTCAAGCACGTGTTTCAACTCAAGTGCAATGGCTACCTCTCACACAGTCGTGCGCACTCTCCCACCTAAGAGTGTAGTGAGCTTACCTTCATGCTCAATTGAGTTGCCTCCTCCCTCAAGCTCTCCGTCCGGTAGCTCCACGATCCAAGGTGCAAGATCAAGAAAGACCCTCAAGCTCCAAGTTCCAAGCTACATTGTTGTGTGCGAGACAGGAAAAGAGAAGAGAGAAGAAGAAGAAGAGAGGAGAAGTTGGAGAGGTTTTCCTTCACAGTCCCTCACCCTCACACACTCACTCCCTCACTCCCTTGTTAGATATGATCAATGCCCCACCCTCATTAGGTGCTACCAATGATCCATGGTGCTCAAATTGTAAGGCCCCCATTATGAGGAGAAGCCAAATGTAAGCCTAGACATTGGTTGAGTCCTGACTTGTATATCAGATGAGATCTATGTGACCGGATGGCAAAAAGGTGACCGTTGTGGGTCTAATCTCTGGGTTAAACGGAGTGATTAAGCTAGTAGCAACTCGAGGCGCATTGCATCGAGTTGCCATGTAAAGGAGTTAAAAGGGGCCCCTATTTTGAGGTCCGGGGGCCGTAGAAGCGGCCCCTGGCTAGGGGGTCCTAGGGGGGTCCCAGGGGGGCCAGCAGCCCCCCTGCCGGGGGCAGCGCCTCCGGCCCGATGGTAAAGGGATATTCCCTGGCCGACTAGTGGAGGCTCATATGGTAGGTCGATCAGGCCGACCTAACAGCCTTCACGGGCTATAAAAGCTAATCCCCTTCATAGCCATCAATCATTCATCTTTCACCTAGTCAGAGCTGTTGTTCCAGCTAGCCTTAAGCTCTTCACCTATCTTCTGTCTAGATCGCCATCTAAGCTTCACACAGTGGAAGCACATGGGTGGACAAAGCCATCTTTGTATCGGTTGTTTGGAGCTAAAGAATTTACTGATTCTCCTTTTATCTGTTGTGTACTCTCTATCTCTTTCTCAGATTTTGCTCGCTGTGCCATGTAATATTTTACATGGTATCAGAGCCCAGGGGTTCTAGAGATTGAAGAGTGTGCAAGAGGCAAAGGCTTCAACATCAAAGAGAAACCATGTCGACTTCCAAGAGTAGTTCTAGCGCATCAGAAGCGGTGCAGGAGGTGGTGCTGCTATACCGGCTATTCAAACATTGAGGATTCGTCCACCAACCTTCAGCGAAGGCAAGTTAGATGGTACAAACTACACCTTGTGGAAGTTCAAAATTACAACTATCCTTGATTCTTATGAGCTTCTAGAGACTGTGCTGGGGACTGACGCAGAACCATAGCCTACCCCCGACCCATCAAATTCTAGTGTGATGATTCCTTCGAATGCAGATCTTCTACGAGCTTGGAAACGAAGGAATGCAAATGCATTGTGTGCCTTAGTTACAAGCTGTTCTAATAGTTTCTGACTTTGATTCAGCATACAACCAAAGCATCAGAGGCTTGGAATGTACTAAGAAGTCAGTATGAAACATGAAACCAAACAAGGATTCAAAACTTGGAGAATCAACTAGCAGCAGAGAAGTTTACTGAAGGAGAGACAGTTGAAGCATTCATCACTCGGATTAAGAATCTGTGCGATCAGATGGCTAGCGCTAGGATACAAAAGACTAGCGAGGAGCTAGCTCGGAGGTGTCTTTGGATTTGTCCACAAAATTTTGATGGACTAGTAAATGCCCTTAATACTCAGGTAAGACCTCAAGCTTTGACTTTTGAGGAGTTTTTTGCATTATTGATGGAGGAGGAATTGAGGCTGAAAGCCCGAGAAGGAAGCAACAATGGAGATGCTGCATTCTCTGCCAATGCAAAAGGCAAAGGTGGTTCCTCCACCAAAAATGATGGTGACAAAAAGAAGAAGGGTAGCAAGAAGAAGTTTCAAGGAGAGTGCTTCTACTGCAAGAAGAAAGGACATGCAATTGTAGATTGTCGTGTCAAGAAGGCAGATGAAAAGAATGGTACCCTTAAAAGTAAAGGGAAAGAGACAGCCAATACGGCTGAAGCAGAGTTGGAATTATTCATGGCGACCATTGAGGAAGTGAGCTCCTTGACACAAGAAGAATCTACCACTGACTCATGGGTGTTGGATAGTGGGGCCTCCCGTCACATGACCAACAAGAAAGGTCTATACAGTTCTATGCAGCCTCTACAAGAATCCATCACTGTGATGGTTGGAAATGATGTTAAATGCCCTGCTATGGGCACAGGTACTATTTCTTTTGTTACTGCAAATGGTGAAGTCAAAAAGCATTCAAATGTGCTGTATGTTCCCGAAATTAGGAGAAATCTGTTATCAGTTTGCTGCCATAACTGATCTTGGTCATGAAGTGAGGTTCAAGAAGACAGGTGCAGAAATTCTTGATAATGCTGGCACAATTGTTGGCAAAGGAGAAAGAAGGAACAACCTGTATGAGCTAAGTGCTCTTACAGCCACTGCTGGAGTGGGCACAAGTAAGCTTTGGCATGAAAGGTTTGGACACATCGGATTTGCAGTGTTGAAGGAGATGCAAAAGCAAGGCATGGTTGCTCACCTACCTATAATAACTGAATTGAAGGAACCATGTGAAGCTTGTATGATGGGCAAGCAACAGAGAAAGGCATTTCCACAAGAAAGCAAGAATAGAGCACAGGCTCCTCTAGAGTTGGTGCATGCTGACTTGTGTGGTAAGATGCCTACACAGGCCTTGGGGGTATCTTCTTATTTTATGTTGATTGTCGACGACTACAGTAGGAAGATGTGGGTGTACTTCCTTCATGATAAGGCTCAAGATTTTGGTAAGTTTAAAGAATGGCTAAAACTTGTTAAGAATGAAACAGGGAAAAGTGTGAAGAAATTTAGAACAGATGGTGGTGGTGAGTTCAACTCAAAGGAGTTTGAAGGCTTTTGCAAGAGCAAAGGGATCAAGCGTCAATTGACGGTGCCTCATACACCTCAGCAAAACGGTATTGTGGAACGCAAGAATCACACCATTGTGGAGAAGGCAAGATGCATGCTAAAGGGCAAGGGATTGCGTAACCATTTTTGGGCTGAAGCTGTTAATACTGCAGTCTACATTCTAAATCGGAGCTATACAAAGGCTCTCAAGGGAAAAACACCTCATGAGGCTTACACTGGTAAGAAACCATATGTCTCACATTTCAGAATTTTTGGATGTGAATGTTATGCACATGTTCCAGATGAGAAGAGAAACAAGTTAAAACCAAAAAGTAGAAAATGTATATTCTTGGGTTATAGTGATGAGCAGAAGGCTTACAAATTATACGACCAAGAGACAAAGAAGATCATCCTGAGTCGTGATGTGGTGTTCAAGGAGGAGCCGCATACAGTGGAGGAGGAGAAGGCAAGTTCTTCCACTTTATCATTAAGTAAAGAAGTAGTCCACTATGAACCTGTCCCGAGAGCTAACCCTATCCTTAAGGAGGAGGAAGCATCATCTTCAGATGATGAGGAAAAAGTTCACCAACGTGACATCACCCCACCAGAAAAGCCATTGCCACGCTGGGTGAAGTAGCTCTATGACCACAATAATCCTATGCCTGCATCTGTTGAGAAGAAGGCAGACGGACCAAGGAGGTCTCAGAGAATAGAGGAGCAAGGGAGGGCTTCTGCTCACATAGTCAATATGGCCTTGACGGTTGAGATTATGAGAGAAGTAAAGGAGCCAATTGACTTAGAAGAAGCACTTGCAGATCCATCATGGAAGGCTGCTATGCAAGTGGAGTATGACAGCATAATGAAGAATGACACTTGGGAGCTAGTGGATCGACCAGCAAAGAGGAAGTTTATTGGCACCAAGTGGATCTGGAAGGTAAAGCACAAGGCTGATGGTACCTTAGAAAAGTACAAAGCTAGACTAGTTGCCCAAGGATTTTCACAAGTTGAAGGGTTTGATTTTCAAGAGTCATTTTCCCCAACTGCCAGAATGACCACTATTCGCACGGTACTTGCAGTGGCTGCCTACAAGAAGTGGCCAGTGTACCAAATGGATGTTAAGTCAGCGTTCTTAAATGGTGACCTCAAGGAGGAGGTGTACGTGGCTCAGCCACCAGGGATTGAGGCCCCCCATTCTGAGAACAAAGTGTGTAAGCTGAAGAAGGCGTTGTATGGGCTGAAACAAGCCCCCAGAGCATGGTACCAGCGGATAGATAAGTTCTTTTTAAACCTAAACTTCAAAAGATGTGCCTCAAATGCTAACTTGTATGTTTACAGGGATGGTAAAAAGTCTGTAGTGATTGTCCTATATGTGGACGACCTTCTTATTACAAGTGACTATGAAGATATGATCAACCAAACTCGAAAGGCTTTGAGTTCTGAGTTTGAAATGACAGACTTGGGCTTGCTGCACTATTGTTTGGGGATTGAATTCTGGTAAGAGCCAGGAAAGATCTTCATCTCTCAGAAGAAGTATGCATGGGAGATCTTGAAGGCATATGGCATGACCGAGTGCAAGGATATAGCTACACCTATGGAGGTGAATGCAAAGTTATCCGTTGAGGATACATCAGCACTAGTAGACATTGGGAGGTATAGGAGGTTGTGATCTACTTGTGTAACACTAGACCAGATATCAATTTTGCTGTTGGTGTTTTGAGCAGGCTCTCAAACAAACCTCATGAGAGTCATTGGAAGGCTGGGATGCGGGTGCTCAGATACTTGAAGGAAACTCTTGACTATGGTATCACATACATTTTCGGAACTTCTCTTGTGGGGAACTGTGACTCAGATTGGGCAGGAGACAGTGATTCTAGGAAGTCAGCTTTTGGTTATTGTTTCTCTTTGGGTTCAGGAATTTTCTCTTGGATTAGTAAGAAGCAGCCAACATTGGCATTGTCTTCTACCAAAGCAGAGTACAAGGCAACTTGTTTTGCTGCATGTGAAGACGTATGGTTGAGAAGGATTCTATGGCATATTGGAGTGCATGATGAAGAACCAACTGTGCTGAGATGTGACAATCAGAGTTGCATCGCCATTGCCAAAAATCTAGTGTTTCATGCACGCACCAAACATATAGAGATCCAGTATCACTATGTGCGTGATTTGATGGAGGATGGGATAGTGGAACTAGTCTACTGTCCAACAGAGGAGAATGGAGCAGATATCTTCACCAAAGCACTTACGAAGGATCTGCTTCAAGTTCATCTTCAGAGACTCGGCATTGGGTTGAGGAGATAGTTCACCTATGGGTGGACATTGAGGGGGGGTGTTAGATATGATCAATGCCCCACCCTCATTAAGTGCTACCAATGATCCATGGTGCTCAAAGTTGTAAGGCCCCCATTATGAGAAGAAGCCAAATGTGAGCCTGGACATTGGTTGAGTCCTGACTTGTATATCAAATGAGGTCTATGTGACCGGATGGCAAAAAGGTGACCGTGGTGGGTCTAATCTTTGGGTTAGACGAAGTGGTTAAGCTGGTAGCAACTTCGAGGCGCATTGCATCGAGTTGCGGTGTAAGGGAGTTAAAAGGGGCCCCTATTTTGGGGTCCGAGGGCCGCGGAAGCGGCCCCTGGCTAGGGGGTCCCAGGGGGGCCAGCGGCCCCCCTGGCGGGGTTCCAGGGCCAGCACCCCCGGCCCGATGGTAAAGGGAATATTCCCTGGCCAACTAGTGGAGGCTCATATGGTAGGTCGGTCAGGCCGACCTAATAGCCTTCGCAGGCTATAAAAGCTAAACCCCTTCGTAGCCATCGATCATTCATCTTTCACCCAGTCAGAGTTGTTGTTCCAGCTAGCCTTAAGCTCTTCACCTATCTTCTGTCTAGATCGTCATCTAAGCTTCACACAGTGGAAGCGCACGGGTGGACAGAGCCATCTTTGTATCAGTTGTTTGGAGCTAAAGAATTTACTAATTCTCCTCTTATCTGTTGTGTACTCTCTATCTCTTTCTCAGATTTTGTTCGCTGCGCTGTGTAATATTTTACATCCCTCTCACAAGAAGTAGAAGCATAAGCAAGAAGTAGAAGAAGAGGAGGAGGAGGAGAGTTAGTTTTTGCCACACATAAGAATGATATTCTTCATTCACCTTTTTCCTTTTTATACATGCCCTACTCCTCTTGGATGCCCATCCCTTTTTTACATGACTGGCCATGTTAGCCTAGGTCCTCTTTCCCTATTCTCTTCCTATTTACATTGTTCCTTCACCCATGCCTACCTACATTTACAAATTGCACAAGAGGGAGCCTGGCACTCTTTTACAGGGATTTAGGGTGCGCTTTAATATTTAAAATGCGCATTTTCCCTTTTGTGCTTGCGTTAGACTTTTGAGTTTTCGTCTTGCACTTTTGGCTCTTTTCCTATTGTTTTTTTAAAGGCGCCTTTTTATGCTTTCTCTTGCATCTTTTCAATTTTATTTGCTTTCTTTTCACTTTCTTTGCATTGGGGTTAACACTATTGAATAAGGGAAAGTTGGTCACACATTGTGATTGTTGGAGTTCTCACATATTGTGTCTCTCTCTTTCACTTGCTCTCTTGCTCCATCCACCATAGCTCGCATCTCTCTTGCTTTTGCTTGCTTATGCTTCCACTCGAGCTTCACCCTTCACCAAGCACCCACTAAAAATATATATTGTGTGCATCCTCTCTCTCTCTCTCTCTCTCTCTCTCTCTCTCTCTCTCTCTCTCTCTCTCTCTCTCTCTCTCTCTCTCTCTCTCTCTCTCTCTCTTACACTTCATAGCTTTGACTCCATATCTTACCATTGTTTCTCTCTCAACAGGTTGTAGAGTTGCATTATTTATGTGAGCTCTTGAAGTGAGAAGCACTAGGAATCAAGCTTCATTGCAAGATTGAGGGTTTGAGCTTCTTTTACAACATCATTGAAGAGAAAAATGTGTTCCAATTGAGGGAGCCCTTGAGACTCAATTTGGGGCTTCCATAGCTTGATTTGAAAGCATGTGAAAAGCTAATAGTGGCTTAATTCAAGGTAGTGTAGTTTGTTTTTGGATTTCTCGACAAGATATTTGAGTATTATTTTGAAAAGCACGGGGCTTAATCACTATTTTGAAGCTCATAGCTTACTTATGTTTGCTAATTTAGAAGAAGAAAGAGCGACAGAGTTGATGTTTTGATGAGATTTTGATGTCTATAGATTGTGCTATTTATCACATTACTCTAAGAGGCTAGTATTAATAATTGGACTAAGATCAAACAAGTTATAATCATTTTCACACTACACGGAGAATATACATGTATTTTGGAGGTTGTTTTTCTTGAGATAAACAACTTAAAAACTCCATGAAAAATTTATAATAATATTACTATGCATTGAAAAGTACTCAAGCTATTTGGATATTGCTTTTACTAATGATCTGCTATTATAATGAGCACTTGGTTTTGCAAATTTTTGATTTTCTTAGGCTTGCAATTAATAGTATCTTGGTTGCTTATTGTTTGGTACACTTTGTTGTTGACAATACCTTGGCTACTTGTTATTTGGCACACATTGTACTAATGATGACCTCTTCTTCTACTTCTAAAATTACATTGTTCAACATTAAAAAGATGGATGGTATGAACTTTTCATATTAGAAAGACCATATTTACAATTCAGTAATTCATATGAAGCAAATCAAACCAATTTAACTTATGGTGCAACTAAGATAATGCTTGCTACATGCTAGGATCTATACCTTACATGTATTTATGTCATAGCTTAGAGTATGGCAATAAATTCCCATGCAAATCTTATTTCACAAGAGTCTCATTTTATGGTATCAGCCCACCACCACTACTTGGATTTAATATGCTTTATGCCAAATTAGCAAATTGTGAAGTTAGTTGAGGTTTTCATTGAAAAACTTAAAGCACTTAGCCTCTTCTACATATTGAATGATCTATCTCAAAGACGCTTGCAACAATAGAAGACGATGCAAAAGTCTTATCAAGGAAAGAGTTACATACCATATTTGGAGGTGAATTGAATGTCAACTAGAATTACCAATAGAAAAATAGTACCATTGTGCATCCCAAATATGCCACCTAGGATCTAAGATAAACAAAACATGTGTGAAAATAATATGATTTGGAATATTCTAGCGCAATTAATAGAAACTTATTTCTATGATTGGGAGGGAAATTCTTTTGTTGGCTTGCATATTAATATGTAGTAGTATCATAGATTGAAGATATTTAAATCCTACAATCTAGTTCTTTGAACTAGTCTTTAGATGATCTCAAATCTATGGGGAATATTACTATTAATAAGTACCCTTTAGAGGAACAATATAAGAAATGTGATTGTCACATTAGATACATCCTTAGCTAGTATTCCTCATGGTTATTGGTTTATAAAAATCGATAGCAAGGCTCTCAAGTTTCATAAGCATGTATTGATTGCTCATTATTTTATTAAGCTTTTGGAATTTTTTGCAAATCATACATTAAGTTAATGGTCCTTTTGATCATGTGTTAATTTACATGATAAATTGGGAGTCTGGTTTGGAGAAATAAGGAGGAAAGTGGAGGCAACAATTTCTTTGTGGTGATAGAACTAAGAATTTGAGTACATGAAAGCAAAATATAATTGTATTGTGGAGTTCTTATAGGACATGCTAATCACCACTTGGAAAAGTCTAACATGTCTAAAACATTAATTGTTACCCCAAAACACTAGATATTCATTGATAGAAGATATTTTTAGAAAATATTAGCATACTAAATGCTCATTCAAGTCATATAACATATAGATAATATGCTCATTCAAATACTAAATCATTCCAATATTAAGTCATATAACCTATAGATATTCCTCTGGAGCTCTAGATTTTAGCATGTGTATGGCATATGATATCAAAGGATCAAAGCATCAATTAATTGCCCGTTTACAAATTTAAGTCGCAACATTAAGCATACCCATTTCCTCAAAAGAAATCAATGATAAGAAGTTCTTAAGCAATGTTAATTCTTAGAAGAAGTGGTAATGGAAATGATTAAGAAGTCAATAAGGACTAGAAGATCATCAACTCTTAAAGGTAGAATGACTTGAGCAATTTTTCCCACAATGCTCACTGTTTCAACAAGTGTCAATAAATGCCCTTGGCCAATTTGTTCAAGACTAAGAGTACTTTAAAATCCATTATGTAGAGAAGATGTACACTTCATGGGATGATGTCTTTAAATATTCCTACATATTAAGGGAACTAGAAAGGTAAATCATGTCAAAAGAAGCCACATGATGAGATGGAGATTGTATTTTTGTCAATTATAAGAACTTATAAACTTAGAGCTTGATGCAACATTGGGCTATCCTCTAATCCATTGTAATACATGTAACTTCCATCATCATAATTGTAACAATCTTCTCAACAATATATTCTTAAATAAAAAGTAGCATAGCATAGTGATATCATAATGTTGAAACTAACATAGGATAGTGACATAATGACATTGAAAATAACATAAAAATTTTCTTTATAGACTATTGTCTAAAGTAGGGTAAAACATAACGTGTATAAAGTGCACTGACATGTCATGTATTATTAAGATCAAGGTGTATTTGATAATGACATGCAAGTGCAAAAAAGTGTTTGAGCCTTTGATATACAATATGAGAACATGAGATTTCATTAGAGTATTTATAAAGTTAGACAACATAAGCAAGTCTAGGATGACCATTTTGTAAATTGATGTAAGCAAGTGTAGGAGGATATTTATTTGATTACATTGCATGTCACCCATATGGAGATTTCATAATTTTGATCAAAATAATTTTTTTGGGTGGCTTACTCTTAGAAAATGACATCTAAATAAGTGCAAGTTTCCTACACCATAGTAAATTGAAGCCCCAAAAGATTCTATTCATAAGCCATTAAAAATTATGTATGAAATCTTATTAATGGTAGACCATGGTTTACATAACCAAATTAGTTTTACCTTATTTACAAAGACAAACTCTTCTTATGTTAATTTTCTCACTCAATTATAATGTAGTTAAAGAAGAAAGAATAAATCCTTTGAAGGATCACATTGTAGGTTAGGAGATTCGTTTAGATGGCGAATATTACGTTGAGCTAAAATGGTTCATCTACCCAAATGTGATTATCTAAACTAGACAATAACTAAATAACATGAGAATAATGCATCTACAAGAAGACACCATAAAGTGGCCCATGATGTTTCAATAATGCTCATTCATGATACCCCACCTTTGATAGCACACCATTTTGATTAATTCTTGTTCTAATGATTTCAATTTTAATCAACATCATGTTTGTTTCACATCAAGAGCCTTAAAGGGTCCCCACACATGTTTTGTGATAGTATTGAACCAACATCTACTCAAAGTAATGTGATGGAGATCTCCTTTTCATCAAAGTTCATTGGAATAGGACTACACTACTTCTCCGATCAACAGTTACTTTATCCATTATTTTCTCAAACAATGCAAACACATCCAAGTACACATAAAGTTTCCAAAAAATATTTTTGAAACAAGGATAGCTCCACACATGGGCTAGTAAAATAGCCTTATGTATGTCCCCTGCTACTATCAACAATCAATCAAATGCATGCATTAGTCCAAAGAAGAACCATGTTAACATAGTTTGTAAAGACATATGACATTCTTTACATGTGCACACAAGAAATTTAAGTAGTGTTTGTCAAGGACTTCATCAAAACATACTCAAATTGATCAATCATGCACCTAAGTGGGATTGGCTAGGAGTATAAAATGTCAATTATTAGGTGTAATGTTATGCTTGCATATTCATTCTTAGTATTTGATTGACACCCTCTGTTGTGATAAATTGGAAATGTTAAATGTCATGTAGCTAGAGTGCAAGTATGAAATGTAAGTCCTATTTTATACTTATGATGGAGAATATTGAGATCTTGTACAATACACTTCACAATTGGAAAATAAAAAAGGAGTATTTGTATCTTTCTCGAAATGTATTACGGTACAAATGTGTCATTGCATACTTGGTGCACTTTATGTATTACAAAAGTTTATGTGCAATTGAAGAGGTTACCAAGATAACTTGTTAGAAAACTTAAATAGTACTCAAGTTTCAAATATAGGTAGTTTTACAATAGCTCCTTGAAAGTGTACTAAAGGAACATAACATCAAATATTTAAAAATATTGACACAAGGATAGCTCCACATGGGTTAGTAAAATAGCCTTATGTATGTCCCCTCCTATCAACCATCAATTAAATCTCCACATTAGCCCAAAGAAGAACCATGGTAATATAGTTTGTGGCATCCTTTACATGTGCAGATAAGAAATTTAAGTAGTTTCGTCAATGACTTCATCAAGCATACACAAATTTATGAATCATGCACTTAAGTAGGATTGGCAAGGAGTACAAGATGTCCATTATTAGGTACAATGTCATGACTAAATATTCATTCTTAGCATTTGATTGACACCCTAGGTTGATAAGTAGTATTCATCAAGGACTTCATCAAAACATCAAAACATGCACAGATTGATGAATCATGCACTTAAGTAGGATTGGCAAGGAGTACAAGATGTCCATTATTATGTGCAATGTTATGACTCCATATTCATTCTTAGCATTTGATTGACACCCTAGGTTGATAAGTTGGAAATGTTAAATGTCATATAGCTAGAGTGCAAGTATGAAAAGGTCCAAGTCTTATTCTATACTTATGGAGAATATTGAGATCTTGTACGACGCACTTCACAATTGGAAAATCAATAAGGAGTATTTGTATATTTCTAAAAATATATTATGGTATAGATGTGTGTTGTTGCATTCTTGATGCACTTTATGTATTACAACATTTTATGTCTAATTGAAGAGGTTGTCCCAATAACTCTTTAGAAAACTTTAATAGTACTCAAGTTTCAAACATAGGTAGTTTCACATGATAGCATAAATGTTTTGCTTGTTTTATTTCTTAGCACACATGCAATAAGAAAAATATTACACTTCAAAAGTATGCATGATACATTGTATATAAGTGTTGTATAACTTTCTTTGTTTGTGATAAAATGAGGCAATAATTTTTGTTCATACCCAACTATCACGTGTAGCCGTTGATGCAAGTTTAGTCTACATTGACATGGCCTTATTACCAAACCTGGACAAGAACAAAAGGAGAAGCCAAGAACGACTATTTGTTTATGCTTAATATCTAACAATGCATTGGTGACGTGCTATGTGTGTGGGTGGAAAGCTCTTTGTATGGACATCTCTCCACTAGGCCAAGTGTATGCAATGCAAGAGGCAAGGTAAAGTGTAGCACCTTGAAGAGGGTGAAGCTTCCAAAACTAGAGTTCTAACAATGGAGAAATGGAGTTAGATTTTTATGCACACCATAATGAAAAATCCTCATATAGAACATCGATAGTGAAACACTAATAAACCATCATTAATATTAGTTATAGAAGATAGGATGGAGGTAGGATGAACAGATTTTGAGTTAGTTTAAGTAGATATTGAAGGGAAGGGTTCTCCAGTAGGTCAACAACTAGTAGTAGTTGAAGTAATTAGTCTCTTCTAGTTGAATTACCTTTTCCACCTTACTTTTGCAATGGATGTATCAACATTTGATGAAGGGGATGAAGAGGAGATAAGTGCAAGTGACTTAGAGAGATAGGTCTAACTATATGTAAGTCAAGACTCCCTAGGTGTGTCTTGCCCTAGATGGGCCCTAAGTGAATGTAGGGAAAGTTAGAAAGAGGGGCCAAGGGTTTAGAGATGAAGCAAGCTAACAAAGGTGATGAAGAGGCATATCTAACTTGAGGACCCCTAGGCCCTATGTAGTGCCTATGGGTGAGTTATCACATGAAGTGACAAAAGAGTGCACAAGGCATATGTGTCTCTTCGTATTGGATCCTTGTGCTCTAAATATTATGACTTGGCTACATCTAGTATGTTTTTCTTTTTCTCTAATGCTACAAAGCAAAGCTATTGTAAGAAAAAAGGAAAAGAAAAATTATACTCCAAGGGTATGACTTAGAAAATTAGATAGGAATAAGCAAGGTTTAACCAACCTTTATGCTCCATTGGGTGAGCTCCTTGTGGATGTATTACTTGCTTCATCTACATGGAAAAATCCACTAAGAAAGTAATGTAAGGGGGATGTACTCTACAAAGAAAAGTTAGTTGATACTAGTCAATATCAAGTTTTATGTTAAGAAGCTATGCAATTGGTGCAATGTTGAGGCACAAGCCTGAAAATTTAGTAGATACTCGTCAGATCTCCTACTCTACCAAAACATTCATTGGCTTATGCATGCAATGTGAAACTTCAACCTCTAGCTAAAACCCATGCCAAAATATGTACACATGCTACCTTCAAAAGGGATTGCCTTCAAGTACCAAGAAGGACCATATTTGGCGATGTGAATCAATGGAGTAGTAGCTCATGTGGTGCATTAGAAAGGTGTTGTAATCAATAACTTTACACATGCAATGGGTGTTGGAAAATATGAAATAGAAATCATAGTAGATGCAAGGCCCAAGAGACAAAATGAATGACAACATGTCATGGAAAAAGTGACCCCAAGCAAACAAATGTCCATGGAATTATGAATGCAACAACTACAAATCAAAGTCATCCCTCATGATATTGGTGTACTCTGTGAGACTATTTTTTATCAACTCACCCTCTCGTTGTTGGGTGGCCATGGATATCTCATCATCCCAATTGAAGTGGTAATGATGGGGATTGTCAACAAGTGAATCATTCAAATCCACCTACTCGTGGGCATCCACATCCTCCTCATCATGATCTATGAGAATGTTGTACAAGATGCAACATGCATTTATTATTTTGGGCAATGAACATAGGTCAAGATTTTGAATTGTTTTGCCAAGGTAGAGCTAGGAGAACTTGAGCCTATCGAAAGTGCAATACACCCCATTATCCTTGTGGAGGACTACATGTAGTTGTAGTTGCACCTAAAATCATCGGTGAGCTCATCCCATTAATGGGGTTATCAACCATGGGAGAAGTTTATAACCTCTATCACCCACACAATATATTCTCTAATTTGAAGATCACGAAACTCAAATGCGATGCCTATCAATCTTCTCTGGCCATGGAAAAGTTTGAAGAAAGTGGAGTTTTGAAGCACTCTAGTGTCCTCTGTAGAGCCTAGCCACCCAATGTTAACATTAAGAAAATGCATCCTTGCATCCACTATTCTTTGGATAATCATGCTATAATATCCATAGTGATTGTACTAGTCCACTATTTTTAAGGGTAGGCATGTACAATTAAAAATCCAATTTAAGATGGGTTGCATCAATGACCCCACAATAGTTGAAAAAGGAATGCAGAGCTGCAAATCCCTCCTTTACCTTTGAAAGCTTGCACTTGTTCTAAGGCCACTACAACAAATGCCATCCATTCCTTTCGAAGGAATATGCAAATTTACAAACTATTTTAAATACTATTGAACGGCCACACCCAAAATGCTCTGATATATCTAAGCAAAACATGCCAGATGACATGTGAAGAATAGTGATGGCCACTTTTTGCTCCACTAAGAAAACACTTGCTAGCATATTTTGTAGATAGAGTGCATTAGGAAAAAATTGAACTCATAAATGGGCCTTTTAGCCCCTCCTCTCTCCTCCTTAAAACAAGGAAAAGAGGAGAGAAGAATAGTAAAATAATCCTCTTCCCTCTCCACTTTTGCAATCTCATTTTGCCTTTTTAATATTATCTACAAAGATATACTCAAATTCCTTCTCTCTCCTCATTCAAGAAGTCTTTTTTAACCAAATTTTATATTCAAAAAAGAGTTAGTTACAGGAGTGTGATGCTTTGTTTTCAATGCAAAATGATTAGTAGATATGAGGTAATTGATTTTTAAATTGAGAACAAGGAAAATGAAATTTCAAAAGTTTTAAGATATTTTGGGGATTTTTTATATTCTAAATTTTGGTCAAAAAACAAACCAATTGGTCAAATTTCGTGTTTTTTGGAAATGTTTTTGGAGGTAAAATAGAAATGTCTAAAATATGAAAAGTCTTGGATATCCCTACCCTCTGAGCTATTTTCCCCCATATCTATACTCTCTCATGGTTCTATTGTGACCAGTTCTTTGTGTTTATGGAACCTTCATTAACAGAGTGAATTACTTACACCCTCCTTTCCCTTGGCACCTTTGTGTGCCTCTCTATGCATCTCCACTCTACCTCCTGTGATAACCAAGTAGGTTCCCCGTTTCTATTAATAGTAAAATGAATACAGGAAGGAAGGATCTGCATATTCATGTAGAGATTGAATACGCCCCATTATTCAAAAGGACCCAGCGTACTAGTGTCAACCCTCAAGTTTTACAAAGTTACAAGAAAATGGGGTTGAAACATGTGGACGTGTGGGTTGAAGGGAGAATCTACCCAATTGATCACAAATATGATGAAGTATGTGTGCAAGGGTGAAAATGGGTTGCTCGATTACACTAGGCGGCTCAATGATCAAGTGTTCAAAGTATTTACAACTTGCCAAGCAACCATAAAACATTATTATGATGTGATCGCTACAAATCAACTTCACATACAATAGCTCATAGGACAAGTGGTACAGCTGAATGATACTATAATTCAATGAAATAATCAAATTATTTCAATGCAGGACACTATCCATGACATTGGTATCTCATATGAGGAGGCAAAAGTACAATTGGATGACCTAAGAAAGATCAACAGCAAGCTAACACAGCAGCAGCATAAAGGAAAGAAGAAGCCAATCAATGAGTTAATTGTGAATAGCGGCCAATGGAAGCAATGTATCAAAGCATGTAAGGTAGCTCAGAATGAGAACCTAGGTGAGGGTGAGGTTGGATCATGTATGAGTAGATTGCTGAAGGCAAGTACATTAGAAAATGCTTTGAGAAATCCTAAGTTTAAGGTTGTGAAGGAAAAGGTGATTGAGTGCACATTAAAAGATGTGCCAAACTAGTTCTTAGTTGTGGATGCACAATTCATTTGTAACAGGGTTGGTGTTAGCACAATGACTTACTTAAAGATGTTCAAAGGTGTGAAGGCTAGGTTTGGTTGTGTGCTAAAGAGAAATAGAATCGTGCCTCTTCCTCAACCTTCAAAGTTAATAGAGACCCGACAGCAACTTAATATAAAGGTTTTGGAGCTGATAGGAGATCCCATGCATGTTCAATGTGTGGAAACACTAAAGGTTGGGACCAAAAATGCATATGAGGTGGAGTTCACCGAACTCAATAACTACTATTTAGATTTGTACAAGGTGCAGTTGGCAATGGTAATGTACTACAATATGTCTGTTGAGGAATGTAATGGTAAATGACAATTTGCTATAAAATTAGATGAAAGTGAGGTCGTCAAGGGAGTAAAGCTTGAAAGAGTAAAGGTGACTCTAATGAATAGAGCTTTACAATTTGACAAGAACAACCCAAGGAACTTTAGTGTTCAATCCGAGTGCCATGTGTGGTGGCTTGCTGCATTTATCGACCCCTCCATCTGCATACTCTCCTCACCTACTCTCAGAACATTTCTTTCATAATACACTCTCATCGGAGATGAAGGCACAACATATCACCATTGAGGTTGTTGGGATTTTGGATAGAAAAATTACTTGTTCAAAATCACATATAAGAGGTATTCAACATTTATGATTGTTTTGTGTCATGAAAATTTTTATTTAAAAAAATTCATGCACCTATTCACAATGGGCCAACAAGAAAAACATGTCACACAGATCTGTCTATCTTTTCTCAAAATCTATTTCAAGAAATCCAGATGGACCTCGCCGAATGGTTGCCCCGACTCCTTCCAATACCACTTTGAACCATTGCACATCGAATATGATCATGGAGAAGATACGCTAATCCACTGAGATAACACTTTGCAAGTTCCCAAAATACTCCATCTCATCTATAATAGTGTCTGGATCTATGGCTTGCCATCAACTCTCTTGCTTTGCCATAACACCACAATCTGTTGTGGAGCACATTTTGTCAATGCGCTCGACGTGGAAATGTCACTCATGCAACCACGCCGCACTATATATTTTATATTGTATATTGAAATGGCTAGATTAGTTGTCAGATATAAAATCTAGATACGATAGCTTATAAAACATGCCGTCATCTTTGTAGTACATCTCCTGAGAATTCCAACTCCTCAAGTAGAGACCTCCACCCTTTCGCAAGAAGCTGTGATCAAAGCTCCATGAAACCATCGCATAGACATAAACCTTGGCATCTTCTCCATGCTCTCAGGATATCGAATCGGTCAATGGCACATACTACATTGAAATTCCAATCACACTTCTTCCCAATCTTTCCTGACATGCTCATACCTAGCAAGCCACGTCTCCATGGATATATGATGCAACATACAAAAATGATTCAATTTCTCCTCCATTGTAATATCTATCCTTTTTTCTACCCCATTTTCAACCACATCTCCGGTCAGTCTATCATCATCCTTCAGTGACCATAGCATATTGTTGTCTAAATCCACCATTGGTAGCCACTCTGAAATATGCACTAACATCTCTGACACCAACCAACCGTCAACCATGCTACCTTCTAGCCAAGCTCATTGTCGCACAAATCCTTTCAGGGTTTTCATGAAGCACTCTATCATTGCATATGGACGGGTCTTGCAATCTCCACTTCATCTACAATATTCACTAGGAGGTGGGTTTGTATCGTGACCATACTAGTGGGCAAGTACTTCTCAAAGAGACAGACCATCTTGCAAATTCAATAGAGGATGTCTTGATCTCCTTCTGTGAGATCCATTGCACTAAATTCGACAACCTGTAAATTGCCTCGCATATTTTTGGACTGAGGCATCCCATGATCGCGATCAATAGTACAAACTGCCACAAATGAAGAAGCATTACGAACACCAACTAGACACTAAATAGCAATATACGCAAGCCACTTATAATCGAGGCCAGTAAAAACCTGACATATCTTATGTGTTGAGATATCGAGCTCCACTCGTGATACGCCAGGGTGACCGTTGTGTATTTATGTCACCGACTTGTCAGTTGCAGACGCGATTGGTACACCGCCCATGAATAATAGCTACATGACAGCTATCCTTATCTACTCTAGTTCGTGGCTTAGTTAGTATGCCACCTTAGTTAGTTGAGTTTGGTTTAAGACCCATATATAGGGTTCTTCTATTTCTTTGTATGAGAGTTCTTTTTGGCTTACACAACTAAGAAGAGGAAAACTGTTTTCAGCCTCCACCTCTGTGTGTATTCCCCCATTGTGCAAGCAAGAAAGCTACAAGTGAGACTCCTTCCTTCTTTCCCACAATCTTGACATGGTATCAGAGCCTTGTTCGTGGTAAGGAGCTCAAGAAAGCAAGCCAAGCTTGCGGTGTTCTGGTAAGAGGAGCAGTGGTGCTTTCATTTTCTGTTTTGGGAGCAGATCTCTGCAGGTAGCACAGTTGGAAAGTGCAGGAGTGCATTGTCTCAGGTTGAGACGCCCTTCGCAGTGAAGCAAGAGGGCAGTATATGCTGCGGGCTAGGCTTTAGCCCTCAGGGACCTTGTTTTTTTTATTTGAGGCCATTTCGGGGCCTGTTTTGGAGGCGGAAGTTTTCTGCACGCACTCACGAAAAGGCCCAGTTTTATGCTATGCAGCCACTGTTCTACAGGTCGATGAAAAGTTACTGTAGAAATTGCATCGTATGCTTGTGCGCAGAGACATTGGGAGTTACAGAATCATCCTTGTTGCCTGTTGATGCAAAATCGTCACTAGGAAATGACTGTGTGGTCAAATACCACTTTCGCCAGTTTTGCAAATTTTCCCTTGTGAGGGTGAAGCTGTGTTTTTTGCAGTGACAGAATTTTTTGCAGTGTTCTATAATGGCATCTGATTCTCTTTCACAGATTGTCACTGAAAAGCTTGACAAGAACAACTTCCAAGCATGGAAGTTTAGAATGATGAATTTCCTTATGGGAAAAGGATATTGGGAATTTGTTGCAGGAAATGAAGAAGAACCAGTTCTTCCTGATGTTCCCAATCAACAGCAAATGCAGGCATTTAAAGCATGGCATGAGAGAGCTAGGAAAGTTATGTACTGGCTGTCTATCAGCATTTCAGACTCTATGATTGTGCATATTCAAGATGCAAGTACGCCAAAGGAGGCATGGGATACTTTGTCAAAAATGTATAGCACAAATACGCAAGCCAAGAAAATGCAGCTCAAGTAAGAGTTGCACAATGTGCAAAGAGAAAGTATGAGCATCAATGACTACCACATGAAGGTGAACAAGATTGCAGATGCACTTGCTTCCATTGGGTCGCCAGTGGAAGATGATGATTTAGTCTCAGTGACCTTGAATGGTCTAGGAAAGGATTATGCACAGTTCTGAACATCCATTTCCGTCCATGAAAGATTTCCTGATTTTGAGGAGTTGATTGCTCTTCTAATTTCTGAGGAGCAGAGAAATGGTGGTGCATCTTCTTCAGGAGGAACTTCAAAAGAAGCTATCTTCTACTCAAATGCTGGAAGAGGTAGAGGTAGAGGCAGAGGTAGAGGAGGCCGATTTGGAGGCCGTGGTGGCAGAAATCAGAATATGCAGCAAACTCAAGAAAACCAGTCCTATGGAGGAGGACGTGGTAACTCTAGAGGCATGGGGAGCCAAAGAGGTCGTGGTGGATGGCAAAGAGGCCAAAATGCAAACAGTAATGTTGAATGCTACTACTGTGGTAAAATGGGTCATATGGCTAAAGACTACTATAAAAAGCAGAATGACATCATGAATGGAAAATTGCAACAGGGGAATTATGCATCTTCTAGTAGACAGGGTGATGACAGAAATGAGCATTTGTTTATGGTACAGCACATGAACAATTCTATGACAAGTGCAGAAGAAAGCAATGATGTATGGTATGTTGACTCAGGTGCATCAAACCACATGACAGGTCATGCAGAATGGATGGAGGATGCAAGGAAAATGGAAAAGCCAGGATTTGTGGAGACTGGTGATGATACTGCACATCCTATTGTGTAGATTGGAAAAATTCCTTTGTCTATGCAGGATGGGAAAAAGAAATACCTGTCCGATGTATTTCATGTCCCCAATATCACCAAGAATCTGGTTTCCGTTGGTCAAATGGTTGAGCAGGGCTTGCAGGTCAGATTTAATCCTCATGGATGCTTTGTTGAGGATATGAAAAATAAAGGTCGCTTGATAGCAAAAGGAAAGAAGAAGGGCAGAATGTTTACGTTGGATGCAGACATGCCTGAATTGAGTGCAGCAATGTTTGCACATGGGACCGGTGTAGTTGCAGATATTGATATCTGGCATAAACGCATTGGTCATGTTAATGTACAACGACTTAAATCAATGCAGGCCCAAAATATTGTTGCAGGATTGCCTAAATTCAAGGTTGCAGAAATGCGTAAGGTATGTGAAGCCTGTCAGTTTGGAAAACAGGCAAGGAAACCATTTCCTAGACATATTCAAGAGAGCAAGAAGCCATTGGAGTTAATCCACTCTGATGTGTGGACTACTAAAGCTACATCTCTTGGAGGCTGTCATTATTTTGTCAGTTTTATTGATGACTATAGCAGAAAAGTTTGGGTGTATTTTATGAAAAAGAAAAGTGAAGTTTTTGGGCATTTCAAAACTCTTAAAGCTATGGTTGAAAAAGAAACAGGCCTGCAAATAAAATGCCTAAGGTCAGATGGAGGGGGAGAGTACCTCTCAAATGAGTTTGCAAGGTTCCTACAGGAGCATGGCATAAAGCAGCAATATTCATGCAGTCATACCCCACAACAAAATGGAATTGCAGAAAGGAAAAACAGGCATATTGGAGAGGTATCTCGTGCCATGCTCAACGAAAAAGACTTGCCAGATTTTTACTGGGCTGAAGCAGTTGCTACAGCAGTCTATATAATGAACAGGACTCCCACTGCAGCAATACATAGGATGACTCCAGAGGAGAGGTATACTAGTAGGAAACCAGATATTTCTCATTTGAAAATTTTTGGTTGCATTACCTATGTAGATGTGCCAGATGAGTTGAGATCCAAGTTGGATCCAAAAGCTGAGAAGTGCATCTTTATTGGTTACTCTCTGCAGCAAAAAGGGTATAGATGCTATAACCCTTCTACTCATAAGTTTACAGTGAGCAGAGATGTTGTTTTTGATGAGATGAGTAGCTGGTATAAACCAGTAAATGTGATTGATGATGTAGATGCACAAAATGGTAATGCTGCACAGAATTCACAGCAGTAGTCACAAAATATTAGTGGACCTGGAGCGTCCTCTAGCAGTGGTTCACATTCTTCGCCATGGACAGGCAGATTGAGATCAGGAGAATCTTCTCAAAGCAATGGAGATAGTGGTATGCAGGTATCACGAAAAGGAAAAGAGAAGGTTGATCAGCCCATGTTTGATGTGAATGCAGGTCACTCTTATGTGGATGGTGAATCCAGTGGCTCAGAATAGAGCATTGATGATGAGTTGGGTATTCCTTCTATTGTTACACCTGGAGTAAGGAAGACCAGGGATGTTTTGAGAGCACCTGGGAGTGAAACTATTTTGCGCAGGTCTATGAGAGCTAGGTATCCTGTGGATAGGCTGAAATATGATGGATTTACAGCCATTCACTATGCATATATGGTCAAAGTGATACAGGAACCAGAACCCACTTCTTTTGAGCAAGCCATGGGAAAAGAAAAATGGGAGAAAGCCATGGATGAAGAAATGGATGCCTTGGAAGCAAATGCTACATGGGAATTGGTACCTTTGCCTAAAAGTAAGAATGCAATTGGTTGTAAGTGTGTTTATAAGGTGAAGCACAATGCAGATGGTTCTGTGAACAGATACAAGGCAAGATTAGTAATTAAGGGGTATGCACAAACATATGGCATTGACTATGGAGAAACATTTAGTCTGGTTGCAAGGATGGCAACCGTAAGAGCAGTTATTGCTATGGCTGCATCAAAGGGATGGTCTTTACATCAGATGGATATAAAGAATGCCTTCTTGCATGGTGATTTGCAAGAAGAGGTCTATATGGAGCAGCCACCAGATTATGTGCATGATGTTCATCCTGAGTTTGTTTGCAGGTTAAAGAAAGCCTTGTATGGCTTGAAGCAAGCACCTAGAGCATGGTCTGACAAGATAGGACAGTATCTTGTCACTATTGGCTTTCAGATTTCCAAGGCAGATTTCTCACTTTATGTGAGAAAAACAGAGAAAGGTATTATGCTACTTGTCATTTATGTTGATGATTTGATTATGACAGGTGACAGTGATGAAGATATCCTTCATGTGAAAATGCTATTGAAGCAGAAGTTTGAGATGAAGGATTTGGGAGAGCTGCGTTATTTATTGGGCATTGAGGTGATTAGATCACCAAGTGGGATACAGCTCTTGCAGAGGCAGTATGGATTGGACATGCTGTCCAAATATGGGATGACAGGCTGTAAGCCTATTTCAGTTCCTTTGGAGTAGAATGTGAAGCTGAGCACAGATGCAGGTGGGCTTCTAGAAGACCCTACTATGTACGGACGCATAGTAGGAAGTTTGATTTATATGACTATTACCAGGCCAGATTTGAGCTATGTTGTTGGATTGGTAAGTCAGTTTATGCAGGCTCCAAGGAAACCACATTTGGATGCGGCTAGACGCATACTCAGGTATGTGAAGTCCACATTGCAGTATGGACTATTTTATGAGACTGGGGCTCAGATACAGTTGCATGGATACACTGATGCTGATTGGGCTGGTAGTATTTCTGATAGATGATCTACCAGTGGATATGTGTTCTCTTTTGGGAGTGCTGCAGTCACTTGGAGCAGCAAGAAACAGCCGACAGCTGCCTTGTCGAGTACAGAGGTTGAGTACAGGGGTGCAGCAATGGCTGCATGTGAGGTAGCTTGGTTGCATAAGCTACTTTATGATATGCATCAGTCTACAGATGGGCCAATTGTCATTTATTGTGACAACATGAGTAGTATACACTTGGCAAATAATCCAGTCTATCGTGCTAGAACAAAGCACATTGAGGTGCATTATCACTATGTGCGAGAGAGGGTTTTACTAGGCCTTATTGATCTAGTTTATGTCAGCATAGAGGATCAGGTAGCTGACATATTCATGAAGGCATTGGGCGCAGAGAAGTTGCGTAAGTTCAGAGACCTGCTTGGTGTGCAGGAATTGGGATTGAGCTCGAGGGGGAGTGTTGAGATATCAAGCTCCACTCGTGATATGCCAAGGTGACCGTTGTGTATTTATGTCACCGACTTGTCAGTTGCAGACGCGGTTGGTACACCTTCCCCCATTGTGCAAGCAAGAAAGCTACAAGTGAGACTCATTCCTTCTCTCCCACAATCTTGACATTATGCCAATCATGGGATTTTAGCCATGATAGTTGGTTGTCTTTAGAAAAAGCGGATATGAGGGAACGCATCATACTCGTCCGGGGTGCGGATAGACCTGATAATTTGCTTCATAATGTGCTCTTCTTTAGTGGACAGAACCCAAGGACCGCGAGGTAGTTGCAAGCGAACATTAGCGCTCGACTATGACCAAAGCACCTCCATCTTGCCTACCTCCTTCAAATCCATTCATGCCCCTATAGTGTATCTCTTTCCTATGATATGGTCCCATAGTAAGCTGCCCACATTCTTGAAAATATGCATGGGATTCACCAAATGGTTAATCTATAAAAGTGGGTCCAATACGGTAACTCGTAGAAAACCGAGAACCATCGCATTCCATTTGGATATGACTTCACGTGGAACATTTTCAACTCATACCAGCTTTGGGCATTCATTCGTCCCATAGGTCATCTAAGAAAACCTTCCCTCAATTCATGACTCTCTGGCCAGAAAGTGGCATGTCCTTGATATACTATCTTCTTCATGATTTGTGACCTTCGGGAGTCTAACTATGGCCCATACAATGGACATGCATGACAATCTGAGGTGACCAGACCTATCCCAACACCCCTATTTAGTTAATACAAACTTGAACGAGCTATATTAGATATCACCAAAATAAAGATAATGGAAGCCTACTTACCTAAGCACTCCCTGAATCCCAGAAATTCATGCATGGTCCACATGAGAACGGCTCATATACTGGCAGACCATTGACCATCACACTTGCTCATATCTTCCACGGTGACCCCCTCCTCCCACAAAATCTTAAGCTCGTCAACTAATGAACGGAGATAGACGTCTATATTCTTGACTTTGTAGTGCCTAGGAACAAGCAAGCTGAGGATCAGGTGTCCTTTCTTTGTAGAAAGCCACGGCGGAATGTTGTAGTTAACAAAGACTACATGCCACACATTGCTGTAAGAAGTTGAGTGGAGACCAAATGGGTTCACACCATCCATAGCAAGATCGAGCCAAAGATTCCTTAGCTCTCATGCAAAGCTTAGAAAGGGAGAGTCAATGTGACTCCATGCGCGTGAATTTGCTTATATTTGTTGGATTCTATCTATGGATCTATTCTGCGCATGCCATGTGGTCAAGCTCACCATGCCCAACATACAAAACATGTGACGTATGCGCGGGATAAGTCGAAAGTGTTTAAGAACTTTCTGAGAGATTGTTTTTTCCTTGCAAGTCCTATTGATACCTGTAAGCACCACACTTTGGACATGTCTCCATAGTCCCGTATGCTCCTTGAAATAGCATGCAATCAACACATGCATGGATGCTATTGTAGTCCATGCCAAGCTTTCGTAAAACATGTCGTGCATCATCACGAGACTCAGACATGGTATTTTCAAGTGGTAATATATGATACTTTAGCAACTTGAAAAATTTCATAAAATGCCTTACGAAAAATGCAATAGTTTTACACAATTAAAAATTAGTTGGTTAGTAAAAACTAACTAACGTTAATAATTAATTATTTTTATTTAATTAAAATATATATATTTTAAAATCGAGAGTCGTAATCTGATATTTTTCTCAGATTTATAAGGACCATAGCCACCCTTCACGGAAGTTACAACGTGATCGAGAGTTATGAGTCATATTAATCACTAGTATTAATGTGTATAGTATAGATGGTCCAAAAATATTAGATTTTTGGGCAAAAACTAGAATATTTTAGATATTCTAAATATTATCCTAAAAATATATGGAGATTTCTAGAACTGGATACAATTTATAAAAAATACAATTAATTTTTTTGTTATTTTTGAATATTTTATTAAAAAAAACAGATTGGCGAAATCGCACGTGCGGCGATCATAGTTTGCAAGCAATAGATAGCACTTCGAACAGGGAGAAAAAGGAGTGATCTCAAAGGTTTCTAAGCAAGTGTCTTGTAGTTTTACCCCCCTTTTGGAGCCAATGGAACCATCAGATTTATGATTTGAGCATCAGATCACTGATTTTTCCAAGATCCCCTCCACAAAGAGCTCTTTTTCTCAGCCCGCCACAGCCCCTCTTCTCTAATTCACTATAAATATGAGGCATGGGGGCCTCAGGCACAAGGAAGCACAAGAAGACTCCAAGAGGCTGCAAGAGAGAGGTAGAAGGATACCCCTCCAAGAGATTGCCAGAAGAAGCTTGAGAGAGATAGAGAGAGAGAGAGAGAGAGGAGTTACCCCAAGAGGCTGCAAGGGAGAGAGTTGGCTCAATTTCCCCTATCCTGGTCTTCAACTAAGCCATCTTCTCTTACCATCTTCCATCTCAAAATCTATTTATTCCTTATCTCTTGAACCTACTTGCGGACAATGGTCCCCAAGCGAAGAATGTCGCATGCGAATGACTATCCTACAACCAACAACAACGAGGCTTTAGGCGAAGGCATCACTGTCAATCCAACTATGGTACCAGTCGTAAGTAATGTATTTTCAAATTGATAGATGCTTGCTTTGATTCTCGTATGAGATACGTTAAGCCCCATACTATGATGCACGAGTATAGGTCATCAAAAATGATAAATTTCATCTCACATATTCAAAAGATGGAGCTTGCAAAGTGTATGCATCAAGGGAAGTTAATTGCACCTAGTTGCATATGACTTATTCGTTGATAGAGCAATTAGAAGGAAGAATCGGTCAGGTGTTATGAATGGCATAATAGTAAAAAGAATGACATTAAAAATTGTGCATATAAGTGTTAAGTAAAATTTCCATAGAATAGCTCTTTAATCCCAAGGGGGAGAGCGAATATGTGATGGAATTTTTATCGGGTCTATTCTTGTATTGTTTGGGAAAAACACAATTGGTTTTTCTTGGTTGATCGAATAACTCCCTAAATGCTTGTACATTCAATTGATTGTTGGATTGTGGTTTCGATGATTACTCCAAGTGCTTGTGATTGATGGTAAATTCATGGTGGGGGTCTATGATAACAAATTGCCATGAGAAATAAAGGAATGTTCTCTTGGAAGATGATATTAGGATGATTTCCTTGATTGTGCTTGATTCTTAATTGGATTAATTAAGGAAGGATATTTTGCGCGGGTGGATCATCTCCAAGGTCACGCCGCGTTTCAACCTGAGAGGGCACTGCTTGATTCTCAGAACAAAGGTCGAGTGGTGAAAAGGCCAACCATGGAAGTTGTGTCTCACTCCTAGGTCGCTTGGGGTCATTGGATCTCTAGACACCCCTTGCCTAGTCCAGAACGGAGTTGTAGACTGCTGACGTGAGCCTAACGTCTGTGGCATTGGAAGATCATATTCTAGATAATGGATGGAAATTATAGTGCCATGTGATTTGGATCGAGTACTTTTGTTGGACAGAAGGGATACATAATTTCTCCTGTATGGGTAGGAGACAAAGATTAATTGGAAAATAAGTTAAGGAACTTGTTTGTCAAAAGGATTGCTTGCTCTGTATTCATGTCTGTGCCATAAATTACGAACAAACCCTTATCCTTAAAAGGCTTAATTAAGGAAGATGATTATAAATATTAACTGCCTTGGCTTAAGCCTAGAAGATATTAAGCCTCCAAGGAAACGAAGCTACACAAGTGTAGTCTTTTGATATATAGATGAATCTGATGAAGATGAAGACTTAGAACCCACTACACTTCTTCAGGATGACTAGAAATCTTGGAAATTTGATTGACATGATATACAAATTATATTGGGAATAAATTATTAGAGATACGTTTGCAAGGAATGACAGTTATAACTTGCAATGAATTTTTCCTTAATGTGTTCTTCTCGACTAATATAGATTGGGTCTTGCCAGAATATCGAAGGTTCGGAGTATTCTTTAATATTACAAACAAAGCCGATTGACCATGGACCTCATTCTAGATTTAAAAATAGGAAAATTCAGAAACAAAGTTTTTGCAATAAAGGACTACTTCAGTCTGTTGAAAGAATCTTGGGAAAATTTATTCTAAAGAAGAGAATCCTAACAAAGCCAACCAAGCATCTTGTGACCCCAAGTAATAAAGCTCTATGATGTTTCTATTGCAAGGAGTTAGGTCATTTCAAAAGGGAATGTCCAAAGCACCCTACACAACGATGCTCCGAGTGCCACAACATTGGACATATCCATGTCAACTATCCCAACAAGACTCAAAAGGGAACTTGAGCCTACAAGAAATAAAATTGTACAAGCTTTAGTGAGCTACCACGAAATTATCCAATTCGTAGGAACAACCGAGAAGATATCCATGAGATGTAACTACAATAAACTCTTCTCTTGTAATCCAGACTCAAATATATCAAATACAATAAGTTGTTTTAAAAGAACGTATGCTTATGAGTGGTCAGAGTGTTGCAATGAATGTGTGATGGGTTTTACCCCACAAGTTCCAGGATGAAACCCCTAGTTTCTCTCGAGATGAGTACATCTCGATTTCTCTAAGGGGAGGAGGATGTAATATTTTCACACAATAAAAAATGAGTTGGTTAGTTCGAAAGTTAGTCAATTAATAAGTTAGTAATATTACTAACTAAATACTAACTAAAGTAAAAACTAACTAATATTAATAATTAACTATTTTTATTTAATTAAAATCGTTAGTTACCCTTTTATTCACCTCTCCCTTCACTCTCCATTTCATGTTCTCTCCTCCCTCTCTTTCTCTTTCTTTGTTTCCCCTCTCTTTGTTTCTCTCTGCCCCCTCGTTATTTTCTCACTCATTCTCCACTCTCCCTCCCTTTCTCTCTCTCTTTCTCTCTCTCTTTCTCTCTTTCTTTGTTATCTTTCATATTTATTCTCTCTCTCTCTCTCTCTCTCTCTCTCTCTCTCTCTCTCTCTCTCTCTCTCTCTCTCTCTCTCTCTCTCTCTCTCATTCTCTCTTCCTTTTCCTTTCTTCTTCTCCCTCTCTCATTTCCTCTCTTTCTCCCTCAATGCATTTTATTCTCAAGAAAAACAAACAAAAGAAAATAAGAAAGCACAAGAACAAACCAAGAGGAGGCAATGTGCTTATCATCGCAAAGGCCCGAGGATGGATTCTCGATCTCCTCTTCACAGCATCTCCTCTTTCTCTTTTGTGCACTTCTCCCTCTTCTTCATGTAAGGTGACAGAAGTGGCGGTGAGTAGCTCTCCTTCTCTCTCTTTCTCTCTTCCTCTCCCTCTCCCTCCCAAAGCCATAATCTCTCTCACTCTCTCTTTTGCTCTCTCACTCAAGTTTCAAACATAGGTAGTTTCACATGATAGCATAAATGTTTTGCTTGTTTTATTTCTTAGCACACATGCAATAAGAAAAATATTACACTTCAAAAGTATGCACGATACATTGTATATAAGTTTTGTATAACTTTTCTATTTGTAGATTGCGATCGTCTATAGACTGCGATCGTGGCACGCGCGATTTCTCCAATCTCTCTCTCTCTCTCTCTCTCTCTCTCTCTCTCTCTCTCTCTCTCTCTCTCTCTCTCTCTCTCTCTCTCTCTCTCTCTCTCTCTCTCTCTCTCTCTCTTCTTTTCTTTTTGATAAAATCTTGAAACTAACTACACATCACTTGTCTTTTCTTTTAAATGACATCTAGTTCTAGAAATCTCCATATCTTTTTAAAAAAATTTAAAGGATAATATCTAAAATATCTAAAATATTCTAGTCTTGTCCAAAAATCTAATATTTTTAGACCATCCTTACTATACACTTTAGCATTAGTGATTAATATAGCTCATCTCTCTTGTTCACGTTGTAACTTTCATGAAGGGTGGCTACGGTCTTTGTTAATTCATAAAAAATATCAAGTTACAACTCTCAATTTTTTTTTTTAAATGTTAGTTAGTTATTAACATTAGTTAATTTTTTTACTTTAGTTAGTAACATTACTAACTTATTAATTGACTAACTAACTTTTGAACTAACCAACTAACTTTTATGGCCTAGAAATATTACATTATGCATGTGAAGAGCATGTGAAGACGAATGAGCACATTGCAAATATCTTTACCAAGTCTTTGGGTAAAGATAAGTTCAATGTTTTTCAATAGCTACTTGGTGTGTAGAGGCTGTCTTGAGCTTGAGGGGGAGTGTTGAGACTTCAAACTTGTGTGTGTGACTGACAGAGTCTTAGCTATGTCTAGCTGTATCAGCAAGTGTGGGACATTAAATAAGTCGATGGATTAAGGCTTTGTGTGAATATTCTTACAAACCTTTGAGTGTTGTAATCACTTTAGTTATATGGATAATTAAATATGAAGAAAAGGAGTGTGAACATACAGCTCCTCTGAGTTGCTCCAACCTTTCTCTCTGTCTGTTTCTCTTTAAACATCACACACTCATTAGGTGGCCAAGAGCCCTTTTTTTTTTGGAAAAAGAAATGCATGCAAACTCCTAGTCTGAAGTCTGGCATTTGGAGCCACTTTCCTAGGCTCTTGGTCACCTAACGAGTGCACATGTAAAGTTTTGTCGCATTTCGATAAAAGGTTATGTATTTACGATCACACAATGGACCATGCATATGAAGCTCCATTAACCTAGTTTTGGGGTTTAAATGGATTGAAAGTTCATTATTTTTCTCATTCTCACATCTTGCTTTCTTTACTTCCTCCATTCTCACACCCCCAACCTCTGTCTCTTCTCCATCTTGCCCTGCTCGAGCTTGCACGGCACGCACCAAGAAAGCATATCATCATTTCGGCCACGGGAAGACCTCACGCCAAGGCCCGCCACCTAGAGCACAAGGTGGAGCCTCCTCTAGTGCAGGAGCAGTAGGTGCTACCCATAGAGCACAATGACCACCACAGAAGAAGAGGAGATGGAAATCGAGCACTGTTTCCCTTCAAGAGATAAGGAGAATCCAACGCAGATACGAGCTTCTCATCCCGAAAAGATCTTTTCATAAGGTTATTTGGGAAGTCATGCAAGACTTGAAGCTAAAAGGGATAGAAAAATGTTGGGCACGAGTGCAAGATGGCCCATTAGCAGGAAGGTGAACTATTGCAGTTATGGAGGCCCTGCAAACAACTGCAGAGGGGTTTCTCATCAACTTGTTCGATGATACACAGCTAGCAGCCATCCATGCAAAGCGCGTCACAATCATAGATAAAGACATGAACTTTATCATTTGACTTCGAGACAACAAGGGGACTCCTCCATAGGTTATGAGATTAATGATGCAAGGTTTTGTAATGAGTGTTATAGCACCATAGCATCTTGGAAGGCCAAAAAAATTTGTATACTCTGTCACATTCGAATATTTATATATACACATAATATCTCATGCGATGTGTATTGAATTCAAATAATTGAGTAAATTTGTTTTGTTTTGTTTCTTGAAACGCATGACTCTTAACTTTTGTTTAACGTATGCACGCATCAAAATTAGTAATACGTATGGATACGAGTTACGTTATTGCTTATGCACAATCACAAGTGCAGTACTACGTGTTGACATAATTAAATTGGATTATGTTAACCTATGTGAATGTGTCATTCATGAATCACACATTATCGTTACACTTACACGAACCACACATTTATTCAATAAATATTTATTTATAGGGACAAAGTAAAATATCTTATATTCATCAAGAAAAATACATGCAATGGCTGATAGTGATGGTAGATACAAAAAGCCAATAGCCAACAAGAACTCTCATTCGTTCCTTGGCTTTTTCATCGGTGGAGAGGAGGGGCCAGCTCCCAATGAAAATAAAAGTTCATTCTTTTGCTTCAAAAATAACACTCTCCCCCTTCATCTCTTTCTCTAGGAGAAGCGGATCTAACACTTTAGCAAGGTCACCTAATGTAGCAAGCACACACGTTGCTTCACCACGCGTTTGGTCAAACAAGTAAAGAAGCTTTGACAGCTTGATTAGCACCACGTTCTCCAAGCTAGATATCATAGGTATTACTCGAAAGGGTCCAAACTTGGTCAAAGCTCAAATTTTCATGATTGTTTCTTGTCCTCGTGGTGAGCAGTTCTTATGGAAGACCACCAAGTCTGCAACAAGGTTGCCAATGTACTCCTTCAAAGTTGAATCCTTCTGCGTCAATCCACGTGCCAAGCTCCTCCCTTGCCTTGATGCAAACTCATCTATATACAATATGTCTTGAATGACAAATCCAAATCAAACAATATATTTAGCAACTAACCTAGACTTATCAGAAAGCGACAAAACTTGACCATAGGGTGCATCGGGTCCCCAAAGTCCATTGGTGAAAGCCCAGAAAGTGGCCCCATGATGCCATACTTTGGACATGGTAGCTGCAAGCATCATTTTTTGCCAAGATTTCACTGGTGGACTCCGAGGGACTTGACGCACCCTATGGTCAAGTTTCTCGCATAAAAATATATGATATTTAGAAATCTCACCTTCTCCTAATCGTCTTGTATCTTCATTTCCTCGTGTGTCAACAAGGCACCTCTTTGGACAGAGAGATCTACAAACTCCTTGGTAGGAAATTGGGGCCTTGGTCTGAACAGATCATACTGTAGTGCTTTAAATTCATCATCCAGCACAAGATAATCTTCTTCAACACCGAGGTAATGTGCTCATGTGCTGCTATGATGGCACTCACTATATCTAAGCTTGTGCCATCATATCTTCCAATCTCTGCCATAGTCGGATGTACATCTGTGTAATCATAATCGATCAGGTATTTCATCGAATCCTTGACTAGGATGGAAAAAAACTATTTTTCCTTCATTTTAAAGTATTGCAACACATCTGATAGAAGCAAGTATTGTACACCATCTACTTCAACAATGGGCATCAAGGAGGCAAGGTTGGTTTTGTTGACTTGTGGTTGTTCTGAAGAAGATGGCCCCATGAGAGACAACCCTTGCTCTGCCACCACCCGATGTTCCTCATCAACATTTATGAGCTTTTCAATCGGTTCTTCTCCCATGTATGTGATAGCAACAACCTGTGGAGTTGTATCTTCATCACTCTCCTCCTCTAGGGGTGTATCCAATGTAAGGAGGTAAATTGCCAATGTGCAATCACACTCCATGAGATCCAAAGGTATTGTACTTGATGCATTGTCCATGGGAACAATGCATACTTTGTGTGAAGGATTCACGTGGTCTAGGCACCTATTCACCACTTTTTGGTGATTCTTCCCTGCCTGAAATATATGAGCTATTCCAAAGGCACCCCAGTCATGTCAGATCCCTTGATGGAGTATGTGCAAGTAACAGTGGTACTTACAAAGTCTTTGAAAACCTGAAGGGGGGGATCCATTGATGAGAGCACGCTTTCAAGGTTGAAGTTCTTAGAGAAAACCTGAAATATCTTATCACCCTGACTAGCAAAGATAGTCTCGTGGATCCACTCGTCAAAGTGTGTGCGAGCATCCATCGTAGCAAGTAGGAGGGATGTGGTGGATATAAAGAGATGAAGAGAGAAAGTGTGAAATGAAACAATCAAACAAGAACTAAACTAGTTCTACCTTACAAACCTTAAGTTTTAAACCATTAAGGGTTATTCACATACGATATTTAGTTATGGCTTTACTTATATCTTTGTAAAGTTTACATGCATATGTAAATGTGTTGATGTGGAAAGTGTATAGCAATTGTATGATTTTTCATAAATACCATAATTTTTCAATATTGCAAGTTTGCAAGTGACAATATTCTATTGGCCAAAAAATATGAAAATTTACAAGTGTTGGATATTACAATTTGTGGTGTTGGGATTTTTAAGGAGACTCTACAATTTCTAAAATATGTGGAGCCACACACTTTCCACTGATAACAATATCCTCAGCTTGGCTTCGAATTTTCCTACCATCTAGTTTAAAATAGAAGCTAACATGTGGATCCTGTATTAACATTGTAATTTCCTGGCGCATTATACTCAAGGGCCAATCATCCTCCCTTTGCAATACTTGGGGCTCATGGCCCTCACTAATGACAATAACATCCACAACTGCACTCTCACGCATATCTTGATCAAGGCACAACCATTTACCCTTGAGCATTCTCCATCTACAATTCTTGAACACTAGGCATAAAGTCTATCGTGTGACAAAGTACCTGTAATTGGAAAGGAAAGTTAGCCGATCTATCCCAAAATAAGATAATAGTCAACTAAGAGAGAAAATTTTCACCTGAAAGCATTGTGTAAGGACTGTGAGTCATTTTTTATGTCTAAGTTTTGCCTAGAATCCTTGTTACATAATCCTCTGATGCACTTTTTATGACGTATATGCTTCTGTTATGTCTCAAACCCTTACATTCCTTGAACATATGTGCAAAAATTGCAATTGGTATGAATCAACTTAGATGTACATTCTTTGAGCTGGTACTTGGCTTTATAGAGTTCAATATGTCCACTGAAAGTTTTGTGCTATACATGTGCAAAATGTTGCTACTACACAATGGCCATTTTATGCTATTGAGATTCGATATGTGAATAGACTCAAGGGTTCCATATTCTCCACCCCCCTTGGACAATATATACTTGGATTCATAGAAAAAAACAAGGTCCTCTACGAGCTCCTTAGTTGTATGCCCCTCAAAGAGAAATCTACAAATTTCGAGGTGGTAACACTTAAAAGAATCTGTGAAACTCTCTAAAATTTTCCACTCACAGCAATCCAAAGGGTATACTTTTGTAAATGCGAGACAAGTAATTACATAGATATCATGAAATTTCTCATTCTCAGTGAGTTGCAAATACTTACGATTTGCAATGTTTTGTTGAAAGGGCACAGTGAGCACAATATGTATTTGTTTTTGAATGAATACAAGTTGTACAAATGCCTCTATTACAAGGTGAGAATCAACATTCCTTTGTCTGAGTGCTAAAAATTTTACCCTTCCAGTGCTTTGATACATCTACAATTGTAGATGCTTTCACCTTGAAAGCTCCCTTCATACTTGGACACATATGTACCCAAGACGAGCAATGATACGTATCAGTGATCCAATTCCTTTCTTCATCTTTTCTATTTTGTACTTCTATCGAGAGAATGTTTATTCTTCTCTAAGGCATTATAATCTATGCATTAGATGTAAAGATATATGTATTAACCCCTAAATAATAAGCATGTTAAGTATGTCTAGTAATCACCAATATACCATACAAATCAACACAGTATTAATAGATGTTTACACTTTTGTAAACAGACACAAACATTGATATCAAAATGCATGTAGATATGTACATTGACACAAAGTATAGATTCAATTTCAAGGCATTACTTTAATCATACCATTTACATGAAATATAATAAAAAGAATAGCACAAAAATACTCAGAGTATTTTGTCAAAATAAATTTTATTATAATGAATAGGAGTCTGATTTGACTCGATACATTGTATTAAACATGGGTATTATAGAGTAGTTGTTATTCTATGACTCAACACATTGTGCACTATATGGATGATATGATACAAGAGTTTCATGGATCATTGCCAATTGTCATGGAGATCCAAATGGACACACAAGACCAATAAAGCAAAGTATTTTTGAATCACTGACTTCTAGCATATCCATATCATCCAGTACAAAGGAATCACTCACCACATCAAAATAGTCGATCGAGAATTATGTGCTTCACCTAAACCTTGTACAATACCTGCATGTACAAAAAAATACCGCATGAATCCTTTTTAAGAAGATAAGATTGAGTTGTTTCTTATCAAAACTCATTGCAAATGATGGACAGCTTACCCAAGAATGGTGAGCAATGTCAACCAGGTTTGCAGGAGTGTGAGAAGCGTGAAGCTTATCATTCGAGCCATGGCCAATAGTTTTTCATCTTGATATCAATAGTTTCCATGATTGTGTCATTCTAATTGCTGTCAAAGTTTGTTGAAAGAGGTGACAAACTTGCCATCATCAATCAATCCAATATAGGAAGTTTGTTGCAACAAAAAGCAGCAGTATAAAATTTGGAGATCGGCTTGAAGACACAGGAGATCTGGGAATGCTTGAGACACAAGCACATGGAGAGGAGGAGGGATTCAAAAGCTTTCCCTAAAGCAAGTGTACAACCTATGTTTGAATGCCCATGTATGTAGTGCAAGGGTGTCAGGGAGATGAGGAATGAAGAGGGTGAGAGAGGATGTACGGAGCAGGAAGTCCAAATTACACACAGAAGATACAATGTGGGTATTCCTGAGTCTTCTGTTGCGTGTGGTAGAAACTCATTTGGCATGCCAAATTAAGTCGATTCCATGGCACCTCCCATAGAGTTCATCTCTCTCCTTATCGTTCAACTGTTTTTCACTATCCCTTGTCGAATTGCAAAATCCCTTGCATTTTCTGATTAGCAACTATAGAAAGCAGGGAATGAATGACAGAGTGCTATGTCTCAACTTCTATAGCTTTTTGACCTGCCTATTGCTATGCTGCTCATGTGTCATTGATCACTTTTCCAACCCTTCGACAACAGACCACCGATAGGCAGCCAACATGTGCCCCCACCGACACCCTTTGTACAATAGGGTTGACAACCTGCTATTGAATTGGAAGCCTACCACTAATGTGCCCATTGTGTGTGTGTGTGTGTGTGTGTGTGTGTGTGTGTGTGTGTGTGTGTGTGTGAGCAGGCGCACGCGCATGCGAGAGCACTTTCATTGTCTGTGCATATATATATATATATATATATATATATATATAGAGAGAGAGAGGACCCCAACTTCCAAGTCATGAGATAGAGAGAGAGAGAGCACAGTGCCATTGTTCATTTTTTAAGGTTGTAGAGCCCTTCTAGCCCATTATTGACTTGAATTTGAAGGGCAAAAGAAATATTTTTCGCTTTTAGCATTGCATTTGAAGGCACCTTTTGCCTTTAAAATTTAATATATTATATTATAAATAAATTTATTAATTTTCTTGCCTTGTGAATTTGGACTAATTTGGAACTCGCGAGACTCCTGAGTTGTGACTCGTGCGTGACAGTCATAGTGTCATAAGCTAACCAATAACTAGTGGGTACTTACTATTAACTACTCATATCTACACTCTAGACGAGTCTAGAGTCTACTACTACTATCAAGTTAGTACACCTGTGACCTGCGACTACGGCCTCACTCCTCCTGAGTAAGTTGTAGTCTTGAGAGTCGAGAGTCACCATTGCCTATAAGATCTCGTGGGAGTTGAGTCCCCCTTGCCAACCCAATGCGCAGATAGCACTACGGTTTGCATTGCCACTCAAGAGTTAGGACTCGAGACTCACACAATACACTATGCACTGCACAGTACATAGGTTGAGAGTTAGAGCCTCAAAGCCTGGAGAGACGTAGTTGACCCCCATCCTGGAAGTTGGGACACCTATAATGCAAATGGCATCGCCAATCAGGCAACAAGACTGGTCTGGTCCATGGAGTTTGCTACCAAACTAAGTAGCAATCACCCTTAGCCGCCGCAGTCCACCAGCATTCACCCTCAACCACCACCCGCCACCACCAGCAACCACCCTCATTGCCACTCAATATAGCAGAGTCCCAACCTACTCCTCATGACTCCTCCTCATGACTAACTTGCAAGCTGCAAGTTGTGTACAGATCAAGACTCAAAACATAGTGCACACATTTTCATAATTAGATAAATGCTTATTTACTATTGATGTTATATCATTTGTTCATGCTAGTCTAGTCTAGCATAACCTTTTTTTGGGGAGCACATATTCTTCATGACATGGTGAGGTAGATCATAGGCCCTATCGTTTAAATGCCATTATATATCTTAAAGCTTAATGATTATGCTTATAATGGTGCCTTCCAATATTAGAATTTCTTTTTTGAAGCTAAGAGTAGTTCTTCTAGAAGCTTCTTAGTTTTTCTATAGCCCAAGATGCTAGCTTTAAAGCTAGCAAAAGCTATCCATTCTTGCTTGAAACCCATGCCATTCTCAAGTGCATTATTCTACCATATCCATCATCCATGTGATTGTTATTATCTACATTTCCATGATATTCAACCAAGTCTTCTACAAAGTGGGACCATGTGATAGGGATAAGCTACAAAATGAATCCTCCTAAAGCCTTAGCTTTATTTAACAATATACTGTGTAGACTTCAAGTTCAAAGTTTCACTATATAACTCAAAAAGTTATCATATTATCCATTTATAAAAGAGTTCACATGAGCTGAGAGACTTCCCAAATCTAAGACTATTAATCTTAGATAGATAAGTAATCCTTCAACATCCTACTCCTTCCAAATGTATAATGTCAATAACCCATTCATTTGCTAGATTATTTCACTACAAGATACAGGCCTCATACCGATGTTCAAAGCGACAAAAATATTCATTTAAAAATTACCCCCATCGTCGTTAAACGCATCGATATCAGCATCTCCATAAAATCATCGATATATGCGTCGGTATTTGCGTTGCTATTTATGTCACAAATTTTTTCAATTTTGCAACTCAAAAATCGACGTATATAGTGACGGTTTGCAATGAGTATTGCAATGCCAATAGCGATGCATGCAATAAATTTACAACACTAATGGCTATAGTTTACAGAGAAAAAAAATTATGATGGGAATAGAAGATGTCTTCATAAATCATAGGACAAAAAAATTAAGAGGATGTATGCTCCACAAATCCAAGCACAAGCTATAGATTCTCACCATCCAAAAGCTCGTCTTGACACAAAGGAGCATCAAACAGACTCTACAAAATGAACAATTACACATCAATCCACCATACATAATGCATTTTTTAAAACATAGTAACTACGGACAAGAAAGATGATTGACTTACTGGGCCGCCATGTGCATACAGTCTATCAATCAATGTAGTGAGACCATGTCTCTCTACATATATTGAGTCTCCAGGCTGGTGGGATCATGATTTGTAGTAATGGAATGCTACAAGAAAATAGAATACAAATGTTAGAAACACGATTGTTAGTACAAGTGATATTGCAAATAAGAAAGCAAGAAGAATAAAAGTAAAACTTATAAAGTCCTCTAGATAAGTTCTGTGGTCGCTACTCCTCAGATGATGCACGATCCTTGCCTCCAATCATGCCCTCGCTACCACCCACTGTTTTCACCAATGTCCTAGAGAATCTATAGCCTTCTCTCTAAGTCTCTGCCAATTATCTGCGTCTAGCCACTCGGGCTTTGAGGCACCACTCTTGAGTACCTTGCATGTGTCCGATCATATATATGACATGTATGCACGCATGTACTCCATTATCCACCTAGTGGAAAACCTCTTTGTTCCCACGGTAGGTATCAAAAACTCCTCATGCAAGGATACTACTATATATTCCTTGTTTCCCTCGAATATGTTCTTCCAATGGTCCAAGACATTGTGACAAAAAAATTGTTGGCACAACTCTCTCATGTGAGACATCACCCTCATCCTCTCATCATTCATGATCACAGCTCATGTCTTGTCATCTTCAAGGTATCCATACCCCTTTGGGATATGTCTAAGGTGTGCCCTCTCCCACCTATGACTGTACTTTTGGGCATAGCCAAGAGACCCCTATACATCTGGTGTACCCACAGGGGTAGTATCTCTCAGAGTAGCACCCATAGGGATCCATACCCCTCTAGGATATGTCTAAGGTGTGCCCTCTCCCACCTACGACCGTGCTTCTGGGCATAGCCAGGAGACCCCTGTACATCTGGTGTACCCACAGGGGTAGTATCTCTCAAAGTAGCACCCATAGGGATACCACTTGTGGATGGCTAAGCAAAAGCTAGAGTCATTGGAGTAGATGTCCCTACAGGTGTGACAAATCCCACAAATGACATGCTTCCACCATAACGACGAGACGAAGACACTGCATCGGTGCCTCCACAACACCCACATGAGCCACCATCTCTCGAACTTGTATGAGAGTGAGGAGTAGCACCCCTATCTCAAGCCGATCGTGAGCTCACATCATCCACATCTCCGCAGCACCCCCCAGAACCACTCCCTCTATTTGGGCCCAGTTTGGGGATCGTCGACCTCATCTACTAGAAACTGAAGAATCAAAGCATGCCGAAGTAGATCTAACAAAATGGCCTGATGGTGTTCAAGATAGCTTCTGGTCCGCCATATCTCTCAATCGGTCCATCTGATCTGAAGACACACGTGTGAATATCTCCTACAATTCCTTATTGCTCATCCCTCAACTCATCTTGCTCTCTAAGTATCGTAACCTGTATAGATAGAAAATGATGTTAGCATAATCAATATAAAGATTCAAGTAAAGCACAGTAACATATAACTCTTAAAAAAATGATGTTACTTAAAATGCATATTCTAGAGTATCCTTATAAGCGATTCATCAACAAATTGAGTAGGTGGATGTTGCAAGTATGACGTAGCATATGGTTCCATGTCAATCTCCTGACACAACTCCGTATACACTGGAAGGTCAATAGATAAGTCACCACAAAAGGAGGAGTCTACTTCATTCTCAAAGAATTTCTGGCCTCTTGTCTTTCCGTCATTGTTACCCGAATCTACCTCCTTTACACACTCCAAGCCATCTTCGACCTCCACCCCTTACAATATCGACCCCTCCACCTGCATACTCTCCTCACCTACTCTCAGAACATTGCTTTCATAATACACTCTCATCGGAGATGAAGGCACAACATACCACCATTGAGGTTGTTGGGATTTTGGATAGAAAAATTACTTGTTCAAAATCACATATAAGAGGTATTCAACATTTATGATTGTTTTATGTCATGAAAATTTTTATTTAAAAAAATTCATGCACCTGTTCACAATGGGCCAACAAGACAAACATGTCACACAGATCTGTCTATCTTTTCTCAAAATCTATTTCAAGAAATCCAGATGGACCTCGCCAAACGGTTGCCCCGACTCCTTCCAATACCACTTTGAACCATTGCACATCGAATACGATCATGGAGAAGCTACGCTAATCCACTGAGATAACACTTTACAAGTTCCCAAAAAACTCCATCTCATCTATAAGAGTGTCTGGATCTATGGCTTGCCATCAACTCTCTTGCTTTGCCATAACACCACAATCTGTTGTGGAGCACATTTTGTCAATCCGCTCGACATGGAAATGCCACTCATGCAACCACGCCGCACTATATATTTTGTATTGTACATTGAAATGGCTAGATTAGTTGTCAGATATAAAATCTAGATACGATAGCTTATAAAACATGTCGTCATCTTTGTAATATATCTCCTCGAGAATTCCAACTCCTCAAGTAGAGACCTCCAACCTTTCGCAAGAAGCTGTGATCAAAGCTCCATGAAACCATTGCATAGACATAAACCCTAGCATCTTCTCCATGCTCTCAGGATATCGAATCGGTCAATGGCACATACTACGTTAAAATTCCAATCGCACTTCTTCCCAATCTTTCTTGGCATGCTCATACCTAGCAAGCCACATCTCCATGGATATATGATGCAACATACAAAAACGATTCAATTTCTCCTCCATTGTAATATCCATCCTTTTTTCTACTCCATTTTCAACCACATCTCCGGTCAGTCTATCATCATCCTTCAGTGACCATAGCATATTGTTGTCTAAATCCACCGTTGGTAGCCACTCTGAAATATACACTAACATCTCCGACACCAACCAACCTTCAACCATGCTACCTTCTAGCCAAGCTCATTGTCGCACAAATCCTTTCAGGGTTTTCATGAAGCACTCTATCATTGCATATGGACGGGTCTTGCAATCTCCACTTCATCTACAATATGCATTAGGAGGTGGGTTTGTATCGTGATCATACTAGTGGGCAAGTACTTCTCAAAGAGATAGACCGTCTCCACTGCTCCCTCCCTTGCAAATTCAATAGAGGATGTCTTGATCTCCTTCTGTGAGATCCATTGCACTAAATTTGACAGCCTGTAAATCGCCTCGCATATTTTTGGACTAAGGCATCCCATGATTGCGATCAGTAGTACAAACTGCCACAAATGAAGAAGCATTACGAACACCAACTAGACACTAAATAGCAATATACGCAAGCCACTTATAATCGAGGCCAGTAAAAACCTGACATATCTTATGCCAATCATGGGATTTTAGCCATGATAGTTGGTTGTCTTTAGAAAAAGCGGATATGAGGGAACGCATCATACTCGTCTGGGGTGCGGATAGACCTGATAATTTGCTTCATAATGTGCTCTTCTTTAGTGGACAGAACCCAAGGACCGCAAGGTAGTTGCAAGCGAACATTAGCGCTCGACTATGACCAAAGCACCTCCATCTTGCCTACCTCCTTCAAATCCATTCATGCCCCTATAGTGTATCTCTTTCCTATGATATGGTCCCATAGTAAGCTGCCCACATTCTTGAAAATATGCATGGGATTCACCAAGTGGTTGATCTATAAAAGTGGGTCCAATAGGGTAACTCGTAGAAAACCGAGAACCATCGCATTCCATTTGGATATGACTTCACGTGGAACATTTTCAACTCATACCAGCTTTGGGCATTCATTCGTGCCATAGGTTATCTAAGAAAACCTTCCCTCAGTTTATGACTCTCTGGCAAGAAAGTGGCATGTCCTTGATATACTATCTTCTTCATGATTTGTGACCTTCGGGAGTCTAACTATGGCCCATACAATAGACATGCATGACAATCTGAGGTGACCAGACCTATCCCAACACCCCTATTTAGTTAATACAAACTTGAACAAGCTATATTAGATATCACCAAAATAAAGATAATGGAAGCCTACTTACTAAGCACTCCCTGAATCCCAGAAATTCATGCATGGTCCACATGAGAACGGCTCATATACTGGCAGACCATTGACCATCACACTTGCTCATATCTTCCACGGCGACCCCCTCCTCCCACAAAATCTTAAGCTCGTCAACTAATGGACAGAGATAGACGTTTATATTCTTGACTTTGTAGTGCCTAGGAACAAGCAAGCTGAGGATGAGGTGTCCTTTCTTTGTAGAAAGCCACGGTGGAATGTTGTAGTTAACAAAGACTACATGCCACACATTGCTATAAGAAGTTGAGTGGAGACCAAATGGGTTCACACCATCCATAGGAAGATCGAGCCAAAGATTCCTTGGCTCTCATGCAAAGCTTAGAAAGGGAGAGTCAATGTGACTCCATGTGCGTGAATTTGCTTATATTTGTTGGACTCTATCTATGGATCTATTCTGCGCATGCCATGTTGTCAAGCTCACCATGCCCAACATACAAAACATGTGATGTATGCGCGGGATAAGTGAAAAGTGTTTAAGAACTTTTTGAGAGATGGTTTTTTCCTTGCAAGTCCTATTGATACCTGTAAGCACCACACTTTGGACATGTCTGCATAGTCCCGTACGCTCCTTGAAATAGCATGCAATTGACATATGCATGGATGCTATTGTAGTCCATGCCAAGCTTTCGTAAAACATGTCCTGCATCATCACGAGACTCAAACATGGTATTTTCAAGTGGTAATATATGATACTTTAGCAACTTGAAAAAAATTCATAAAATATCTTACGAAAAATGCAATAGTTCCACACAATTAAAAATTAGTTGGTTAGTCAATAAATAAGTTAGTAAGATTACTAACTAAAGACTAACAAAAGTAAAAACTAACTAACGTTAATAATTAATTATTTTTATTTAATTAAAATATATATTTTTTAAAATTGAGAGTCGTAATCTGATATTTTTCTCAGATTTATAAGGACCATAGCCACCCTTCACGGAAGTTACAACGTGATCGAGAGTTATGAGTCATATTAATCACTAGTATTAATGTGTATAGTATAGATGGTCCAAAAATATTAGATTTTTGGGCAAAAACTAGAATATTTTAGATATTCTAAATATTATCCTAAAAATATATGGAGATTTCTAGAACTGGATACAATTTATAAAAAATACAATTAATTTTTTTGTTATTTTTGAATATTTTATTAAAAAAAGCAGATTGGCGAAATCGCACGTGCGGCGATCATAGTTTGCAAGCAATAGATAGCACTTCGAACAGGGAGAAAAAGGAGTGATCTCAAAGGTTTCTAAGCAAGTGTCTTGTAGTTTTACCCCCCTTTTGGAGCCAATGGAACCATCAGATTTATGATTTGAGCATCAGATCAGTGATTTTTCCAAGATCCCCTCCACAAAGAGCTCTTTTTCTCAGCCCGCCATAGCCCCTCTTCTCTAATTCACTATAAATATGAGGCATGGGGGCCTCAGGCACAAGGAAGCACAAGAAGACTCCAAGAGACTGTAAGAGAGAGGTAGAAGGATACCCCTCCAAGAGATTGCCAGAAGAAGCTTAAGAGAGATAGAGAGAGAGGGAGAGAGAGAGAGAGAGAGAGAGAGGAGTTACCCCAAGAGGCTGCAAGGGAGAGAGTTGGCTCAATTTCCCCTATCCTAGTCTTCAACTAAGCCATCTTCTCTTACCATCTTCCATCTCAAAATCTATTTATTCCTTATCTCTTGAATCTACTTGCGGACAATGGCCCCCAAGCGAAGAATGTCGCATGCGGATGGCTATCCTACAACCAACAACAACGAGGCTTTAAGCGAAGGCATCACTGTCAATCCAACTATGGTACCAGTCATAAGTAATGTATTTTCAAATTGATAGATGCTTGCTTTGATTCTCGTATGAGATACGTTAAGCCCCATACTATGATGCACGAGTATAGGTCATCGAAAATGATAAATTTCATCTCACATATTCAAAAGATGGAGCTTGCAAAGTGTATGCATCAAGGGAAGTTAATTGCACCTAGTTGCATATGACTTATTCATTGATAGAGCAATTAGAAGGAAGAATCAGTCAGGTGTTATGAATGGCATAATAGTAAAAAAGAATGACATTAAAAATTGTGCATATAAGTATTAAGTAAAATTTGCATAGAATAGCTCTTTAATCCCAAGGGAGAGAGCGAATATGTGATGGAATTTTTATCGGGTCTATTCTTGTATTTTTTGGGAAAAACACAATTGGTTTTTCTTGGTTGATCGAATAACTCCCTAAATGCTTGTACATTCAATTGATTGTTGGATTGTGGTTTCGATGATTACTCCAAGTGCTTGTGATTGATGGTAAATTCATGGTGGGGTCTGTGATGACAAATTGCCATGAGAAATAAAGGAATGTTCTCTTGGAAGATGATATTAGGATGATTTCCTTGATTGTGCTTGATTCTTAATTGGATTAATTAAGGAAGGATATTTTGCGCGGGTGGATCATCTCCAAGGTCACGCCACGTTTCAACCTGAGAGGGCACTGCTTGATTCTCAGAACAAAGGTCGAGTGGTGAAAAGGCCAACCATGGAAGTTGTGTCTCACTCCTAGGTCGCTTGGGGTCATTGGATCTCTAGACACCCCTTGCCTAGTGCAGAACGGAGTTGTAGACTGCTGACGTGAGCCTAACGTCTGTGGCGTTGGATGATCATATTCTAGATAATGGATGGAAATTATAGTGCCATGTGATTTGGATCGGGTACTTGTGTTGGACAGAAAGGATACATAATTTCTCTTGTATGGGTAGGAGACAAAGATTAATTGGAAAATAAGTTAAGGAACTTGTTTGTCAAAAGGATTGCTTGCTCTGTATTCCTGTATGTGCCATAAATTACGAACAAACCCTAATCCTTAAAAGGCTTAATTAAGAAAGATGATTATAAATATCACACATAAATGTGATAAGACCTAATTAGATAACTAAAGGACGCCTATTGAGGAAAGCGGGTGGGCGGAATCCCTGACAGGTCCCTCCTATGGAAGGGTAGTCCCAGAGAACTGGGAGGCTTCTCACAATGTTTTACCATCATTCAACCTTTAGGCAGTGCTAGGTTAGAACCTGATTCATGATGTTTTAGGGAACCGGAATGGGAATATGCCCTACAAGTAGAGAGGTTGAGCAGCGCATCCCTCTCATTTTCCATTCTCTTTGAACTGAGTGTGGCATGGATCTGCTTCGTCTTGGATATCTCTCCATGAGTAGGATGTCCAAAACCTGATTCTAGAATGTTGTTAGGAGACTTTGATCACTAGGAGCCTAAATTTCAAGTCGATCCTAGTGGGTTCGGCCGCAAACGTTCCCTTGCGAGGCGGGACTCGAGAAACCCTAGGCGACAAACCCTGTGGCATTCCATGGGAGTGCCGAGCAGTGTCCCTTAGACTTGCCTCTTAATGGACCACTACAAACGTGCTTGGACAGCCGATAAGCGGGCATGTTACAATTGGTATCAAAGCGAAACTTTGTAATGATATGTGATAGATTTATGTATGGTTCATAGGCGTATCCTAAATAAAATAACCTAAATGGTATGGCTTGATTGTCGAGCATCTTCTGCACCAACAAATGTTTACATACAAGAGAAAGAATTCCTTCTCAAGCAAATTGAGGCATCTGAGTTTGATGGAGAAGGGATAGACGTCACATCAGAGGCGAAGATATGGATTGAGTCGATGGATGATTATTTCTCTGCTTTGGGAACTACTTCTATCAATCAAGCAATGATAGCCAAATTGAAGTTAGTTGGCCAAGTCGGATATGGTGGAAGCAATGGTGCAAAGATCAAGGTATTTTTGAAGCCCCTGTCACTTGGGCTCAGCTGAAAGATGTTGTACGTGGACGATATCTTCCACCAACCTACCAGACTTTGAGGATGAATGAAATCTTCAAGCTGAAGCAGCTGGAATTAGCCTTGGAAGTATATTACTCAAAGTTTGTTACCCTACTAAAATACACACCGCCTATGGATATTGTGCAGCCAAGTATCCAAGATTTTCCTTGGCCTTAACACTCCTCTGAACCACCGTCTTGAGGCAATGCATTCAATAGACTTGCAAGATGCATTACTTCGAGCAAAGCTAATCGTCTAAGAACTTAAACCAAGTAATTGTGACAAAGATGATTCCCGATATTAGGACAAGAGATGCCACACGTGCGGTAAGATAGGGTACATCCGTAGGAGATGTCCCTAGCTTACCAATGGAAGAGTGGAGCATCACACACCTTGTATTGACAACTTGAAGGTATTTTCCATACTTTGGAGTCTTGCAAACTGTTATAATCAATCTCGAATTTGTTTTACTGAAGAAGAAAGAAGTGATGAAGTTATCATCAAGGAAGTTGATCAGTTTGATGATCAGTCTGGTGATCAAGAAGATTAGTTGCATATTCAAGAAGATGATGCTATCATGTATGACAAGCATGAGGCTGATGTTTTTCTTAATGAAGATGCTGTTATGGATGATTTTCTTTGTTCTCTTACTAGTTTTGAGGAAGATTATGCATCAAGGGAGTCAGATTTCACTGAAGAGGCTTTACAAGTACTTGAAATGCCACTGTCTGTAGTGCAAAATCCATAATTTCAGGATGTACTTTTCCAGGATACCTATATTTCCAGCATGTTGAATACTATTCCATGTTATTTCAATATTCAGCCTAAAGAAATTCAGCCATTTTTTACTTCTATCAACTCTCTAGTTCATTGCCTGTATGAGGAGTTTTCAAGACAGCAAGCTATGGGACAGCAGTAGATTAGTTTTCAGCCAGTTTTAGGACATCAAATGAACAGTTTTCAGCAAGGTACAGGTCTACCAATGCAGGCTAAAGGTCAAGAATTGCAGAAATCAGTCCATTCATGTGGTTTTCATGAAGATTTGCATGAGTTATGTCCTATGACTCAATCTTCAACTGAGATGATTGAATGGCTTAAGCCTAGAAGATATTAAGCCTCCAAGGAAATGAAGCTACACAAGTGTAGTCTTCTGATATATAGATGAATCTGATGAAGACGAAGACTTAGAACCCACTACACTTCTTCAGGATGACTAGAAATCTTGGAAATTTGATTGACATGATATACAAATTATATTGGGAATAAATTATTAGAGATACGTTTGCAAGGAATGACAGTTATAACTTGCAATGAATTTTTCCTTAATGTGTTCTTCTCGACTAATATAGATTGGGTCTTGCCAGAATATCGAAGGTTCGGAGTATTCTTTAATATTACAAACAAAGCCGATTGACCATGGACCTCATTCTAGATTTAAAAATAGGAAAATTCGGAAACAAAGTTTTTGCAATAAAGGACTACTTCAGTCTGTTGAAAGAATCCTGGGAAAATTTGTTCTAAAGAAGAGAATCCTAACAAAGCCAACCAAGCATCTTGTGACCCCAAGTAATAAAGCTCTATGATGTTTCTATTGCAAGGAGTTAGGTCATTTCAAAAGGGAATGTCGCCACATTTCTATGCGCTAAAAAAGAAAGAAAATCTATGGTGCCCATTTGCTTGCATCTTGAAAAGATGGACTCTAATGCAGTAGATTAAAAGGTATCTCATGTAAAAGTGCTTTTGGAAGTTTTTTATTTCATTTCCATTAGGGATAAGCATTTGTGTGATTTTCAAAAGAATGTCAAGGAATTAGCATTCCTTAGAACGTCAAATGTTCCTATTGAGAATTGTTATGCATCCTACCTTTCATACACACCTTCTTTGCTTTTCTTGGAGGCATATTGTACACACTTTTATGAGATGGTTAAAAGTAAAATTATTAAGAGTCGCTTCTTCTCCTTGATGAGATGAAAGTACAAATGTCTCTAATGACCATCATATGATTGTATGTATAATATATTTGACAAAAATTGGTCATGTATGCAATCATTTCATTAGGTTGCTTCATACAAGTGATGGAATTGCATCTGCTTTATATGATGCACTTTTAGAGTTCTTATGCATGTATGGGTTATCAAAATCAAAATTAGTGGGGTTTGCTACTAAGAGATGCAATGTTATGATGGGCATGGAAAATGGATTGGTTGCACGTTTTGCCAAAGATGTACCTCATTTGGTTGCACATAGAGATGCTTTGACAATATAAGGTGCATTGGGTGAATTTCCTATTTTTGATGTTTTGGAAAAAGCAGTAAAGAAGGCTTACAAATGGGTGAACATCTCTTATAAGAGACATTAAGAGGTAAATGACCGTACTTTAGAGTTTCATCTTGCAACCCATGAGACATTCCTTGTTGACATGTGGGCAAGTAACAAAGAGGATGGTAATTTTGATGCCAATGCACTTGCAAATTTGGAAGCAAGAAAAATGTGATTTGTATACCTCTTTTAAAGTTTGGTTTTTTTTATTAACAGATTGTACTTCATCATTTGAATGCTTTGAACAAAAAGTTCCCAATTGATAATGTGGATGTTACCACAATTGGCATGAAGCTTGTGACTACAATGGATATGCTTTAAGCTCGCTTTCTGCAAGTGAGTTTAGTAGAGGTGCTAAGCATATTACTCAGTTTTTTGGGCAAGTGAAAGATGGTTACCTAGTGTTTCAAAATGGTGCACAACCAATAGATAAGCATGCATTGCATATCAATATCTTGGGAATTAAAGATACAACCAAGGATCTTATCACATGGGATGCTTGTATTGATGTTGGAAGAAAGTTTCCTTGTAGTGTCATAACTTCGTTGCATGCTCAATTTCATGACTTGGAGCTTTTTGAGGCTATCAAAATCTTTAGCCCTAAATCTATCCAAAGGATGTATGTGATATTTTCAACATGGGTGCTACATGGATTACGCCACTATTAGAATAGTTTGAAGACATAATAAGAGTGAATATGTGTAGATTGCAATATGAAGAGTTCATGGAAAAATTGAAGAGAGCATGTCCTAGAAAGAATATGCATAATATGGCATGGCAGTTTCGCGCACATGATATTGAGCAGGATCAATCTTTTGGTGAGATGAACAAGCTTTGGCATGCTTGCTTGATCATTGTTGCAAGCACAGTCAATTGTGAAAGGGAATTCTCCAAGATGATCTGTGCCAAATGAAATGATTGCAATTGATTGAGCTTGGAGAATGTTAACAAGCTTATATTTCTTTCTTACAATGGCACACAAGATCCAAGAGAGGTAGATTGGGAAGCAATCTACTCTACTTAGGATAGCTTGAAAGCTCATCGAGACATTGATATCCATACCATAAGTTAGATAGTTGTGCTCTCACTATGGTATCACTTGTATGGGCTATTCTAATTTCCTCTTTATTGACTTAAGATTTAAAAAGTTGATATTTTGCATACAATTCAAATAAAAAGATACTAGCCTTGTGATTAAAGCTTGTAAGAATACAAAGATTTATGTCTCATATATTACTTTGAAGTTTCTTGCCAAAGATACTTGGAAATAGGTTTGATTACATAGTTCATTGAGGCTAGATAGTAAAGACTATATCAATTATTCATAACAGAGTTGATTAAATCAAATATGTAATATAGTAAAAACTAAATGGAGAAATTGTCTTACACATGAGTTAGAATTTTATAGTTGTTAAGTAGATTTGATTAAAAAATTCCTTATACAAAGTTTAGATCTTAAAAGGTAATTATTATTGCACACATCATTCAAGGCCATATTTTGAAAAGTGACATTGAAGTCGAAGAGCAAAGGACATAGAGAGACCTTATGGAGGAAATATGGACTAGCCCTTCAAAAATCAACATTGGAGAGCACCCCAATTTCCAAGTCATGTGGGAAAGAGACATTGGGGGGGGGGCAACTTGAATACCGAAGACATTTGGCATTCTTTGATTTTTGAAACTTTTTAATTGTTAAATTTTCTATAAATTATAAAGTAAATAGAAATAGCTAAAAATAGATGTGCTCTAAATATGTAGCTTTCCCGAAGTTTGTTATTATATTCATTTGAAATCGTATGGATAACAGCTCCAGTAAAGGTGCATACCTAAAGGTAAGGTTTTATTTACAAAGCTTTCTCGAGAGCCCATACATACTTAGTTATGGTGGTAGACGTATAACACAACAGGTTTATGGCTTGCCAGAGAGTAATCCCCTCACTGCAGCGCTGACTGATGTCCAATCGTACTCGAAATTATTGGCCAATGGCGACAGTGTCATCATCTCCAAATACCACCAGACTGCTTGTCACACAATCGATTATCCTTATAATGTGTGTGTGTAATCGAGAGCATGAGTTCTCCCCTCGATTCTTTAGTGTACCACAGATGCAATCACATGCAGCAATTTGCCCAGTTTGTTGGATCAGATGCAGTCACCTTTCCTTAAGCTTTGTAGCAGCTCCAGATACCCACTTTGATCGGAGCTCAGATACCTGGTAAGGTTTATAAAGCTGGAAATAAGTACATGAATGACACAGAGTGTTGTCTTCTACCGGCTGGAACACAAGTACTGGAGGTAAATTACAAGAAGTTCTTTACGTTTTCCCTTGTGGGAAAACGTTTTCCCACAAGGGCAATGGTGTTCAACATCATGAGCTTCTGCTGGGGAGGCACTGCATACTTAGCTAGGTGTGGTTGGGGTTGCCACCCTCTGCATCTAGCTGGATATGCAGGTCCCTGCCTCCAAAGGCGCTCATGATGTTGTCAAGTGTGGGGATTAGAGTGGGTACTTGTCTAAAACTTCTTGCATAAGAAAGCCAGAATTGCAGAGACGTACCCATGGCGGAACAGAAAGTCGATGATCACCAGTGCACAATCCGGCTTGTACAGCCTTGTTGTCTGCAGGATTCTGGCAACTTTGGTCACAGGAACTAACGTGAAACTATCCACTTCACCATCTACAACAGCCACAGGAAAAAGAAGAGTTAATGAACGCGCAACAGCAATATTCCAGAGCCATCATGTAAAGCCAGTATAGACTGCAAGAGCATTGGTAAGCAGTAAGACCCACGAGACTATCAGTACACAGAGACTCCAATTACGCTCGCAGAGCGGAGAGAAGTAGGCAAGCGGACCTTTGTTTACAGGAATGAAATCGGCAGGAAGTTCCAAATCGTAACAGAAAAGTATGAATCTGTCGAATCTCTCTCCCTCGATGAATTCATAGCTGGTGGCTCCCACGGCTTTGGCCCTGCACACGACATACATATGATGGTCCGATTTCGAGTAAGAGAGAGGTCGCGCCATGCAACCCGCCTTAACCTAACCTTCCCTCTGTGATTAATTATCTGCGTGAATGCGCGCGCACCTCTCCGATATCGATCTGGGAATGCTTGCTTCTTCGTCGCATTCCTTGATGACGTTCTCTTTGCAGCTCAGTCCTTCGGGCTGCCAAAACAGTACGAGAGCAATCGCGTTAGTAGGGCCATTGAAAACTTAAAATACCGTACCTCAATCAGGATTCAGGAGCCTGCAAATCAGAGTCTACTCATGCCATGATGGCGATGAGAGCCATCGTTCTCAGTACCATACACAGGATTTGGATTTGACAGACAATTTTACGGAGGGACCAATACTTCCATGCATTCGTACATTCAATCGATGGTTTCTGTGCAGTAGTAAGATGACTCCACGTCTTGTATTTCGTAAGGATAGTCAGTCTATTATAAGAAAGGAGGGTGAGAGTGTCCAGGATCATCGGCATACGCACAGTCAGACCATATTGACAGAAGGAGAGCTTAGCCTAGCTCTAAAAAGAACAACAGTTGGATGTAAAGCATAGGATTATACAGCATTGATCCATGGTTCCACATCGTATCCTAGGTTCGAAACTTTATTGTATGGTAGCATTTCCTTCTACTCGAAAGTACCTTCATTATTAGTTGTAGTGAGTTAGCTAGCCGTCTATCCTTGATGGTGAGTTACTAGGGATGGTTCTATCCTTGATGGTGAGTTACTAGGGATGGTTGTGTAGTGTTGCCACTTAAGTTAGCACTTTAGATCACACTTCATTTCATTTGCATTAGCTACAAGTGGGTGTAGGTGTAACTTGCCTGCCCGCCAGCCACCAAATGGTCAAACATGCCAGGAAATGTTGGCTTTGTTATGCTTCGTCGAGCAACCCACAAGTACTTCTCACCATTGCTTTTTTGAACAAACCCATTCACATGTATTGCATATGCCTACAAAGATGTGTTAAACATAAGCCCAATTAGCTATAAAGTGTCGCATGTTAGCACTCTGTTATCATCACCTTTTAACAGCTATGCGAAGCTAGACCATGATGTGTGTTTGGGGTGCACAAAGCGCCAACTTCTTTAACAAGTACTTTAACAACGGCCTTGGCCACTAATTTCAAGACCTTTCAATTTCATTACAATATAACTTTTTTTATCAATGGGATAGACTTGTGAGATGAAAATGTGCATAGCCAAACCCAAAAAACATGTGCTTGAAGTTGCATTACTACCTTAAATCCTACATGTTACACTCATGCCACACACTTACATGCTATATAAGAAAGGACATCAAAAGTCTATAGAATTAGTCCCAAAACCATGAACTGATAAAAATGGAATGATAGTGTTTTGTTCCAAATACCTTGATGCCAAAGTAAGGAACTGCAGCCCTTTCAAGAGAGAAAAGGGATTTTGTGCCAAATGCCTTGACAACAGGATAAAACTGTCAAAGAACAAAGGAAAGGCTAATTATGATAAAACTCTCTCTCTCTCTCTCTCTCTCTCTCTCTCTCTCTCTCTCTCTCTCTCTCTCTCTCTCTCTCTCTCTCTAAATTATCAAACAATTCATCAAATTTGGTAATTGTGGGATATGTTTTCTATACTCCTGTTACTTTCTTAGGGGCCATGAATGTCAATAATTGTCTTTTTCATGTGGGTGTACTAATTAGTACATACATACTTACCAAAGCCACCTTTGTTGAGATTTCATTTACTTAATTTCTCAAGTAGCCATTCTCCATGAGGTATCATATGAGCATTGTACCTTTGGTCTAATGTGTGAAAGGCAACTTGTATAAACCCCTAATGTTTAGGGCCTATGTTAATAGGATAAAACAAGTAACAAAATATTGGAAACTCATGTGCTAAAATGCATTTGGGATTTGTTGCGTAACATCATGCTTGTGAGGTTCGAAAAGAGCATGTTTTTAAGGTGAAGAAAGGGGATTCCCCAAATGCTAATTGTATTGTTGGAGAACTTGCTTTCGATTCCAAAAAGTCTTCTAGTATGAGGAAGATGACGAGGTGTATGTATCCCTCTAATTGTGGAAGTTCTCATAAAGCATGAAATGTGATTAGTGTTCTTGTAACTTAAAAAGCCTCAAAAGGTACCAATTAATTTGAAAATCTCACAATTTATTATAAGCTCTAAAAGCATGGAAGAGGTTGAAATTGTGAAATAAAGGGAAACTTGAAAGAAAGTGTAAGAATAGATACAAGTAAGGAAAAGTTGAAAGAAATCAAAATAAGCCCAAAAGACGCAGTATAACGACTTATGCACATAAATTATGCATTAGGTTTGATCTAAGAAAGAGGAGAATTGAGGGCAATAATGGTGGTTGAGCTAATCAAGATTTACCTCTACATCTTCAATTCAAATGAGGGTACATGCCTATTAAGTACACATTTACACATTAAGTTTGTTAGCATTGCTTGGTAGGGCATATGCTTATATAATGGTAAGGTGGCATTGTGAATGGTGAGTGAAAAATCACCTTACAATGAGAAAAAGTGACCGTCGATATAGGGGCATGGGAAGAGAAAAAGTGGCTCTTGCTTTTGGGAATTGATTAGGGTAAGGGGATCAATTGTGAAACTGGTACCAAAATGCAAACACCTTGGGGTTTTTTTTTGTTTTAAAGAAATATGCTAAAAATCTTTCTTAGGTATCACTCATTGATTTGCCAAGAAGTGTTATGTTACTAGCTATTACATGTACCCTTACCTCTCAAAATCATATTCTTTACATTAGATTAAATATTTTAAAATTTAAAAAAATCAATATTAAACATGTTCAACTCCTCTTCATATCCTTCCACCATAGCTGCTAACTATGTAGGTCAACTGAAGGAAGAGATTATTATGGTTCTTAAGTCTGTTGAGTCCTCCATTGGGTTTTTAAGCTCTGTTGTAAAAAGATGGGGAATATGCCCTAAGTTGTTTTGTGTTTTAGCCTGTGGCCACTTGCACCTATCAACCTTGGTGCTATTAAATCTTTTACCCCAATGAAATGAAGAGAATGCATTACAAAAACTCCTCTTCATATCCCCCTACGTGCTCACATATACAAATCTCAGAAACATTTGGAGATGTAAAATCCCACCCAAAAAAAGAAAAAGTCTTTTTCCTAAGGTGTTTGTTCAATAGGTCTAAGGTGACGCGCTAACCCTAAAAGGGGCCCACAAGCAAAGTACATTGTTGTCACAAGGTTATTATTATTGCTATTTTAAAATTATTATTTTGTTGTTGTTGTTATGATTACTATACGTGCCAAAAAGGTCGCAAGGTTGAAATGCGTTTTTTTGTGTAGGCCATTGAATGAAATTGGGGCCCTGACAGGAATACGGGCCTTTGGACACGCGTAGAGTTTGGGTTTTTTTTTTTAAATTGTGAGTTTTTATCAGTATGCCTTTTTTTAAAAAAAAATCGCGAGTCTTTATCATTAGGCCTTTTGTGAGGCCTTTTTTTTGATTGTGAGAGTTTTCATTAGGCCTTTTTGTAATTGTGGGGCCTTTTTTTTAATGGTGAGAGTTTTCTTTGTTTGTTATCTTTTGAGAGCGCGGATCGAAGGTCTTACTAAGGTTAAGGGGGGTTATAACAAACACGATTCCTGAAAACCAGAAAGCCAAACGGGAAACGTCATACCTCGTTTCGCCAACCTGGGATGATGCCCTTGTCGCTGAGGAGCTTGAGGGCTCGGTTGACGGCCTCCGTGCGAGCCTCCCTGCTCCGCAGCCCAGGGTGCAATGTCACAACCGCCTGCTGCTGATGATTCTCATTCGCAGTACTGGTAGTGGTATCAGTAGCAGTTGTACCACCCGGCTGATTATTAACAGCCTTCGCGGACAATCCGTCGATCTCCTCCTCCACCACACGATGATTATGAATATCATTAACATGGCCTTTCCTTCCTTCCCCGTGCCTGCTGCTCCCGTTGATAACCATCGACGCCTTGATCCCGTTCACGCCGTTCACTTTCCTAGCGTGCCCGTTTGAATGCTGCTCCGTGCCCGCCATCTCTGCAGCCCCGGCCCGCACCACAATGAAAACGTCTGGAAAGCGTAGCAGATGCCGCAGGAAGCTGCAACAACACATATATCGGTTGTTTGTAAATCTCAGTGGATGATATAAAATCGATTCTCAATCAACCACATAGTAATTCGTGGGTTCATAATGTGTTGGATGCGGTCACAAACTTGCTGCTTTATTGAAACAGCGACATTCGCATCAACCAAACAAGTTAACGGTTACATATTCTCTTCTGGATTGCAATACGTGGATGCTTGTCATCCGTGTCACATTCTCTATATTATGTTTTAACCCTTTTGGCCGGATGTAAAAACACGGCTGCTAAAGAGTATCCGATCGGGTCTTCATTCATATTCTTACTTTGGATGAATGTAGCCCACTTCAACGTTGTCGACAACGAAGGGTATGAACTTCGAGCGGTGTTCCTGCAGCAAAATTAGCAGCGATTTAGAGCCTATTGTTGGGTAGCTGCACTTGTGGGATCCAATTTAACCTAGATAGCGATAAGTAGAAGCGATAGGTTTGCTAAGAGCTTTGGAGAAGCTAGCCCGATAAGCTGTAGCGTCCAGTTTCAGGTGAGACGATAAATTTAGGGGAAAAGCTCGCAGAGAGAGAGAGGGAGAGAGAGAGAGAGAGAGAGAGAGAGAGAGAGAGAGATCTAGACACCCACACTTCCACTGTTGCAGTATCTGACATGCTCCATGAAGCTTTCTAGCCCGGCTGGCTTGTGCGATCGATGGTCTTCCTTCATGGTGGTCGCCTGGAAGGCCTCTTCTAAGCTCAGAAGGCCAGTGGCCGAGGCAGCTGCAGCAATCATTTGGTGAGCTGGCTGGCGTCCTTGGGTTTGATGGAGGACGAGATCATCCGCGAGATGCGAGATGGAGGAAGAGCCTCTGGTGCTCAGGGCAGCAGCGTCCTGCAGCTGCGTGAAGGCCGGTGACGACGATCCCAGAATGCCGTTGGTGGCGTGACCGGCGAGGAGGGAGTTAGGAGAGGACCCAGCCGAAGATGGCAAAGATGACGAAGAGGAGGAGGAGGAGCAGGAAGGGGCGCCGATGCGGAGGAAGAGCTTATAAGAAGCTGCCGAGAAAGCAGCCATGAGAGACGGGCAGAGAGAGATCGAGCAGAAGAATGTAGAAGCAGCAGGATGCGAGAGATCTTTTGCAAAGAAGAAGAAGAGGAAGGCCAGAGGCGCTCTCTCGCTCACTCACTCACTCTCCCGAGAGCGAGACGAGAGAGGGGGGGGGGGGGGGGGCCTTGCGTTGCCTTTGCAAACCACGAAAATTTGAGTTTTATTTATGGTTCTTGTTTTCGTTTCTTCTCTGTGTTCTTAAGATCTCTGAGCGTGGCCCACCATCCGTGGGAGAGAGAGAGAGAGAGAGAGAGAGAGAGAGAGAGGAGGCTGTCTTCAATCATTTCTGCATCTTGACAGTGAAAGGTGTTGAGCCCGCGGGGGAAGGGGGCAAGAGCGTGGGAGGCTCTAGTTCCACTGGTCTTAAATTGGGGAAGTGCCAGAAACCTCATAGAGGGAACAGAGGGCAGCATCACGTGGGACTTTACAATGAATTCACAATAGTCATGCTTGGCGCACCTACTAGCTCTGACTACGGCATCAATCTGGTAAGTCCCGACCATCCTCAAGCCTCATGCCCTATGGCCTTGCACTCAACTCAACTCTATTTACCACCCACCATACAGTCAAATCCCGCCTGCCTTATCCAGACCTCCTCATACATTCACCCAGCCATGAAGGCTACCGGTTCCATCATTACATGCTGCTTGATAAACTTTTCTTTGTTTTTTTATCGTCAGACGAACTTTTCCTTTTTCTTACTATGATTTTGCTGTTTCCACCCCCACCCACCAAAACGGGCCGGGGGCGGGGCGGTAGGGGACCCAACAGCCTTTGAAAAGCTCGGGCAAATCACCCCATATCTTTCATCAAAGAAAGGTCCCATCCAAAGGCCTTTCTTTGTGCTAAAGAGCAAGTGGCTGAAAATAACATATGGGCGTCAGCCAAATTCAATCCTCAACTTATGGTCAAATTTGGGGCATGTTGGCACTAGGTGGGTCGAATGGTCCCTTAAACTTGCTTAACTATTCCCTAACCAATTGGTTATGGGCTTTTTAGTAGCAATGCGATGCCCCAAACTCTAGTGAGGACTAATAGTAGGTTCCCAAGCCTTGATCATACACTCCAATGTGCAAGTAGCATATGTAATAGTAGGAACGCTATCCTGCTTTGCTGCCACGAAGCGGGACGACAGGGAAGCGAATCTGCTATGCAGCTTTGCTTCCCTATCACATAGGAACTTTGTCATCCTTGATGAGTGTAAAAACATCACATAATTCGTTTCCATTGCACAACCATAACATGAATACATATTCTTCTTTTGCATCCTCGAGCGCAAGAGGTCACATGCTTGCTTACTATTTTCTCTCTTTTTTGAATCTATCTCATTGCTTGTTGCCGATTTCTCTCTCTCTCCCCACCCTTTTTCACACCTCTCCTCTCTATGATTTCTCTCACATATTTGTCACCTCTCTCTCTCTCTCTCTCTTCCCATTTTATCTCTCTCCTCTCTTTGTAACACCATTCAATTTCTCTCTCACCTCCTTTCCACCTCTCCAAGTATTACAATTACATTAAATACACCACATACTCTAAGTGTATCCAAGCATTACAAACAAACTCTCAGTATTAATAATATACATAGGTGAAGTAGAGTCAGAAACCAAAGTTTGTTCTAGAGATTGCACTAATAACTTTGCACCACAAACCACAAAGTCAAGCATCAACAAATCACAAAGCATTATTCCTTGATTGTGCCTTTGCATTTGTATCCAAATGTTACACAAAGGGCCCTAATGTGAACAAAAAATCAAAACTTTCCTATAGAGCCTACCCAAAACAAAGCCTTCTTTTCTTTAAGGAATCATTGTGAATGATTTCATTCTCCAACACAACATGGTTAGGTGAAGCATGTCCTATCGCCACTCCTTGTCTTGGCGATGGTATAGGGGACATGATAGTCTTTTCTCTCTTTCTTACACTTAAAATTTTAGAAAGCCACAATGTAAACACAAACACATCTAACAATTGACAAAGATTACTTAACTTTAGAATAACAACACCGGCCTAACATCTGCAAACCACTCGACAGGCATTGTCATAGCTTGATGTACTGTCACAAAGTAACTGTGGTCTTCAAATTCATATGTTGACCACCCCCTTGGTATTCTATCAGTGTGAGATCGTCGAAACCTCTTATTGTGTTCAATTTCACCATATGCACTCAAAAACACTGAGTATATCCACAATGCCCCACCTCAATAAAAACTAGAAGTAAAAATTCTATATTGATATCATCGTATAAACGCTCAATGACCCTTGCAAGCATTCTTCTTATAATATCATGAGTTGTTACTGCGTGCAAGATACATTGCAGTTCCTTTTGATACTCAGAAGCTAGATAATAGGCTCAACTTGGAGTAGGCATCTGCAATAGTAAATGGAAATTGCCTTTACCTCATAATAAATGGAAATTGCAAAGTGCTAGGAATAAATGTGATCCTAGGAATGAAAACTTATTCCCCTACATTTGTTCTCGTTATTATCTCAACATCAATCACCTTTTTTGTGAATGCCTTACAGATTAACCATGTACCATTACACAGACCTTTTCATGGATTTAAGGTCCTAAGTAGAATAATAGGTGCATTCATCTTTAGTCGTAATAGATGGGGAGGAAACCCACCTCCAAGATCTAGTGTATTTAAATACTCTACAAAGTACAAAAATGAGATATCATTCGTCAATGCAATCGAATTCGCACTATAGTACTGTATAACCTCTCCAGGCAGCATATCAATTGCAATGCACAATGATTCAAAAAAGCCACCTTTGCATTTCACATTGCAAGTATAGCATGCTCGCTAAATTATGCTCCAAAGTCTCTCAATGTGGATACTTTATTGTACACACTATCAACCAAGGTTTCAATAGAGTGTCCTTTTAATATGATGCCAAATGGAATATGTAACTTATTACAATTCTCTGTAATACCCACTCCATCCCCTATCCCTTGAATCCAACTAATAAACCCATTATCCATTACATCACCAAAACGGTTGACATTCGCATATTCCTAGACAACCTTAGTACCTTAACATACTGCCATAAATGAGAGAAACATACCGTCACATTAACAATATCTTCATAGGAGTCCTTCATCACGACGGGCAGGACAATCACCTCCAAGGAAAGTGACCTTTCCACCAAATGGTTTATCACAACTCATAATATCACTTAAAGTTCTATCAACCGCTTCAAATGCATGCGTGTGCATCATGGGAGCCTCATCCCACAAAATAAGGCTTGACCGTCTCAATAGTTGAGCAAGATCGCTCTGAACAGAAATATTACAAGTGGATCGATTACTTAGATCCAATGGAATTTTAAACCTCGAGTGAGTAGTACGACCACCTTGTAGAAGCAAAGGAACAATGCCAAATATGACATCATTGCTATACAACGATCATTGTGTAGCCTAGCAAGCAAACACTTATAAAGAAATGTCTTCCCAGACCCACCTTGACCATCCAAAAAAAAAAACATCTCCAGATTTTGTACCAATAGCATCTATAACTGCATTATATGCAACTCTTTGTCCACCATTCAACATTGCCTCCATAGAAACACAAACTCTATGTTGCTCCAATATATCATATGCATATTCATATTCCAAAAGAGGGTTAGCACACAATTGAGAATCTGTTCGATGTGGTTCTTGCAATCCATCAAAGTCAAATAATCTACACCCATGCTACTATAAAATATCTTGAAGATGCAATAAAGCCTTGTTTGATGCCTCTTGTTGTAGAATTGTAAAAGATACATTCACATGTTCTAGCTGTAATTTATACATAATATCCTCTACCATTGGTGCCATAAGCCTATCCCAAAGCTGACCAAGCTGAGCAGGCTCACAAAAGACCAAAATTGTAACAAACAAAGCATGCAACTGAGTACAATTTGCATAGAGGCAGCTTCTTCCAAGCACACCACACACTCATCATCACCCTCTAACATGCCCTTTGCGAATGCAAGCTTCCTTAAAAGTATTGTATATCACATTGCCAACAATACGCAAATCCTCAAAAGATGTACATCCCCGAGACACTATCAAGAGCATTTGCAAGTAATAACACTCACCACACATAGGCGGCATAAAGTATATTCGACCAATGTATTTCCACGCTTTCTCTTCATCCACACCTTTTGTTTTGCATTCCACACCCAATATACTAGGAAGTCTTGATTGCGAATAGCTCAAGCCTCTAGATGAATACAATTTTATGTGAACCACTCTGTAAGAGTGGTTTTCTTGATATCTTCATTTTGCATAACATCTAATACATTGTCCGTATCTTGAAATACCACATAATTCTCACCAAGCAAGTGCACTTGTAAACATTGTATATCAGGCTTCTCATTGTGTACTGCATAGTCATATATTCGCCAACGTGCTTCTAAAGCAGTGGTTGCATGATCATGTCCCTTGTATATATACTGATACAAATACTTAACATCTGCCATTGTTGAGCACACCCCAACATTTATATGTGCATTGTATTTTTTACTTAAGTAAGGATTGTAGGGAACAATCCATTGATTATCAATAGTATTACCCTTTATTGTGACTGTGTTTCCATCATCCCGTCTTCTATAAATAGGATAGCTAGAGCTATCAACAGTTGTCACATTCACAAACCTCCAAGGAAAATTTTTAGTACATTGACCATCACGCATGCAAGGGCTCCTGGGATTCAATGCACCACAAGGACCATGGACATTGCACTTTGAGATAGTTTCTAACGAAGTTGAAAACACAAACAAATCTATCATAATGGCATGCTTCAGAGGGTTTAAAAGGATGCTCCAAAATTAGCAAAGTATGAGAATGTGGTAGCCCTCGCTTTTGAAACTCAATCACACTAACATAACCTGCAACATTTCCAAACAGATTCCCTTTTAACAATGCATACATAAATAATATAATCAACATGGTTTTTATGAAAGACCCCCGAGCAGTCAAATCAGGACGATCATAAGCAGTCTTTCCAGGCAGCAAAGCATTAGTTATCTCTAACCACTTTGGATTACATGTCATTGTTATAAAGAGATCAAGTTTTCCCTCACTCCGCACTATAGCTATGGTATCTTGATGCAACTGATACATGTGCCTTGCCCCACCAATAAAAGAAGATGGCAAATCCAACCTTTTACCAATAGAGTCACCAATAACTTGTACTGGCCCATTATCCATCACTCTCATAATATCTACCAAGCCTTTATAAACTTCCAAGTGTAAAACTGATTGATTCGACACCAAGCCAACCTACATTGCTCTATACTACAATAAGCATCAACAATAAATACCACCAGGCAACATGCAAACCTCAGTGCCCTCATGCACTTGTAGTTGAAATGCATAAAATTGCATATGAGTAACACAATCCTTATTTAGACAATCCATGTATATTAACTGAAACATCAAAATTACTATAAAGTACATTTGCATGCCAACCATCATCACCCATAGGAAAAAGAAGAACATATAACATTAGCATATACGCCCTATGCAAGTTTGAAACAATAATATATCGTCCATCTCGACTATAAGCATGTATGTCTCGATGATCAAGAGTATTCTCATCGCCTTGTCCTGGCATGATAGCCGCAACTTCAGTTGCCATTGGAGCTGACTATTGTCTATTAGCCTTTTGAACTCCAAAAATAATCATTCTTAAATTATACAGCAAGGGATTGTTTTGTAATTGCATACCCATAATCTAAAAGCTTGTGCTTATACATTGTGTTGATGCATCATAGACTGAAGCTCCCCAAGTAAATTTGATAATAAATTAGGCATAATATCCAATCGATTAGATAACTCATGCTTAGTATCATAAACATAAAGTTGTGCAAATCTTGGCATTTCCTGTCATTGCACATTAGGCAGCAGAGGGCCTATATGATGATAAATGGAGCCATGCACTCTAAAGGTATAAGAATTTCCCACAATGGACAAAAACTCATCAACATTGGCACCAAGTGACACAAATGCAAGAGCACTATTATATGCCTACATGATATTTTTGAATACTCTACTTTGAGGATGTATGTCATGCAACAAATCGTGCAACGTTTGTGGTGGATGTTGTAATGGTGGCAACATTACTTTTCCATTAATCTAACAACAATTTTTACCAAATAAAGTCGATCCTTGCACTTGAGTCTCACATCTCCACAATTTAGCCGAACATTGCTCACAAACCACATAAAGACTTCCCATGGAATGCACAAAGCGGGTCTTGAAATAACAATATTGTAGTTGCAGGATGAATATCCATTGTAAGTAAAGCATGAAAAATGGAGCAAAAACCTCCATTTTGAGGGCTAAAGGTTGGAGCATTATTGACACATGACTCATCAATCATAGGATTTCCTAGATTTTGGTGATTTCTAGTATTGCAATTATAATTCATAGCAAATTGTTACTCAATCAATTCACTATTCCCATCTAGAATCCCCATGCAAGAAGGTATATTTTGCATACTATGCACCAAACCCTAAACTCCCACATGAATCAAGCTATCATGACTTAGAACTTCTCTCTGTGAAATATCTTGACATCCAACAATAGCAGAACACATTGTTGAGATATCGAGCTCCACTCGTGATATGCCAGGGTGACCGTTGTGCATTTATGTCACTGACATGTTAGCTGCAGATGCGGTTGGTACACCGCCCATGAATAATAGCTAGATGACAACTATCCTTATCTACTCTAGTTCGTGGCTCAGTTAGTATGCCACCTTAGTTAGTTGAGTTTGGTTTGAGACCCATATATAGGGTTCTTCTATTTCTTTGTACTAGAGTTCTTTTTGGCTTACACAACTAAGAAGAGAAAAACTGTTTTCAACCTCCACCTGTGTATGTATTCCCCCATTGTGCAAGCAAGAAAGCTACAAGTGAGACTCCTTCCTTCTCTCGCACAATCTTGACATGGTATCAGAGCCTTGTTCGTGGTAAGGAGCTCAAGAAAGCAAACCAAGTTTGTGGTCATCTGGTAAGAGGACCAGTGTTGCTTTCATTTTTTGAGTTTGAGAGCAAGTCTCTCCAGGTAGCACAGCCGCAAAGTGCAAGAGTGCATTGTCTCAGATTGAGAGACTCTTCGCAGTGTAGCAAGAGGGCAGTATATGCTGCGGGAAAGGGCTTTAGCTCTAGGTTGTCCTATTTTTTTGATTCGAGGCCATTTCGATGTCTGTTTTGGAGGCGGAAGTTTTTCGCACGTACTTAAGAAAAGGCCCTACTTTTTGCTGTGCGATCACTGTTCTACAAGTCGGTGAAAAGTTACTATAGAAATTGCATCGTATGCCTATGCGCGCAGAGACATTGGGAGTTACAGAATCATCCTTGTTACCTGTTGATGCAAAATTGTCACTAGGAAGTGACTGTGTGGTCAAATATTGTTAGATATGATCAATGCCCCACCCTCATTAGGTGCTACCAATGATCCATGGTGCTCAAAGTTGTAAGGCCCCCATTATGAGGAGAAGCCAAATGTGAGCCCGGACATTGGTTGAGTCCTGACTTGTATATCAGATGAGGTCTATGTGACCGGATGGCAAAAAGGTGACCGTTGTGGGTCTAATCTTTGGGTTAGATGGAGTGGTTAAGCTGGTAGCAACTCGAGGCGCATTGCATCGAGTTGCGGGGTAAGGGAGTTAAAAGGGACCCCTATTGTGGGGTTCGAGGGCCGTGGAAGTGGCCCCTAGTTGGGGGGTCCCAGGGGGGCCAGTGGCCCCCTTGGCGGGGGTCCGGGGGCAGCGCCCCCGGCCCGATGGTAAAGGGAATATTCCCTAGCCGACTAGTGGAGGCTTATATGGTAGGTTGGTCAGGCCAACCTCACGGCCTTTGTAGGCTATAAAAGCTAAACCCCTTCACAGCCATCGATCACTCATCTTTCACCCAGTCAGAGTTGTTGTTCCAGCTAGCCTTAAGCTCTTCACCTATCTTCTGTCTAGATCGCCATCTAAGCTTTACACAGTGGAAGTGCACGGGTGGACAGAGCCATCTTTGTATCAGTTGTTTGAAGTTAAAGAATTTACTGATTCTCCTCTTATCTGTTGTGTACTCTCTATCTCTTTCTCAGATTCTGTTCGCTGCGCACTTTTGTCAGTTTTGCATATTTGCCCTTGTGGGGTTGAAACTGTGCTTTTTGCAGTGACTGAATTTTTTGCAGTGTTCTATAATGGCGTCTGATTCTCTTTCATAGATTGTCACTGAAAAGCTTGACAAGAACAACTTCCAAGCATGGAAGTTTAGAATGACGAATTTCCTTATGGGAAAATGATATTGGGAATTTGTTGCAGGAAATGAAGAAGAACCAGTTCTTCTTGATGTTCCCAATCAACAGCAAATGCAGGCATTTAAAGGATGGCATGAGAGAGCCAGGAAAGTTATGTACTGGCTGTCTATCAGCATTTCAGACTCTATGATTGTGCATATTCAGGATGCAAGTACGCCAAAGGAGGTATGGGATACTTTGTCAAAAATGTATAGCACAAATACGCAAGCCAGGAAAATGCAACTCAAGAAAGAGTTGCAGAATGTGCAAAGAGAAAGTATGAGCATCAATGACTACCACATGAAGGTAAAGAAGATTGTAGATGCACTTGCTTACATTGGGTCGCCAGTGGAAGATGATGATTTAGTTTCTATGACCTTGAATGGTCTAGGAAAGGATTATGCACAGTTCTGAACATCGATTTCCGTCCGTGAAAGATTTCCTGATTTTGAGGAGTTGATTGCTCTTCTAATTTCCGAGGAGCAGAGAAATGGTGGTGCATCTTCTTCAGGAGAAACTTCAAAAGAAGCTGTCTTCTACTCAAATGCTGGAAGAGGTAGAGGCAGAGGTAGAGGAGGCCGATTTGGAGACCGTGGTAGAAATCAGAATATGCAGTAAACTCAAGAAAACCAGTCCTATGGAGGAGGACGTGGTAACTCTAGAGGCAGGGGGAGCCAAAGAGGTCGTGGTGGATGGCAAAGAGGCCAAAATACAAACAGCAATGTTGAATGCTACTACTGTGGTAAAATGGGTCATATGGCTAAGACTGCTATAAAAAGCAGAATGACGCCATGAATGGAAAATTGCAACAAGGGAATTATGCATCTTCTAGTAGGCAGGGTGATGACAGAAATGAGCATTTGTTTATGGTGCAGCACATGACCAATTCTATGACAAGTGCAGAAGAAAGCAACGATGTATGGTATGTTGACTCAGGTGCATCAAACCACATGACAGGTCATGCAGAATGGATGCAGGATGCAAGGAAAATGGAAAAACCAGGATTTGTGGAGACTGGTGATGATACTGCACATCTTATTGTGCAGATTGGAAAAATTCCTTTGTCTATGCAGAATGGGAAAAAGAAATACCTGTCAGATGTATTTCATGCCCCGAATATCACCAAGAACCTAGTTTCTGTTGGTCAAATGGTTGAGCAGGGCTTGCAGGTCAGATTTAATTCTCATGGATGCTTTGTTGAGGATATGAAAAATAAAGGTCACTTGATAGCAAAAGGAAAGAAGAAGGGCAGAATGCTTACGTTGGATGCAGACATGCCTGAATTGAGTGCAGCAATGTTTGCACATGGGACCGGTGTAGTTGTAGATCTTGATATTTGGCATAAACGCATTGGTCATGTTAATGTACAACGACTTAAATCAATGCAAGCCCAAAATATTGTTGCAGGATTGCCTAAATTCAAGGTTGCAGAAATGCATAAGGTATGTGAAGCCTGTCAATTTGGAAAACAGGCAAGGAAACCATTTCCTAGACATGTTCAAGAGAGTAAGAAGCCATTGGAATTAATCCACTCTGATGTGTGGACTACTAAAGCTGCATCTATTGGAGGCTGTCATTATTTTGTCACTTTTATTAATGACTATAGCAGAAAAGTTTGGGTGTATTTTATGAAAAAGAAAAGTGAAGTTTTTGGGCATTTCAAAACTCTTAAAGCTATGGTTGAAAAAGAAACAGGCCTGCAAATAAAATGCCTAAGGTCAGATGGAGGGGGAGAGTACCTCTCAAATGAGTTTGCAAGGTTCTTGCTATCAAGATTGTGGGAGAGAAGGAAGGAGTCTCACTTGTAGCTTTCTTGCTTGCACAATGGGGGAATACACACAGAGGTGGAGGCTGAAAACAGTTTTCCTCTTCTTAGTTGTGTAAGCCAAAAAGAACTCTCATACAAAGAAATAGAAGAACCCTATATATGGGTCTTAAACCAAACTCAACTAACTAAGGTGGCATACTAACTGAGCCACGAACTAGAGTAGATAAGGATAGCTATCATGTAGCTATTATTCATGGGCGGTGTACCAACCGGGTCTGCAACTGACACGTCGGTGACATAAATGCACAATGGTCACCCTGGCATATCATGAGTGGAGCTCGATATCTCAACACTCCCCCTTGAGCTCAATCCCAATTCCTGCACACCAAGCAGGTCTCTGAACTTGCGCAGCTTCTCTGCGCCCAATGGCTTCATGAATATGTCAGCTACCTGATCCTCTGTGCTGACATAAACTAGATCAATAAGACCTAGTAAAACCCTCTCCTGCACATAGTGATAATGCACCTCAATGTGCTTTGTTCTAGCATGATAGACTGGGTTATTTGCCAAGTGTATACTACTCATGTTGTCACAATAAATGACAACTGGCCCATCTGTAGGCTGATGCATATCATAAAGTAGCTTATGCAACCAAGCTACCTCACATGCAGCCATTGCTGCACCCCTGTACTCAGCCTCTGTGCTCGACAAGGCAACTGTAGGTTGTTTCTTGCTACTCCAAGTGACTGCAGCACTCCCAAAAGAGAACACATATCCACTGGTAGATCGTCTATCAGAAATACTACCAGCCCAATCAGCATCAGTGTATCCATGCAACTGTATCTGAACCCCAGTCTCATAAAATAGTCCATATTGCAATGTGGACTTCACATACCTGAGTATGCGTCTAGCCGTATCCAAATGCGGTTTCCTTGGAGCCTGCATAAACTGACTTACCAATCCAACAGCATAGCTCAAATCTGGTCTGGTAATAGTCATATAAATCAAACTTCCTACTATGCGTCTGTACATAGTAGGGTCTTCCAGAAGCTCACCTGCATCTGTGCTCAGCTTCACATTCTGCTCCAAAGGAACTGAAATAGGCTTACAGCCTGTCATCCCATATTTGGACAGCATGTCCAATCCATACTGCCTCTGCAAGAACTGTATCCCACTTGGTGATCTAATCACCTCAATGCCCAAGAAATAACGCAGCTCTCCCAAATCCTTCATCTCAAACTTCTGCTTCAATAGCATTTTCACATGAAGGATATCTTCATCACTGTCACCTGTCATAATCAAATCATCAACATAAATGACAAGTAGCATAATACCTTTCTCTATTTTTCTCACATAAAGTGAGAAATCTGCCTTGGAAATCTGAAAGCCAATAGTGACAAGATACTGTCCTATCTTGTCAGACCATGCTCTAGGTGCTTGCTTCAAGCCATACAAGGCTTTCTTCAACCTGCAAACAGACTCAGGATGAGCAGCATGCACATAACCTAGTGGCTGCTCCATATAGACCTCTTCTTGCAAATCACCATGCAAGAAGGCATTCTTTACATCCATCTGATGTAAAGACCATCCCTTTGATGCAGCCATAGCAATGACTGCTCTTACGGTTGCCATCCTTACAACCGGACTGAATGTTTCTTCATAGTCAATGCCATATGTTTGTGCATACCCCTTGACTACTAATCTTGCCTTGTATCTGTTCACAGAACCATCTGCATTGTGCTTCACCTTATAAACCCACTTACAACCAATTGCATTCTTACCTTTAGGCAAAGGTACTAACTCCCATGTAGCATTTGCTTCCAAGGCATCCATTTCTTCATCCATGGCTTTCTCCCATTTTTCTTTTCCCATGGCTTGCTCAAAAGAAGTGGGTTCTGGTTCCTGTATCACTTTGACCATATATGCATAGTGAATGGCTGTAAATCCATCATATTTCAGCCTATCCACAGGATACCTAGCTCTCGTAGACCTGTGCAAAGTAGGTTCACTCCCAGGTGCTCTCAAAACATCCTTGGTCTTCCTTACTCCAGGTGTAACAATAGAAGGAATACCCAACTCATCATCAATGCTCTGTTCTGAGCCACTGGATTCACCATCCACATAAGAGTGACCTGCATTCACATCAAACATGGGCTGATCAACCTTCTCTTTTCCTTTTCGTGATACCTACATACCACTATCTGCATTACTTTGAGAAGATTCTCCTGATCTCAATCTGCCTGTCCATGGCGAAGAATGTGAACCACTGCTAGAGGACGCTCCAGGTCCACTAATATTTTGTGACTGCTGCTGTGAATTCTGTCCAGCATTACCATTTTGTGCATCTACATCATCAATCACATTTACTGGTTTATACCAGCTACTCATCTCATCAAAAACAACATCTCTGCTCACTGTAAACTTACGAGTAGAAGGGTTATAGCATCTATACCCTTTTTGCTGCAGAGAGTAACCAATAAAAATGCACTTCTCAGCTTTTGGATCCAACTTGGATCTCAACTCATCTGGCACATGTACATAGGCAATGCAACCAAAAACTTTCAAATGAGAAATATCTGGTTTCCTACCAGTATACCTCTCCTCTGGAGTCATTCCATGTATTGCTGCAGTGGGAGTCCTGTTCATTATGTAGACTGTTGTAGCAACTGCTTCAGCCCAATAAAAATCTGGCAAGTCTTTTTCATTGAGCATGGCACGAGATACCTCTCCAATATGCCTGTTTTTCCTTTCTGCAATTCCATTTTGTTGTGGGGTATGACTGCATGAATATTACTGCTTTATGCCATGCTCCTGCAGGAACCTTGCAAACTCATTTGAGAGGTACTCTCCCCCTCCATCTGACCTTAGGCATTTTATCTGCATGCCTGTTTCTTTTTCAACCATCACTTTAAGAGTTTTGAAATGCCCAAAAACTTCACTTTTCTTTTTCATAAAATACACCCAAACTTTTTTGCTATAGTCATCAATAAAACTGACAAAATAGTGACAGCCTCCAAGAGATGCAGCTTTAGTTGTCCACACATTAGAGTGGATTAATTCCAATGGCTTCTTACTCTCTTGAACATGTCTAGGAAATGGTTTCCTTGCCTGTTTTCCAAACTGATAGGGTTCACATACCTTATGCATTTCTGCAACCTTGAATTTAGGCAAACCTGCAACAATATTTTGGGCCTGCATTGATTTAATTCGCTGTACATTAACATGACCAATGCGTTTATGCCAGATATCAATATCTGCAACTACACCGGTCCCATGTGCAAACATTGTGCACTCAATTCAGACATGTCTGCATCCAATGTAAACATTCTGCCCTTCTTCTTTCCTTTTGCTATCAAGCGACCTTTATTTTTCATATCCTCAACAAAGCATCCATGAGGATTAAATCTGACCTGCAAGCCCTGCTCAACCATTTGACCAACAGAAACCAGATTCTTGGTGATATTCGGGACATGAAATACATCGGACAGGTATTTCTTTTTCCCATCCTGCATAGACAAAGGATTTTTTCCAATCTGCACAATAGGATGTGCAGTATCATCACTAGTCTCCACAAATCCTGGTTTTTCCATTTTTCTTGCATCCTCTATCCATTCTGCATGACCTGTCATGTGGTTTGATGCACCTGAGTCAACATACCATACATCATTGCTTTCTTCTGCACTTGTCACAGAATTGTTCATGTGCTGCACCATAAACAAGTGCTCATTTCTTTCATCACCCTGTCTACTAGAAGATGCATAATTCCCTTGTTGCAGTTTTCCATTCATGATGTTATTCTGCTTTTTATAGCAGTCTTTAGCCATATGACCCATTTTACCACAGTAGTAGCATTCAACATTACTGTTTGCATTTTGGCCTCTTTGCCATCCACCACAACCTCTTTGGCTCCCCCTGCCTCTAGAGTTACCACGTCCTCCTCCATAGGACTGGTTTTCTTGAGTTTACTGCATATTCTGATTTCTGCCACGACCTCCAAATCTGCCTCCTCTACCTCTGCCTCTACCTCTTCCAGCATTTGAGTAGAAGACAGCTTCTTTTGAAGTTCCTCCTAAAGAAGATGCACCACCATTTCTCTGTTCCTCAGAAATTAGAAGAGCAATCAACTCCTCAAAATCAGGAAATCTTTCACGAACTGAAATGGATGTCCGAAACTGTGCATAATCCTTTCCTAGACCATTCAAGGTCACAGAAACTAAATCATCATCTTCCACTGGCGACCCAATGGAAGCAAGTGCATCTGCAATCTTCTTCACCTTCATGTGGTAGTCATTGATGCTCATACTTTCTCTTTGCACATTATGCAACTCTTGCTTGAGCTGCATTTTCCTGGCTTGCGTATTTGTACTATACATTTTTGACAAAGTGTCCCATGCCTCCTTTGGCGTACTTGCATCCTGAATATGCACAATCATAGAGTCTGAAATGCTGATAGACAGCCAGTACATAACTTTCCTGGCTCTCTCATGCCATGCTTTAAATGCCTGCATTTGCTGTTGATTGGGAACATCAGGAAGAACTGGTTCTTCTTCATTTCCTGCAACAAATTCCCAATATCCTTTTCCCATAAGGAAATTCGTCATTCTAAACTTCCATGCTTGGAAGTTGTTCTTGTCAAGCTTTTCAGTGACAATCTGTGAGAGAGAATCAGACGCCATTACAGAACACTGCAAAAAATTCTGTCACTGCAAAGAACACAGCTTCAGCCTCACAAAGGCAAATCTGGAAAACTGGCGAAAGTGGTATTTGACCACACAGTCACTTCCTAGTGACGATTTTGCATCAACAGGCAACACGGATGATTCTGTAACTCCCAATGTCTCTGCGCACAAGCATATGATGCAATTTCTACAGTAACTTTTCACCGACCTGTAGAACAGTGCTGCACTGCATAAAATTGGGCCTTTTTCTGAGTGCGTGTAGAAAACTTCCGCCTCCAAAACAGGCCCCGAAATGGCCTCAAATAAAAAAAACAAGGTCGCCAAGGGCTAAAGCCCTTACCTGCAGCATATACTGCCCTCTTGCTTCACCGCGAAGGGCGTCTCAACCTGAGACACTGCACTCTTGCAATTTTCGGCTGTGCTACCTGCAGAGATCTGCTCCCAAAACAGAAAATGAAAGCAACACTGCTCCTCTTACCAGAACACCGCGAGCTTGGCTTGCTTTCTTGAGCTCCTTACCACGAACAAGGCTCTGATACCATGTCAAGATTGTGGGAGAGAAGGAAGGAGTCTCACTTGTAGCTTTTTTGCTTGCACAATGGGAGAATACACACAGAGGTGGAGGCTAAAAACAGTTTTCCTCTTCTTAGTTGTGTAAGCCAAAAAGAACTCTCATACAAAGAAATAGAAGAACCCTATATATGGGTCTTAAACCAAACTCAACTAACTAAGGTGGCATACTAACTGAGCCACGAACTAGAGTAGATAAGGATAGCTATCATGTAGCTATTATTCATGGGCGGTGTACCAACCGCGTCTGCAACTGACACGTCGGTGACATAAATGCACAACGGTCACCCTGGCATATCATGAGTGGAGCTCGATATCTCAACACTTGCAGGAGCATGGCATAAAGCAGCAATATTCATGTAGTCATATCCCACAGCAAAATGGAATTGCAGAAAGAAAAAACAGGCATATTGGAGAGGTATCTCGTGGCATGCTCAATGAAAAAGATATCCCAGATTTTTACTGGGCTGAGGCAGTTGCTACAGCAGTCTACATAATGAATATGACTCCCACTGCAGCAATACATGGCATGACTCCAGAGGAAAGGTATACTGGTAGGAAACCAGATATTTCACATTCGAAAATTTTTGGTTGCATTGCTTATGTTCATGTGCCAGATGAGTTGAGATCCAAGTTGGATCCAAAAGTTGAGAAGTGCATCTTTATTGGTTATTCTCTGCAGCAAAAAGGGTATAGATGCTATAACCCTTCTACTCATAAGTTTACAGTGAGCATAGATGTTATTTTTGATGAGATGAGTAGTTGGTATAAACCAGTAAATGTGATTGATAATGTAGATGCACAAAATGGTAATGCTGCACAGAATTCACAGCAGCAGTCACAAGATATTAGTGGACCTGGAGCATCCTCTAGCAGTGATTCACATTCTTCGCCATGGACAGGAAGATTGAGATCGGGAGAATCTTCTCAAAGCAATGCAGATAGTGGTATACAGGTATCACGAAAAGGAAAAGAGAAGGTAGATCAGCCCATGTTTGATATGAATGCAGGTCACTCTTATGTGGATGGTGAATCCAGTGGCTCAGAATAGAGCATTGATGATGAGTTGGGTATTCCTTCTATTGTTACACCTGGAGTAAGGAAGACCAGGGATGTTTTGAGAGCACCTGGGAGTGAATCTACTTTGCGTAGGTCTACCAGAGCTAGGTATCCTGTGGATAGACTGAAATATGATGGATTTACAGCCATTCACTATGCATATATGATCAAAGTGATACAGGAACCAGAACCCACTTCTTTTGAGCAAGCCATGGGAAAAGAAAAATGGGAGAAAGCCATGGATGAAGAAATGGATGCCTTGGAAGCAAATGCTACATGGGAATTGGTACCTTTGCCTAAAGATAAGAATGCAATTGGTTGTAAGTGGGTTTATAAGGTGAAACACAATGCAGATGGTTCTGTGAATAGATACAAGGCAAGATTAGTAGTCAAGGGGTATGCATAAACATATGGCATTGATTATGAAGAAACATTCATTCCGGTTGCAAGGATGGCAACCGTAAGAGTAGTCATTGCTATGGCTGCATCAAAGGGATGGTCTTTACATCAGATGGATGTAAAGAATGCCTTCTTGCATGGTGATTTGCAAGAAGAGGTCTATATGGAGCAGCCACCAGGATATGTGCATGCTGTCCATCCTGTGTTTCTTTGCAGGTTGAAGAAAGCCTTGTATGGCTTGAAGCAAGCACCTAGAGCATGGTCTGACAAGATAGGACAGTATCTTGTCACTATTGGCTTTCAGATTTCCAAGGCAGATTTCTCACTTTGTGTGAGAAAAACAGAGAAATGCATTATGCTGCTTGTCATTTATGTTGATGATTTGATTATCACAGGTGATAGTGATGAAGATATCCTTCATGTGAAAATGCTATTGAAGCAGAAGTTTGAGATGAAGGATTTGGGAGAGCTGCGTTATTTCTTGGGCATTGAGGTGATTAGATCACCAAGTGGGATATGGCTCTTACAGAGGCAATATGGATTGGACATGCTATCCAAATATGGGATGACAGGCTGTAAGCCTATTTCAGTTCCTTTGGAGCAGAATGTGAAGCTGAGCGCAGATGCAAGTGAGCATCTGGAAGACCCTACTATGTACAGACGCATAGTAGAAAGTTTGCAGATTTGAGCTATGCTGTTGGATTGGTAAGTAGTTTATGCAGGCTCCAAGGAAACCGCATTTGGATGCGGCTAGACGCATACTCAGGCATGTGAAGTCCACATTGTAGTATGGACTATTTTATGAGACTGGGGTTCAGATGCAGTTGCACGGATACACTGATGCTGATTGGGCTGGTAGTATTTCTGATAGACGATCTACCAGTGGATATGTATTCTCTTTTGGGAGTGCTGCAGTCACTTGGAGCAACAAGAAACAGCCTACAGTTGCCTTGTCGAGCACAGAGGCTGAGTACAAGGGTGCAGCAATGGCTGCATGTGAGGTGGCTTGGTTGCATAAGATACTTTATGATATGCATCAGCTTACAGATGGGCCAGTTGTCATTTATTGTGACAACATGAGTAGTATACACTTGGCAAATAACCCAGTCTATCATGCTAGAACAAAGCACATTGAGGTGCATTATCACTATGTGCGGGAGAGGGTTTTACTAGGTCTTATTGATCTAGTTTATGTCAGCACAGAGGATTTGGTAGTTGACATATTTACAAAGGCATTGGGCGCAGAGAAGCTACGTAAGTTCAGAGACCTGCTTGGTGTGCAGGAAGTGGGATTGAGCTCGAGAGGGAGTGTTGAGATATCAAGCTCCACTCGTGATATGCCAGGGTGACCGTTGTGCATTTATGTCACTGACGTGTTAGTTGCAAATGCGGTTGGTACACCGCCCATGAATAATAGCTAGATGACAACTATCCTTATCTACTCTAGTTCGTGGCTCAGTTAGTATGCCACCTTAGTTAGTTGAGTTTGGTTTGAGACCCATATATAGGGTTCTTCTATTTCTTTGTACTAGAGTTCTTTTTGGCTTACATAACTAAGAAGAGGAAAACTGTTTTCAGCCTCCACCTGTGTGTGTATTCCCCCATTGTGCAAGAAAGAAAGCTACAAGTGAGACTCCTTCCTTCTCTCCCACAATCTTGACACACATCTCTTTGTGCCCCCTCTGATTATGTTTTGTATGTAGTCGAACCATTTGTGTCCTAAGCCTAGTAACTTCTCATCGTCTATGCCATGTTAGAGTTGAGTCTATGCCTATGAACATGTAACACACAATCTCTATTAGTTGTCCGATGTGAAAATCCCATATTGATTGGATTCTCACAAAGCCTGCACGGCAAGAGAGTTTATGCGTTCTTTCAAGGAGAGGCTTGATTGGGATTAGTATTTTCAAAAAGACTTAATAGTAGAATCAATCTAGAATCACATAATTAAAACAATTGTAGTATCTAGAATGATATATTCTATATAATAAGATATCTCATCCAAAGAGAGACAAATAAAAAGTCTATCTAACTAGCAAGTGATCCCCCAAGCCTATAACTCAAATGAATGCACATTATATCCAAAACATTAGGATTCTTAAATTATTTCCAACACTAATCACTTCCTCAAATGTTACAGATGGGTGTCACTCAGAGAGAGAGAGAGAGAGAGAGAGAGAGAGAGGGAGAAAGAGAGAGAGAGAGAGAGAGAGAGAGAGAGAGAGAGAGAGAGAGAGAGAGAGCCAAACGAATGCATATGCATAAATTAACATTATTCAACATTAAATTCTCTGCACATGATCTACATGCAAATCCAAACGCAAATCTCTAACCACAAACTGGACATCTAAATGATTCTCAAAACTTTTTTCATTATCAATTACCTTCCTAAGCGCAACGGATGTAGAGAGAGAGACTGTGTGTGCTAATGAAAGAGAGGGAGAGAAACCAATGCATATATGCATTTTATATGAAATTATGATAGTACTTACCAGAGACTTGACGGAGATTCAAGAGCTACCTTTTCCATGACAAAAACAACAGGAGAGTTTGTTAGGGACATAAATCCCTAGGCCTTGAGTTCCATTAATGACCTTAGTCTCTTACTTTCATATATGGATATAATGGTTTGAGATTAGCCTCTGCGATTGTGTCTTTAAATGTCATGGGGCAGAATACCTGCATGTCAGGTGCTGATTCTAATATGCAGGTAGTTGTATTTTCTGGAAGGGAGTCGCATGATTTTTAAATATGGAGAGAGTCAGCGCCAGGTCTTCATGGTCGTTGCAGGCTGTTCTCAATGTTTGTGTCATATTCAAGTATTTGAATCTCTATTTGTGTATTGCGGAATCATAAACGGTTTTTGGTTATGGATGTTGAAGCTTATGTAGAGATTATGTCTATGCTTATGCTCTTTATTCTAGTACCATGGCATGCTCATGTATTCTTTGCTTCCTCCTTGTGAATGCCCTAAAACACTTTGATGATCCCTACCAATTTGAGGGAAATAATCTCTTGATTTAGGCCTAGATTTGGAATCAATCTCTGGGGAATTTGTTTGCAAGATCAGGTGGTAGGAATGCTGATGGCATTGACGATGTATTAGGTGCCTTCTATGGGTAGCATTTATGTCAAACAATTATCCTTATTTATCCAATCCCATTCTTACCAGGAGAATATGTTGTACTTAAGGGAGGTATTGGCACGACAACAGCAAGAGGAAGGTTTTCACAATGATATAGAGGTAGTTGTAGCATTAGGTAGACTGAATGAAGAATATGTTGTACTTGATAGTTAGGGAGATTAGGTTGTGGATCCCTCTGGGGGTACAACATCTATTTATAATTCTCCAGCTAGTTATGAAGAGTCTTTTTCAACTCCTTCAATTTCACCTAATGTTTTAGAAGATGAGGAACCATTACTGCCACCTGAAGATCAAGAAACTCCTCCTAAGTAATCACTAGAGAGGCTGTAGCATATAGTTGGGAAATCAAGTTTATTGAGAAGTACATCATTTCAAGGTATGAAGTCTTTAAAATTTAATCTATTACCACCGTTGTGGAGGCCTCATAAGCCAAACATAATGAATCCCAATTATCTTGTCAACCCAAAGGTTAGAGCTTCTAAGTTTTCAGGAAAGAAAAAAGAAGACCCTGATTGCCATGTAGCCCAATTTGAAACTCGGTGGACAACAAGTGGATTTAACCACATGTATGGTGATTAGGTTAAGAAGCAATAGTTTGCAGCCACATTTCAGGGAAAAGCTATGGATTGGTTCAGTAGTTATGGAATGGGAGCATTTAATAGATATGTGAAAGGGAGAGATGGATCGAAGCTTGGACTCCAGAGCTATGGCAGGAGAGCAAGAGCAAGAAAGAGAGAGACAAGAAATGGGAACTCCAACAGTCACAATGTGTGACCGGGCCCTTCCTTTATTCAAACCGTCACTAAAAGAATAAAGAATAAAGTGACGGTGACGGGTGCCCTCCACCTGCAGTGTGCAATGGCGGTGACTGTCAGTGTAGTAATACACGGGCGGCTAGGCAGAGGCGCCTTTACCCCCAACAACCTCCCACTTAAAGGCGAATCTGCCCCAATGAGGAGTGAAAAGAAAAAGAAAAAAGATAGTACAATAGGATGCGGAAAGACGTCATCTCATCCCATGCCCATCAACCTCCTAAGGAAGACAAAGCACTCTATAGAGAGGCTTTTCGCGAGCAGATCTGCAGGATTCTGGTCAGCAAGATCTTGACAAGATCAACAGACTTGTCCTCAACAACCCCACGTATGAAGTGATACCTCACCTCAATATGTTTCATCTTCGCATGGAAGACCAGATTCTTGGCTAACTGAATAGCACTCATAGAATTCGAATGCAGTGTAGGGATATCATCAATACCAAGGTCAACAACTAAACGACCCAACCAAATGGCCTCCTTGCAAGCCTCAGTGGCTTCAACATACTTGGCCTCTGTAGTAGAAAGGGCCGTGCATTTTTGCACCTTGGACATCTAAGAAACATCACCTCCAGCATATGTGAATACATAGCCGGAAGTGAACTTCCTACTATCTGCATGTCCTACATAATTAGAGTTGGTGTACCCCATGACTCCTATATCCTGGTTGCCATAGCATATGCACATATCTGCAGTGCCCTTCAGGTACCTCATGATACCCTTCACGGCATCCTAATGCTTCTTGCTAGGTGTAGCCATATAGCGTGCCACAACACCAACTGCAAAGGCAATATCTGGACGAGTGGCTATCATGGCATACATAAGACTACTCACTGTGGATGCATAGGGAATCTTGGCCATCTTGGCCCCCTACTCATCTGTCTGTGCACAATCAGCCTGTGATACCTTCACATAAGAAGGCAATGGACAACCAATAGGCTTTACGTCCTGCATGCGGAAGAGCTCAAGGACTTTATGAATGTACTCCCTCTGTGACAAGTAGAGGAGTCCCTGATGCCTGTCACGTCTAATGCGCATACCAAGTATGTGAGTGGCCTGTCCCAGATCTTTCATCTCAAAGCTCTTCTTGAGCTGAGCCTTAAGAGCATCTAGCTCATCATGAGCTTTCCCTGCTATCAGCATATCATCCACATCGAATATCAAAATCAATAAAGAACCATCACGGGCTTTCTTCGTGTAAAGACACGGATCCATAGCACTCCTACTATAGCCCTGTGACTGCATAAAGGCATCAAACTTATGATATCACTCTCTAGGTGCCTGTTTCAAGCCATAAAGACTTTTCTTCAATTTGCACACTAGGTGCCCCCTGCCAGGTTCTGCAAAGCCCTTAGGCTACTACATATAAATCTCCTCATGCAAGTCCCCATGTAAGAAAGCCATCTTGACATCCATCTGGTATAAATCCAAGTCAAGCTGAGCAACCAAAGCCAAGACTAAGCGCAGGGTGGTCATCTTAACCACAGGAGAAAAGACCTCATCAAAGTCCACACCATGCTCCTGCTTAAAACCCTTTGCTACCAATCTAGCCTTGTATGCTGGCTTGGGGTGTCCAACAGTACTTTTCAGCTTGTACACCCACTTGCATGGCAAAGCATTTTTGCCCATAGGCAAGGAAACCAAATCCCAAGTCTCATTCTTATGTAAGAAGTCTGTCTGAGACTGCATAGCCCTCTCCCAAGAGTGATTGTCACCCCTGCACATAGCCTCATCATAAGTGAAAGGCTCTCTTGCATTTGTAACCAAGACATAGTGCATCAAGGGCTGAAATCTATTAGGTGGACGTCTGTCTCTAGTAGACCATCTCACGGTAGGCTCTATTGCCTGCCTAGCTGCCTGCTCAACACCCTGACCATGAGCATCTGCGGCAGCTGTAGGCTGTCCAAGTGGCTGTGCGGGAGCTCTCGGCTCCTCCTGAAATATGACCCTGCGGATCTCAACAACTCTCTCAGGCTACCTATGCATCTTGTCTTTATGGAAGACTACATCATGACTGCGGATGACTTTCCACGCCTGCGGATCCCAGAGATGGTAACCCATATCGCCTGCATCCCCATAACCAAGGAAAATGCATTTGGCACTCTTAGAATCCAGCTTACTCCTCTTGTCCCTAGGCAAATGACCCCTCACATCCAAAGACACGGAGATGCGCATAAGAGGCATTGTGGCCTAATATGGCCCTTTTTCCCACAATGGTGACAAGTAACATCTACATTCCTGCCACGGGATTTGCTACGTGACTTCCCACGAGACTTGGATCGAGATTTCTAAGAATCCCATCCACAGCCACTACCTTTGCCATACTTTCCATATCCATCATTCCTACCTCTAACTGTCATAGCATGCGACACACGAGAGGCATCCAAATTCTTACGATTAACCTCTTCCTATAGAAGAGCACTCTCAACATCAGATAATTTCAAGGTAGCAGTAGAGGCACATAATGCAGTGCGGAATACATCCCATGACTCATTAAGAGTACCAAGCAAGAAAAGAGGAGTGACGTCCTCTGCAAAAGTGATGTCCTACGAAGTCAAGTTCTTGAGTATAGCATGGAATTGGCTCAAGTGAGTAGACATAGTCACATTCTCCTTCATGCGCAAATCCATAAGCTGCTTCAGCCAATACATCTGACTTGCTGGACTTTTCTTGTCATAGAGATTCTTGATTTTATCCCACAACTGCCATGCACTATGTTCTTCCTCAAATACATTGTAGTGAACCTGTTTTGTGAGAGATAAGACTATAGTGGACTTGCATAACTCATCAAGCTCAAGCCATTCCTCATTTGGCATAGTTGCAGACGGATACCTGCTCAACCTCAAAGGTTTGATATGTGATTTTTGCACCAACACTTGCCAAATCTGGCTCTTCCAATAAGAGTTATTCATACCATCAAGCTTAGTGATGTTGAAAATAGCATGATCAGTGGCCATAACGTAGGCTAGAAGACTGTAGACAGTTCAAAATTGCTTGCTGTTTATTACTGCAGAAAATGACCAAAAAAATCACCAAAATCGAGGGACAATGGCTAGAAAAGTGGAACCAAAGTTGCTGCCCACCAGGTACTAGTGAAAGTACATTATTTCAGAGTATTTTAGCATGAAAAATCCATGTCAGTCCATAGGTATATGCTTGCTGTAATAAATTATAGATTTCAGTAAAATAGAGCTAACTGTGCCAAAATCAGATCCCAAGGCAATCAGATATTGCCAAGACCAAAGCCAGCATCATGCGGGCATAGCATAAGCATATGACGATTGATAAGCATGAATCCAATACCCAAGTATGTCATACAAACATCTGCCAGTGAGTAGGCACACCCCCCCAGTCAACGGGGCAAAGTGTTCCTGCCAGTACCAAAACTTGACACAAGTAGGTGTCAGTTCACAAAGATACGGATCCAAAACTAAGACTCAGCTCATAAGCATACAATGAACCAAGACATATAATGTATCATCCCAAAGGGTAAGAAATCCCAAAGTCTGAAGTGTCTATAACTGCTCAATAGCATGTAACTGCTCAATGCATAAAAGTACCGCCTGCTAAATGTCTGATAAGCATTCAAGAATGCTCCCACTATTACAAAAGTAATATGTACAAGCTCAAGAGATCAAGCCAAGGCAAGACATAGTGCCAATGACATAAGTCCAAGACAATACATCAATAGTACATCCCGAACATGTAGGCGGTAGAGCATCCGTATGTAGCATCCATAAGCATGTAAGATATCAAATACATCCCAAGATACAACTCTGGCAAGACAATAAATAGCTCAAGTAAGCTTCGGAAATCCAAGGTCAAGCCAAGACAGAGCTCCAGTAGCAATCGGCTCCAAACAATGTAAGTAGCATGTAGTAATGGCATAGGCTAAGCATGTCAAGACCGGTCAGATATAAGCAACACATATGCCATAAGTACATCTAAAATGGAGGATCCAAATGCTTTGCAAAGTGAGCTCAAGCTCAACCAACGATCCCGAATCAAAACCAAGCTCTATGTCGAGCCCCAAGTGCCAATACATCACCATATATGCCTGAAACATAGCCCGAAAAGCATAGGCATAAGCATACATGAGTAAAACAACTTCAGCCCAACTATGTATAGTAGTGATTTACTATTCAAAATGAGAATTTCAGCACCAAAATCAGTTCTAAATGGTTGCCAAACAATAGGCATACATTCCCCTAACATTCGGGCATCAAACGGGACTAACCGGGCATCAAATGACAATGCCAAACAAGCTATAGCATCAAATGTCAATGTAACACTATCATAAACTGCCTGTGGACTGTTATGATAGTCCCAAAATAGTATTAAATTAGTCCAAATGCTATGCCAACACATCAACCATCAAACAGCTGCCAAAGAAATGGCCAAGAGACTCGGAATTGCTAGTATAATCCTAATGTCAAGATAGCATAGTAGGTTCTAATGATGCAGCCTAGGCCTAGACCTATGTAGCTAGCTGTAGTTAATCAGATTATGTCAGACATAGTGCCTTAGAGGCCTTTTAGGGGACCCAAAAGAATGCATGCAAGACAACCTCAGAGAAATTTTCAAGAACAGCAACAACCTATACAAATGGGAGCATGCCATTATTGTGGTGGTCAAGGGCATTTTGTTGGATCCAACTGTGAACTTTGGGCAAGGCATAGGACTGAGAGAGAAATGCCAGTAGTAGAAAGGTCACGCAATGATGGGAGACCTGTAGGAGCATCTTATCCATAGCAACCACCTGCCCTGGTCACATCTATCCTAAAATAGTTCCTAAGGGGTCAAAAAATGTGTCAAGAATATCAATCGTTGTAATTTTGCATGTTGAATGTGATTTTCCTAATTGCATTCAAGTGGAAGAATATCCGAATGAAGCATTGGTACTAGCAGTCATTAGGAGTCAAGCAGGCCCAAAGCTGGATTGGCAAGAACAAGAGAAGACAAGGAAAATAACCATAAGGCAAGTTAAAAAGTTTCAGAAGCTTGCGGAAAATTCTCGATTTGAGCAATTGGATGATAGTAGAGGTTCTGGAATGCAGTTCCCTGAACTGTAGGAGCAGTCTCCTGAACTGCAAGAGTAGTGCCCTGAACATCATGAATAGTTTTTTAAAGGCTTAGGTTTTGAAAAGTCACAGCAAGGTGGCTCTGAAGAGTTATTTCATGCTTTAGCAAAGTGTTCTTTGGACTTAACCCTAGAAAAAATCTTGGATTTAATTCTTGGTTTTAAGGAAAAGCTATTGTTGAAGCTTAAACAGAAACACAAGGAGGTGTTTGATAGTACAGTAGTGCAGGATCAGGAATTTCTTGATTGTCAAGCAGTTATTCTGACTCAGCAAAAGGTGGTGGACTATCAAGTTCCTACAATTTAGGTGAAATATTTTGGAAGGAATCTTGAAGATGTATTGTTGTGATGGTGGTTCGGGAGTGAATATACTACCTAAGCATATATATTTGGCAACAAAGCAAGATCAATTGCTACTAGCTCCATTTTAGGTTAGATGGCAGATTAGAGAATATTACAACCTTTGGTTATTCTATGGAACCAATTGATCAAAGTGGTAGGCTTGAAGTTCAAAATAGGCCTTGTGGTTCTAAGAATGTCAGAAATAGAATATTCTTATAAGATGCTTTTGGGTAGACCTTGGTTTAAGTTGGCTAAGTTGAAACAGGATTGGGAAAATGATTATGTTTGTATTCCTAGGGGCATTAAGGAGGTTAGGTTGTCTACAGTGAATAGTTATGTTGAAAAGTTCAGCCAGACCTGTAGTGGCTTAGACCATTAATTTGGTGGATGATGAGGATGAATTATTTTTGCAAGAAAATCCTTATGTAGTCCCAGTTTTTGAGATTAATGTTAATGGTATTATTCAAGGATATCAAGAGTTTCCTCTAGTGGAGGGGAATGCAAGTTTGGAGCGACAAACTGTTTATTCTGCAGTCCCAAATTTGTCTAGACAGCAATGTGTTATTATTCCTGAAGAGTAGAATCAACTTGATGTTCATGAGAGGTTAGGAACTTATCAGGGAAAAGTGATTCATGACCCAGGAAGTAGTTCTCCTGAAAGCAAATGCAGCATTGGACCTGAAAATCAACAATTGATAGAGGATCAAGCAAAAGGATAATCCTGATATACAGGAAGAGGAAGGGCAGAAAGCTATTCTTCAAGCTAAACAAAGGGAGGAGCATACCATGAGAAGATTTGCAAGGGTAGTTGAAGAGGAGGTGCAAGAAGTTAATTTGAATGAACAAGGGGAAGGAAAACCTATCAAAATGAGCATTTATGTAGATGAGATATTCAAATTGGATCTTATCAAATTATGTTAGGAATTTCAGAATATTTTTGCTTGGGATTATACAGACATGAAAGGGTTTGACCTAGTAGTGTATTAGCATAGTATCAACTTGAAAAAGGATGCTAAACCAATTATTCAAAAGCGATATCAAATGAATCCTAACTATGCTAAGCAAGTTAAGGAGGAAATTGATAAGTTGTTGAAAGTTGGACTCATTAAACCGGTCAATGAGGCGACTTGGTTGTCCCCCATTGTTGTTGTACCTAAGAAGAATGGCAATACTAGAGTTTGTGTGGATTATAGGAAGTTGAATGCAGCTACAGTTACTAATCCCTTCCTGCTACCTTTTACTAATTCCTTGCTTGATGATGTAGTAGGACATGAAATGTATAGTTTTTTGGATGGATTTCAGGATATAATAAGATCAAAATGCATCTAGATTATATGGATAAAACTGCTTTTATCACTGAATGGGGAACTTATGTCAATACAATGATGAATTTTGGCTTGAAGAATGGACCTCCCGAATTTCAAGGAGTTGCTCATAAAGCTTTTGGGCCCTATTTGACAACTTTTATGAGGGTTTTTATTGATGCTTTTAGTGTGTTTTCCCTAAAAAGTGATAATTTGAAGCATCTTGGACAATGTTTTGAAAGATGTAGAAAATTTGGTATGTCTTTGAATCCTTTTAAATCTATTTTTGCTACAAAACGGGGATACTTCTAGGGCACATTCTTTCTGAAGAAGGCATGTCCATATATCCAAGGAAAATTGCTATGATTCAGAAAGCAAAACCTCCAACTAATGTGTAGGAAGTTATGAGATTTGTGGGCCAAGTGAAATGGCATAGTAGATATTTGAGATATTTGTCTCATATTTGTTTTCCTCTTACTACACTAACCAGGAAGGGTATGCAATTCATGTGGAGGTTTGATTAGGAAAAGGCTTTTAAAGTTCTCAAAAAGATGCTTGTAGTGGCTCCAATATTGCAATCTCTGATATGGGATTTGCCTTTTCATGTATTTGTGGATGCTTTTGACATTGCAGTGGGAGCAATGCTTATGCAGGATAAAGTATCAAGCTGGTTTAGACCAATTTACTATGCTAGTAGGAGATTGAGTGCTGCTGAACAGAATTACTCAATTACAGTAAGAGAAGCACTTGGTATGGTTTTTTCTTTGCAAAAATCAGCATTATTTGTTAGGGAACCAAGTGATTTTTCATGTGGATCATTAGGCATTGTTGTTCTTGATTAACAAACCTAAGTTAACTGGAAGGTTAGCTAGATGGATGCTAATGTTACAAGAGTTTGATTTTAAGGTTATTCATACTCTTGGCAAAGAGCATGCAGTTGGCAGATTATTTGAGTAGACTAGATGATGATGATCCTGAAGTTGGGGTTCCTGATCAGCTTCTAGATGCAGAACTGTTTGAAGTATGGGTTCTTAATCCTGATTCATATTATGATCAGTTGTTGCATTTCCTGAAGGAAGGAGTTATGCCCGCACACCTTACTTCAAATCAAAGAAGAAGATTGGCATTAAAAAGTCAATCATTTTAGGTTATTATGAATGTTTTGTATAAAAGAGGAGAAGATAACGTTATGAGAAGATGCGTTCATGAATACAAGTAGCCAACAGTTCTGCATAAAGCCCATTCTAGACTGTCAGGTAGTCATTTTTCAGGGGAAATCATAGGCAAGAAAATATTGCAGGCATGTCTGTGGTGGCCTACTGTGTTAAAGGATGCTCATCAGTATGCTAAAGAATGTTTGCAATGTTTGAAGGAAAGTCAGCCCCTTGACATGGATAGAATGCAAGATCATCCTGTCTTACCACTTGAGCCATTTCAAAAGTGGGGAATTGATTTTGTGGGGCTGCTTAAGCTAGTAGCTAAGAGAACTGGTAACATATATATTTTGGTTTGTACGGATTACTGTACCAAATGGGTGGAAGCTCAAGCATTGAAGGACAATAAAGTAGCTAGTGTGGCCAAATTTTTGGATTCTAACATTATGACTAGGTTTGGTTGTCCTATTGAGTTGATAAGTGATCGAGAAAACATTTTTTGAATCAAGTTATTAGGGAACTAACTATCAGGCACATGATTTTGTATAAGAAGTCTACTCCTTATCATCCTCAGGCTAATGGTCAAGCTGAAAGTTCAAATAAGATTTTACTCCACATTTTGAAGAAGATTGTTGAGGATAATGTTAAAATACTGAGAATGCATGCTATGGAGGATCACTGATGAGCAAATAGACAATCATAATGAGGCAGAAGCATTAACAAGGAAGAATGCATGATATGGAGGATCACTGATGAGCAAATAGACAATCATAATGAGGCAGAAGCATTAACAAGGAAGAAAAACTAATATTATCCAAGCATAATGCAAGTACAACTAATTGATAGAATGAGTATGTGGATGAGTGCGTTTTATAGGCTTACAGTAGGTGGTATTGGTAGGTGGAGATAGGTGGAAAGGGACCATGGTATTCAACAATCTGGTTTTAATAAACCGTGCATACATGACCGAGTCTAAGGCTTTATTTGCAGTCTATTTCTTTGCCTTGTTTGTCCCATACAGAGAGGCTATGGTGGATGTGATTGCACATTTCTCAACATCCCTCCTCAATCACAACCGTAAAAGACACTGAGTATAAAGAGGCTGTCGTGAGTAGAACCTTGCTAAGTGTAGACATGGAAGAAAAAAACAACCATACAAAGCTAGAGGCTGTTACAAGACCTCACTAAGTGTGTAGAGGCTGTAGTGTGCAAAGGCTACATGAGGAGTTTAGGAGCTTATGGTGGGAATATAAGGCAAGTCCACATGTTAAACTTTAAGAAAGTATATCATCAAAAAATGAACTACAAAAGAGGGACTGATGAGTCTTATCCTTTTGTTCTTGGAGTTCTTCTCCTTCTTCTTCAATGTTGTCTTCATCTTCTTTGACTGTAGCAAGATATGCTCTTTGAGACTTTTTCTTAGCATAGCAAAATTTCTCAATATGCCCAGATTTCTTACAAAAGTCACAAACTACACTCTTCTTTCCTTTCACATAGAGGAGTTACTGGTCTCCTCTTGGGATGCTTGTTTCTCCTTTGTTCTTGATCTTATTTTCCTCTTCTAGGAGAGAGGCTTTGATGTCCATATGTTTCGGCTATAGCATGTTGATTAATGTGGTAGACACATTATCAAATTCAGGTGGAAGACTTTTGAGAAGCACTCTAATGAAAATGTCTTCATCCATCTTCAAGTTGATTCTTACAAGTTGTGTCAACAAGCTTTCCATATAATTCAAATGAGTTGCAAGTGAGGTATTACTTTGCATGTCGAGCCTAAAAAATTCAATTAGTAAACCATATTTTGAGGATTTGGAATGAGCTCCAAATAAGATTTCTAATCGATCCCATGTCGCGTAAGAGGTTTCACAATCATCAACATGATGAATGTAGGTGTCATCAAGTTTGAGCTTGATAATAGCTTGAGCCTTATCATCATTTTTATCCCATACAATTGAAAGTGCAGCTTCCCTTGGTTTCTTCTCTTGACCACTTGTGATTGACCACAAGCCTTTCTTCATTAGGATCAATTTGATCCTAGTTTGCCATGTATGGAATCCAACACCATTGAATCGAGATGTCGTGAATCCTTACCCATTTTGAGATTGCAAGATCAGTAGCAAATTAGCTCCAAACAATTCCAGTTTCAGTTGAGTACAAGTGCTAAGAATCACTAGGTGATTAGTGTCAAGAGATACTAGGTAATTTAGTGACTATGATGCCCTTGAAGTTGGAATCTTCAAGATCCAATGCAAGTCCGAGTCTTCCCCTCCTTGATTTGATGCTAGAGTTGCAAAAAAAAATCAATTTTGATTAGAGACAAAGCTGATTGTGTTAATTGATATTAGTGCTAAAAGCACTAGATGAGTGTCAATGGACACTGTTTCTTGAAATGCTTGAGAATCTTGTTAAGATCTCCTCTCCTTGCTGGTAAATAACTTGAATGCTTGCTAAAGATTGAGTGCTGGAGAAGATTAGAGAGTCCATGACTTGATTTAAGCCACAGGAGTGAGAGAAGGAAGTAAAACAAGAGCTTAAGCTTGATAGCTATGGAGTTTGCATTAGGGTTTCAGGGGGCAGCCTAGTTTTTCACCTCCTGTGAGTTGAATACTTTATCATTTCCAATTTTTTTTGATAGAAATGAAGCTTAGGAAGTAGGCTATCAAAGCCCTATGATGCTTGTCAGCATCACGACGTGTATAGGTGGAATTCGACATACGAACAACAGAAGGTGCAATCTAGATAGCGTGTTATTGCAGGTGCAATGCTCACGTAGAGAGACAACAATGTTGGGCTTTGAAGTGATAAGGAGGAGCTCCTAGAGCAAAGGAAGAGTTCTCTAGAAGAAATTACGAGCTGAAATGGCCCAGTTTGAGAGATTCAAGCCCTCCACTGAAGGTGGGTGGCTATGGAGGTAGGTGAGATATTCATGGCAAAGTGGAGGGAGCCAGAAATTCAAACTGGAATGACTCAATTAATGGCCTGATGACTTATTGACTTAAAACCCACTCTGATACCATGTTAAAATACTGAGAATGCATGCTATGGAGGATCACTGATGAGCAAATAGACAATCATAATGAGGCATAATCATTGACAAGGAAGAACAACTAATATTATCCAAGCATAATGCAAGTACAATTGATTGATAATGACTGATAGAATGAGTGTGGGGATGAGTGCCTTTTATAGGCTTACAGTAGGTGGTATTGGTAGGTGGAGATAGGTGGAAAGGGACCATGGTATTCAACAACCGTGATTTTAATAAACCGTGCATACATGACCTAGTCTAAGGCTTTATTTGCAATCTATTTCTTTGCCTTATCTGTCCCATACAAAAAGGCTATGGTGGATGTGATTGCACATTTCTCAACAGATAATAGGGATGATTGGGATGTAAAACTTGATTCAACATTATGGGCTTTTAGGATAGCATACAAGGTTTCAACATGGCTTACACCTTTTAGGCTTGTTTATGGGTTGGAAGCTGTAGTACCTATGGAGTTTGTAGTACCAAGTCTAAGGATTGCAGTAACACATAAGTTGGATCCTCCAGAATCAGTGAACCACAGATTAGGACAACTCCTAAAGTTAGAGGAGGATAGGGTTCTTGCTGCCTGCATTTCAAGAATTATGCAGCAGCAGAGACAAGCTTGGGTGAACAGACATATCAGAAAGAAAATCTTTCAGGAAGGTGATTGGGTTGTGGTGTATAATTCTCGACTCGGCAAGTTTTCACATAAATTGAAACTCTGTTATGCAAGTCCATTTGTGATATTTGGGGCTACTCTGCCAAGTTAGGGGAGTTACGAATTTGCCAAGAAAGCAGTTGACCATCCAAGTTAGGGCGATGAGGTTGCCCAAGATTTATTGACCTTAATATAAGGAAACCTAAGGTATTGACAATTGGGTCAACAGGGTATAAACCCTAACCTAAGGATAAAGGGTAAACCAAGCAACTTAGCTTACGAAACCCTTGGGATCTTGCCAAGTCGCGATTGATTTCAGATCAAATGCTAGATGTATTTGGAGAGAAGGATTCACACCTTAGCAATTGGCTGTACAAATGACCACTGGAATGCTTGTGATTGTACACTTAGGAGCACTGTTTGTACTTCTTTGGTCAAGGAACTAATGCCAGAAAAATAACTAATGCTTCAGGTTGAAAGCTTGGAGGGAGAGGCAGTATCAGTTACCTCCGACTGTCTGCTTGACCCTATCCAAGGGGGTTGTTAGCCGCGCCAGGTACCTGGACCAAACCTGTCGCGAGAGGTCTCTCGTGGGTACTGCTTGGAGCAAGAGGACACTTGGGTGCTAGGGGAGGCTTTGGCCATAAATCCCTTGCCTTCGGATCCTTGCACAAGAGGCCAACAAGACTCGAGATGGGATCTCGAGGCCTGCATACTAGTTAATGGGCGGAACTTGGAATAGCGATCCCTGAGGATTGCTGGAATAGCCTTCGGGCAGATTATATGATGTATTCCAAAGACTGATAAATAAAGATCGAATGTTGAAAAGAAACTTGCTTGACATTGTTTTTCTATGTTAGTGTCTAAGTTATGTGAAGGAACCAGTGATTAATTAGTTAATTAAGGAAGCTATTTTTGCTTTTCAAACTAAATGTGTTAGGTAATTAGATAACTAAAGCAACTTGAGGAAAGTGCGATGGATGTGGCCCTGGGTTCGTCCTACGGAAGGGTGGTCCCGATTGGCCGGAAACTTTTCTCAAAGGAATTGACAGCAAGGTAATAATGACCTAGAATCTAGAAAGCTAGAATCCCGATTTATACTATTTTAGGGGAATGGAATGGGACTATGCCTTACGGGCAGAGAGGTCGAGCTTCGCATCCCTCTCATTTCCCATTCTCCTTGAAGCAAGTGCAGTATAAATCCTCTTCGACCCTAATGTTTCTACGCAAAGTAGTTCGTCTGGAGCTCGACGCTAGTTACCTCCTAGGAACTTGACCATTAGGGAAACCCTGATTCAGGTCGCGGTCCTAAGTGGGAACGGTCGGAATGCTTCCGCTTCGTGGCAGACTCGGGAAGACCTAGATTGCAAACCTTGTGATATTCCTTGGGAGTGCCAGGCGGCGCTTTCTGGACTCTCTTCCTGATGGGCTGCTAAGACATGTCCTACAAGTGGATAGGTGGACACGTTACAGTTGGTATTAGAGCAAACCAATGGGATCTAATATTTACAAGAAAACTTATTGAGGGGAAGTAGAGCAATGTTGCCGTTAAGAACATTTCCTTACTTACTTATGGATGCTGGCCTGCAGAGTCACGAAGCATGGAACAAATTCTTGGTGTTTCAAGTTATGTTTATGTCTGCAATGCGTGCTTCTGATTATCGACGGAGGCTAGGTATGATGAATATCCTAGACCGCATCTACAATCCTTCACCCCTATACATGGAACGGAGATGGACGGGTGAACCAGGAATTTATTACATAACTGCCCACCGACTTGCGTACCTTCAGACCAACTTGAAGAGAATCAAGTGGATGGAGGACTTAAAGATCGTGAAGCCATTCATCTTTATCGAGGCTCACACAAACCCAACCCTACATGTCGGCGGTCGAAAGGTCAAGAAGAACAAGTACGTGTACGAGGAAATGACTCGAATAATCCTTGCCGACAGAATCAAGGTGTTGGGACGTTATGAGAAGAACGGGTATCAAAGGAAAGGATACCCTAAGCTTCCTATGACCTATCGATTCCTGAAAATTCATGACCCTCTTCATATTATTACTCAGTTCCGGTAGAATGTAACACAATCTTATTTTCCCCAACTGATGTGCCAATCAGCTTGTTCTACCTTCCCAAAAATAATTGTACTCAGAAGGGCTATGCCCACATGAATGAAATAGATTTTTTTTATCAATGACTGTCTTGGCTGTAAGTGTTGGTAAAGGAGTTAAGTGATTAGGCCACTTGGCTACAAGCTCAACTAGGCATGTAATGTAATGTGAGAAACGTTTAGCAAGTTTTTAACATAAAGAATCTTATTGCCGAGGTGCAACCTCAAGTGCAGATTCCTAGCCCGACCCCTACACCAAGTACAGCTGTAATTCAGGAGAAGAAGTTTTTTCTCAAACAAATCAAGCCACCAAAATTCAATGGTAAGGGAAGGACCATCCAAATTGATGCCGAGATTTGGATCAAATCTATGGAGGATTATTTCAAAGCAGCAGGTACTGCACCCGCTAACCAAGCTATGCTCGCCAAACTAAAGCTTACCGACGAAGCAAGACTTTGGTGGAAACAATGGTGCAGAGACCAAGGGATCTTGGAAGGGTCAGTTACCTGGGAGAAGCATAAAAAAGCTGTGCAAGATTGATATCTACTACCTGCCTACCGCACACAAAAGATGAACGAATTCTATGAATTAAAACAGCTTGGATTATCCCTGGATGCATACTATTCAAAGTTTGTCTCTCTTTCAAAGTACGCACCACAAATGGATATGACACAACAGGTGTCAAAGTTTTGTGTCGGATTAAATCCACCCATAAACACCCGCCCAGAATCAATGCGCCCAACAGACCTTCAAGATGCCCTCATTCGAGCTGCGCCCATAATACAGGAGGTGCAGACCAAGCCAAGAAATAACAGGACTTGGTCTTACAAGGATTAGAACAAGGGAGTGTATAGGTCTCAGGCTAAGAGAGTGCAGGGCCAAAGTCAGGGGCAAAGGGAGAAAGCCAGGACCAACACTGTCAACAATTTCATTCCTACCCAAGGTAATGGCCGCAATCTCCGTTGCTTTGATTGCTGCTTTGATTGCAGCACCTCTGTGAGACTGATCTATTAAAGAAGCAAGTATCAATTGTATGGTCACCTGCGGAACAGACCAGCTTTGACAATCTAAAGCAAAGCTTGGTATCAACACCCATCCTGAAACTTCCTGATCTTAGTAAGGAGTTCGAAGTGATAATTGATGCTAGCACACTTCCCTTAGGATGTGTGCTTATGCAAGAAGGTCATCCTGTAGCATACTCTTCAAGGAAACTGAAGAGCCATGAAAGGAATTATGCTACCCATGATCTGGAGCTGTTGGTTGTCATCCATGCTCTCAAACTTTGGAGACACTACTTGCTGGGTAACAAATTTACCCTAGTGATGGACTACAAGAGTCTTAAGTGGATTTTTACCCAGAATGAGCTCAATATGAGGCAACGTCGATGGATTGAGGTATTGGAAGAATATGATTTTGAAATCAAATACCGGCTTGGAAAGGAGAATGTAGTTGCTGATGCACTTAGTCGCAATCCATTTTTGAATTATCTGATTTTGCAAGATCCATCAACAGCCAGATCTCTAGCCACAAAGGTATCCATGCCAAACAACCCAATTCTTGAGGTAGCTAGAGAAGAGGCATGTCATGACCCAACCTATCAGAAATTGCTAAGGGAGATCCCCATCAAGGATCAAGACCCGAAGCTACAAACAAAGTATCAAGAATTCTCTATCAATAGTGGACTTGTCTACTATAGGACGAGATTATGTATACTGGCAAGCCAATCACTCAAGCAGAAGATACTTTGGGAAGCCCATGACTCCCCTTTCTTAGGACATCCTGGCTATGCCAAGTCCCTCAATGGGGTCAGAAAGAGCTATTATTGGGATAGGCTCAAAGGTGACATTCTCAAATATGTCACGGAATGTTTGTCTTGTCAACGCATTAAGGCCGAACATGTCAAAATGCCAGGGAAGTTGCAACCACTTGACATTCCCCAAATGAAATGGGAATTCATTAGTATGGACTTTGTTGTTGAAGTTCAGGGAGGATACAACTCCATTATGGTTGTGGTAGATATACTCACCAAGGTTGCACATCTTATCCTTGTTAAGACAAACTATAAAGTCTCAGACATTGCAAGGCTATTCATCAAGGAAATATTCAAACTGCATGGGTTACCCAGAAGGATCATTAGTGATCATGACTCTCTCTTCACCTCACACTTCTGAAGAGCTATCTTCAAGGCCATTGGGACTCAACTCTGTTTCAGTATAGTTTACCATCCCCAAACTGATGGTCAAACGGAACGAGTAAACCAAGTCATTGAAGATATGCTTAGGGCACACTGCTGTCGCGAACCCAAAAAGTGGATTCAATATTTGCCACTGGTTGAGCTTGCCTACAATGCTTCTTACCAACAAAGTATTCAGATGACCCCTTTCAAGCATTCTATGGGCACGATTGTCGCACTCCTTTAAGCTTTTCGGATCCAACCTTGAGGTTGAAGCTTCAAAGCAGATGCTGGAAGACATGGATGACCAAATCAAGTCAATAAGACAGGACATCCAAGCCGCCAAGGACAGACATAAGGCTTACGTGGGCCTGAAACGTCAAGACAGATCCTTCGTTGAAGGTGATATGGTCTTCATTCACGTACGTCCAAAGAAGAGTTCCCTATCCTTGGGTGAATGCAAAAAGCTAAGTCCAAGGTATTGTGGACCCTATAAGATTCTCAAGTGCCTAGGGTCTAATGCTTACAGATTACAACTCCCTGAAAACCTAAAAGTTCATAATGTATTCCATATCAGTCTATTGAAAAAGTATGTGCCTAACCCTAGTCACATGCTTGATGATCAACAAGTTGTAATGCCTAGCCAAGGAGTCCTTGAGCTACGGCCTGATAGGATCTTAGATGTTAGGGAGAGGCATTTGAGATCCAAGACCTTGAGAGAATACCTCATCCAGTGGAAAGATTATCCCGAAGAGGATGCCACTTGGATGGATGAAAGTACTCTCAACCAACAATATCCCCAGATCTTCTCGAGATTTGGACATCTCGATTCCTCTAAGGGGGAGAGAATGTAATATTTCCGCAATGAAATATTGAAGCCCTAGATCTCGCGCAAAAGCTACTTAAAGTAATCTCCTGCATCAATAAAATTTTGGGCTAAGTACTCCCTCCGCATGCATCAATAAACTCCAGCCCGAGTTGTGCATAAGGGACAGTGGCTCAAAAACCTAGTCCACCACAGGAACACCCCTTCACGGGAAAAAAATGGATAATTTTTGCAAAATTTTCTATGGATAAACTCCCTCCCCTTCAACCGTTGCATGGTGGGGAGAGGGAGTATGTGTGGATCTTGAGTGGTGGAGGGCATGAGGAGGAGGCATGCAGCCGCCACTTGTGTGGCTACCCCCCCTAAGCTTGAGGGGGGGATTGATTGAGTGTTGCCCATTGCTGCCGCCGTGGAGGAAGCTGCTGCCACCGCCCTGGTCATGCCACCAGGATGCCGCCTTCATCATTGCCACCATCATCATCATCATTATCATCATCGTCATCGTCATCTTCACCTCCATCGTTATCATCTCCATCATCATCATCAATCATCACTCTGTCTCCACGTCATCCCTATTATAGAAGCTTGGAAGCTTTTATTGGAAGCTTCTAACTAAAGCTTCCATAGGCGTAGTTCACCCGTGCCTCTCAGGATTTGTCAAAACCGTGTTTGCAAGGCCCAATTTCTGTGCAAGGAAGTAATCTCGGGCAGAAGTGACTTCATAACACGTAAGAGAGCCAAGGGGAAGCTTCTTGAATCGAAATTCTACTGCGTCAATGGCTCCTAAGCAAAAGGCGAGAGGAGCACATGTGGGAGCTTCCACCCCGAGTACACGAGTGGACAAAGTCCCGATTCTTAATGCCCAGGTTTTGATAATAGTCCCGTATGAAAAGGATGCATTAAGCATGTGTTTAATTCTCGTAGGCAAGTTTAAATACATTAGGAAATTTATTTACTCATTCGATCTACAAGTTAGTTGCATGTCGTGTATTTGCAATTGCTTGTACTTCCATGGTCAAGGGTAGCTGCAATTCTAATCGTATAATGCATAAGTTGAAAGACGAAATTGTGCATCTCCCAAAGGAAAAGATTTATGTACTTGATATTATGCAATTCGCACGGAACGTTAGTTACAATTTAGGTTGCGATAAGCGGTAGAAGAAGGATTAAATCAACCATGTATTCATTGGCATCTCGTCATGAAAGAATGATGCATCCATGCATAGAAGCTCTTTTATCAAAGCTCGAAATTGGGAAAGGATGCATTTTCATTAAAAGACTAAAGCCTTGAATTTGATGCATATATGTGGGATTTACAAGAAGTAGTTCTGAATGTCAACTAATACCGTTTAGGGCAAGGCAAAGAAAGATCATTGTAGATCTTATAGCTGCATAGAAGGAAAAGGTCTATGGTCTTGAAATTGCATATTTGCATGGAATGATACATCGCATACATCTTGCAATTACTTACATCTTTTAGGGGAAAGTACTTGCTAATTTAGAAGAAAGTATTTGCATCTTTAAAGTCAAGATCATCTTTACTTGCGGGTTGGTTGGATCAACTAAGTAATCTGCATATAGTTGAGTAGCTTACATGAAAATCATAAAGGAATGATTAAATTGCATATGATGATCACCTCAAACTTTAAGTGCTAGGTAGGGTTAAGTTACGTTAAAATTCTTCCTAGTATTGGACTTGGGTTGCCGACCTAATATTTCTGACCCAAAGATCCTACCTACATTATCGAAAATGTTAGGGTTATCTAAATGCCCATGCAAGAATGATCTAGGGTTCTCACCCTAAGGATTAATTGACCAAATACTAGACCTTCTTATGAATTTAGGAACCCTAGGGCCAAAGCGTTATCGGCCTAGGAGGGTTAAGGTTTGGATTGGGTCAAGAGGACTCACAGACCCTACATCTTGATCAAAGGTATTCTTGACCAAGGAATACCGTATGATGGGAGAAATAATCCCACAAGTGAGGTGCTGACACCTAACTCATGCAACAAGTTGCAACGTCACATGGTTTTGTGTCTAAACCACAAAATAAGTATTGCCACTCCTTAGAACAAGGTTGGCGATGTAGGCCACTCTATGGGCTATCCATAAGTGCCACTCATTCCTTGGTATGTGCCTTGTAGACCTAGATATTATTAGTTAGGACCTATGGTACACTTAGTACTAGTTTTAGTTGGGACACCTAGTACATGTATGACACCCAGTTAGGGTTTCATCATGTTAGGTTAGGGTTTCATTATATTAGGTGTATCTTTTGTATTCTTCATAACTTCAGTAATACAACTTCAGCAGCACGCTTTGCTTCTTGCCTCCGTCTCCTGTTGCTTCCGTTGTCCACTACACCCAATAGTGGTATCAGAGCGGGTTACCGTCACTTCATTGCTTCAGATCTGACCCTCTCGCTTCCTCTTCTTGCTAGTCATCACTCCCAGGAGGCTTCCCATCGCCATTTTTTGGAGTTTCCAGCCATTGCTCGAAGTTTCGTAGTGGGAAAGTGCTTCAAATCTGATCTCCCATCCTTCTTGCTGCTTCTCCAACCTTGGGGGACTCCATTCAAGCTGATTCAGCCTTCATTTGGGCCAAAACCGCGTGTTTTCTGTCAAAACCATCTGCTGCGTCAGAAAACCACTTCTTGCACACAACGGTTTTGACAAAGTGCAAAATTTTTGGCATACCTGTGTTCTACAAGTCAGGACACCCCTACTGGGAGCAAAAATCAAGTCAAAATCACTTTTCTGCTCCAAAACCACCTCCGGTTTTGCAAAAACCACTTTTGGTTTTAGGGTTTTCGAGACTGTTTTGGGTCAAATTTGGTACAGATCTGGTCGTCCTTCTCTTCTAGTTCCATTTGCCTTGGTCCTGCTGGATTTTGACATTTGTGGTCAAAACTATGACCATTTTGGTCAAAACAGCCCCGGTTTTGGTCAAAACACCTTGTTTATTGAGTGGTTTTGTAGTTACAGCAGTAGTATTTGATGTTGCAGACATACATCTACTGGTGGTGAGTTGGTAAAGCTACTTTACTATGTGTTTGACCAGTGTTGACTTTTAGGGTTGACTGATCAATTGGTTGACTGAAATTCCTGCATTCAGTTTGAATTTTGCCTGCGGGGATTTGTCTTTTCAAGTACATTTAAATATTGCTGGTAGGTTTCAATTGGTCATACAGTTGGTTTATGCCTGGAAAGCCTTGAGGCGTGTGGAGTTAGTAATTGGTATTTGCAGTTGAGAGCTTGAGGCTCCTAATCTTTGCTTTTGTCATTCTTGTGCATTTGTATGCATAATGGCTGGTGGCAAAGATGATTTCTTTGGGGCCTTCGGTGCTGATGATAAGCTTGATGGGGTTAAGTACCCTATGTGGACATTCATGATGAAGCATGTCTTGGTTTCCAAGAACTTGTGGAATCTAGTATCTGGCAATGAGCCTAGGCCCGTCAGGCAGGCTACACCTTCTTCCAGTGATGTTACATCCACTGGTTCTTCCCGTGATGCCTTCATTCCTCCTACTCAGGAGATGATATAGTGGGATGGCCGTGATGCTAAAGCACATGCATTTATTGCTCTGTCTATCAGAAAAAGTATTGTTCCTCATATCAGATCATGCACTACTGCTAAGGACTCTTGGGATAAGCTTTCTTCCTTGTATTAGGTATGCAATGAGGCCCGTGTTGCTTATCTTTGCAAGCAACTGAAGGATACTCGTCTGAATGAGGGTGATAATATGGATGCATATCTTACAGCTATTCAAGATTTAAAGGAGCAATTGGCTAATATTGATGAGGAAATCCCTGACTCACAGCTTGTATCAGGCACATTGGATGGGTTGCCTGACTTTTACCAAGGTTTCGCCACTACCTTGAGGTTGATTGCCATGGGCAATGCCAACAATTATTCCTTTGATCAATTGCTTGCACTTTTACTGCAGGAGGAGCAGAGCCGTGTGAATCGGAATGCCAGCATGCACTCAGATCAGGCATTTGCAGCCAATGATCGGAATAAGGGTAGATTTCAAAAATCTGTCCCCAAAAATACAACAACTAATCAGCCTTCTACCTCATCCTCTCAGGGTGATCAAAAGAAGAAAAAGAGGTGCAATTATTGCAGGAAGCCGGGCCATGAAATTGCTGAATGTAGGAAGAGGATTGCTTCTGAAAAGAAGAAGAAAGAAGCTGGACTTTCAATCACATCTACCTCTGGCACTGATGTAAATACACATGGGCATGCTAATGAGCAAGCTAATTATGCCAGGGATCAGAATTGGGGCTTCATTGTTCAATGCCATTACAATCCTCTAGTGCATGATACAAGTTCACATGCTTATATGACAATTTCAGCCTCTACATGGTTCTTTGACAGTGGTGCTTCTAAGCACATTACCTCCTATAAAACTTTGTTTACTTCTCTTACTGATGCCCCAAAGGGGGGTTCCGTGACATGTGCCAACAATGCATCTTATATGGTTAAGGGTATTGGGCAGGTGGCTGTTACATCAGTTACAGGCAGTGTTGTCACTCTGGAGTATGTTTTGTATGTACCAGGCATGCGAAAAAATCTGATTTCTATTTCAGCCATAGCTACATGTGGATTTCGGATTGTCTTTGATGGGCATAGGTGTGCAGTCTATGACTTGAGTCATGCCGATGCTATTGTACAGCTTGGATGCATATGACAGTTCAGCTCATGATGCTCATGTAGTTGATGCAGATGTTTTGCATGATACTTACTTGTGGCATGAGAGGTTTGGGCATCTTAACTTTAATGCTATGGTAAGGTTGCCTAAAATGGTCGAAGATATGCCATAGATGCAGATTCCTCATAAGCATGTCTGTGAAGCTTGCTTGCTTGGCAAGATGCACCGCTTTATCATACCTAAGGATGGTAGAGTTGGGGCATCACGCAAGCTATTCTTGATTCACAGTGATGTGTGTGGTCCTATGCGGGCTGCTTCAATTGGAGGTTTCTATTATTTTGTGACATTCATTGATGACTTTACCAGGTATACTTGGATCTTTGCATTGAAGTCCAAGTCAGAGGTGTTTACTTGCTTCAAGCATTTCATTGCCTTGGCTGAAAATGATTCAAGCTTGAAGATTTCACACTTGAGATTAGACAGAGGTGGTGAATATATGTCAGAGGAATTTAATGCTTACATGAAATCCCATGGTATTCATCATGAGTGTACAGTGCCTTACACTCCTCATCAACAGAATGGCATTGCTGAGAGAAAGAATAGGACAATTATGGAAATGGCCAGGTGTATGCTTAAGGGCAAGAATTTTCCCAATATGTTTTGGTTGGATGCAGTGATGTGTGCCGATTATGTGCTCAACAGGAGCCCCACCAAAGCATTGAAAACAATCACACCCTATGAGGCTTGGAAAGGACACAAGCCAACCATTTCTCACATGCATACTTTTGGGTGTTTGGCCTATGCACACGTGCCTTCACAGAGGCGGAAAAAGCTGGATGACAAGGCTATAAAATGTATATTTTTGGGATACAATGCAGAGAGTAAAGGTTATAAACTTTATGAGCCTTCCACCAAGAGGGTAATTGTCAGTAGAGATGTCATCTTTGATGAGACATCTTCCATGCCCTTGCGGGATTGCAAAGTGCAATCTACACTTGGTGTCTTAGATATTCTTGATACTCTTGTGCCATTGCTTGGATCTAATGCCTCAGATGATGCACCACAGGGTTATGCTCCTCCACCTAATGCTCATTTACAGCCTACTACATAGTCCGGACAATCACATGTTTTGACACAGATGCCACGTGCTACTGGGGACACTGTGGAAGAGGCAGTAGAGCAAGAATTGGCTTATATTAGACAGCCTAAAAGAGCTCCTTGTTGGCTCTTTGAAACTTTGAAGGAAAACAAGTTAGATGCTCCTTTGCAAGCCTGTATGAGAGCTGCAGCCAAAAGATATTTGGCAAACTCGGTTGCTCATGCATTGATTGCTATAGCATTTGATGAGGAGCCTGTTTGTCACAAAGATGCCTTCTCAAATGAATTGTGGATGAAAGCCATGCAGGATGAATTGGACTCCATTCATGCAAACAAAACATGGGAGTTATGTTACTTTCTTGCAAGCAAACATGCAGTAGGGACTAAGTGGGTATACAAGGTAAAAAGAAAAGCTGATGGTTCAGTTGACAGGTACAAAGCCTGTCTTGTGGCCAAAGGCTATGCTCAGAAGGAGGGCATTGATTATGAAGAGACCTTTTCCCCCACTTCACGCATCACCACCATTAGATGTGTTATTGCCCTGGTTGCCCATAATAATTGGGAGGTACATCAGTTGGATATAAAGACAACATTTCTCAATGGTCTTTTGGCAGAGGAAGTCTATGTTGCTCAACCTCCAGGCTTTGAGGTTGAAGGGTCTGAATGCAAGGTATGCTGGCTTAAGAAAGCCTTATATGGATTAAAACATGCACCCAGGGCTTGGTATGACAGGATACACACTCATTTGCTCAGCCTTGGCTTTCAGAATAGTCCTATAGAAGTGACTTTATATATCCGCAAGAGGGGGGCAGATTTGCTGATTTTGATCCTCTATGTGGATGATATGATTCTCACTGGGCCACATCTCGAGAAAATTGCAGATTTCAAGTAGGAATTACAACAATCTTTTTCCATGACTGATCTTGGCCAGTTGCACTACTATTTGGGCATTCAAATTGCTCGATCTGAGGGGGGAATTGTGATGTCACAATCAAAGTACATTGGGCAGCTTCTACATAGATTTCAGATGGAGGATTGTAAGCCTGTCTCCACCCCATTAGAGACTAGTTTTCATTTCTCTACTGAAGATGGCAGTGGTCCATGTGATGCTACCTCCTATCAGCAGGCAGTTGGTTGTTTACTTTATCTATGTCATACTCAGCCAGACTTGCAGTATGTGGTTTCTCAGTTGAGTAGATACATGCATAGTCCCACTCATCACCATTTGCATGCAATGAAACGTATCTTCAGGTACATCAAAAGCAATCAATACTTGGGCCTTCTCTACAGGGCTGATACTTCACTTATCATGCATGGGTTCATTGATAGTGATTGGGATGGTTGCCAGGATACACGCAGATCCCACAGTGGCAATTGTTTTATGCTTGGTTCTTCATGCATCTCATGGTTCAGCAAGAAGCAGGCTATAGTTGCCACATCTAGTTGTGAAGCTGAGTACAGAGTAGCTTTCATAGCTACAGTAGAGTGTGTTTGGCTATGGAAATTACTTGCAGATCTTCTGGTTGGTCAGACAACTCCTACCGTCATCCATATTGACAGTCAGAGTGCTTTGGCTATAGCACAAAATCCAGTGTTTCATGCTCTCACAAAGCACATTGAGGTTCATTATCATTATGTCAGAGAGAGATGGTCAGATGGTGACATCATGTTGTCTTATGTTCCCACTGAGGACAACTTGGCAAATCTATTCACTAAGGCTCTTCCGTGGCCTAAGTTTGAAGCTTTTCGATAAGCTTTACACTTGGTCCCTTTTGTTACATGATCTGCCTTCTCTGTACAGTCATAGGTTGCTATATCCACATTGGATGAATTTGTGCAACCATGACTTAGTCTCTCAGGTATCTTGAGATGTTTCCACCAGGATACTTCAGCCCATACCGTTGAGGGAGGTTTGTAGGCCACTCTATGGGCTATCCATAGGTGTCGCTCATTCCTTGGTATGTGCCTTGTAGGCCTAGATATTATCAGTTAGGGCCTATGGTACACTTAGTACTAGTTCCAGTTGGGACACCTAGTACATGTATGACACCCAATTAGGGTTTCATCATGTTAGGTTAGGGTTTCATTATATTAGGTGTATCTTTTTTATTCTTCATAACTTCAGTAATACAACTCCAGCACCATGCTTTGCTTCTTGCCTCCGTCTCATGTTGCTTCCGTTGTCCAGTACACCCAATAGGCGAGTTCTAAGTACAAGTCTAATTTTCTAGAGAATGAGTAGTCATCCTACTACATCACCCTTCCTTGGGGTTGATCTGCCAAGTTAGGGGAGTTACGAATTTGCAAGAAAGTAGTTGACCATCCAAGTTAGGGCGACGAGGTTGCCCAAGATTTATTGACCTTAATATAAGGAAACCTAAGGTATTGATAGTTGGGTCAACAGGGTATAAACCCTAACCGAAGGATAAAGGGTAAAACAAGCAACTTAGCTTACGAAACCCTTGGGATCTTGCCAAGTCACAATTGATCCTGGATCGAATGCTGAATGTATTCGGAGAGAAGGATTTACACCTTAGTAGTTGACTGTACAAACGACCACTAGAATGCTTGTGATTGTACACTTACGAGCATTGCTTGTACTTCTTTGCTCAAGGAACTAATGCCGAAAAAATAACTAATGCTTCAGGTTGAAAGCCTGGAGGGAGAGGCAGTATTAGTTACCTCTGACTATTTGCCTAACCCTATCCAAGGGGGTTGTTAGCCACGCCGGGTACGTGGACCGAACCCGCTGCGAAAGGTCTCTCCATGGGTACTCCTTAGAGCAGGAAGATGCTTGGGTGCTAGGGGAGGCTCTGGTCGTAAATCCCTTGCCTCCAGATCCTGCACAAGAGACCGATGTGACTCGAGATGGGATCTTGAGGCCCGCATACTAGTTAACGGGCGGAACTTGGAATAGCGATCCCTGAGGATTGCTGGAATAGCCTTCAGGCGGATTATATGATGTTTTCCAAAGACTGATAAATAAAGATCAAATTTTGAAAATGAACTTGCTTGACATTGTTTTTCTATGTTAGTGCCTAAGTTACGTGAAGGAACCAATGATTAATTGGTTAATTAAGGAAGCTGTTTTTGCTTGTCAAAGTAAATGTGGTAGGTAATTGGATAACTAAAGCAACCTGAGGAAAGTGCAGTGGATGTGACCTTGGGTCCATCCTACGGAGGGGTGGTCCCAGTTGGCCAGGAAATTTTCTTAAAAGAATTGACAGCAAGGTAATAATGACCTACAATCTAGAAAGCTAGAATCCCGATTTATATTGTTTTAGGGGAACGGAATGGGACTATGCCTTACGGGCAGAGAGGTCGAGCTTCGCATCCCTCTCATTTCCCATTCTCCTTGAACAAAGTGCAGTATAAATCCGCTTCGACCTTGACATTTCTGCGCAAAGCAGTTCATTTGGAGCTTGATGCTAGTTACCTCCTAGGAACTTGACCATTAGGGAAACCCTGATTCAAGTGGGAATGGTCGGAATGCTTCCGCTTCGTGGCAGACTCGAGAAGACCTAGATCGAAAACCCTGTGACATTCTTTGGGAGTGTCGGGCAGCGCTTTCTGGACTCTCTTCCTGATGGGCTGCTAAGACATGTCCTACAAGTGGACAGGTGGACACGTTACAGGAATTATAGAAATGTAACACATGCAAGAAAGATTCAGTTGAAGCAACAGTTCAATAATATATCTAGAAATGGCAAAAGCATTTAGGCATATACTACAAAGATCAAGAACATAGCGGATCAACTTGCCACAATTGGATCTTCAATGTCTAAGGATGATATGACTACAGTGACATTGAATGGACTTGGGAAAGAGTATAAAGCATTTGATACATCTAATTCTGTGAGAGTTGAATCCCCTGATTGGGATGAGCTAATTGCTTTGCTCTTACATGAGGAAGTTAAGCTTGGGCTAAATACAAGTTCTAGTATGTCTCAAAGTAGAGACACTGTTCTTTACTCTAGCTAGTGTGGCAAAGGCACTAGAGGCCATGGATCTTTTCAAGGTTGAGGAGACACTCGAAACACTTATGGATAGCATGAGTAGAATGCCTGGCATGGCACAAATATACAGGGCTAGCGTGGATCTGGCGGCTTTAGAGGCAGGGGGAGATCACCCCGTGGTAGAGATGGTGGATCTAGTTCATGGCAGTTGAATGATCAGTCAAATATAGATAAGGATTGTCATTACTGTGGCAGATATGGACACATTGCAAATGATTGTTACAAGAAGCAGGGAGATATGAAGACAAAGGGCAAACAACATGGGCATGCATCTTTTAGCGATGCTCATGATGAGTAGGTTGACAGATTGTTTGCCATGCAACATGTGTCTAAGAATGCATCTAGGAAAAACAGAGATAAGAGATGGTACATTGATTCAAGGGATTCAAATCATATGACACCTCATGGAGAATGGTTGGATGAGATGGTTGCAGGCTCGCATGGACATGTTTGTACTAGGGATGACATCGAGAACTCTATTCAGCATAAAGGAGTTGTACCTTTGTTGATGCCTGATGGCAAGAAAAATAGCCTGCATGATGTACTACATGTACCTACAATAACCAAGAATCGTGGATAGATGGTAGAACAGAATCTGCAGGTGAAATTTAATAGAGATGGATGCTTTGTTGAAGGATATGGTAATGGCTACAAATTGATTGCTAGAGGCCGAAGAGATGGTAGAATGTTTACTCTTGATGCATCAATTCCAGAGTTGAACGTAGACATGTTTGCACATGATTGTGGTGCTATACGGGATATTGAGATATGGCATAAGTGGATTGCCCATGTAAATGTATAAAAGCTGAAATCTATGTAGCAAAAGGAGATTGTGCTTTGACTGCCTAAGTTCAAGTATCATGACTTTGGACATGTATGTGATGCATGTTAGTTTGGAAAGCAGACATGGTATCCATTTATGAGACATCTATGGAATAGCTCACGACCCTTGCAGTTGGTACATTTAAATGTATGGGGTCCGTCTCATAATGCTTCGTTTGGTGGTGCTTGTTACTATGTATCCTTCATTGATGATTTCAGCACATACACTTAGCTTTACATATTGAAACATAAGGATGATGTGTTTGATAAATTCAAGGATTTCAAGATGTAACGTACCCACCTATCAGCTATCCAAGAATTTTTTTAGCAGTCCATCGAGAGACAAATCTAAGTGATTCCGCCCGACACTCCCATGGAATGTCACGGGGTTTGTCGCCTAGGGTTTCTGGAGTCCGTCTCACAACAAAACATCCACGGCCAAACCCACTAGGATCAACCTGAGATTTGGATTCCTAATAGAAAAGGTCTCCTGACATTATCCTAGCATTGGATTCTCGACATCCTACTTTACGCAAAGATACCCAACCCGAAGTGGATCCATACCGCACTTAGTTCAAAGAGAATGGGAAATGAGAGGGATGCACCACTCAACCTCTTTGCCCATAAGGCATGTCCCATCCCGGTCCCCTAAAATGGCATGAATTAGGTTCTAACCTAACCTTAACTTAGGGTCAAACGACGAAAAAAAAACCTTGTGAGAAGTCTCCTAGTTCTTTGGGACCACTCTATCGTAGGACAGACCCCTCAGGGGTTCTGCCCACCTGCTTCCCTTCATAGCTTTAGTTTTCTAATTAGGTCCTATCACATTTATGTGTGACATTCAAAACCAACATCCTTAATTAAACCTTTAGGGAACAGGGTTCATTCGTGTAATTTATGGCACAGACACGAATACAAAGCAAGCAATCCTTTGACAAACAAGGTCAAACAAATTCCTTAACTTATCTTCACATTAATATTTGTCTCCTGCCCATATAGGAGAAATTATATATTCCCTTCTATCCAATAGAAGTCCCGGTCCAAAATCACATGGCACCATAATTTCTATCATTTATCTCAAATAGGATCTTCCAATGCCCCAGAAGTTGGACTCACAGTAGTCTACAGCTTCGTTCCGGACTCAATAAGGGATGTCTAGAGCTCCAATGACCCCAAGTGAGCTAGGAGTGAGACACACTTTCCGTGGTTGGCCTTTTCACCACTCGACCTTCGGCCCGTGAATCAAGCAGTGCCCTCTCGGGTTGAAACGCGGCGTGACCTTTGAGATGATCCACCCGCACAAAATATCCTTCCTTAATTAATCCAATTAAGAGCCAAGCAAAATCAAAGTAGTTAGCTAGAAGAACATTCTTTTTTTCCCATGGCAACTTGTCATTAGAGACCCCTGCCATGCATTTACCATCAAACACAAGCACTTAGAATAATCATCCACTTCACATCTCACAATTAGTTTAATGCAAAAGCATTTAGGATGTTATCTAATTAATCCACAAAAAAATGGCATCCTTTTCCAGACATTGCAAGAATAGTCGCGATAGCCTTCCATCGTGTGTTTGCTCTCCCCCTTGGATTCTAAGTGATTCCATGCAAAAATTACTTAATACTTCCTCCATTCAGCTAGGATATTGCTCAAGGCATGAGTTCTAATAATCCCTTACTTTGGTTGATAACCGAACCATCTTCCTAACGAGTACAAAAGCATCGGTATCTCTTTTGACTTAGGGTTTCCTAACCCTTAAGCTAGAGTTGTTGTTGCATCTAACCCAACCCTGAACAGGATTAATAAACATAGCCACTATCGGATGGATTTCAAGGCACCTAAGTCCTAATCCTTATGGATGTTGTTTGTATTAACTATGCACTAGAGTTTCGAGATTGATTTTCCTCTAGGATAGATTACTCACCATGTGATCTATCAAGCCTGCAATCTCTACGTACTTCCAACATGGTAGGATGTTTTATCTATAAATTTCCAGGAGGGGAGTGTCGACTATACCTTGGAACCTTGTATGCCGTCTTCGTACTACATATGGATTCGACGCATAACATCTAGGTGCAGCTAACTTCCCTAGATACATGCACTTCAAAAACTCCATCTTTCGATTGTTGCAATAAACTTACCCTTTTCAATAATCCCTTCACGTGCGGCTTAGCGCGGGTCTAATGCATCTCACACGTGAATCAAAGTGAGCATTCATTAACTTGGAAATACATTACTTACATCCGGTACCGTAGTTGGATGGGTAGTGATATCCTTGCCCAAGGCTTCATTGCTCGTTGTGGGGTTTCCATCCTCGTGCATCATTTTTTGCTTGGGGGCCATCCTCAACTTTTGCAAGTCGTGCAAGACCTCTGCACCTTGTGCTTGAGTAGTGGAGCCATCTACGAGTGATGGATAATCTTGCGAGACAGGTCTAGGTCCGCAACCATGTGGGAAGGAGATGCGTGTGGCCACCCTCTTCGGAGGGGAAGGGAAAGAATCTCTCATCCTCTCTCTCTCTCTTTTTCCCTCTTCTTCTTCTTCCCTTCTTCTTCTCCTCCTCTTCTTCTCTCTTCTCTCTCTCCCTGTCTCTTACTCTTCTTCTCTTCTTCTTCTTCTCTTCTTCTCCTCTCTCTTCTTCCCTCTTCTTCTTCTTCTCTTCTTCTTCTCCCTCTCTTCTTCTCCCTCCCTCTCCCTCTCGTCTTCTTCTTCTTCTCTTCTCCTCTCTCTCTCCCTCTCTTCTTCTCTTATTCTTCTTCTCTTCTTCTCCTCTCTCTTCTGTTGAGATATCGAGCTCCACTCGTGATATGTCAGGGTGACCATTGTGCATTTATGTCACCGACTTGTCAGTTGCAGATGCGGTTGGTACACCGCCCATGAATAATAGCTAGATGACAGCTATCCTTATCTACTCTAGTTCGTGGCTTAGTATGCCACCTTAGTTAGTTGTCTTTGGTTTGAGACCCATATATAAGGTTCTTCTATTTCTTTGTATGTGACTTCTTTTTGGCTTACACAACTAAGAAGAGGAAAACTGTTTTTTAGCCTCCACCTTTGTGTGTATTCCCCCATTGTGCAAGCAAGAAAGCTACAAGTGAGACTCCTTCCTTCTCTCCCACAATCTTGACATGGTATCAGAGCCTTGTTCGTGGTAAGGAGCTCAAGAAAGCAAGCCAAGCTCGCGGTGTTCTGGTAAGAGGAGCAGTGTTGCTTTCATTTTCTATTTTGGGAGTAGATCTCTGCAGGTAGCACAGCCGGAAATTGCAAGAGTGCATTGTCTCAGGTTGAGACGCCCTTCGTGGTGAAGTGAGAGGGTAGTATATGTTGCAGGCGAGGGCTTTAGCCCTCGGCGACCCTGTTTTTTTGATTTGAGGCCATTTCGGGGCCTGTTTTGGAGGCGGAAGTTTTCTGCATGCACTCAGGAAAAGGCCCAATTTTATGCTGTGCAGCCACTGTTCTACAGGTCGGTGAAAAGTTACTGTAGAAATTACATCGTATGCCTGTGCGCAGAGACATTGGGAGTTACAGAATCATCCTTGTTTCCTGTTGATGGAAAATTGTCACTAGGAAGTGACTGTGTGGTTAAATACCACTTTCGTCAGTTTTGCAGATTTGCCCTTGTGAGGCTGAAGCTGTGTTCTCTGCAGTGACAGAAGTTTTTGCAGTACTTTGTAATGGCGTCTGATTCTCTTTCACAGATTGTAACTGGTTGGTACACCGCCCATGAATAATAGCTAGATGACAGCTATCCTTATCTACTCTAGTTCGTGGCTCAGTTAGTATGCCACCTTAGTTAGTTGTCTTTGGTTTGAGACCCATATATAGGGTTCTTCTATTTCTTTGTATGTGACTTCTTTTTGGCTTACACAACTAAGAAGAGGAAAACTATTTTTCAGCCTCCACCTTTGTGTGTATTCCCCCATTGTGCAAGTAAAAGAGCTACAAGTGAGACTCCTTCCTTCTCTCCCATAATCTTGACATCTTCTTCCTCTCTCTTCCTCAACATGCTTCCCAGCGCCCAGGCCCTTCCATTCCAATCCGTCCCCCTACCCCTTACAATGGGGGGTGGGGTAATATGGAGGCATGATCGAGGCCCTTCCCTCCATGTGGGCGGCCAGGGTAGAGTTGTCACCGTGCAGCCCACCTCTCTTAACATTATCACCTTTACTTCCTCCTTGCGTTTGTTGACACCCTCTGCCACCTCGCCTAGCTTCTGTGGCTCCCCCTCCCTCCGCCAGCTAGCAAGGTCGACAAGGGGGCCATTTAACAAATTTTGATTAATTTTTATTAAAGTTAAAGGGGGGTTGTATGCGGAAGCAGGCAGAACATTACATCCTCTCCCCCTTAGAGAACTCAAGATGTCCTCTCGAAAGAAACTGGAGAAGACAAGCATTAATGGGGCTCAAGGAATGTGGGTTAGGACCCATCATGCGTCTGCTGTGCTACTCTAATCAATCATAAGCATGCGGTCTTTTGAAACACAACTTATTGTATTGGATATATGTGGATTACAAGAGAAAGGTTTATTGTAGTTACATCTCATGGATATCTTCTAAGGTTTTTCTAAGGATCTGGTGTAATCTGGATCACTGGAGCTCCTACAACTTCATTTCCTTGTAAGTTCAAATTCTCCTTGAGTCTTGTTGGGACAATCGATGTAGTTATGTCCAATGTTGTGGCACTCGGAGCATCGGTGTTTAGGGTGCTTTGGACATTCCGTTTTGAAATGACCTAACTCCTTGCAATAGAAACAAAGCGAAGCTTTATCACTTGGAGTAACAAGATTTTTGGTCGTCCTTGTTGGCAGGATTTTCTTCTTTAGGCCAAATTGTCTTAGGATCCTTTCAACAGACTGAAGTGTTTCTTTATTGCAAAAACTTTGTTTCCAAATTGTCCTCTTTTCAAACTTGGATTGAGGTCCATGGTCAATCGGCTTTGCTTGTAGTATTAAAGAATACTTCCAAGCTTCAACATTCAGGTAAGACCCAATCCATATTAGTTGAGAAGAAAAGACTTAAGAGAAATTCATTGCAAGTTATAACTATCATTCCTTGCCAGAGTATCTCTAATTATTTACAAGTTCTAGGCTCAAAATAGATACAACTCATATTAGTCAGGTTAATTGTAGTCACAAGAGTAAAGTTTTATTCCAATACAAGTTGTATTTCATGTCGATAAATTTTTTAGGATTTCTAATCATCTTGAAGAGGTGTAGTTGATTCTAGGTCTTCATCTTCATTCGATTCCTTTATATATCCATAGGCCTCACTTGTGTAGCCTCGTTTCCTTGGGGGTTCACTGTCTTCTAGACTTAGGTTAGGGTAGTCTACTTGGACATGCCCTAGCTCATTGCAATGGAAGCATTGACGGTAGGGACATCTCCTATGGATGTGCCCTATCTCTCTGCACATGTGGCATCTCTTGCCTTGATATCATGAAACATCTTTGTCACAATTTCCCAACCCAAGTTCTTGGACAATTGGCTTTGCTCGAAGTAATGCATCTTTCAAGTTCATTGGATGCATTGCTTCTAGACGGTGGTTCAGAGGAGTGTTTAGGCCATGGCAAAACTTGGATACTTGTTGTGTAATATCCATAGGCTAGGCTTATTTTAGTAGGGTTACAAACTTTGAATAGTAGGCTTCCAAGGTTAATTCCAGCTACTTGAGCTTCAAGAATTCATTCATCTTCAAAGTTTGGTAGGTCGATGGAAGGTATCATCTGTGTACCGCATCTTTCAACTGAGCCCAAGTAACAATGGCTTCAGAAATACCTTGATCTTTGCACCATTGCTTCCACCATAATCGAGCCTAGCCAACTAACTTAAGTTTTGTTGAGATGGCAAGCTCAACACGTGCGAACATTGATGATGGACTGCCTGGTTAGATGAGTCCGCACGTCTACACTTAGCACGTTGGTGGTCATTATGATACTCACATGGCCACTGACTTATCACTTATTATATTTAGTTTGTTACACCTACCTACAACAACTGGCAAAGATATAACACCAGCCGATTAGTGTAGTCAGTTATGCACTGTTTGACTTAGAAAGCCACTTTCCTTATGTTGTATCTTATCTATACTTGTGTACCTTGTATGGTGTGTGGAAGAAGAAGAAGAAACCATCAAGAAAACGTTTTGGCCTCCATCTCTCTTCTATTTTTCTTGAGTGAGCTTCCTCTTGTGTATACAGTGTGTGCTTGGCGTAACAGCTCAAGCAGGTCCCCCCACCACAATATTCTTGACATAGTATCAGAGCTGCGCCACTGAGAGAGGCTAATTTTGAAGGCTCAAGTGAAGGAGAAGAAGCAAGGTTCAAGCAAGAAAGCAATGGATAAGAAGCTCTCCCATTCCTCCACTCTCTCTCTTGGATAGTGCCTATGGAGGCATTGGAAGCAGGGTCGAGCAAACATCTCAGATTGCTATGAGATTTGGTGTGCAAGCAGATCACTGTATATTTTGTAGATGACAATTTTTGGACAATTTTTGAGAGCATATTTTCAGTAAATACAAAGGTACGAAAGATTCAACTCAAGTAAGAGTTGAATGCCTTGAAAAAAGGAAAAATGTCTGTCAATGAGTATGTGTTGAAGGTGAGGAGCATTGCAGATGCTTTAGCAGCAATTGATGCAATTCCAGATGATGATGATTTGGTTTCATCCACTCTGAGTGGTCTTAACAATGAGAAGGCATGGAAATCATTTGTTACTACAGTATATGTACGGAAGCCATTTCTAGATTTTGATGAGCTGATCTCTCTTATGATTACTAAAGAGATTAATATGTAGGGTGATTTGTCTGAAAGAAATGGAGAATAGGTCCAAGCATTTTACTCCAGTTCAGGAAGGGGACGTGTAGATCCTCTTTGAGAGGCCGTGGTATGGGACGTGCTGGCGATAACCAACAAAACAGGTTCAATCAATAGTTTGGTGAAATGCAGGTTTTTGGAGGCAGAGGAAACTTTAGAGGCAGGGGGAGCTCTAGAGGAAGAGGTGGATGGCAGAATAGAGGCTTTGGAAATTCTGCTATTGTTTGCCATTATTGTGGCAAAACATGGCATATTGCAGCCAATTGTTATTCTAAGAAGGATAATATTCACAGTGGTAAATTGCAGCAAGGAAACTATGTATCATCTTCACGACAGAATGAAAACAAAAATGAGCATCTATTTGTTATGCATCATATGATGAATGTAGTTATAGGAAAGGGGACACATGATGGTGTATGGTATGTCAATTCAGGTGCATCTAATCATATGACCAGTCATGTTGAATGCTTTGGAGAGATGGAGGACTTACAAAACCCAGGTTATGTTCAGACGGGTGATGATTCATGCCACCCAATTTCACACATTAGAAAGGTTCCCTTGTCCTTGTATGATGGTCGGACAAAGAGTCTGATAGATGTATTACATGTGCCATCAATTACAAAGAATCTAGTGTATGTTAGCCAAATGGTAGAGTAGGGGTTGGAGGTCCAATTCAATGCAAAAGGTTGTTTTGTAGAAGACTTTAATGATAAGTGCAGGTTGGTCGCAAAAGGAAGTAGAGTTGGTCGAATGTTCACTTTAGATGTTGGAATTCCTACAATGGATGATGCTATGTATGCTAAAGGAAAAGGAGTAGTTGCAGATATTGAAATATGGCATAAACGTATTGGACATGCAAATGTGCAAAGACTGAAATTAATGCAGTCCAAAGGATTGGAGGGTTGCCTTCTTTTAGAGTTGCAGAATTGCATAAAGTCTGTGAAGCATGCGAGTTTTGTAAGCATGCAAGACAACCCTTCTCGCATGACAGAGAAGTGAGTAGAAAAATACTTGATGTAGTGCATACAGATGTTTGGGGGCCTACACAGAATGTATCTCTTGGTGGCAGCAAATACTTTGTCACATTTATTGATGATTGTTCAAGGAAGTTATGGGTATACGTCATGAAGGAAAAGAGTGATGTGTTTGAGCACTTCAAATCTTTTAAGGCAGCTGTTGAAACAGAAACATACTTAAAAGTGAAGTGCTTGAGATCAGATGGAGGGGGAGAGTATATCTTTAATGAGTTTATTGGATTCTTGAGGACTCATGGAATAAAGAGGCAATTTACTTGCAGGTATACCCCACAGCAAAATGGTGTTCCAGAAAGAAGAAACAGGCATATTGTAGAAGTTGCACGGGCATTAATGGCTAAAAAGAATATGCCCAAACATTTTTGGTCTGAGACTATCCATACTACTGTCTATATTATAAATAGAAGTCCCACAGCTGCAGTTCATGGGATGACTCTTAAAGAATCCTTTACTGGCAAGAAGCCCAATGTATCGCACTTGAAGGTATTTGGTCGTGTTGCATACATTCATGTCCCAAATGAGCTACAAAAGAAGCTTGATCCAAAGGCAAAAAAATGTGTTTTTATTGGATACTCTTTAGAGTAGAAAGGGTATCATTGTTATAACCCTATCAGAGGTGAGTTCAGAGTGAGCATGCATGTTATCTTTGATGAGATGGGAAGTTGGTATACACCTGCTGGTGATGTTTTGGATGATGATAATGATCAGGATAGCTATGTGCAGAAAGGTAAACAAGAATCACAGAGTCTTAGTGGACCAGAAACATCATCTGGTACTACACCTACAGTGAGCCCTTGGTCTGGGAGTCTAAGGAGTAGCCCCACATCTTTAGGTGGATCTATAAGTGTTGCAGGGAAGGACAAAGGAAGGAAGAAAGTGCTAGATGGTAATGATGTATCGACCAGTCATTTGGGATTAGATGCAAGCAAGCACCTAGAGCATGGTCTGACAAGATTGGAGAGTATCTTGTCAATATTGGATTTTGTATTTCTCATGCTGATCACTCAATTTATGTGAGAAAGGGAGATGCAGGTTTGGTCATCATAGTTATCTATGTGGATGACTTGATTATTACAGGTGACAGTGACAATGGGATTGCTGAAGTTAAGTACTTCTTGAAGAAGAAGTTTTACATGAAAGATTTGGGTGAGTTGAGATACTTTCTTGGTATTGAGGTGATCAGATGTGATGATGGTATATGGCTATCCCAAAGGCAGTATGGCTTGGATATGTTATCCAAGTATGGTATGACAGCATGCAAGCCTCTTTCAGTACCATTGGAGCATTGGAGCAAAATGTGAAGTTGAGTGCTGACGTTGGGGATGAGATAGAAGACCCTATTATGTTTAGGAGGATAGTAGGGAGTTTGATTTACATGACTATCACAAGGCTAGACTTGAGCTATGCTGTTGACCTTGTCAATTAGTTTATGCAGATGCCTAGAAAGCCTCATTTGGATGTAGTTGATGTATATTGAGGTATGTGAAGTCCACTTTACATTATGGAATTTTTGGTAATATCTTCCCTCCCATGACCCCCGTGCTCCCCCCTGTGCCTCCCCCTGTGCCTCCCCCGTGCCTCCCCCATGAGAACCCCCCTCAAAATTTTTAAATTTTTTTGAAATTTTTTTAACTCTCCCTCTCTCTCCCCCTGTCGTGTGCATGGCGGGGAGAGAGAGAGTGTGTGTGTGAGTTAGAGATAGAGAAGGGGGGTATGCAACCCCCCCAGATGACGAGAGGAGGCACCATCTTCCCCCTATATTCCACCTCTCCCCCCACCTTAAAAGATAGCCCCTCCCTCTTCACCTGGCTCTTCGCACCCTCCCCCCTTCGATAGGCAGTGAGCTCCCCCCGTTGTCCTAGGAACACAGCATGTCCCCCCTGCTGTGTTCAGGGAGAACCCCCCCTTTTTTCGTCATCTGCAACGAACCCTCTCCCCCCCCGACGGACCCCCCCGATCAGTGCGGAGGGAAAGAGAAGAAGAGGGAGAGAGAGAAGGAGAAGAAGAAGAGGGAGAGAGAGAAGGAGAAGAAGAGAGAGAGAGGAGGAGAAGAAGAAGAAGAGGAAGAGGGAGAGAGAGAAGGAGAAGAAGAAGAAGAAGAAGAAGAAGAGGAAGGGAGAGAAAGAAGGAGAAGAAGAGGGAAAGAAAGGAGAAGAATAAGAAGAAGAAGATGGAGAGAAAGAAGGAGAAGAAGAGGGGGAGAGAGGAGAAGGAGAAGAAGAAGAAGAAGAAGAAGAAGAAGAAGAAGAAGAGGAAGGGAGAGAAAGAAGGAGAAGAAGAGGGAGAGAGAGGAGAAGACGACTTGGGAAGACCTAGATCGCAAACCCTATGACATTCCTTGCGAGTGCCAGGCGGTGCTTTCTAGTCTCTCTTCCCGATGGGCTGCTAAGACATGTCCCTCAAGTGGATGAGAGGACACATTACATTTTTATGAGGCACGTAAGGACATATAGGTCTTTGGATACACATATGTAGATTGGGCTAGTAGCATGTCAGATAGAAGATCTACAAATGGATTCATGTTTTCCCTTGGTAGTGTAGCAGTTATATGGAGTAGCAAAACACATTGAGGTGCACTACCTCTTTGTGAGAGAGAAGGTACTTATAGGAGAGATTGACTTGGTATATGTCAGCACATAGGATTAGATAGCTGATATTTTCACAAAGGCATTGGATGCAGAGAAACTTCGAAAGTTCTGAATCTTACTTGGAGTTGCAAAGATAGATTTGAAATTGAAGGGGAGTGTTGAGATGGCAAGCTCAACACGTGCGGACATTGATGATGGATCGCCTAGCTAGATGAGTCCGCACATCTACACTTAGCACGTCGGTGGTCATTATGATACTCACATGGCCACTAACTTATCACTTATTATATTTAGTTTGTTACACCTACCTACAGCTGGCAAATATATAACGCTAGTCAATTAGTGTAGTTGGTTATGCACTGTTTGACTTAGAAGGCCACTTTCCTTTATGTTTTATATTATGTACATTGTATAGTGTGTGGAAGAAGAAGAAGAAACCAGCAAGAAAACGTTTTGGCCTCCATCTCTCTTCTTGTATTCTTGAGTGAGCTTCCTCTTGTGTATACAGTGTGTGTTTGGCGCAATAGCTCAAGAAAGTCCCCCCACCACACTATTCTTGACAAGTTTGTCTATCATTAATTGATTGGTAGCAATAGTTCCTAAAGTAGAGAAATAATTGTCCATCGACTCAATCCATATCTCCGCCTCTGCTATGACATATAGCCCTTCTCTACCAAACTCGGGTGCCTTAATTTACTTGAGAAGGAATTTATTCTCTTGCATGTTATCATTTGTGGGTGTAATAGGTGCCTGACAATCAAGCCATACCACTTAGATTATTCTATTTAGAGTATACCTACGAACCATACATTGATCAATCTCATACCATTACGAAGTTTGGCTCTAATATCAACTGTAGCATGCCCCTCTATCAGCTGTCCAGGCACATTTTTAGCGGTCCATTGAGAGACAAGTCTAAGCGACGCTGCCTAGCACTCCCATGGAATGTCACGAGGTTTGTCGTCGAGGGTTCCCCAAGTCCACCTCGCAACGGAATGTTCAAAGCCGAACCCACTAGGATCGACCTGAGATTTGGGTTCCTAGTAGACAAGGTCTCTTGACACCATCCTAGCATCGGATTCTGGACATCCTACTTTATGCAGAGATACCCAACACTAAGGGATCCATACTGCACTTGGTTCAAAGAGAATGGGAAACGAGAGGGATGCGCTGCTCAACCTCTCTGCCCGTAAGGCAGTCCCATCCCAGACCCCTAAAATGGTATGAATCGGGGTTCTAACCTAACCTTAACTCAAGGTTAAACGACGAAAAGGAAAAACCTTGTGAGAATCCTCCCAATTCTTTGGGATCACCCTGCCATAGGATGGACTCGTCAGGGGTTCCGCCCAGCTGCTTCCCTTGATAGCTTTAGTTTTCTAATTAGATCCTATCACATTTATGTATGACATTCAAAATCAGCTTCCTTAATTAAACCTTTAGGGAACAAGGTGTGTTCACGTAATTTATGGCACAAACATGAATACAAAGCAAGAAATCCTTTGACAAACAAGGACAAACAAATTCCTTAACCTATCTCCACATTAATCTTTGTCTCCTGTCGATACAGGAGAAATTATATATTCCTTTTTATCCAACAAAAGTCCCGGTCCAAATCACATGGCACCATAATTTCTATCCTTTATCTAGAATAGGATCTTTCAATGCCCCAGATGTTGGGCTCACGGAATTCTACAGCTCTGTTTCAAACTCGGCAAGGGATTTCCAGAGCTCCACTGACTTCAAGCAACCTAGGAGTGAGACACACTTTTCATGGTTGGCCTTTTCACCACTCGACCTTCGGCCTGTGTGAATGGAGCAATGCCCTCTCGGGTTGTGGCATGACCTTGGAGATGATCCACACGCGCAAAATATCCTTCCTTAATTAATCCAATTAAGAGCCAAGCACAATCAAGGCAATTAGCCTAATATCATCTTCCAAGAAGAACATTATTTTTTTCCCATGGCAACTTGTCATTATAGACCCCCGCCATGCATTTACCATCAAACACAAGCACTTGGAATAACCATCCACTTCACATGTCACAATCGGTTTAATGCAAAAGCATTTAGGGTGTTATCTAATTAATCCACAAAACAATGGTATCCTTTTCCAAACATTGCAGGAATCATTAGGGCCAAAAACGCTTCAAAAAATGCACTTTTGTTAATCACGGGATTAAGGAAAGGGCCAAAGAGAGTTCGCCATGTGTGCAAGAATATGGTATTCTTGTCTCCTCTTTTTTAGAGATAATGGAGTCCATTTCGTGTTTCTCTCTTTTTTATAGCCAAAACCCCTAAAGTCTGACATGTTTTGGAGTCCCAAAGACGTTATTTACTTACAAATCTGACAAAATACATGACAGAGATGTGATGAAATTAATAATGAGTTTTTTGAAAGTCGGGAGATCTTTCAATATTGTTTTTGGCGCCCAATACATACTCATTTGGGTTCTTGGCGCTACTTTTTAGTTCATTCACCCCTCTTTGAGCTTCTTTCTCTGCGCTTTCTTTCTTTTCATGGCTTCCTCCAGGCGCCCTTCTCGTTTAATACACTCTTGCACAGTCTATAGCCAGGGAGTAGATGGAAATTTTGAGCCCAAAACCTTTGCTGTAAACGATTGGGTTACCATGCTGCCTTCTTGCAAGGGCTCTCATAAGGTGAAAAGAAGAAAACGAGAAGATATAAAACATCACAGGAAGGGGCGCATCATTGCCTTCAAAATTATGCCCGAAGGCTGGTTTGTCAAGGTGCAACATGTTTACATGGCCAAGGATATGCACTTGCCTCCAAACGAACGTGTTCCCCAACAAACACATTGTAAGTTATAAGTTGAATAACGTATATAATTCTTTTCCATTTATGCAAGTTCTAACAAACGGTTCGTCATTGTAGATATCTTTCTGTCAACAAGTATTGAATGGCAACCTGTGGAAAGCCTAAGTGGGACTTTTCATGCCATTCATAAGGTATTGGCATACATTATTTATGCCGATCAAACTGTGTCTTTTTATAGTGAATGCAAGGTTTTTATATATTATGCATAGTATGTGGTTCCCTCTAAAGCGGATAGGTATGGGAATATTGAAGATTTGCCATTGCCAAGTCTTTCATCTCTAAACTGGGAGATTCCTGACAAGGTAACAGTGCAGAGTTTCAAATTCAAAATATCTCACGATATTAAAAAGTCCATGACAACTGGAAGGATCTCAAGAAGAATACGTTTATCATGGTTTGTACCCCTCCATATCTTCGTGGCTTGCTTCAAAACAGCAAATTTACAAAGAACGAAGGTATCCTGGCTAAGTAGAAACTTTTCGGAAGAGGATTTTGACAACACTATAGGGACGCATTGGAAATCTAGAGAGTGCGATCATAAGGGTGATATCTTGAGGTGTAGTGCATGCCCTCAATCCTTGGCTTTGGCTTACAGTATCCCTCGCCAAACTCTTGCTTTGGGCTTTGATTACAGGAGATACAAACTAAGATTGGGTATTTGGGTTCCCTTGGATTCTGATACAGATTACACACCATATAAACTTGTGGTGCACGTTTTGCCGCATGAAGAAGTAAAGAAGGTGAATGTTACTTCCAATTGGAGTCTGAAAGATGTGAGGGATACCTTGGAATTGCTAGACAATACATCCCCTAGATATAAGTTCAAAGTGAATGGTGTAACAATTGGTAAAAGAGCCGAGCGCTCTTTCTTTTGTACGAGTTGTTTGTCTCCCACAATTGTGAGTTTTGAGCCTTGAGAATGAAAACTTGGCAGGAATTTATCTTAATAGACTGTCCTTTAGATATTTTTTAATGGGAACTCATAAGCTATCATGAAGCAAGTTGCATTTCGAATGTGTATAAATAAAATGTACATTACATTCGATTTACAAGTGAAAATTTTCATTACACAATGAGGTACAAAAATTGCATAAAAATGTACAAAGCCAAAATAATAAGGCTCGTGTATGCTTATGTTTGCTATTTTCATTCTTTATCAATTTCTTCAAAGATATTTTTTCTCACAGGGCCTTTCTTTGATTGTTGAAAAAATTTCACCTTTACAGGTAGTCTCTTTTCTTGGGGCTTTAGAGGGGATGGATCAAATTTAAAAGGAGAGAGCATTGGCATTCCTTTTTTCTTAGACTCTGTAGCAGTGGTCCCATTGCCTTTGCCCTTGCCTTTACCATTGCCATTGTCCTTACCCTTTCCCTTGACCTTTTCCTTGCTTGTGCCCTTGGCCATTGAAGTTTTGGGAGGAAGAGGGGAGTCAGGATCATACGGTGTGATTGCCTTGTCCAGAATCAGCTCGATGCATCTCTCCCTTATCCACCAAACATATGATTCAGGATAGTCTCTACACTGTAAGAATAAATGTTATAAGTTAGTGAAAAGAAATCATGATAAGGGTTACACAAACATCAAATGAAATTAACTTACATTCACTCCTTCTATTTGTAACAACTTTGAATCCACTGTTCTGCAAATGTTTGAGATAACTCTCCATCCACAAGAATGCGCATCGCTTTGCAATGGAACTTCTTGTAGAAGAAAAGTATAAGGCCTTTGAGGATCAGCAAGATCCTCGTATGTTGTATCCAAAAATGTAGAAACGAGTCTACCAGCACTGCAAAAGGAAGCTTTGTAAGTTCAAAATATTCTTTATAAATAAAATCAAAGTAAGTAATTTTCTTTCAACATACATTCGTGCTTGACCATGAACACCGCTGAGAGAATTCATAAAGATAATTTCCCTTGAAAGACAATTAATGTAGATGAGACTCCAATGCCCTCTGCAAATTCATAAAAGAGGTGAGTAGAAGGGTGAAAGCAAATGAATATAAATTTTCCTCTACAGAAAAAGAAAAATACCTTTCTACATAAGGGAAAAAGATGTGGTAATTTGTCACACTATCGAAGCTACGAAAAAATGGTGAAATATTAGAACCAGATTTTGCAAAAAGTTCCACAGAGAGAAGTGGATCAACAATGTATATGGTTCTTCGGATATCGAGAGTGAGAGAGGAGACCAATGCCCTGCAGACAATAGCAAAAGCTATTCAATACAAATTTCATCCAAAATATACTTGAACCTATAAGACTTAACTTACGCAAAAAAAATAAATATAAACCTTACCTTATGCAACAAAAAACCACAGAGTCAGATAGTTGGACATCCCTTTTTTCCAACATGGGCTTGTCCTCGGGAGATATACTAAGATATTCCTCCTCAGGTTCCGCAGAAACATTCACAAGAATCTGCCCATACACTTTGCCCATCCTCTCGCTGTTGACAGGAGCAAGTGATGCGGCTTTCCTCTTGTAAACATCGTCTTCAGTTTCAAGCACCTCCTGATTTTTTTCACTCAAGAAAGCCTCTTGTTGGGTGGCACCCCTTGTAGGGTAAAGGTGAGTAACATCCTCAACATTTAGCTTTTTCTCTTTCCTGGACAATTTTGGGGAAATGTTAAGGATTTCAAAGGCTTTTTGATCATTGGAAGGCAAGGGCCTCAGCACTTTGTCAAACCTATACCTGACTCTGCTGATGATGCTGAAATCTTTATTCATAAGGGTGATCCTATGAGCATGGGCGGCAGCAATGTAAGCGTCGTTCATGAAATCAATAACAAAATCTTTTGCGGCCTCTTGCAGGGCAAGAATGGCTGAGAGTTGCCACTTCTTATTTAGACCAGAGACAGTTGCCACTTGAGACAATCTATCAGAGATCTCTTTAACGACCCTTATAAAAGTAGCTTTTGGAATGACATGCTGTGTAGCTCTCTGGGCTTTCCTGATCTCACTGAAACATCTCTGCATATAGAAGAACCTAGACTTCCTCTTTCTCTTTTGTGGCTTGGGAGGTTTAGTGGCTTCAGCAGATGTAGCCTCAAGTGCCATTGTAGGGAATGAATCTTTCACAGGGCAAGCCTCACCCTTTGCTTCCTCAACTTCAGGAGAAGAAACATTTATAGAAGATGTAAGCCCAACACCTAGTGTAGGGGGGATTTCTGTTGTAAAATGCTCTGGGGCCTGTGATGGACCAGCTTCAGTAAACTTGGAAGAGGGCTCCTCCTCAGATTCATCAAATTTTAACTTTCTTCTACCCCCAATGTCCTTCCCATCCAGATACACTCTTCTTGCAGTTTGCTTTGTCCTTGCCATCCAGAAAAGCAAAAATAACCAAAAGGACAATAACTGAACTAGTAAATCAAACAGGCTAATTGGCGTGAAAAGGGACGAAATGAGCAATTCCGATACGGCGCGATATGAACAAAACGAGCAGAATGGAACAGCGCCCTCGCTCCGTATTGGAGACCAGAATGCCGATACGGTGCGATATGGAGGAAACCAAGACTGCGTATGGACGCCCTCGCTCCGTATTGGCAATGACACAAGGGTGAGACCAAAATGTTGATACGTCGCGATATGGAGCAAACGAACACAGCGTATGGACACCCTCGCTTCGTATTGGCAATGACAAATGCGGAATGTTAATAGACTTGCTCCGTATTGGTGAGACCAAACTGCTGATACGGCGCAATATGGAGGAAACGAGAACAGCGTTCGGACGCCCTCGCTCCGTATCGGCACACCTCTTTTTTACTAGCGAATAAAGGACTCAGCCGAAAGACCACCGATACAACGCGAGAGATAAGAAACGGAGAAGACGCAAGTCTTGTATCGCACCGTATCGGCAAGCAAGGCGGGAAGAGCTCGAGAAATGAAAACTGTACACGTAGGAAAAATTACCACTTATATACCCACGTCAATCATGACACGTGTCGGACACGTGTCCGACGCTGATTGTGCCACGTATCTGCATTTATGGTCCGTATGCTACGTGTCAAGTAACGACCGGTCCACTTGTTTTCCACGTGGTCATCGGCCACGTGTTGGCCAACGGCTACTGCCACGTGTCGGAGACCAACGGATACTGCTAGGTGGCATAATTCTGCGCCTACATAAGGGTGTGTTCCTTATCCGTACGTTTTTTTTCGGTTTTTCGGGAGCTCTGTTTGTATTGCTAATACGGCGCGAGGGCGACTGTTTGCCTTCTTCGCTTTCCTCTCTTCGCGTTGTTTTGGAGGTTCTGCAGAGTCTTCTTTCAGCTCTCCTCTGAAGCTCATTCCGCCCAAGCTCGTGTGACCACCGTTGTGGCTCTTGCGCTTCTTACTGGAATCACCGATACAGCGCGAGGGGGCCTATCCGTCTGAATTGTTTCTCTCTTATCGCGCCATATCGGCAGAAGTTATAAACATGTCTGAACCCATAGAATTCCTAGGATCCAAGGTTTCTCCAGGAACTGGTAAAAGAAGAAGGCTTTCAAAAGGCTCCAGGGCATCAACATGTGATGAGCCTGTGCATTCTTTTTCCTCTCCATCCTCTGCCACCAGTGTGAGAAGGCCAAGTACATCTCTAGGGAAGCGAACGTCGGTAGTGAGAGGTCAAGGAGTATCAGAGCTCACTGATATCACTCCACCAGAGAGGCTACTTGATTTTATGCTTCAGAATGGAATGGATCTCTCATTCTATGGAGTTGTGAAAAATGTGTTTAATCCTGATAGGGAACTTGACAAAGTTCTGAAATCTTGTGAAAAATATATTGTGGAGGACTTTTTGGAGTTTGAAAATCTTGCAGGTCCTTCTGTTGAAGTTGGCACAATTGAATATGTCCATGTTCCCATTGGGTCAACAGGAAATGAAAAGTCAGTATTTACTAGAAAGTGCAGGGCCCACTCTCTGGAGAGGTTTTATTCAAGAGACATATTTTGCCGCACTCATTCCAAAAACTGCAAGATGATGAGAAAATCTGCTGCTTTTATTGTTTTCACCCTTGTCAAATACCCTGTGAAAGCTGAGGAGCAACAGTTGGAAGGAGCAAAGTCTGCCAGCTTTTGCATGTTAGATGATCTGGTAGATGAAAAGGAAACAGAGGAGGTTGTAGATACAGATTTTGAGGCTTCTATTGCTGAGAATTTGGATGTTGCTCACTTCAAAGCTGAGACTATCATTGAGGAGAGCCAAGGAGATACAAACCCTCAACCTGATGAGAGTTCTGACCATATTGTTCATTCCCTACCATGTATACCTTTCAAGGACAAGGAGTACATTTTACTATCAGATATTCAAAAACTTTTTAATCTCAGGGAAGATTATTTTCTTGCAATTATTGCAGAGGCTTCTGATGCTGCAAATGGGATAATTGACACAGAAAATGAATCAAAGGAAGAGATTCTGAAACTTGATAAAGAAACTCTAGATGATAAGTTTATTGATGCTGGTGAGGCCCTCTCTCTTTGTTTTGAAAAGGCCAAAGAAGCTGAGAAAGAGTTGAGTATTACTGATGAGGACTTCGATCGCATTCAAAGTGAACTCGGGATTTCCAATTTTGGAAGAGAGGAGTCTGAATATGTTAAAGAATTGACTAACACCAATGAGACAGCATCATCAATTAATTTATGGAATCCATTTAAATTGGAGTACGATGAAAATCAAGTGGTAAGATAATTTTGAATTTTCTTTTACACATTGGTAGGTTTACATTTCATGCTCATTCAGTATGGGTTTTATTTGCAGTTGGAGATTGCTGATACAGATAACTTCTTGGGGCGTGGCAAAGGATCGAGAGCTGCTAGTAACACCACCAAAGACATTGCACTCGGCCACTACTTGGCTAGGATTGACCCTGATTCCTTTTTTGTACTTCATAGTAGTTTCTCAGAGGATGCAGCATGGCCCATACTTTGTATTAAAGCTCTTACAAGGCTTCTAGGTTTCTCAGGATTACAATATAATGCCCGCAAAGTAATGTTTTTGGAAAAGACTGCAGCAATTAGGATTTTTGGCTACGGTCCAGGTTACTCTGCTTCTAGAGCAGGATACTTTTTGGCGTTTTCATCCTACGCCTTAGTTGCAAACCGAACTGATGTAAAATCTATAGCTGGCTACAAGAGAAAAAAATTTCTACGTTATAGAGGAAAGATTCTTGAGGAGGAAGAGAATATGAGAGTTTTGGAAAACTAGCTTTGTATATATTCTTTCTTATATATAAAAGTGCGATTGCTCATGTGTCATTGCCGTCTTTTATTTGCATTCTTTGAAGTTGTCGTCGAAAAAACCAGTTGAATAGCTCCTCCAAAGCATTGATTTTTGTAACTCCTCCCCCATGCCTTGTGCTTCGAAAATAACTTGTGCGTGCTTGATAGTGGGATTTTTCCATGCCTTGGTTGCTATAAGTTGCTAAGGGGCCATGCTCCTCCACAAAGAAAGGTCCATGAATATGAAGAATATGCTGCAATACAAAGTAACACAAATTTTATATCAATTGAAAAACCTATCAAAATAAGCCCATATTAAATAATTATTACTTTACTAGATAAAAAGTGATATCTTTTTCTCCCCATGCCTCTTTTATCGCCTGAACAAGCTTTGTGATTGATCTTTTGAACTCTTCCGCATATGTATATGTTGTCTTATGTTGCCTGAGGAGTTTCAGAAAAACATCAAGGTGTATCCAGACCTCCATTCTAAGAAACGCAAGCCTCGGCGTGCTTGCAACATTTGTTGTGATCTCACATAGCTCTCTCCAACACTCCCAAGCCGAATTCACCTGCCTTCCTGAATGGTTTCCTAAGAATCGTCTAGCTTTTGAGCCTCCCATAGAGACATCGGCCAAGATATCTCTTGTTTTTCCTGAAAGTATTGGATCCTTTCTCAAGTGAACTTGGCCCCCATGAAATCCCATTTTCGATATCAATGCCTCGCATTTATCAATACACTCATCTGATAAAGATAATGGCTTAATGGAATATGCGTAGTCAAGATGCAACCTGAGAAGCTTATCGATTATTCTAATCTCTGCATGCAAAGTACAAATATGAACATTCTTAAGAGAGATGGAAAGAATGGGATCCCAGATGTCTTCTATGTTTTTAAATTTACTCAAATCTATAGAGTCTCTATTTGGGGCTCTTCTTACTGGTCGCAAACTACTCCAATCTTTGGATCCAATACTTTCCATGCAATAAATGCAAGGATATTTTGCATTTGCACCATTACATATTCCAAGCATACATTTGATAGTTTTCAAATCAGCACTCATATGCCATTCCACATTAAATTTACCAATCCCATCAACTACCAACATTTCACCTTCACTTTGAGACTTAATGATATTTGGAATACCTGTATGGTTGAACAACCATTTCAACGTTTGATGATTTTCAATTGGTACCTGGGCTGCACCAATCCACCAAATCTCCATCTCGGATTGGATCTTATGCAATGGAGCTTTGCCCTCGCCATTGCCATGGTCCAATGCCATGTTCATGAGGCAAATGCTAATTCTTTCCATCTTCTGTCCCTTTTGAATCTGTGCTTCATCCAACTTTAAGGCAAACTTTAGAACACCATAACTTTCTTCTACTGTGATTTTATACATGTGAACCATTGCAATTTGCACCTTTTTTAGATCAACCCATATATTGTTAAACTCATTGTAATAAAAAATTGCCTGTTTTTTTTGTTTTTCATAGGACATAGACCTTTCGATGTGAATGTAATCTCCAAAAACATGTGGAATCTTGCAATTCATGGAAATTCTTGCAGTCAAAACTGCAAGGGCTCAGGGCAATCCAAATATAGTTACCCTATTGCGTTTAAGATTTTTAAACCATAATCCAGAGATAGCACGATAACCTTTTCGACTTATACCCACAGTATCACATGTCTCTACGATTTCATTTGCTTTCACTGTGCCTTTTAAATTCTTCACTAACTCTCTCAGAGTTGGACCTCTCAAATCCACATTTTCTGGTGACTTAAGAATCCTCAAAATGTCTTTCTTATTCATGGTTTCCTTCAAAAGTTTGATTCTTTCCTCATTCTCTCGGATATTTATGCCTAGTATGTTAGAGACATATTTCTTTGTAAGATTTAGTCTCCTTTTCTTTGCTCTCTCACACAAGCTGGTTATATTTTTTAATGGTCTCTTCCTCTCTCTAAATCCTACTGGAGTTTCTCTCAAGCGTGTTAGCTTATCCTGCAATGAATTGTTAACATTTTTCAAAATATCAATCTGACTTGTCAACTCTAAAATATTTGTTTGTGTAGTTTCTAGTGCTTTTTTCATTTCGTGCACTTGAGCTATATATGTGTAAGATGCAGAGTATAACCTCATACAGTAGCCAAGCATTCCATTGTAACCTTCTCCAGCATATCTTATATAGTCATGGACATTCAAAAAAGGAGGTGGTTTACCTGTAGAAGGATCCCTGGGATAGATATTTCTATCCACCCACAAATCTATATGCTTCATTCCTTGTGTTCGCAACCTGTTGGCTTCAATCTCATCTATCAATACTCGATGATGTATACTTCTCCAAGATGTGTAAGTCGGATCTAGCTGAATAGATAGCTTGTATTTACGTGTGCTTGCGCCTGTGTTATTTGAAGTAATATTGCTAGACATTCTAGCAAATGAACCGAGCAAGAATCTCACAGTGATAGGAAGCAAGTGCAACAAAAGGAATGGTAAAAGAGAATAGTGTGTAGAAAGAAAACGCGGGAGCAAACAAATGCGAAGTTCGTATGAAAATCTCGAAAATACAAAATCTCTCGAGTTCCAAGACAATAAACGGCCGAAAAGGTGACCCCTGACCTGGATTAAAAGATGAGGGAAATTAATGGCTGACCTCTTCAATGAACCAAATATTCTCTCATTAATCACATCTGGACAACCAAATTCAGAGGTTTTATTCTTCCTAAACCTCAACTAATTAGCAACTTAATCACTTTCTTACAAGTGCCATTTTTGAAGCGTTTTTGGCCCTAATGAGTCACGATAGCCTTCCATCGCGTGTTTTCTCTCCCCCTTGGGATATAAGTGATTCCATGCAAAAATTACCTAATACTTCCTCCATTCAGCTAGGACATCACTCAAGACAGGAGTTCTAATAATCCCTTAATTTGGTTGATAACCAAAACATCTTCCTAATGAGTACAAAAGCGTCGGTCTCTCTTTTGACTTAGGGTTTCCTACCCCTTAAGCCTTTGCTTGCCCTAAAGTTTTTGTTGCATCTAACCCAACCCCGAACAAGATTAATAAACATAGCCGCTATCGGACGGATTTCAAGGCACCTAAGTCCTAATCCTTATGGAAGTTGTTTGTATTAACTATGCACTAGAGTTTTGAGATTGATTTTCCTCTAGGATAGATTACTTACCATGTGATTTGTCAAACATGTGATCTCTACGTACTTCCAATATAGTAGGATGTTTTATCTATTAATATCCAGGAGGGGAATGTCGACTATACCTTGGAACCTTGTATGCCGTCTTCGTACTACATATGGATTCGACGCATAACATCTAGGTGCAGCTAACTTCCCTAGATACATGTGCTTCAAAAACTCCATCTTTCGATTGTTACGATAAACTTACCCTTTTCAATAATCCCTTCACGTGTGGCTTAGCGTGGGTCTAACACATCTCACGTGTGAATCAAAGTCACTATTCATTAACTTGGAAATACATTACTTATGTCCGGTATGGTAGTTGGATGGGTAGTGATATCCTTGCCCGAGGCTTTGTTGCTCACTGTGGGGTTTCCATCCACGCACGTCATTTTTCGCTTGGGGGCCATCCTCGATCTTTGCGAGTCACGGAAGACCTCTACACCATGTGCTCGAGTAGTGGAGCCATCTGCAAGTGATGGATAATCTTGCGAGACAGGTATAGGTCCGCAGCCCCAGGGGAAGGAGATGCATGTGGCCACCCTCTTTGGAGGGGAAGGGAAAGAATGTCTCTTCCTCTCTCTCTCTCTCTCTCTCTCTCTCTCTCTCTTTCCCTTTCTTCTACTTTCTCTCTCTCTCTCTCTCTCTTTCCTCTTCTTCTTCTTCCTTTCTTCTCCTCCTCCTCTTCTTCTCTCTTCTCTCTCTCCCTCTTTCTTACTCTTCTTCTCCTCTCTTCTCTCTCTTCCTCTCTCTTACTCTTCTTCTCTTCTTCTTCTTCTCTTCTTCTTCTCCTCTTCTTCTCCTCTCTCTTCTTCCCTCTTCTTCTTCTTCTTCTTCTCTTCTCCTCTTCTTCTCCTCTCTCTCTCCCTCTCTCTGTTCCAATCCGTCCCCCTACCCCTTACAATGGGGGGGGTGGTTTATATAATGGGGGGGAGGGGTAATATGGGGGCGTGATGGAGGCCCTTCCCTCCACGTGGGTGGCCAGGGTGGAGTTATCGCCATGCAGCCCACCTCTGTTGACATCATCACCTTCACTTCCTCCTCGTGTTTGTCGCCACCCTCTGCCAGGTCAACTGGCTTATGTGGCTCCCCCTCCCTCTGCCAACTGGTAACATCAACAGGGTGGCCGTTAAAAAAATTTGATTAATTTTTATTAAAGTTAAAGGGGGGGTCGTATGCGGAAGTGGGTAGACCATTACACAAGAAGCATGCTGAAAATGAGTTGAGCTGTAAAAATTCATGTCTTAGATTAGTTGGAGGTGGAGAATATGTCTCAAATTACTTTGACAAGTACCTTGCTAAATATGGGATCAGAAGACAGTTAACTTGCACCTATACACTGCAGCAAATGGTGTAGCAGAAAGGAAAAATAGGGTATTGATGGAATCGGCAAGAGCTATGTTGAATGAGAAGAGTTTGCCAAATGGTTATTGAGCTGAAGCAGTAGTGATTGTTGTCTATGTGTTGAACAGAACCCCTACAGCAAGGATTCATGATGTAACTCCACATGAGAGGTTGTATGGTCACAAACCTGATATTTCATACTTGAAGGTATTTGGCAGCATTGCCTATGTGCATGTTCTTGATGAAAAGAGGAAGAAATTGGATCCTAAAGTTGTCAAGAGTGTGTTCCTTGGCTATAAACAAGACCGAAAATCTTACAAGTGTTATGTACCGAGTCTACACATGAGACATTGATTAGTAAAGATATTGTTTTTCATGATCTGGCATCGTGGTGTGGTAATCCTATTGCATTGGCTACTGATGGATTAGCCAGCACTAGTAATGCTGAAAATACACCTACAGTGAGTACATCTATGAGTGGCCCTACAAGTGATGGGTCACCTATAGTAAGTCCTTGGTCAAGATGCTTGCGGAGTCATACTCCTAAGTCCACTGACATGGATATGTCAGTGAGGGGGAGATTGGATAAGGGAAAAGAAAAGATGCTTGAGTATGTGACAAGTCCACTTACAGCAAGTTATGAATCATCTAAGAGCGAAAATTTGGATAGTGAGTTGGACATTCCGTCTATTATGATGCCTAAAGCAAGGTAGAGTCGTTATGACTGGTTATTCAGCACGCCATTATGCATATATTGCTAGTGTGATAGGTTACAAAGAACCTACAAAGTTTGATGATGCAGTTATATGGATGATAACTGGTGTGCTACCATGGATGAGGAGTATGCATCCCTAGCTAAAAATGAGACATGGCAAGTTTCCTAAAGGCAAACTCCCCATTGGCTTCAAATGGGTGTACAAGGTTAAGTGCAAGTCAAATGGTTTGTTAGAACGCTATAAGGCTAGGCTGGTTGCAAAAGGGTAAGCGCAGCAATATGACCTTGAGTATGAGGATACTTTCAGTACGGTGGCCAAAATGGCAACAGTCAGAATTGTCATTGCTTTGACAACATGCAAAGGCTAGAAATTATGGCAAATGGATGTCAAGAATTCTTTCTTGAATGGTGATTTAGTTGAGGAAGTATATATGGAGCAGCTTGAAGGTTATGTTCACGCGGACTTTCCTACACATGTATGTAAGCTGAAAAAGGCTTTATATGGGCTGAAACAAGCACCTAGAGCATGGAATGCTTGGATCATTAGTTATTTACAGCAACATGGATTTAGATTGGGTGATGCATATCACAATTTGTTCATCATGAAGAAGACTGATCACGGATATGTGTTTCTAGTGGTTTATGTGGATGATCTTATCATCACTGGAGATGATGAAGAGGGCATTGCTGAAATTAAATCATGTTTATAGGCTGAATTCAGATTCAAAGATCTTGGTGAGCTAAAGTATTTTCTTGGGATTGAGATAGTCTCTACGCCTCAAGGTATATGGCTACTACAGAAGTAGTATGCTCATGACATGTTACAGAATTATGGTATGGCTGAATGCAAGCCTATGGGAGAGACACCTCTTGATCAAAATATCAAGCTGCAGATTGATGTTGGGAATGACATAGAGAATGTCACCATGTATTGACAAATGGTGGGCAGCTTGATATACTTGACTATTACCCGTCTTGACTTATGTTATGCAGTGGGGGTGATTAGTCAATTCATGCAGAAGCCTTGCAAACCACATTTAGAAAATCGCTAAAAGACTTGGGAATACAACTAGAAAGCAGAGTGAGATTGCATTGTGATAACCTTAGCAGTGTTATGTTAGCTAGCAATCCTATCTACCATGCTAGGTCCAAACATATTGAGGTTCATTACCATTTCATCAGAGAACCATTTCAGACCGCTACTTGGAGTTTATCAGATGGTTTGAGCTTGAGGGGGAGTGTTAGAATATCAAGCTCCTGTTACTCTTCAATCAGTTTATCTTTATGTGTGTGAGCAACATTAGCTAGATACAGCTATACACGTGTGTGACATTCAATAAGTCAGTGTAGTCAGTGACTTAACCATAGTTAGTCTTGGTTAGTCATACCTATGTGTGTAAGTCTCTTTCAGTGTATGATGGAAGAATAATGGAAGAAGAAGAACATTGAGCTGAGGGTCATCTTTTGCTCCACTCTGTCTCTCTCCCTCTCTTCCAATAGATTACATGTAGGTATATCACCTTGCAGTGCTTCCCTTGCCAACTTCTGCTCTTCCTTCATATTGGCTATGATGTCCTCAGCTAGTCTACCATGATGCTCCATTTTAGATTGCATGTCATATCGGGTTATCATTTGCTAGATGTTGACTTACATAGTGATCACCGGGTACTCAAGTATTTCCTTACTCAGTCAAATCTCACTCCAAAGCAACGTCGCTGGGTAGCTACATTACAGAATTATGATTTTGACATCACTCATACAAGGGGCAAAGATAACATAGTGGCTGATTCTCTTTCTTGTATGTGGGCCTGCAAAGTTTCAGCTATGACATAATTACATAATGACTGGATTGAAGAACTACAGGAGGCCTATCTTTTAGATGAGAAATTCAGCCAAATCTTTCAGAAATTACAGCAAGGTCTTATGGAAGAAAACTCGCATTACCAGCTTAAAAATGGTCTTATTTGGTGGAAAGGCAAGATTGTTATTCCCTCTACTTCTTCTTTTAAGCGGAAAATTATGGAGGAGTTACATTCTTCGCCTTTAGCTGGACACTTGGGAGTTTTCAAGACTTATGACAGGATCAACAAAAGCTTTTATTGGAAAGGACTGTGGAAAGATGTCAAGGACTTCGTTATGAAGTGTATGCCTTGTCGGCAAAATAAGGATAGCATCCATAAGCCAAGAGGTTTGTTACAGCCATTGCCTATTCCTACGGGTAAATGGACTCATATTACTATGGATTTCATTACTGGCTTACCTACTACTAAGAAGGGGTGGAATAGTATTTATGTGGTGGTTGACAGACTCACCAAGGCAGCTTATTTTATCCAAACAAAGATTCAGTTTACTGCTTCTCAAGTGGCCAACCAGTTTATGGAGCATATTTTTAGACTACATGGATTACCGCAGGTGATTGTCCATGATAGGGACTCAAAGTTTATGAGTAACTTTTGGCAGGCGGTATTTACATCTATGGGCACTAAATTGGCTCCATCTACATCTTATCATCCTCAAACTGATGGACAGACATAGAGAGTTAATAAATGGTTGGAGACTTATCTTCGCCATTTTTGCTATGATGTCCAAACCTCATGGGATTCTTGGTTATACTTGGCTAAGTTTGCTTATAACAATTCCACTCATGCGAGCATAGGAGTTTCACCCTTTGAGGCTTTGTATGGTTACAAGGTGCCCTTACCCACAGTCATCTTTAATGAAAAGATCAATCCTCATGGGAAGGAGGAGTTGGAAAGAATGCAGACCCTTCTTCAGCAATGTAAGGTGAATCTAAGGAAGGCTCAAGATCAAATGAAGATGTATGCTGATGAGAAGAGGAGGCCTTTAGAGTTCCAAGAAGGAGAGCTGGTTTTGTTGAAGGTGCCCAAATCCAAGTACTCTACGTTAAAAGATGGATCCAGTAATAAGCTTGCCCACAGGTTTTATGGTCCTTACAGGATCCTTAAGCGAATTGGAGATTGGGAATACAAACTAGAGCTTCCCTCTTCTACAAAGATTCATAACGTCTTCCATGTTAGTCAGCTCAAGCCCTATTATGGTGATCCAGTGGATATAGTTGATGAGCTGCCACCCATTGATGAAGATGGTCTTGTTCAGTACATCCTAGAGGCTGTTATAGGTCAGCGTGAAAAGAAGCTTCGATCACGTTCTATTGTGGAATATTTGATCAAATGGAGAGGTTTACCATCTGAAGAGGCTACTTGGAGACCTGATTCTATATTGGATGAGTATCCATACTTGAGGGAGACATTGGTGGGCTGAAGCCTATTGCTTATGGAGCTAGTAATGATGCAGACTGGTTCAGGACAACATGATGTTTTAGAACAATTTTTATCGTACCTAATTTTTAGAATTAAGCTATCTATATGGGCTTAAAGTACTCTTCAAGAGCTTCGTTTTGATATATGGTACATCTCATTTGGACACTTCTATCAAAAGTTATGGTAGATTTGGTCCAGCAGGGATTGTTTACTCAGCAAGCTGTCTATTTTGTTCTAGGATTATTTGTTGAAGACTTTATGGCTCCATTTGCTTCTGAAGTATTTCAAATCATGTATATAGTTGGGGCTTACTTCCGATCTTCAAATTCAGCTCATGTAGTGGTCATTTTTCATTCATGTCCCATTTGTAAAGCTGTAAAACAGAGTAGTACTCTGTTCTATCCATCTTCTTTCTAGTTGTTTCTAGGTTTGTTTTTGAGGACAAAAACTTTTGGGAAGGGATGGATTGTAAGAAGCTGGGAATAACAAATTAGTGTTAATAATATTGATATTATGCCATGTCACACTGTCATTGGTATAAAAGGAGAGAAGATGTAATTTTTCACATCTTTTTGACACATTAATACAATTACAGTCTTTCTCTCCCTTCTGGCTCACAGCTTCTATGGCTTCCCCTTCTTTTCTGTCTTTCTCTCTCTAAATCTAGTCTTTCTCTCCCCTCGTCACTCTTCTTTTCTCTCTTCCTGCAGTCTTTCTCTCTCTTCTGCAGTCTTCTCTCTCCTCTTTCTCTCTCCCCAGTTCTCTCTCTGATAGCAATTGTTGAAAATTTCCTGGAATCTCACGCCCACAATAATTCCCAACGAAGCGCAAGAAAAAATAAATCTTTTTAAGCAAGTCAAACCTCTAAAATTTGATGGGAGGGGCACGAATGTGGAAGCCAATGCAAAAATTTGGATTGAATCCATGGAAGATTATTTTACTACTATTGGGACTGTCCCAGCCAAAACCAAGCCATGATAGCTAAGCTAAAATTAATTGGCAAAGTTGGACTCTTGTGGAAGAAATGGTGCCGAGATCAAGGTATCCCTAAAAATACCATTACTTGGGATTTACTAAAAGAAACTGTAAGAGATATTTACCTCTAGCTTATCACACCCAGAAGATGAGTGAGTTCTTTAATTTGAAGCAAATGGGTTCAAGTTTGTTTCACTTTTTAAATATGCACCCTCCATGGATACTACTCAACGAGTGTCCAAGTTCTGCAATGAGCTAAATTCTCCTCTAAACACTTATTTGAAATCAATGCGCCCAACAAACCTCCAAGACGCTTTGATTCGAGCTACTCATATACTATAGGAAGTACAATCAAACCCTAAAAATAATAAGTTCTGGAGCTACACTAACTAGAACAAAGGAGGATTCAAAGGTCAAGCAAAAAGACCCCAAGGTCAATTTCACCGAGGTTAGAAGAAAAATGCAAAATCCAATGCAGTTGGAAATTTTGTTCCTACCTAGGGAAACAAGGATGGTCTTAGGTGCTTTCATTGTAATGAGCTAGGATATTTCACGAGAGATTGTCCAAATCTTGGTGGACACAATTGCCAAGGCCAATTTTGAAGTCAAGGTAGAGCTGCCCAAGGCCATGGTCAAATAACTATGGCAAGAGGAAGACCCTTAATGAGATTAATAAGGAGGAAGACCCTTCTATGAAAGAAGATATTGAAAAAGCAATTGTTCATGCTACATTCCACAAGAAAGGTCCAAATGATCAATATTCGATAATACAGATACAATCCAGTCACCGAGGTAAATCATTTAAAGTTTTGATTGATTGTAGAAGTACACACTCATATATTTCGCCCAAGTGTGCTAAGAAGTTAGGAATAGATACAATAAGTGCATCAAAACTGCTTGTGGAATTAGCAAATGGAAAGGAGGTACTTTCTACACAACAAACTACCAAGGTAGAATTTAACCTAGGAGAAAACCTTTCAAGTATGAGGTTTAGGATAATGAGCTTAGGAGCTTATGAGTGTTTACTTGGAAATGGATTAGTTGATTCTCAATTATGCTCATATCCATTGTGGGAAAGGTCAATTCACATTTCAGGATTTGAATGGTGAAATAGCGCCTACACAAGGTAAAACAAGGAAACCTAAGGTTTAATTAGGAAAAGCTTCTCGAATTGGGAAAGTCATGAAGAAAGGATTATCTATTTACTTGATCAAGATTAGCAATGTAAATCAAGATGATCGGATAGAAGAAGAACCATCCTGGTTAAAATAATATGTCGACATATTTCCTAAAGAGCTAACTGAGTTATCTCCGGAAGAGAAGTCGATCATGAGATCAAACTTGTTCCAGGAGCCATTCCAGTTGGAAAAAAACCTTAGAAAATGTCTATTCCTGAAGCCATCGAACTAAAAGAGCAACTCAAACAACATCTAGAACAAGGGTATATTCGGCCAAGTAGTTCACCATGGGGAGCCCTAGTATTATTCTAGAAGAAGAAAGATGGAACTCTCCGTCTTTGTATCAACTACTAAGGGCTAAACCAAGTAACAGTGAAGAATAAGTACCCGATCTTGAGGATAGATGAGCTCATTGATCATCTACAAGGAGTAAGGATCTTTTCTAAGATTGATCTATTCAGTCAAGATATTATCAAATCAAAATTAAGGATGAAGTTATTCCTAAAATTTTCCTCAACACAAGATAGTGTCATTTCGAATTCATTGTGATGTCATCTGGGTTGACAAATGCTCCAACCACCAATAGGTTAATGTATGACATTTTCAGACCTCATCTTGATGATTTTGTTCTTGTATTCTTTGATGACATCCTAACTTATTCTAAGGAGGAAGAAGATCATGAACCACATCTTTGCATTATCCTAGAGACAATGAGAACACACAAGTTGTATGCCAAGAAGAAGAAGTGTGCCTTCTTGAAAAGGAAGATTGAATACTTGGGATTCATAGTGTCTGTCGAATGTATATCAGTAGATCTTGCCAAGTTTAAGGATATTCAAGATTGGCCACCCCCAACCACAATGAAGGAAGTGAGACTTTTTCTAGGTCTAATAGCTTGATCTTAATATGAGGCAACGGCGGTGGATCAAAATTTTGTAGGAGTATGAAATTAAGTTCAGACCTGGTACAAAAAATGTAGTAGCAGATGCCTTTAGTTGTAAAGCCTTCCTTAATGCTCTTATCGCACTAAAGAACCATCTAGGGTAGAAACTCTAGCTACTATGGTATCAATGCCGAGTAATCCTATCATCAAGTTGACTAAGGATGCAAATACGGACCCAAACTATTAACAATTGTTTTGGGAAGTTCAGAATAAGGAACAAGATCCCAAATTCAAGACCAAATATCAAGATTTCTCAACATATGAAGACAAAGGACTGGTTTATTTCAGAAGAATGAGACTATGCATTCCTTCAAGTCAAAATCTCAAGAGAAGAATACCTTGGGAAGCACATGACTCTCCTTTTTCAAGACACTCGGATTATGCAAAAACTCTTAATGTTGTCAGAAAAAGCTATTGTTGGAAAAGACTCAAGGGTGATGTACTTAAGTACATTACTGAATTTCTAAATTGCCAGAGGTTAAAATTTGAACATGTCAAGTTACTAGGAAAACTCCAGCCACTTGACATTCCCCAGATGATGAAATGGGAGTTTATTAGCATAGACTTTGTAGTTGGGTTACTGTAATATTTCCACACAATAAAAGTTAGTTGGTTAGTTTGAAAGTTAGTTAGTCAATTAATAAGTTAGTAAGGTTACTAACTAAAGAATAACTAAGGTAAAAACTAACTAACATTAATAACTAATAATTTCTATTTAATTAAAAATATATTATTTAGAAAAATTGAGAGTCGTAAATGCAATATTTTTTTTGGATTGACAAGGACCGTAGCCACCCTTTACATAAGTTACAACGTGAATGAGACTTAGGAGTTATATTAATCACTAGTATTAATGTGTATAGTTTGGATGGTCCAAAAATATTACATTTTGGGGCAAAATTAGTATATTTTAGATATTTTAGATATTATTAAAAACAAAGATATAGAGATTTCTAGAGCTGGATGTCATTTAAAAGAAAAGACAAGCGATTTTTTAGTTAGTTTTAGAGATTTTATAAAAAGAAAAAATAAAAAGAGGGATTTACGAAATCGTGCACGTCATGATTGCAGTCTACAGGCAGTAGACATCACTTTGAATAGAGAAAAGAAGAAGGAGTGAACTAAGAGCTTTCCAATCAAGCATCTTGGAGGTTTTACCTCCCTTTCGGAGCCAATGGAACCATCAGATTTATGATCTAAGCATCAGATCACTGATCTTTCTAAGATGGGGCTCCACAAAGAGCTCCACTTCTTAGCCACAAGCCCTCTTCTCTAATTCACTATAAATATGAGGCATGGGGAGGCACAAGGAAGAAGAAGGAGACCCCGAGAGGCTACAAGAGAGAGGTAGAGAGAAGTATACCTCTCCAAGAGATTGTAAGGGAGAGCTTGAAAGAGAGAGAGAGAGAGAGAGAGAGAGAGAGAGAGAGAGAGAGAGAGAGAGAGAGAGAGAGAGAGAGAGAGAGAGAGAGAGAGAGAGAGAGAGAGAGAGAGAGAGAGAAGAGTCACCCCGAGAGGCTGCAAGGAAGAGAGTTAGCTCAATTTCCTCTATTTCAATCCTCGACTTACCTATCTTCTCTTATGCTCTCCCATCTTGAATCTATTCCGCCTTCTTAATCTCTTGAGTCTACTTGCCGACAATGGCCCCCAAGCGAAGAATGTCACGTGCGGATGGCAATCCCACAACCAGAAATGAAGCTTTGGGCAAAGGCATCGCTGTCAATCCAACTACGGTTCCGATCGTAAGTAATGTATTTCCAAATTGATAGATGCTTGTTTTGATTCTCATATGAGATACATTGGAACCCATACTATGATGCATGAGTATAGGTCATTTCATCTCACGTATTCAAAAGATCGAGCTTGCAAAGTGCATGTATCAAGGGAAGATAATTGCATTTAGTTGCATATGGCTTATTCGTTGATAGAGCAATTACAAGGAAGAATTAGTCAAGGGTTGTGAATGGCATAGTTGTCAAAATAATTACATTAAAAGATTGTGCATACAAGTGCTAGGTTAAAGCATAGCCAAGGGTTATAAATAGCATAATTGCTAAAAGAATATGGCATTAAGAATCATGAATAAAAAGTACTAGTTTAAAGTTTAGATACTTCAAAAGTTATTAGCTTAAGAGTCCAAATATTGAGAAGAACTAGATTCTAGCTCAATGCAAGGCTTGTTAGAGTCTAATTACTTGAGATCATCTCGCACTTATCTTATCAAGTATTTAAACTTTATGCCTATAACATGTTTTGATATATGAGGATAATTTCCTATTTGCATCATTACTTGACTAAGAGCTAGTACAAGAAATTAGTCAGAAGGGTTAAAACTAAGACTTCTTGAGATCCGTTGGATAACTATAATCCAATTCAGGGTTGGATTATCGATCAATGTAAGTGACCTATAGAACTTACGTCATGAATAGTGTTTGAACCCTTAGCATATGCCTTAGCCGAAGGAAGGAGGTTAAGAAACATTTTGCATAGTATCACTCTTAGAACCCAAGGGTAAAAGCAAATATGTAATGGAAATGTTATATCGTCTATTCTTGCATTGTTTAGAAAGAATGCAATTGGTTTTGTTAGTTGATCGAACAACATCCTAAACGCTTTTACATTCAACTGATTGTTGGTTTGTTGTTTGGATGATTATTCCAAGTGCTTGTGATTTATGGTAAATTCATGGCAAGGGTTTGTGATGACAAGTCGCCATGGAAATAAAGGAACGTTTTTCTAGAAAGTGATATTAGGGTTGAATGCCTTGTTTGTGCTTAATTCTTAAAGGATTTAATTAAGGAAGAATATTTTGCACCAGTGGATCACCTCCATGATCGCACCACGGATTAACCCAAAGAGGGCACTGATCGATTCATGGGCCGAAGGTCGAGTTGTGAAAAGGCCAATCACGGGAATATTTCGTGCTAGAATATTTCACGAGTTGTGAACGTTCATGCTAGAATATTTCAATTCGATCCTAGTGGGTTCGACCATGAATGTTCTGTTGCGAGGTGGATTCGGGGAACCCTAGGCAACAAAACCCGAAATATTCCATGGGAGTGCCAAGTAGCGACGCTTAGATTTGTTTTTGGATAGACCGCTAAAAGTGTGCCTAGACAGTCGATGGGCGGGCACCTTACAGTTGGTATCAAAGCGAAACTTTATAATGATGCGTGATTGATTAATGTATGGTTCATAGACATATCCTAAATAGAATAACCTGAATGGTATGGCTTGATTGCTAGGCACCTCCTGCACCCACAAATGCTGACATGCAAGATAAGAATTTTCTTCTCAAGCAAATTAAGGCGCTCGAGTTTGATGGAGAAGGAATAGACGTTGCAGTAGAGGCAGAGATATGGATTGAGTCAATGGATGATTATTTCTCTGCTTTAGGAACTGCCTCCATGAATCAAGCGATGATAGCCAAACTTAAGCTAGTTGGCCGGGCTCGGGTATGGTGGAAGCAATGGTGCAAGGATCAAGGTATTTTCAAAGCTATTGTCACTTGGGCTCAGCTGAAAGATGTTGTACGCGAACAATACCTTTTGTCAACCTACCAGACTTTGAGAATGAATGAAATTTTCAAGCTCAAGTAGCTAGAATTAACCTTGGAAGCTTACTACTCAAAGTTTGTAACCCTACTAAAATATGCGCCACCAATGGATATTGCGCAGTAAGTGTCCAAGTTTTACCATGGCCTAAACACTCTTCTGAACCACCGTCTTGAAGCAATGCGCCCAACAGACTTGCAAGATGCATTACTTCGAGCGAATCCAATCGTCCAAGAAATTAAATTGAGCAATTGTAGCAAAGATGACTCCTGAGATCTGGGTAAGAGATACCATACATGTGGAGAGATAGGGCACATTCGTAGGAGATGTCTCTACCGTCGATGTTTCCACTGTAATGAACTAGGACACATCCAAGTAGACTGCCCTGATCTAAGTCCAGAAGACATTGAGCCTCCAAGAAAACGAAGCTACATAGATGCAGTCTATGGATATATAGAGGAATCAAATGAAGACGAAGACCTAGAACCGATAACATCTCTTCAAGATTATTAGAAATCCCAGAAATTTTGTCGATATGAAATACAACTTGTATTGGAATAAACTTTACTCTTGTAACTACAGTTAACCTGAGTAATATGAGTTTCATCTATTTTGAGCCTAGAACTTGTAAATGATTAGAGATACACTGGCAAGGAATGACAGTTATAAATTTCAATGAATTTTTATTTAGTCATTCCTTCCCAACTAATATAGATTGGGTCTCATCAGAATGTCGAAGCTTGGAAGTATTCTTTAGTATTACAAGCAAAGCCAATTGTCCATGGAACTCAGTCTCGAACTAAGAAGAGGACAATCTGGGAACATAGTTTGATAAAGGACCACTCCAATCCACTAAAACGATCCTAGGACAATTTGGTCTAAAGAGGAAAATCCTGCCAAGGACAACCAAGAATCTTGTGACCACAAGTGATAAAGTTCTGCGATGTTTTTATTGCAGGGAGTTAGGTCATTTCAAAAGGGAATGTGCAAAGCACCCTAAACACCGATGCTCCAAGTGCCACAACAATGGACATAACTACATCAATTGTCCCGAACAGAACTTGAGCTTATAAGAAATGAAGCTGTACAAGCTCCACTGATCCGGAATATACCAAATGCTTAGGAAAAACCTAGAAGATATCCATGAGATATAACTACAATAAATTTTCTCTTGTAATCAAGACTTGGATATCTCAAATAGAATAGGTTGTTGTTTCAAAAGACCGCAAACCTATGAGTGATCAGAGTAGCACAACGAAAGCATGGTGGCCCATAACTCACAGGTTCCAAAATGATACCCCCGATTTCTCTCGAGATGAGGACATCTCGATTTCTCTAAGGGGATGAGGATGCAATATTTCCACACAATAAAAGTTAGTTTGTTAGTTTGAAAGTTTGATAGTCAATTAATAAGTTAGTAAGGTTACTAATTAAAGACTAACTAAGGTAAAAACTAACTAATATTTAATTAAAAATATTTTATTTAGAAAAATCGAGAGTCGTAAATCTGATATTTTTCTCAGATTGACAAGGACCATAGCCACCCTTCACATAAGTTACAATGTGAACGAGACTTAGGAGCTATATTAATCCCTAGTATTAATGTGTATAGTTTGGATGGTCCAAAAATATTAGATTTTGGGCAAAACTAGTATATTTTGGATATTTTAGATATTATCCAAAAAAAATGGAGATTTCTAGAACTGGATGTCATTTAAAAGAAAAGACAAGTGATGTTTTAATTAGTTTTGGAGATTTTACAAAAATAAAAAATAAAGAGAGGGATTTATAAAATTACGCGCGTTGCGATCGCAGTCTACAGGTAGTAGACATCACTTCGAATAGAGAAAAGAAGAAGGAGTGAACTAAGAGCTTTCTAACCAAGTGTCTTGGAATTGTACCCCCCTTTCGGAGCCAATGGAACCGTCAGAGTTATGATTTGAGCATCAGATCACTAATTTTTCCAAGATCCCCCTCCACAAAGAGCTCCTGAAAGAGAGAGAGAGAGAGAGAGAGAGAGAGAGAGAGAGAGAGAGAGAGAGAGAGAGAGAGAGAGAGAGAGAGAGAGAGAGAAGAGTTACCCTGAGAGGCTGCACAATTCTCTCTATTTCGATCCTTGACTTACCCATCTTCTCTTATGCTCTCCCATCTCAAATCTATTCCGGCTTCTTATCTCTTGAATCTACTTGCGAATGATGGCCTCCAAGCGAAGAATGTTGTATGCAGATGGCAATCCCACAACCAGAAATGAAGCTTCGGGCAAAGGCATCACTATCGATCCAACTGTGGTTCCGATCGTAAGTAATGTATTTCCAAATTGATAGATTCTTGTTTTGATTCTCGTATGACATACATTAGGACCCATACTATGATGCATGAGTACAGGTCATCGAAAGGGATAAATTGTTGAGATATCGAGCTCCACTCGTGATACGCCAGGGTGACCGTTGTGTATTTATGTCACCGACTTGTCAGTTGCAGACGCGGTTGGTACACCGCCCATGAATAATAGCTACATGATAGCTATCCTTATCTACTCTAGTTCGTGGCTCAGTTAGTATGCCACCTTAGTTAGTTGAGTTTGGTTTGAGACCCATATATAGGGTTCTTCTATTTCTTTGTATGAGAGTTCTTTTGGCTTACACAACTAAGAAGAGAAAAACTGTTTTCAGCCTCCACCTCTGTGTGTATTCCCCCATTGTGCAAGCAAGAAAGCTACAAGTGAGACTCCTTCCTTCTCTCCCACAATCTTGACATGGTATCAGAGCCTTGTTCGTGGTAAGGAGCTCAAGAAAGCAAGCCAAGCTCGCGGTGGTCTGGTAAGAGGAGCAGTGTTGCTTTCATTTTCTGTTTTGGGAGCAGATCTCTGCAGGTAGCACAGCCGGAAATTGCAAGAGTGCATTGTCTCAGGTTGAGACGCCCTTCGCGAAGCAAGAGGGTAGTATATGCTGCGGGAGAAGGCTTTAGCCCTTAGTGACCTTGTTTTTTTGATTTAAGGCCATTTCAGGGCCTGTTTTGCAGACGGAAGTTTTCTGCACGCACTCAGGAAAAGGCTCAGTTTTATGATGTGCAGCCAATGTTCTACAGGTCGGTGAAAAGTTATTGTAGAAATTGCATCGTATGCTTGTGCGCAGAGACATTGGGAGTTTCAGAATCATCCTTGGTTCCTGTTTATGCAAAATCGTCACTAGGAAGTGACTGTGTGGTCAAATACCACTTTCGCCAGTTTTGCAGATTTGCCCTTGTGAGGGTGAAACTGAGTTTTTGCAGTGACAGAATTTTTCGCAGTGTTCTGTAATGGCGTCTGATTCTCTTTCACAGATTGTAACTGAAAAGCTTGACAAGAACAACTTCCAGGCATGGAAGTTTAGAATGACAAATTTCCTTATGGGAAAAGGATATTGGGAATTTGTTGCAGGAAATGAAGAAGAACCAGTTCTTCCTGATGTTCCCAATCAGCAGCAAATGCAGGCATTCAAAGCATGGCATGAGAGAGCCAGGAAAGTTATGTACTGACTATCTATCAGTATTTTAGACTCTATGATTGTGCATATTCAGGATGCAAGTACGCCAAAGGAGGCATGGGATACTTTGTCAAAAATGTACAGCACAAATACGCAAGCCAGGAAAATGCAGCTCAAGCAAGAGTTGCATAATGTGCAAAGAGAAAATATGAGCATCAATGACTACCACATGAAGGTGAAGAAGATTGTAGATGCACTTGCTTCCATTGGGTCGCTAGTGGAAGATGATGATTTAGTTTCTGTGACCTTGAATGGTCTAGGAAAGGATTATGCGCAGTTTCGGACATCCATTTCCATCCGTGAAAGATTTCCTGATTTTGAGGAGTTGATTGCTCTTCTAATTTCTGAGGAGCAGAGAAATGGTGGTGCATCTTCTTCAGGAGGAACTTCAAAAGAAGCTGTCTTCTACTCAAATGCTGGAAGAGGTAGAGGCAGAGGTAGAGGAGGCCGATTTGGAGGCCGTGGTAGAAATCAGAATATGCAGCAAACTCAAGAAAACCAGTCCTATGGAGGAGGACGTGGTAACTCTAGAGGCAGGGGGAGCCAAAGAGGTCGTGGTGGATGGCAAAGAGGTCAAAATGCAAACAGTAATGTTGAATGCTACTACTGTGGTAAAATGGGTCATATGGCTAAAGACTGCTATAAAAAGCAGAATGACATCATAAATGGAAAACTGCAACAAGGGAATTATGCATCTTCTAGTAGACAGGGTGATGACAGAAATGAGCATTTGTTTATGGTGCAGCACATGAACAATTCTGTGACAAGTGCAGAAGAAAGCAACGATGTGTGGTATGTTGACTCAGGTGCATCAAACCACATGACAGGTCATGCAGAATGGATGGAGGATGCAAGGAAAATAGAAAAACCAGGATTTGTGGAGACTGGTGATGATACTGCACATCCGATTGTGCAGATTGGAAAAATTCCTTTGTCTATGCAGGATGGAAAAAATAAATACCTGTCCGATGTATTTCATGTCCCGAATATCACCAAGAATCTGGTTTCTGTTGGTCAAATGGTTGAACAGGGCTTGCAGGTCAGATTTAATCCTCATGGATGCTTTGTTGAGGATATGAAAAATAAAGGTCGCTTGATAGCAAAAGGAAAGAAGAAGGGCAGAATGTTTACATTGGATGCAGACATGCCTGAATTGAGTGCAGCAATGTTTGCACATGGGATCGGGGTAGTTGCAGATATTGATATCTAGCATAAACGCATTGGTCATGTTAATGTACAACGACTTAAATCAATGCAGGCCCAAAACATTGTTGCAGGATTGCCTAAGTTCAAGGTTGCAGAAATGCATAAGGTGTGTGAAGCCTGTCAGTTTGGAAAACAGGCAAGGAAACCATTTCCTAGACATGTTCAAGAGAGTAAGAAGCCATTGGAATTAATCCACTCTGATGTGTGGACTACTAAAGCTGCATCTCTTGGAGGCTGTCATTATTTTGTCACTTTTATTGATGACTATAGCAGAAAAGTTTGGGTGTATTTTATGAAAAAGAAAAGTAAAGTTTTTGGGCATTTCAAAACTCTTAAAGCTATGGTTGAAAAAGAAACAGATCTGCAGATAAAATGCCTAAGGTCAGATGGAGGGGGAGAGTACCTCTCAAATGAGTTTGCAAGGTTCCTGCAGGAGCATGGCATAAAGCAGCAATATTCATGCAATCATACCCCACAACAAAATGGAATTGCAGAAAGGAAAAACATGCATATTGGAGAGGTATCTCGTGCCATGCTCAATGAAAAAGACTTGCCAGATTTTTATTGGGCTGAAGCAGTTGCTACAGCAGTCTACATAATGAACAGGACTCCCACTGCAGCAATACATGGAATGACTCCAAAGGAGAGGTATACTGGTAGGAAACCAGATATTTCTCATTTGAAAATTTTTGGTTGCATTGCCTATATACATGTGCCAGATGAGTTGAGATCCAAGTTGGATCCAAAAGCTGAGAAGTGCATCTTTATTGGTTAGTCTCTGCAGCAAAAAGGGTATAGATGCTATAACCCTTCTACTCGTAAGTTTACAATGAGCAGAGATGTTGTTTTTGATGAGATGAGTAGCTGGTATAAACCAGTAAATGTGATTGATGATGTAGATGCACAAAATGGTAATGCTGCACAGAATTCACAGCAGCAATAACAAAATATTAGTGGACCTGGAGCGTCTTCTAGCAGTGGTTCACATTCTTCGCCATGGACAGGCAGATTGAGATCAGGAGAATCTTCTCAAAGCAATGCAGATAGTGGTATGCAGGTATCACGAAAAGGAAAAGAGAAGGTTGATCAGCCCATGTTTGATGTGAATGCAGGTCACTCTTATGTGGATGGTGAATCTAGTGGCTCAGAACAGAGCATTGATGATGAGTTGGGTATTCCCTCTATTGTTACACCTGGAGTAAGGAAGACCAGGGATGTTTTGAGAGCACCTGGGAGTGAACCCACTTTGCGCAGGTCTACCAGAGTTAGGTATCCTGTGGATAGGCTGAAATATGATGGATTTACAGCCATTCACTATGCATATATGGTCAAGGTGATACAGGAACCACAACCCACTTCTTTTGAGCAAGCCATGGGAAAAGAAAAATGGGAGAAAGCCATGGATGAAGAAATGGATGCCTTGGAAGCAAATGCTACATGGGAATTGGTACCTTTGCCTAAAGGTAAGAATGCAATTGGCTGTAAGTGGGTTTATAAGGTGAAGCACAATGCAGATGGTTCTGTGAACAGATACAAGGCAAGATTAGTAGTCAAGGGGTATGCACAAACATATGGCATTGACTATGAAGAAACATTCAGTCCGGTTGCAAGGATGGCAATCGTAAGAGCAATCATTGCTATGGCTGCATCAAAGGAATGGTCTTTACATCAGATGGATATAAAGAATGCCTTCTTGCATGGTGACTTGCAAGAAGAGGTCTATATGGAGCAGCCACCAGGTTATGTGCATGATGTTCATCCTGAGTTTGTTTGCAGGTTGAAGAAAGCCTTGTATGGCTTGAAGCAAGCACCTAGAGCATGGTCTGACAAGATAGGACAGTATCTTGTCACTATTGGCTTTCAGATTTCCAAGGCAGATTTCTCACTTTATGTGAGAAAAACAGAGAAAGGTATTATGCTGCTTGCCATTTATGTTGATGATTTGATTATGACAGGTGACAGTGATGAAGATATCCTTCATGTGAAAATGCTATTGAAGCAGAAGTTTGAGATGAAGGATTTGGGAGAGCTGCGTTATTTCTTGGGCATTGAGGTGATTAGATCACCAAGTGGGATACAGCTCTTACAGAAGCGGTATGGATTGGACATGCTGTGCAAATATGGGATGACAGGCTGTAAGCCTATTTCAGTTCCTTTGGAGCAGAATGTGAAGCTGAGCGCAGATGCAGGTGAGCTTTTGGAAGACCCTACTATGTACAGACGCATAGTAGGAAGCTTGATTTATATGACTATTACCAGGCCAGATTTGAGCTATGCTATTGGATTGGTAAGTCAGTTTATGCAGGCTCCAAGGAAACCACATTTGGATGCAGCTAGACGCATACTTAGATATGTGAAGTCCACATTGCAGTATGGACTATTTTATGAGACTGGGGTTCAGATACAGTTGCATGGATACACTGATGCTGATTGGGCTGGTAGTATTTCTGATAGACGATCTACCAGTGGATATGTGTTCTCTTTTGGGAGTGCTGCAGTCACTTGGAGCAGCAAGAAACAGCCTACAGTTGCCTTGTCGAGCACAGAGGCTGAGTACAAGGGTGCAGTAATGGCTGCATGTGAGGTAGCTTGGTTGCATAAGCTACTTTATGATATGCATCAGTCTACAGATGGACCAGTTGTCATTTATTGTGACAACATGAGCAGTATACACTTGGCAAATAACCAAGTCTATCATGCTAGAACAAAGCACATTGAGGTGCATTATCACTATGTGCGGGAGAGGGTTTTACTAGGTCTTATTGATCTAGTTTATGTCAGCACAGAGGATCAGGTAGCTGACATATTCACGAAGGCATTGGGCGCAGAGAAGCTGCGCAAGTTCAGAGACCTGCTTGGTGTGCAGGAATTGGGATTGAGCTCGAGGGGGAGTGTTGAGATATCGAGCTCCACTCGTGATACGCCAGGGTGACCGTTGTGTATTTATGTCACCGACTTGTCAGTTGCAGACGCGGTTGGTACACCACCCATGAATAATAGCTACATGATAGCTATCCTTATCTACTCTAGTTCGTGGCTCAGTTAGTATGCCACCTTAGTTAGTTGAGTTTGGTTTGAGACCCATATATAGGGTTCTTCTATTTCTTTGTATGAGAGTTCTTTTGGCTTACACAACTAAGAAGAGAAAAACTGTTTTCAGCCTCCACCTCTGTGTGTATTCCCCCATTGTGCAAGCAAGAAAGCTACAAGTGAGACTCCTTCCTTCTCTCCCACAATCTTGACATAAATTTTATCTCACGTATTCAAAAGATCAAGCTTGCAAAGTGCATGTATTAAGGAAGGTTAATTGCACCTAGTTGCATATGGCTTGTTCGTTGATAGAGCAATTACAAGGAGAAATCGGTCAAGGGTTATGAATGGTATAATCATGACATTAAAAATTATGCATACAAGTGTTTTACATAGAATCGCTCTTTGATCCCAAGGGGAAGAACATATAGGCGATGGTAATGTTATCAAGACTATTCTTGCATTGCTTGGCAAGAATACAATTGGTTTTTTTAATTGGTTGATCTAACAACATCCTAAATTTTTTTACATTCAATTGGTTGTTAGTTTGTTGTTTGGATGATTGTTCCAAGTGCTTGTGATTTATGCTAAATGCATAGCAAGGGTGTGTGATGACAAGTTGCCATGGGGATAAAGGAATGTTTTCCTAAAAAATGATATTGGTGTTGAATGCCTTGTTGTGTTGGATTCCTAAAGGATTTAATTAAGGAAGGACATGTTGCACGAGTGGATCACCTCCATGATTGCACCGTGGATTAACCCAAAGAGGGGACTACTCGATTCATGGGCCAAAGGTCGAGTGGTGAAAAGGCCAACCACGGGAATGATGTTTCACTCGTAGACAGCTTGTGGGTCAAATGGAGCTCTGGACACCCCTTGCTAGGTCTAGAATGGAGTTAAAGACCTCTATGGCCCCCAACGTCTAGGCATGTTGGGAGATCCTATTCTAGATAAAGGATTGAATTTGTGGTGCCATATGATTTGGACCAGTTACTTCTATAGGGAAAAAGGGATACTTTTGTTGGACAGAAGGGATACATAATTTCTCATGTATGGGTGGGAGACAAAGATTAACTTGAAGATAAGTTAAGGAACTTGTTTGAACTTGTGTGTCAATAGATTGCTTTGCTCTGTTTTCGTGTCTATGCTGTAAGTTATGCGAATGAACCCTGTTCCATAAAAGGCTTAATTAATGAAGCTGACTTTAAGTGTCACACATAAATGTGGTAGGACTTAATTAGAAAACTAAAGCTATTAAGGGAAGCGGGTGGGCAGAACCCCTGACGGGTCCGTTCTATGGCAGGGTGGTCCCAGAGAATTGGGAGGCTTCTCACAAGGTTTATCATCTTCGACCTTAGAAATTGTTAGGATAGAACCTCGATTCATGCCGTTTTAGGGGAATGGAATGGGACTATGCCCTACGGGCAGAGACGTTGAGTGGCGCATCCCTCTCATTTCCCATTCTCTTTGAACCAAGTGCAGCATGGATCTACTTCAGCTTGGATATCTCTGTGTAAAGTAGGATGTCTAGGATCCGATGCTAGAATGCTATTATTTTCAATTAAATAAAAATCCTTAATTATTAATGTTAGTTAGTTTTTACATTAGTTAGTAACCTTACTAACTTATTAATTGACTAACCAACTAACTTTTATTCTGTGAAAATATTACACAACTTGATGCATTGTGTCTCAAGTTGCTATCAGCATAACTACTCTATCCAACCCGAAGGCCAAATTTACAAAGGTCATATTTTTTCCATTAGGTCATATAGACCTCATTTGACATACAAGCTAGGACCCATATATGGCTTCTCCTCATAATGGGGGCCTTACAACTTAGAGCACCATGGATCATTGGTGGTACCTTATGAGGTGGGGCATTGAGCATATCTAACATCCTTGGTACCTTCCCGAAAGTGCTCTTGTAAACTACATCCTTGGCCCAACACCGAGTCTCTAAAGATGAACTCAAAGAAAATCCTTTGTAAGGGATGTGGTAAAAATATCTACTCCATTCTCCTACATTGGATATTAGATTAGCTCTACTATCCCATCCTTGATCAAGTCACACACATAGTGATATTAGATCTCAATATGTTTAGTGCATGCATGCAAACTTGGGATTTTGGTAATCATGATGCAAAATTTATATTCACATCTTAACACTATTGGATTTTCATCGTGTACTTCCATATGCCATAGGATCCTTCTTAAGCATAGTGTCTCACATGCAGCAAAACAAGCTACCTTGTCCTCTGCTTCAATAGAAGACAATACCATGGTTTGTTTCTTCTTACTAATCCAAGAGAATATTCTTAAACCTAAAGAGAAACAATATCTAGAAATTCATTTCTTGGAATCATTGTCACCTGCCCAATTTGAGTCATAATTCTTTAGAAGAGCACTTTTGGGAACTGTATGTGATACCATAGTCAAGAGTTCCCTTCAAGTATCTAAGCACATGCATCCCATATTTCCAATGACTTTCTTGTGGTTTATTTGAGAATATACTAAAAAAATCAACAATAAAATTGATATCTGACCTCATCATTAAGGGGAATATGGACTCAAAAAGGGCCCTTTAGCTTAAGAGTTAATGACCCTCCTAATGACAAGATATTTGAGGTGGACCAATGGGAGAGGGGTGGTGTGTGCATTTTATATCTACTGCCTTTTCCCCCTTATCTCTACCACTTATAGGCTTGGCCCCCTGTGTCCCCTTTATCCCCTCCTCCCCCTACTTTTACGACCCCATATTAGGTAGATCCTTATGGATGTCCAAAAAGGTAACCCAAAATTTGGAAATTTCCCCCTCCAAAAAATGCCCTCCCCAAACCTCTTCATATGACATGCATAGTCCAAAAATGCATTTTTTGGTATCTTTCTACAAGACATGCTTTTATTTTTATCATTCTCTTACCCCCATTTCACAACTTTTCTCAGCTTTCTTTGCTCCCAGCTTCTCTTAGCCATAGCTACACATCCCTAGCTTCTCTCAATGCCATAGCCACATCGCACCCAACTTCTCTCCTTCTTCCATGAACATTCTCTTACCTCAATTCCACAAATCTTCTCATCTTTCTATCCTCACATAACCCCCAATTTCTCCTAGCTATAGTTACATAGCACCCAGCCTCTCTCTTTCTTCTAAGCATAGCCATAGCCACGTAGCCCCCATGTTCTCACAGTCATAGAACCCAAATTCTTCTGTTTATTCCATGGTAATTTTATTTCTTTTATTCTACAAAATTTCTCATCTTTCTGTGCTCACACAACCATAGCCACACAGCCCTCCTTACTTTCATTACCATTCTAATGGCATCTATGTGTCAACAAAGACAACCTTGTGACTCCATATATGTTGTCTATGTTTCTAATGACATCTTTCTGTGCTTGGTTTCGAGAGGCTCGAGATGGTGGTCTTGTTGCATTAGTTCAACATGTGTGTGGTCTAAAGTACTTGAAGCTACCTCTTGGGACTACTCGATAATTTTTTCCCTCTAATTGTAAGCCATTTCTTTTATGTCCTTAACTTCTTATATGTTTTTGAGGTTTTTACTTCTTCTCTCTTGCCAATTTTTTTTTCTTCAAATCTTGTTGAGGACTAACCTTTGGAAAGCTTGTCTGAGATATACAAAGCTCTGCATGTGGATGTGGGTGAGACAATGATGAATGGAAAGTCATCACAATATCTTTTACATCACAATATTTTTTTCTATAAATTCATATATATAGTGCCTAGATCAATTGATTCGTATGGTTCTCTTGAATTACTTCCTTCTCCATCTCTCAATTCTTTGGAATGGCCCATTCTAGATGAGTGGACACTTCACACATTAAAAATGAAGATCGTACATGACATTCATAGCTCGTTTGAGATTTAAGAGAGCTTCAAGACTAGTGGGTCTTTCATGGTTTGTACAAGGATTTCCTTTACTAAGCGTGCAAAGGGTACTTTCTTGACTAATAGGTCCGTGCTCTTCTGATACTTGCAGTCTCCCTAAGAGCCACTAGGTGATAGCTCTTCCTCTGCTTTAGCCTTTGCATTGGGACTCATCTCATTGGATCTCACCATAGTTGCCATCCATGTGCTTGTTGGGCTTAGGGTTGGGACTCTAATTGGGTTTGCTTGGTAGGGACTAGTTCTGGAGTAAGGAGGAGAAATATGTCTAGCTTGCTTTGTGTTTAGCTTGGGGTGTTGCATGTAGCCCTTACCACCTCTTGAGTGCCCCTCACTTGCATCTCTACTAGCCTTTGGCTATTCTATCCTATCCTGGGGCCTATTAATATTGTCCTCAATGTTGCCCTCATCATCATTATTTCGACCTTCCTCATTCATAGAGAGACATCACCCTCATTGTTCTTGGACTTGTTGTTGTCAACTTCCACATCCTTTCTTTCTTCTTCCTCTTTGGAAGAATCTTATTGCTCAACACAAGCTCTTTTTAAGGTCTCCAAGGTTGATTGAGGGATGGTCTTCAAGCCTTTGGATGGAGCAAGGGGGGGGGGGGACGCATAAAGACAATGAGGTTGTGCTACTATTGGAGTCATCTTGTTAGGTAAAATTGGGAATCTCTTTACCTTGCCATGGTAGAGAAGTAAAAACTTGTCCTTGACCTTGGCCTAGTGAATATCATCACGCAGTTTGATTGGTGCAAGACATGAGGTAGATTAGAAGAGAAGAAGAGAAGAGAACAATAGAAGCATCACATAGGAAATGAATTAAAAGAGCTCTATTTATATGAAACCTACTATTAGGGTCTAAGGAAGGTTCACACATGGTTTTACATGCATGCCCATTTTGACCCTTCCCTTTGCCTTGTCATTTGCCATGTAGCATATGTATTCAATGTAGATGTGTTTTGCCACTTTTCTTTATTACATGCATGGATTTGTTATCTAAGATATTTAGCCAATGCGGTAGCCATAGCATTATCCAATGTGATGGAGAGACCAAAAGTACATTTATAAAACCAATTGAACATTTCTACAAGATAGCTTTTCTTGACACAACCACCTCCATGATAAGTGTTTTTGAAATATCCACCATGAGCCCAATAATGAGACTTTTCCATAGCTTGGGTGCTCCACATTTCCAAATACCATTATTTCTCTAAAAATTATGATTTGTGAGCACATAATATGTGCTGCAAAGGTATGGAGCATTGACATTATATTTAGAGCATCAATGTATCCAAATATTAAAGAACATGCAAGTAGTAAAGTTGAAGTTGTACCATGTAGTGGGTGATATTAGTTTCTCCCCATGCATTGACAACTAGCTTTGTAAAACCATTGACCATTGTATGAAATTCAACTTGAGTGGAATGATCTATTGATGGTCTTAGCATTATACAAACTAGCTTATCAAAAGAATGCCAACAAACTTTTGCCCATGCATTCTTAAGACTAGGGTCCCTTTCCAAATCTATACTACATTTGCATAAATCTTTCCATGGCTCCTACTTTGACTTTGATGGCTTGCCAGTCATATTGCTTAGGAAACTCTTCACCTTTATTCCACTAATTGATATTTTTTGTGCTATGTCATAAGTTAGGCCTAATGTTTTCTAGTTCTTTTTAATCTATATCTTGCCTCCATGTACACCTAGTAGCTCCTTGACTTTCTCAATAGCTAATTTACATCTAGAGGGAGGCTTCATTGTGTATACATAATTGATATGAACTTAATAACTTTTCAAATATGCATATGAGGCAATGTAAAGTGCAAAGATGGAAATTCTCAATGTTAATTGGAAATATGGCTTTATAATTCTCATCAAGATAGGACCTATTTGGTGGTGCCTTTCTATTGCAGGCCAATGCTCCTCCCTTCCACGCAACATTACCTATAGCCTTAGAAGAATTATTTGTTTTCATGCCAAATGGACAGAGCAATGATACTCATACCTTAGTGTCACAATTCAACATACACTTTAGAGTCTTGAGATTGCCGCCCAAGTGCCAATTAATGTTGTTAGCCATGGTGGTTTCATACTTCATGTATTATGCCCTTAGCATGGTTTTACCTTAGTATTATTAATTCTATGTGTGAGGCAGCCCTTAGATACCTCATAAAATGAATGCCTCATGAAGTTATGGTTATGGTAGGAAGTTTTCAGTGTGGTGGCCTACTGAGGCATTTGTGTGTCTTTCTTGCATCTGGGTTATCTATGATGCTCACGACGTATGTATGATAGATTTTCATTATTGTACAATAGATCTGATAGTTGGTGCCATCATTTGTTGTGCTCTTGTACTATTCTTAGCATGTTCTTTGTGCTCTACTTCTCATTCTCTAATTATGAGTGCTAAAGTCTATGTTAAGTTTCTATGAGTTCCTGATATAAGATTAGGTATTTTCCCCATGAGACACTGTCTGTCCTATTATGTATTCTGGATAGATAGGGGAGCAACACTTATCCTGCCATTGCTTCCTTGTTTCTCTATGTTAAAAAACCATCAAAAGTGGCAAAGGTTGAGGCCAAACATTTGAATTTGTTGTATGGAGAAAAATTCATATATGGAGCATTAGCCGTATACCCATCAAATGTTATTCAAACCTGAAGTAGATCCAAAGAATTAAGAGAGTTATTCGTAGGACAATAGTAAGGGTTATGGTGGAATGATGGTGGTGACCTAGAAGGAATTGATACCCTGGATGAAGAGGAGTTTCCACCGTTTGGAGAGGAGTTCCAAGATGTTGGTATTTCTACTAGTATCGCTACTATGTATCATTCCTCCCTTGCTACATCTACCAAATCTCCTTCAAGTTCTCTTGATGAAGAAAATGGAGTGCATAACTTGAAGATCTCTCAACTCCTCTAGACAGTGCATAGAAAATATTACAACATCTGGTGTTAGGAAGTACAGTCCTGTTAAGGAGACAAGTAGTTACAACAAAGAAATCTCTTAGTTTTGATCCTTTGCCTCCATTAAAGAAGAATAAGCCAAGAGCCATGAATCCCAACCCACCACTCAATCCTAAGGTCAGGGCATCTAAGTTCTCTAGCAAGAATAAAGAAGTCCCAGACCATCATGTCATGTAGTTTCAGACAAGGTGTGGGTGGCTAGCGGTTTCAACAATACCTTTGGGAATCATGTCAAACTACAGCAATTTGTAGCAACCTTCAAAGGTAAGGCCATGGATTGGTATAGTACTTATGATGCTGGACACTTTATCACATATGATGGCCTTAAAAATGCTTTCTTAAGTAGATTTAGAAAACATAAGACAACTATAGATGTGTTAAAGAAGTTGAAGAAAATCAAGCAGAAGACAATGCTAGTGTTGGATTATGCACAAAAATTTAATAACCTTTAAAACAAGTTGAATGAAGAAGATAAGCCTTCTTTGGATTTACAATGTTCATACTTTGTTAAGGGATTGGATAAAGCTACTAGGACTGACCTTGATGGGCTGAGGAGCTATCCATAACCTTGCTAAATTTTCTCATTGTTTACTATACTTTCTTGCATATCTTTCAGTCAATTCAATTGCATCAAATAGGGTAGTAGTCTTTTGAGCCATGTCATCCACAAATAGGCTTGATTCTAATCCATAGATGTACTTGTGCAATTTAGCATCATCACTAATGCTCTCCACATACATGGTCAAGTTCATAAACTAATTTGTGTACTCTTGTACAGTGGGATTGCATTGATCAAGAGTATATCATCATCTTACCAAACTGCTCTTTTTCCACTAGGGATACAAATACTTGAACCATGTGCATTTTAAAGTATTCTCAATCAATAAACTAATGATTCTCTTGATTCATATAGTGCCACCATGTGTTGAGAAACCCTTCCAAGTGGAGAGATGAAAATATAATTTCCTAATGATCCGTGTGAGGATAGATATTGAAATAGGATTCTAATTTGGAAGTCCATTCTTCCAAATCTGATGGGGATAGGGACTTCCCATTGTACTTAGTGTGAGAAGGATCTTGTCATCATAGAGATCATTGGGGCTTTGCTGCCCATGAAAGCCTTGCTATCCTCCATACATATGATAATGGCCGTACATACCATGTTTTACATACATACCATGTTGTGCATTTATTCCATGCTACCCATTATAGCCATACTTCCCATTATTGCCATGTTGTCCATTATTGCCATGATGGCTCTATTAATACCATACAGCCCATGATGAGGCTGAGATTCACACTTGGATTCATATAAGAACTCTGAGCTACTCTAGGGTTTGTTGAGTTTGAGAGTTTGAAATGGCCATTTGCTAGATTGCTACATCAATTTTAGATAGCATCTAGTGATGGTTGGCAACCATGTCATTATGCCTCTCCATGTGATGAAGCTCATGTTGACATAGAGTGTGATTGAGTAGGTTGTAGGGATCCATGTCGGGCACTTTCTCCTGGGATTTGATGCTTTCTTTGATGGTAAGGACTCTCGTGCTTGTTCTCGAGCTTAATCTTCAAGAATGGAAAGCTTCAAATGGAGCTTTTTTGGCTACCCATAAGAAATCCCTACATGCTGAGCTCCATGTCTTCAATTAGGATGAGGGAGTCAAGAATGGTTGGAGGAGCTCTTGAGGATTGAGATTTTAGAGGTGGGAAAGCTTGAGGTGAATTTAATGGCTGAGGTAGCTCTAGATGAAAATGCCATGGATCCCCAAACTACCGAGCCACCTTCCAAGGTTTGATCCAAGAGAAAGAGTATCAAAAAGGGGGAAGGGGGAGTGTTGAATGAGTGCCTAGGGTTGGCTAGAGCTTGGGTGAGTAGCAAGAGGGTTGTTGATGGAGCTAGAGGGAGCAAGAGTAGACAATCCAAATTGAGTCGCAATTTGTAGGGCAGCCACTAGTCAATGCACTACTTGATCCAAAGCCCAAGGTGCAAGGAATGAAGTTCTAGTACTGGCTGATGTCTTGGAGAAGGCTGGAGCAAGATCTTCAATTTTTTTTAGAGTTTATAGCCATGGCAGCCTACATGAGAAGAGAGAAAAGGGGGCTGGAACAAAAAGTAACTAGGATTTTTTCCCTCTCCTAACTCGTGAGTCTCCAACTTTGGTTCTAGAACCCCAAGAAGTTGCATAAAAAGGAGTGATGACATGCTAAATTAACTATTTTACCTCCAGATATGTTAGGACTTTTATTCATAGCTCTTGCTTGCTCCAAGAAAATATGTAACTAGCTATAGTTCTACATGCTATACATCGTACATGTGACCTGAATAACTAGGGTTTTAGATTCAAAAAGGGAAATAGATAGAGAAAGAGGAAAGGAGAAAAGGACCAAAGCCTGACACTTTGATATAACTTGTAATGAATGAAGGTGAGAGGAGAGAGGAGAATGATCTAAAGAGAGAGAAAGAGAGAAAGAAGAAGAAGAAGAAGAAGAAGAAAAAAGACTAGAAGAGGAGAGAGAAAGATAAGAAAGAGGGGAGAATGAAGGAGAAAGCCATGGAAGCTTGAGATGAAGGTGAAGTGTTGGTTCTTGATAATATCTAGATGCTTTGAGGTGGGTCTCTTACACCTTATGTGCCCTAGTTAGTGTGACTGGGTTTCTAACCCCTAGTTCCCATGTATCCCACTCATTATACATGTGCTCAAGGTCCATAGAAATCTTTCCAAGCTTTTTTTGCCAATCACAACAAAGTACTATGTCAATAGGTCCCATCTCAAGTGCTATGAGATCAATCATAGTAGTACAAGACAGTTGTAGGACAATGGGAATATGTAGGCATACTTCTTTGTTGATTTCGTATGCTTCATCGACCACTTGCACTCTTAAAGGAAAGTCCATCTCCTAAGGATATGACTTCAACCCATCATGAGATTTAGTGTTGACAAAACTATGTCTGTTACTCATATTTCTATCAATAAGGATGTGAGAAATTTTGTAATTGATAGCTCCTTTGAGTTAGGATTTAGAAAAAGATTTATCCTTCTTCATATGAGAGACAAATAATTCAATCATGGTAGTTTTAAAAACATCCCAACTTGGAAATCTATGTCCAATCTTCTCCAGTACCTCCACTGTACGGAAGCATATCCTTCCAAGTGTAGGGTTGTTTAGCATATCTTCACATCCTAATTCCTTGGATAGAGGGTGAAATACATTTGTAACTTACTAATACCTTCCAGGTGATGGATTTTCTAGTGGTAATGATGGTCTTGTATTTATACTTTTTGTCATAAGAATGTTGTCCACCATATTAAGGCTATCCAAATGATCATTGTCCATGAAAATTAATCCCGAAAGAGTGGTGTCCATAGAAATGTTGTCCACAAGAATGATGATCATGAAAGAAGCTATCGTCATGCCTTCTTTCTCTATCTCTATCATGAAAATAATAATGATGTTATTGATTTGCTTTGTCATGCTGAAGTTTTCCATACATATGAATGGGTTAATCATGAATCTCCACCCTGTGGGGTATATTATTGGGATGAGAATAAATGCCTTATAGAATGGATCACAACCATGGGGCTCTTGTTCTTTAGAAAGGACACAAGATTCATCACAATGTTCTTGATTCTTTGGAGAAATTTGTGGTCTATGCCTCATAATATACCTAGAATGTAAATGTATTACTGATTTATATCTCTTGCTTTGGGCAACCTCATAGGTAGATGGAATAGGCTAATTAGATTGCTTCATAAAAGTAGGGCCATTTAACCTTGATCCATGGCTGCATTTGTGAGATTAGTCTCTATTTAAATGTGATCAATCCCTTGGTCGATATTCCACCAATCCAAGATCTTAATAGGTCCAAACTAAGATTAGAATATGAGGAAACATAATATCCAATAACATCTAGAATTGGATACGGATAGCTAAGATACATAGTCCAAAATAGAGATCCCTATCTAGCTATTGTGGGGGTGCTTCCCATAACAATAGCAATCACAAGAATATCTCCCAAAATACTAACTCAAATAGATCTCATGATGCCTCCTCCTTTGAAAGATGACATCATAAACCATCAATGCATATCCTCCACTCATAAGAGAGTCAATATTCATGTCCCAAAACTAAGTAAGTATTCCCTATTTTGACCATATATCATTCGCTATCATGTCTTGGCTTTTCTTCTTCCAAATTCAAACCAATGTCATTTCAAATGATTATCCCTATGCATGTACCTATGAATAATACATGCAATGGATTCTAAATCACCAAGAGACAGGTAGATTACCTCCTTGATTTGGTTTGGTGCACCCCTTTGGGATCTTTGATTGTTGTTTGGGGAGGGGGGGTCACATCTCTTTTGTTCCACTATCTCCCCCTAAATCCACCTTTTTCCTTGGTAGCTATCATATCCAATGGATCACAACAACCCTAGGTATTAAGAATACAATAATGACTCAAATAAAATGAGCCTTTTTGAATTGGAAAGAAACTAAAATGGAGTGGAAAAAGCCTTCTCAAATTGGAAAGTATTGAAATGAGATTGAGATTGATAGAGTGTACCTTAATGAATTTCAATGAACTCACTGAGTATCCACTTACCCTCTTATTAATTATGTCAATCAATCAAGGGTAAGACCCTAGATGGTTAGGGTTATATTGAATTCAAATCATCAAAAATCAATTGGAAAGAGATTTAAATGAAATATTGGAATAGACACTTTGAGAGTTCTTGCTAAAGTGAAGCTCTAAGTGATGCTTGATGGATTCTATTAGTCCAATGTCATAGAAATTAGGCTAAACAATAAAAAATGGCCTAGTAATAGGACATTAGAGAGATTTAAAAAATTTGATGAAGAATACCTCATTTGGTAGGGCCAATCGAACTTAAAGGGTATAATGCTTCCATAGGTTGATCCAATGAAGCTATAATACAAGGTGCGATGCCAAATCTATCACCAACATCATTGTAGTGTACTAGTTGGAGAATATAGCTTTGAGTGGAATTAATGAATGCTATAAATCTACCTTGTATTTATGCTAAAGTATGCATTAAGTAGGATACTTGCAATCTTGCATATGACCAAGGTTCAATGGTATGAAACTTCTTGCTTACAATGTATAGAAAATTGCTCAGTAATGGCTTAATGATATGGAAGAATAAGTAGGACTAATTTTCCTCCATATAGAAGAGTAAAAGAGAGCTTGAGAAAGATAAGTGCTTGAAAAGTAATAGAGATTTTGGTTTTCTCCAAGTCTTGTAGCTCTTTTTGGCAAAATTTCCTCCAAAAATGCTTCAAAATAGGTGATACCGTATTAAATATGTCATTATTTCTCCATATTTGTCTAGATTTGCTTCAAATACCACCAAACTTGACTCCAATTATCTATAAAAGCCCTGTGCAAGAATGTACTTATAACAAATATGTACCTCCCATATCTTGTCTGATGTGGAATATTTCAAATAGAATATGAAATTGGACATGAATCTAAAGATTAGGCTCTAATGCTAGTAAAATGAAGCTTTTCTCTAACTAAAAATGAACCTTATTTCTAAGAAAAAATACTAAGCAATGAAATATGAAACCATAGGCATGACTAAGAAATAAGCTAGGAGCCATAGCTATATCTTGTATTGACATACAATTCATGCTACAATGAATCCATGGCTGAAATCAAGAAGATAACAAAACAAATATCAAAAACCTCTTGCTGAGGCCAAGACTCATGTATGAAAAAATCATCATTATGTTAGTTGAACATGAACATTGATCTTTTGTTAGGTGGGAGGATCCAAGCTCCTCAAATAGAAAGTCATACAAAATCAAATAGTCAAAGATGTGCATAATGCTAAGTCTTGTATACTAAACCCTATTTTTCTAGGTTTACTCAAGGGTAGTAGGCTAAAATGGAGTAGGATACCCTTGGCTACCATGCATATTTTAGATGGAGATGAAATTCTTGTTGAAGCATACTCTAAAGGTAGTGAGGGATATGCTTTCTACATCAATGCAAACTATTTCCTTGGCTCTTCTTGCTTCTACTTTATTTGCCCTGGCCCTAGCTAAAGTTTGAAAGGTCCCCTTTCACATTTTAGGACAATCGATCTAGCAAGGAGCTCAATAAGGGGACAAAGAAAACTAAGTAGCAACATGCTTCAGCTGAGTCTACCAAAGGTAATTCATTAGTGATTGGAAAAAAATTGTAGGTGACCTATAGTAGGAGTGCCATGTGCTCAAAGTTGAGGTAGTAGCTACTCAATTCCTCCTTTGGCTCAAATCTTGGAGCACCAATATGACAATCTTCTTCAATAGTTGGATATCCACTCGAGTCGATAAGGATGAGATTTGACATGAGGTTCAAGATGTAGTGAGGTTCACTGAAGCTTTGGTCTGTGAGCTCCTTTTTTACAATCACTCTCAACCTACTCTCTAGGTTTGGCTTGATATCTAGATGCAACATCATCATCTAAATTATCAATCATCCACCACTCCCGCCCCAGCTTGTTGGTCCCCTCCATTTTGGAATTGGCCTCCTATCATTTTTTGAGTTGTTTTTGCTTCAAATCTAGCCTAGGGGATTCTTATAGATGTTGTATGGTATCACATGAGTGTAAGGGAGGGGGGTTTTTGGAAGGGGACACTTAAGTGTATACATTAGAGGTAGGCCCCTCTTAATTTCCTATATTGAACTTAAATTTAAGGAGGGGATTGTAATATTTCCATGCAATTAAAAGTTAGTTGGTTAGTACGAAATATGAGGCATCTCGAGGTCTCCTTATACTTTCTTGTGCCACGAGAGAGGTAGAGAGAAGGATACCCCTCCAAGAGATTGCGAGAAGGAGCTTGAGAGAGAGAAAGAGAGAGAGAGAAGGAGAGAGAGAGAGAGAGAGAGAGAGAGAGAGAGAGAGAGAGAGAGAGAGAGAGAGAGAGAGAGAGAGAGAGAGAGAGAGAGAGAGAGAGAGAGGAGTTATCCCGAGAGGCTGTGAGGGAGAGAGTTAGTTCAATTTTTCCCTATCTTGTTCTTTGACACTTACCCATCTTCTCTTACACTCTCCCATCTCGAATCTATTTTGCCTTCTTTATCTCTTGAATCTACTTGCGGATGATGGCCTCCAAGCGAAGAATGTTGCATGTGGATGACAATTCCACAACCAGAAATGAAGCTTTGAGCAAAGGCATTAGTGTCAATGCAACTGCGGTTTTGGCGGTAAGTAATGTATTTCCAAATTGATAGATGCTTGTTTTGATTCTCGTATGAGATACGTTAGGCCCCATACTATGATGCACGAGTATAGGTCATCGGAAGGGATACATTTTATCTCACATATTCAAAAGATCAAGCTTGCAAAGTGTATGTATTAAGGAAAGTTAATTGCACCTAGTTGCATATGACTTATTCGTTGATAGAGCAATTACAAGGAAGAATTGGTTAGGGGTTATGAATGGCATAATCATGACATTAAAAATTGTGCATACAAGTGTTAAGTAAATTTCACATAGAATCGCTCTTTGATCCCAAGGGGCAGAACATATATGCGATGGTAATGTTATCATGACTATTCTTGCATTGTTTGGCAAAAATACAATTGGTTTTTCGTTGGTTGACCTAACAACATCCTAAATGCTTTTACATTCAACTAGTTGTTAGTTTTTTGTTTGGATGATTGTTCCAAGTGCTTGTGATTTATGCTAAATGCTTGGCAAGGGTTTGTGATGACAAGTTGCCATGGGGATAAAGGAATGTTTTCCTAGAAAATGATATTAGGGATGAATGCCTTGTTGTGCTGGATTCCTAAAGGATTTAATTAAGGAAGGATATATTGCACAGGTGGATCACCTCCATGATTGCACCGCGGATTAATCCAAAGAGGGCACTGCTCAATTCATGGGCCGAAGGTCGAGTGGTGAAAAGGCCAACCACATGAATGAAGTTTTGCTCCTAGACAGCTTGCGGGTCAGGTGGAGTTGTGGACACCCCTTGCTAGGTCTAGAATGGAGTTGAAGACCTCCGTGGCCCCCAATGTCTGGGCATGTTGAGAGATCCTATTCTAGATAAATGATTGAATTTATGGTGCCATGTGATTTGGACCAGTTACTTCTGTAGGGCAGAAGGGATACTTATATTGGACAGAAGGGATACATAATTTCTCCTGTATGGGCGGGAGACAAAGATTAATTTGAAGATAAGTTAAGGAACTTGTTTGTCAATAGATTTCTTTGCTCTGCTTTCGTGTCTGTGCTATAAGTTATGCAAACAAACCTTGTTCCCTAAAAGTCTTAATTAATGAAGCAGACTAAGTGTCACACATAAATGTGGTAGGATCTAATTAGGAAACTAAGGCTATTAAGGGAAGCGGGTGGGCGGAACCCCTGATGGGTTTGTTTGGTTCCAGAGAACTGGGAGGCTTCTCACAAGATTTTACTGTCATTCGACCTTTAGGTATTGTTAGGTTAGAATCCAATTCATGCCACTTTAGGGGACCGGAATGGAACTATGCCCTACGGGCAAAGAGGTTGAGCGGCGCATCCCTCTCATTTCCCATTCTCTTTGAACCAAGTGCGGCATGGGTCTGCTTTGGCTTGGGTATCTCTGCATAAAGTAGGATGTCCAAGATCCAATACTAGAATGCTATTAGGAGACCTTGGCCACTAGGAGTTAAAATTTCAGGTCAACGCTAGTGGGTTTGGCCGTGAACATTCCGTTGTAAGGTGGATTCGGGAAACCCTAGGTTACAAAACTCAGAACATTCCATGGGAGTGCCGGGCAGTGATGCTTAGATTTGTTTCTCAAGAGACTGCTAAAAGCATGCCTGGATAGCCGATGGGCAGGCACCTTATAGAGATAGAGGGAAAAAAGAAGGAGGGGATGCATTTGATCACCTCTCTCCATAGATTTATTTCTCCGTGGCATACAAGAGACCTTGACAAGTAAGGTTAAAACCCTAAACCCTCACATAGTAGGGTCATTGAATTAATCATAGTGTGGGAGGGGGGAGTTGGCACTCTCCCATGGTTTTGGTAGAGAGATTCAACTCCCCTTCTTCCAAAGAGAGCTTGGTGTTCGCTTGGTGTACTCACTTTAAGTATAAAGGGGTTTGATTCCCCTAATCTCTCTCCTCATGTGGTAAGGGGGCACGGGCATTCAAAAACATTGCGACACATACCTCGATGGTATCCAAGTCCCACTACATAAATCACTTTGTGATATGACCATTTTGATACTTTTAATTTCTTAGGATAATTCCAACTTTTAAAAAGAAAGTTAGTATATGTCCTATGAAGACTTACATTTAAGAAAGGGGATACATAAAAAGTCGTACATGTATATATCTTATAAGCTTAAATAGGGGGATATATTAGTCTTACAAGCTTCATAAATAGGGGTTTTTTTATAAGTCCTTGCAAGCAGGTGACATGTCTTCTTTACTATGAGTGAATCCCCCATGGAATCTAGCTCATATTGTTCTAGTCTCCCCCTGCTCCATTTTGTCCTCTGGCTTCTACTATTTCAAGTGGTTCCTCTTCTTGTGGTGGTCACTCTTGTGATGAGGCTACTTTAGAAGATTTTGGTGACCTAGAAAAAGACTAACTTCAATGGGTTTGAGTCCACTATGCATGCCATGTGTTGGGTACTAGATGCCAAATGGTCCAAATTCTATGTTGCCATGAGTAGTCATGTATAAGCAATCCTATCTTTCTAGATCCACTAATTGGTAATGTGGCTATAACTACAGTACGTATTCTGATGTATCTAGAACAATGATTCATATAATGATAAGGATATATAACTACTCTATATTCCTTCTTCCTTGGATTATGATGTCTTTGTGTTCATTATTTCTATACATAACATATTAAGCTACATGTTATGATCCAAACTTTCTATTCTTTGCTAGCTATGGTGTAGTGGCATGTGGTGCTTTTTTTGTTCTATTTTTACACGATTACAATCCTCTCTTTTCAAACACTCTCTCTCCATCAATAGTCACCACTATAAGAAGGATCCCATTCCATGTTTGAGAAAAGTGTATGTGTCACAACAAGCACCACCTCCATGATGCTTTGCATCATGTCTCTTGCCCCTTTGATGACACAAGACTTCTATCTCTCCAATTGATCTACTAGCTCAAGAAAAGTAAACTACTCCCCATTGTAGAAGCTTTCTATATAGAGAACCCCAAGAGTTTATGTTGATGCAACACTATGATTAGCTTGTATATAGCTAATCATAAACCTCAAGTATTGCATTGACATAAACATCAGATGGTGCTCAAACTCTTGGGGTCTGACATACTTCTAGTGACTCAAAGTATTTCTTTTGAGTACTTTTTGATTTCATTGTTTTGAAACTTATTCTACCTTTGGAACTAGAAGGTGACTCTTCATATCACTACTTGTTTGCAATACAAAGAGATCAACCCAAAGCTTAGCACTTAAAGTTGAAGATTAAGAAGCTCATTATAGCAAACATTCCATACTCTAGAGGTAATCCATGAATTCCTCAAGTTGACAAAAGAAGTCCTAGGCCTTGTTGTTCTAAAAAGATTCAATCACACATGAACATCTTCACTTAGATCTCAACTTAATCTCTACTTTCCCAATAAAAGACCTAGCACTTGTCACTCAAAATAATGTGCTCCTACTTAGAGTTTTTCACAGTTAGGCCTCCTTCCTTTCACTTGACCTTGAAGAACTAGAAACACCTTTCTTGAGAGAACTTGTATTATCATTTAGCTTATAGAGAGGCCTTTAACTTAACTATTTGAGGTATAAGGAAGTGAGTACTTTGAGTTTCTAGAACTTGCCCAAGAATCCACCATAGAAGCACTAGACTACCAACAAATGCTAACTACCTTTTGTGACCTTGATTGAAAGTTTGGATCAAGGAAATATCCTTGCATGTAGGTGATGTCTCCTTATTACTACTAGTTATGGGCTCTTGGACCTAATAGACTCCAATGCCAAGTATCTCAAGTGCTTATCTTGCATAGTAAGGAGGGTTGACCCTCATAACTCTTAACTACCTCAAGTTGCATATAAAAGATGGAATCTACAAACATCTTCACCATAGAGAAACCCTACCTTAAGGCATAAGGAGATAATCAAGTTTATATAAATAGGTGACTTACAGGTTCAATAAGATTAAGATTCCTAAGCTAATAAGTTGACAAACCTCTAGAATAATCATTTAGCTATTAGAAACCTAAGAACAAACTCGATTTTGTAGCTTGAACCTTAAAGGGCTATCAAGCCATTTCCACACTACAGCGCAGCACGATTACAGGTAGGCAGTATGCAGGCCACGTTGGCGAGCCAGGTAGGCAGTGTGCAAGTCACGATTCATACAACCTAGAAGAGAACTTGCTATCATAGATCTCAAATACAAAGACCTTAAACTTGTGTTGACAAAGGTATTGCTTCTACCAATTAAGATCTAAAGAGCAAAAAAACAATAGCATTGACCTAAGGAAAACTTGCTAGAGTTCTAAAAATTGCTACATCAACACCAAAAACTAGGAAATTGAAAAAAGCACGAGGAAGATAGAAGAATACCGTGATTTAAAGCACCAATTGAAGGCAATCAATAAAGTTAAGAATTTCATGCAGGATATCCAAATGTGGTTTTAGGATCGTGGCATCCATGTATTTAGATTGGAGTGCTCTTGAATTTTAACCACATCACCATAATTGACCCTAAAAAGACCAAGTACCTTTGAGAGATCAATATCTAACCCACTTGTAATGGAAGAAGAGAAATCACTAAGAATGTCTTTTGAAGAACAAAGCCAAATGTCTATGAGACTAGAAAGAATAGATTTGAAGAGACCAACTCATGAATATTTTTAACTTGGCCTCCACCAAATCTCAATAGCCATAGGATCACCACTCAAGAAAAACCTAACAATATGGAGAGCTTTCAAATCCTAGGCAAAAGAACCACATAAAGCAACAACATGAACTAGCTTTTAAGAGCTAGTTCTTAGCACATATATCCCTAGCATAGCACCTAGCCAAATCCTTGAAGTTTTAGGGATAAATATCTACTAGAAAGGAGTTTACCATATCATTATTCTACCATTTCTTTCCTTTGATGCCATTGAGAAGGGAGTAATATACACATAGGTTGATGTTAGAATAATAAACTCAATTGTGCTTTAGACATGGGGAAATCTACCCATTCAAAACATACACTTCAAAATTATCATGGGCAATGAATCAAAATTAAAACCTATTAGATTCTTGAAGGATGGACATAGATAGGGTAGGCAAAGCGCATTTACTTCATAGTCATGAAGGGAGTGGACTACGACAACCTGCTAGGTTGGCCCTCGATGCAAAATGCATGAGTGATAGAAGACCGGGGAAACAGTCTATTGTTCTTAGGCAACATATTGGAAGCCATGAGAGTCAACATGGATACTTGGAAGACCGCTACAGTCAACCTAGATTCCATCTTCACTATGTTGAAAGGAGAATCACAAGTCAGCAATTCCTATGGGCCACTAACAAAGTATATCCCTTGCCTGAAGGACCAGCAAGATTGGATTCATGTACTAGCCACCATCGAACTACCATTCTCATATGAAGAGGAGGATTATAAACAAGTTGCCAAGGTAGCCGGGAGTCCCACAAAGTCACAAAATCTCAGTGCCAAAGAGTAGGGTCCCACCATTAGTAGTACCACTCTGCATGATGGCCAGGAGCTCTAGCAATCAACCAACACCAACGCACCCACCACATGAGCCTCTAATGTTGAACCTGCCTCTAGATTCCTGCTATCTTCAAGGGCTAGTCTTTTAGTACCCCAAATGTCCTAAATCTCATTCCATTGGCTAAAATGACATGAAACCTTGTGGCCTTCCTATAGGTGGGTTATTCCAAGCTTGCAAGACTGCATGACTGAGTACACTGATGTATCTATGATCCCCTTTCTTGTGACATCTTCTAATGCATTGAGATGCAAGACTCCATGCATCTTAGTGTCTTTCCAAAAGGCATTTACGTGCAAAGACTTAGGCACTTAGTTCAAGGTTAAGCTTATTATATGCATTACTACATCACAATTAGAAGCAGTTCTCCCAAAGGCAAAGTCACAAGGGCCGATATCAATGTCATGAGCAAGTTTCCAACAACCTACTTTTTGTTAGGTTCTACACTCTTTTGCCAATGATCTTGGGTAGTTTTCCCTGTTAGATATGATCAATGCCCCACCCTCATTAGGTGCTACCAATGATCCATGGTGCTCAAAGTTGTAAGGCCCCCATTATGAGGAGAAGCCAAATGTGAGCCCGGACATTGGTTGAGTCCTGACTTGTATATCAGATGAGGTCTATGTGACCGGATGGCAAAAAGGTGACTGTTGTGGGTCTAATCTTTGGGTTAGACGGAGTGGTTAAGCTGGTAGCAACTCGAGGCACATTGCATTGAGTTGCGTGGTAAGGGAGTTAAAAGGGGCCCCTATTGTGGGGTCCAAGGGCCGTGGAAGCGGCCCCTGGCTGGGGGGTCCCAGGGGGGCCAGCGACCCCCTGGCGGGGGTCCGGGGGCAGCGCCCCCAGCCCGATGGTAAAGGGAATATTCCTTGGCCAACGAGTGGAGGCTCATATGGTAGGTTAGTCAGCAGGCCAACCTAACGACCTTCGCGGGCTATAAAAGCTAAACCCCTTCGCAGCCATCACTCACTCATCTTTCACCCCCAGTCAGAGTTGTTGTTCTAGCTAGCCTTAAGCTCTTCACCTATCTTCTGTCTAGATCGCCATCTAAGCTTCACACAATGGAAGCGCACGGGTGGACAGAGCCATCTTTGTATCAGTTGTTTGGAGTTAAAGAATTTACTGATTCTCCTCTTATTTGTTGTGTACTCTCTATCTCTTTCTCAGATTCTGTTCGCTACGCCGTGTAATATTTTACATGCCCACATGTATGGTGTCTAGGCTCTATCTATGTGGTGCTATGTGGGGTGTGAATGCATCTCTTGATCTTAATCGAGTAGGCAAGATTGGTGTACTCACGCTAAAGAGCCCATTGATCTCATCTTCCATGATGGGTTCTGCATCCTTTAGGTGTGCTTGGGCTTCTCTCACCCACTTCTTGACCTTATCAACCACTTCTAATTGGTGCTTTGAATCGGGATATTCTCCAATCTTGGCACTACTCTTTTTTGTTGTCTTAGGAGAAGACGTCTCTACTTCTATGTCTGTGACTTGCTTCCCGTTTGGTAACATCATGGAGCTATTAGTCTTAAGCATCTTTGTCTGAATCCTATTTTTCCTTATTCTATGGCTTTTCTTACCTATTGAAGTTGCATCGAGGTTGTTAGATCCAGGTAGTGAAATACTGGTTTGCCGGGTCATGACATTCCAACAAAATTGGTGTGGCTTCACCATCAAGCATTTCAACTCCGAACAGCCCCGATGGTATAGATGGCACGATAGCCAAACTAGTGGAAGGACTTTGCCTAGGACACTCAGCATACAAGTGTGTAATCCCAGACTTGGGGCATCTCAGGTGGCTGGGCTTGTCTTGATTGACTTGCTCTCTTTTGAGGCATTGAGATGAGACGTGTCTTGGGTGACCACAAGTCCAACATGCTATGGGTTCTTCGTTCTATCCTCCTAGTCATGTGACTCTTCCCCTACCCACAGTGCCATCATCGGCACTAGTATGAAGTCCATCAAAATGAGATCGCTCTCTTTGTCATACAAGATGTAAGGGTTCACATATGCTTCATCCTCATTTGGTTCCTCTACGTACTATATTGGAGCTTTGCTTGATGGATGGTCATGATTGGTCCAAGTGGTCTAGGTATCATTGTGGGGTTGCATCATGGCCAAACCTACCCCAATTGGCACATGGTCTGGATCTATCCCTCTTAGATTTCATGCATGATAACTGTTCCTACAAGGACTAAACTACATCCAATTTAGCAGCATCACTGCCATGCATATTGACCATGAACTGATGTAAACCTGTCATAAGTGAGCAAACTTCCTCAAAATTTTGAGGCAAATAACTTGCTAGAATACCTTTCGTGTCATAAGGCATACCATGACCATGCTGCATAGAATCAGATTGCTTAGGCATAGACATATTCTCCATTTTGACTTTAGAGAATCTAACCTTCTTTTTCAGTCTTGTAATAACTACATCCTCATGAACAATATCATTTTTTTTCATCATCATTCAACCATTCCAAAATATCCAAAGACATAGCACCACTCAAAGCATTAGCATTTGACACATCATGCGAAGAAAAACCCATAAACAATGGATCTACAAGCTCTTTTCCTTGACCATTTTCACCATCGATTGAAGCATGAGAATGAGACAAATCCTCGCCATAAAGATCTACAAGAATGCCATCTACCAATTTTTTTCTCTTTAAATGCACTAACCTTATCTACTTTTGGTGATTCCCAAAGAGATGCATGCAAAGTTGGGGCACACCACCTGCAAGTGAGCATGCAAACCTTCCCCAATTCTACTCTTCTACTATTGCTTCCGAATTGTGGGTAGATGCACCTCTTGCATGAGCTTATCATACAAAGTACCAAGCCAATCAGGGAACTACAACATTCTCAGTATACCAAAGAATGCAAAATGTATCCTTAGTAATAACATCTATCCTAATGAAGAGAAGGAACCTTTGCATAAATCACTTAATGAAGAATCTCATTTTGGGGTTAGCATGCCTCAAAACATATTTATTTATGGCACTAGTAACATTTGCCAAACTCCTGCTGCATTACTTCATCGGTACATCTCCAATGCTTAGGTCTATCAGTAGACCAAGAGAGAATACTTGGGATAGAAGAGAAGGTGTGAGTTCCAATTTGCCACCAATTTTGCCACTCTCTAATTATCAAAAGTTAATGTTATGTACATTATTGCCCCAAGAATCCCATGGCAACTTAGCAAAACAAAGAAAGCCAATCTTCTTAAGCTAGCCCTTGGTATTGGGCTCAGATACATCCATGAATATAGAGCAATCTATCATCGGTGTGGCCATCTCACCATCATCATCACTAGACATAGTGGAAGACACTTTTGGTGTAGAATCCTTTGCTTTGGAAGGAGTTGTGTTAGGAGGGTTTTTTCTCCAATCCTCCTCTTTCTTAGGAACCCCTCTCGGCTACCATCGCCACCTATGCAAAGAAAGCAAAAAGAAAATTAAAAAGATGCAAAAGGTAGCCCGCCAACTGAAAAAATAGGAGAAAAAAGGCCAAAAGCACAAGGGCAATCTTAAAAGTTCAAGGCAATCGCAAAAGAGAAAATGTAAAATTTAAATATACAAGCACACTCTAAATCTTTGTAAAAGAGCACTAGACTCCCTCCTATGAAATTTGTAAATGTAGATGAGCATGGGTGAAAGAACAATGTAAATAGAAAGGGAATAAGGAAAGAGGACCTAGGCTAAAATGGCTGTCATATAAAAAAGGGATGGATGCCCACCAAGGGGAGTAGGGCATGTATAAAAAGGCAAAGGTGAATGAAGAAGCTCATTATTGTGTGTGGCCAAAACTAGCTCTCTTCTTCTCTTCTCTTCTTCTTTTCATGTGTAAAAAGGGATGGATGCCCACGAAGGGGAGTAGGGCATGTATAAAAAGGCAAAGGTGAATGAAGAAGCTCATTATTGTGTGTGGCCAAAACTAGCTCTCTTCTTCTCTTCTTCTTCTTGCTCTTTCTTGCTTGAGCTTGTGCTTCAGAGAGGGAGTGTGAGGGAGTGAGTGTGTGAGGGTGAGTGACTGTGGTGGAGAAGCTCTAGGTCTTCTTCTCTCTTCTTCTTCTTCTCCTCTTCTCATCTCTCCTCTTGTCTCATGCATGACAATGGCTCATGGAGCTTAAAGCTTGAGGATCGAGCTTGCTTGTGAGCTTGTATCTTAGATCGTGGAGCTACCAGAGTGCTTGGGGGAGAAGGAAACTCGACCGAGCATAGAGGTAAGCTCACTACACTCGTAGATATGAGAACGTATATGTACAACTATGTAAGAGATAGCCATTGCACTTGGCTTGAAATGCTTGAAGCAATAAGCAGTCCATGGGTCTTGGCGACTGAGAGAGCTCCCACATTTTGGTTTTGTTGATTCTAGGACTAAGCAGATTCAAGCTTTAAGTACTTGCATGCCTCGAATCAAGCATTGAAATAACCCAAAATCAATGCTTGAGATAGGTAGGAAGCAAGGGGATTGAAGACGTATTCGATCTCCTTTATAAGTAAGTTTTTTTGTTTTTTAGGATTTGGGTAAGTAGGTTGGATTAGTATAAGTGATTGCTTGTGATTTGGAAACACACAGTAGGGTTTTTGCTATAATAGCATGCCCAAAATGTGGAAACATAGCTATAAAGCATTAAGACAACAAAGAGAGAGATGGGGAGAGTAATAGGGCAAGAGAGAAGGGGTTTAAGAAGCCAAGAGGGCAGAGAGAGAGCTCATTTGTCATTTCTGAGTTGAGAGAGAGAGCTTGAGAGAGAGAGAGAGAGAGAGAGAGAGAGAGAGAGAGAGAGAGCTACATGGATAGAAAACATTTCAGGCTTTAATCTTCACCACGATGCCTTTGACCCCCTCAGGTAAGCTCTAAGTGTGTCTTTTTGTTAGATGATTGCCTCAAGATCGTAGATGATAGATTGATCAGGGCGCTTGTAAGATTTGGCAAGACTTTTCTCAATCTAGAACTTTTGGCGCCGTGCTCGAACGGATCCACAGTTGTTCAAGTCCCACCATAGCTCAGATAATCCAAGCCCCTAGTCCACTCGGATGAACCATATTAGTCTAAGTCCTAGAATTGGATGACTTGGACAATGTTACTTGTGGATGGCCACTCGGCCTCGGACAGTTGATCTTAGCCTCAGACGGCCAAATTTGGACACCCCAAAATAGTCCACTTGGACATGCACATATTCGAGCTCAAACATGTAAGCACCCATTCATTCCAATTGCTCACTTGATCCAAGTTAAGAAACTGCAATTTGGATGATTTTATAAGAGGACAATTTTGGCACATCCAACCCCACCCAGGATAGGTAGAGCCTAACCCAAAGCTAGCCAAAACCCCAGTAGACCTCCAAATGTGTAGAATGGCTCATAGATTCGGCTAACTCAAGAATTGCAAGACCTGATGATCTAAGAACGATTGTGGTCACTGAGCACTAGTCCCTTATCCCTCTAGAGACCTTGACTGACCGATCGAACCTGCTACCCCTCAGACCACACGTTTAGAATGCCGTAGTAGAGTGTAAAGAAGGACTAACCTATCAATGGAAATGAACATGAAATAAAATTAATCTAAGCTACACACAACAAGAAATGTAACAAACTAAATTACAAACATGGCCATGCCATGGAACATCCTCCATTACCATAGCACAATGTAGCCATGAGCTGCTAACCAAGTACAAGAATATGAAAGTCAAGAAGGATAAAATTGTGATAATACCAAAGAATGATGCTACATTAGCACTTCCTGCCTTTTTATACTAAATCCTAAGTCCTCTTTCTCTTGGCTTAAGTATGGCACAAAGTTTTATACTTGGAATAGGCTTCAACTCTCATATCAATAATTTGCTTCATTACAAATCATCCCCTCCTAGAGACGTTTTGTCCTTAAAATTGAAGATAATGAAGTAGTAGGCAGGTCGACAATGAAGCAAATTATGTGGATGAAGATCCATAAGCATGTGGAAGCAGTTTGTGTGAAGAAACATCATAATGAACCTGAAATAGTGAATTGACTGCTTGCTATCCAAACAGGGCCGCATTAGAAGAATTGCCATAACTTTTGACTGGAGTGTCCAAATTTAGTGTTTGAAGAGTAGAAATGAAATACACACCTTGAGGCTTCATCCCATACCATCAAGATCACTTTTTTATGTCATTAAGGCAAGTTAATCAATAACAATATTTTAAAACAGCAAGTTGTCCCTACACAGACTATGATAATTCATCTTGCAAAAGCCATGGAAAAGCATCCAAATAAGAAGAGGGTTGCCAAGTGGACTCTTCCATAGGTACCCCCTTCCATTTGATTAGAATTTTAGTGAGATTTTGGTTCCTAAGAACCTTTTCACACTTCCCAATAATCTTCTCAAGTTCATAGATAATTAGTCCATCTTCATCAAGTGGTGGAAGCTCTTCAATAACTTGTACATCCTGCCCAATATACTTCTTCAATTGTGATACATGAAAAACATCATGTATGCGAGTGGTTGAATGTAATTGGAGCTCATATGCAAGCTCTCCAATCTTTTCTAACACCAAATATGGGCCATAAAATCTATGATCTAACTTGTTATTTCCACCCTTAAGGGATGCATAATGAGTCTTGGGCACCTTCAAGAAGACCCAATCTCCAACATCAAACTCCATGTGCCTTCGTCAATCATCATCATAGGACTTCATGACATCTTGTTCCTTTTGTATGTTTTCTTTACATTGCTTAATAAGCATCTCCATTCTTTCTAACTCATCCTTTGCTTGTGGATTCACGACTTCATGAAACATGGCTAAAGGAATTTGAACCTTGTATCCATAAAGTGCTTCAAAAGGAGCCATCCCAATGCTCATATGATATGTGCTGTTGTAGAAAAATTCAGCAAGATGCAACCAATTATCCCAAGATGATTGCATATCATGGCAATAGTGTCTTAAGCATACTTCCACCCATCGGTTAACTCTTTCAGTTTGACCATTGGTTTGAGGGTGGTAAGCCATACTAGAGGTAAGAGTAGTGCCCATGGAAGTAAAAAAACCCTTCCAAAAATTTTCCATAAATCTAATGTCTCTATCCGACACTATCCCCAAGGACATACCATGTAACTTTATCACTCCTTCCACGAATGGCCACTTGCTTGGTTGAAAATTGTGTCTTGGTTGGAATAAAATGGGCTGATTTGGTAAGTCTATCCACCACAACAAAAATGCTATTCCAACCATGCCTTGTGGTAGGGAGGCCCATAATGAAGTCCATTGAAGTGTTGATCCATTTTCCTTGTGGGATAGGCAAGGGTTAAAGGATACCGGCTGGTAATAAAGACAAATATTTATTTTGTTGACATTCCAAGCAATGAGAAACATACTCCTTCACATCCCATCATAGGCCTTTCCAATAGAAACTCTTGTGCACCTTGTCAAAATTCTTAAAGAGACCAAGATGACCAGCCAATGGCAAAGAATGCATTTTTTGAAGGACTTTCAGCCTAAAACTGCTTTGAGGGATCAAATAAACCTTTCCATTCTACCATAAAAGTCCATTATGCCATTTGAAGTTTGGATATTCTTCATTTACCCCTTGCTGTAATTTCTACATTATTGTGGCAGCATGCTCCTCCATCATATATTCCTCTTGTACGTCATTTATCCAATCTTTATATATAGTGGAGATGGTAGATACACTACATGCCCACATCCTAGAGAGCGCATCTGCCACTACATTGTCTTTTCCAGTCATGTATGCTATCTCAAAATCATATGATTGAAGAGTTTCCAACCACCTTCTTTGTTTGGGAGACAAGTTGGGCTGAGAGAGGAAGTACTTCAACACCCTATGGTCACTTTTCACTTTAAATTGACTTCCATAGAGGTAGTGATGCCATTTTTTAACTGCATGTAGTATAGCTAGCATCTCTTGCTCATATACATGCATTTGTCTCTCTTTTTCATCAAATTTTCTACTCTCATATGCAATGACACCATGTTCTTGGGCTAAAACAACCCCCAATCCTCTCTCGCTAGCATTCGCATAGATCACAAAGACCTTAGAAAAGTTGGGACAAACCAATATGGATGCTGAAATGAGGAGTTGCTTCAACTCATTGAAGCTTTTGTCGGCAATTTCATCCCAAAAGAAAGCTTCTTTCTTTAACCGATCAGTTAATGGTGCAGCCACATGAGCATAATTCTTGATAAATTTTTGGTAGAAAGAAGATAAACCAAGAAAACCCCTCAATGAAGTGGTATCTGTTGGAGTAGGCCAATCTTTCACACATTGGACCTTTTTTGGGTCAACCTTGATGCCATTTTCTCCAACAATGTCCCAAGTATTCTACTTCTTTGGCCATGAATGCACATTTGGCTGCTTTAGCAAACAACTTGTGACTCCTCAATATGTCAAAAACTTCTCTAACATGCTGTAAATGCTCCTCTTTATCCTTACTATATATCAATATATCATCAAAGAACACCAAAACTGTCTAGAAAAAAAGTGGCTGAAGTATTTTGTTCATTAAAGCTTAGAATATGGCTGGAGCATTTGAAAGACCAAAGGGCATAACCATGAAATGATACAATCCCCTCTCGGTTCTAAATGCAGTCTTGTATTCATCCCCCCTCCTTCATGTGTATTTGGTGGTACCCTGATCGCAAATCAATCTTTGAAAGACCTTGGCATTCTTCAATTCATCCAAGAGATCATCAATCCTTGGTATTGGATACCTATTTTTGATAGAGGCCTTGTTCAAATCCCGATAATCTATGCACATGCAGAATGAACCATCCTCCTTTTTTTACTAGAAGAAGGAGAGAATAAAAGGGAGATTGACTTGGTTGTATAAGACCCATTTCAAGTAGCTTCTTTACTTGCCACTCAACTTCTTCTCTTTCCACCTTTGAAAGGCAATATGGAGGTTTATTAATAGGCTTAGTATTTGGAAGCAAGTCGATGGGGTGATCCAATTTACACTTTGGAGGAAGAGAGGTAGGTGGCTGAAATAAATCATCATACTCTTCCAACAATTTGCATAGACAAGGATTCGTATCTTTTGAAGGAGTAAAGGGTTGATCCTCATCAATCTTTGACAAGAGAAGGGTAAACATACTTGCCTTTGCATTGATCTCTCTCTTAAACTTCATGGTGTTGATCACCTCTAGCTTCTTCTTCTCAATCCCTTGAAGAGTAACTTGTTGTCCATGCCATTGAAATTCCATTTGCAGCCTATTCAAATCCATGGTAAACCTGCCAATACTTTTCAGCCAATTGCAGCCAAGTATGACATCAATGGGACCCATCTCCAAGGCAATAAGATTCACTAAAGTGGTAAAAGATGATGATAAAGTGATGGGAACATTGGGAAAAAATTTGTTACTACTCTCATAAGCTCCATTTGCCACTTGGATTATTAATGATGAAGGCATTTCTTGTGTATACAATTTTAGCCCATCAAGAGACCGTGTATTAACAAAGCTATGTGCAATCCCGGTATCAATAAGAATATGAGCAATTCTTCTATTAATGTAGCCTTTAAGGCGTAATGTATTGTCCCCTTTGGAACCATTCCATGCATCATGAGAGATAGAAAAAAGCTTCAATGAATCCAAATTTGTCCTACGATCATCCATGAAGTAACCACGTGGGTCAAATGGAAAACTATCCATAGGGTCATAGAATTCTTCATGGCAATCATCATCATGGTCATGTGTCTCCTCGAGAGTAGGTAAGCAATCAAGCTGAGATAGATTACCTTCATTTGCCTCAACATTCAATTCCTATTCAAAGATCATGCTCACTTTGGCATCCTTGGCTTTGCATTTGTCTTGTGATCGGGAGACCATTTCTCCCCGCATTTGAAACATAGACCTTTCGCATACATGTCCTTCAGCTTATCATTAGACACATGCTTTCCTTGCATAGGAGTTGGGTTTTTGCCACTTATATTAGTCACCTTTCCATCTGATTTGTTTTGAGCATTAAATCTAAAATTACTGCCCTATTTTGATCCATAAACAATAAGAAATGTAGGGATATTGTTGTAGGTATTTGTTGGCTTCCCTCTTTGTTGTTGCTGAAATTCAGTCTTTATCTGCCCATAATTTGCAACTATTCTAGTGGAATGGTGGCTGAAAATATTGCCATGTTATTTGTTGAAAACTCTTATATTTTTCACCATACCTCTTAGCCAATTGTATGGCAGCTTGTAAAAAGGATGGTTTCATAACTCCACTTTCGAAGATAGAGAAGATTCAAGCCCAAATATATACTTATTCATCTTGGCATTGTTGAATACTCCATCCACATACATGGAGAGGTTAAGGAATTGGTTAGAATAATCTCTAACCGATAATCCCTTGTTGTAAGGTGCTCGCCCATTGGCTGTCTAGGCACGCTTTTAGCACTCTATCGAGAAACGAATCTAAGCGTCGCTGCCCGGCACTCCCAGGGAATGTTCCAAGTTTTGTCGCCTAGGGTTTCCCAAATCCGCCTTGCAACGAAACATTCACGGCCGAACCCACTAGGATCGACCTAAAATCTATGCTCCTAGTGGCCAAGGTCTCCTAACAGCATTCTAGCATCGGATCCTGGACATCCTACTTTACGCAGAGATACCCAAGCCGAAGCAGACCCATGTTGCACTTGGTTCTCAAAGAGAATGGGAAATAAGAGGGATGCGCCGCTTTACCTCTCTGCCTGTAGGGCATAGTTCCATTCCGGTCCCCTAAAACGACATGAATCGGGTTCTAACCTAACAATACCTAAAGGTTGAACGATGATAAAAATCTTGTGAGAAGCCTCCCAGTTCTCTTGGACCACCCTGCCGTAGGATAGACCCGTCAGGGGTTCCGCCCACTCGCTTTCCTTAATAGCTTTAGTTTTCTAATTAGGCCCTACCACATTTATGTGTGACACTTAAAGTTAGCTTCATTAATTAAGCCTTTAAGGAAACATGGTTCGTTCACATAACTTATAGCACAGACACGAAAACGGAGCAAGCAATCTAGTAACAAACAAGTTCCTTAACTTATCTTCAAGTTAATCTTTGTCTCTTGCCCATATAGGAGAAATTATGTATCACTTATGTCCAATAGAAGTATCCCTTCTACCCTGTAGAAGTAACCAATCCAAATCACATGGCACCACAAATTCAATCCTTTATGCCCAGACGTTGGGGACCACGGAGGTCTTCAACTCCATTCTAGACCTAGCAAGGGGTGTCTAGAGCTGCAACAATTGACCCGCAAGCTATCTAGGAGCGAAACATCATTCTCGTGGTTGGCCTTTTCACCACTTGGCCTTCAGCCCATGAATCGAGCAGTGCCCTCTTTGGGTTAATCCGCAGTGCGATCATGGAGGTGATCCACCTGTGCAATATATCCTTCCTTAATTAAATCCTTTAGAAATCAAGCACAAACAAGGTAGTCAACTCTAATATCATTGTCTAAGAAAACATTCCTTTATCCTCATGGCATTTTGTCATCACAGACCCTTGCTATGTATTTACCATAAATTACAAGCACTTGAAATAATCATCTAAGCAACAAACCAAGAACCAGTTGAATGTAAAAGCATTTAGGATGTTGTTCGATCAACTAACAAAACTAATTATATTCTTTCCAAACAATGCAAGAATAGATGATATGACATTTCCATTGTATATTTGCTCTCCCCCTTGGGATCCAAGGGAAATATTATGCAAAAATGTTTCTTAACACTTCCTTCAGCTAGGGTATATGTTAAGGGTTCAAACACTATTCATGATGTAAGTTCTATAGATCACTTACCTTGGTTGATAACCCAACCCTGAATTTGGATTGGAAAAAGTCATCATTATCAGACGGATCTCAAGACATCTTAGTTTTAACCCTTATGATTAATTTCTTGTACTAGCTCTTAGTCAAGTCATGAGGCAAATAAGAAATTATCCTCATATATCAAAATATGTTATAGACATAACGTGTAAATACTTGATAAGATAAGTGTGAGATTATCTCAAGTAATTAGACTCCAACAAGCTTTGCCTTAAGCTAGAATCTAGTTCTTCTTAATATTTGGGCTCTTAGGCTAAGTACTTTTGAAGTATCTAAACTAGTACTTTCTATTCATGATTCTTAATGTCATATTCTTTTAGCAATTATGCTATTTATAACCCTTGACTATGCTTTAACCTAGCACTTGTATGCACAATCTTTTAATGACTATATCCTTCATAACCCTTGACTAATTCTTCCTTGTAACTGCTCTATCAATGAATAAGCCATATGCAACTAGGTGCAATTAACTTTCCTTGATATATACACTTCGCAAACTCCATCTTACAAATATGTGAGATGAAATGATCTATACTCATGCATCATAGTATGGGCCTAACATACCTCATACGAGAATCAAAACAAGCATCTATCAATTTAGAAATACATTACTTATGACCGAAATTGCATTTGGATTAATAGTCATGCCTTCGCCCGAAGCTTCATTTTTGGTTGCGGGATTGCCATGCACATACAACATTCTTTGCTTGGAGGCCATCATCCGCAAGTAGATTCAAGAGATAAGAAGGCGGAGTAGATTCGATATGGGAGAGTGTAAGAGAAGATGGGTAAGTTGGGGATCAAAATAGAGGGAATTGAGCTAACTCTCTTCCTTGTAGCTTCTCGGGGTGAGTCTTCTCTCTCTCTCTCTCTCTCTCTCTCTCTCTCTCTCTCTCTCTCTCTCATAATCTCTTGGAGGGGTATCCTTCTCTCTACCTCTCTCTCGTAGCCTCTCGGGTCTCCTTATGCTCCTTGTGCCTCCGCCATGCCTCATATTTATAGTGGATTAGAGAAGAGGGCTTGTGACTGAGAAGTGGAGCTCTTTGTGGAGGGGGATCTTGGAAAAATCAATGATCTGATGCTTCATAAATCTGATGGTTCCATTGGCTCTGAAAGGGGGGTAAAACTCCAAGACACTTGCTTAGGAAGCTCTCAGTTCACTCCTTCTTTTCTCTGTTCGAAGTGCTATTTTCTATCTGTAGATTGCGATCGTGGCACGCACGATTTCGCAAATCCCTCTCTTTATTTTTTCTTTTGATAAAATCTCCAAAACTAACTAAAACATCACTTGTCTTTTCTTTTAAATGACATCTAGTTCTAGAAATCTCCATATCTTTTTTTAGGATAATATCTAAAATATCTAAAATATACTAGTTTTACCCAAAATCTAATATTTTTGGACCATCCAAACTATACACATTAATACTAGTGATTAATATAGCTCATAAGTCTCGTTCACGTTGTAACTTACCTGAAGGGTGGCTATGATCCTTGTCAATCCGAGAAAAATATCGGATTTATGACTCTCGATTTTTCTAAATAAATTATTTCTAATTAAATAAAAATTATTAATTATTAATGTTAGTTAGTTTTTTTTCCCTTTAATTAGTAATCTGACTAGCTTATTAATTGACTAACTAACTTTCGAGCTAACCAACTAACTTTTATTGTGTGGAAATATTACACCTTTGTTCAAGAGCATACCACTTTTTCTCCAACTTCTCTTTTTCAATAGGAGACACAAAGACTTTGATCATTGCCCTCTTTACATATACCACCACCAAGTGTGTGCATATCCTTCCAAACATAGGGCTGCAAATTTTATCTTAGCATTCTTCAGTCTAGGATACAAAGAAAAATACATCTCAAGCTTGTCAAACCATAATTCATTTAATTTGGTGGGGGATGGATTTTCACCATTGAAATTAGAAATGGTTATTTTCTCCTTGTATTCCCACTCATATTGATGAGATTGGCCATTATTGTGTTGCTGTCCATAAAAGTTTAGACCAAAAGAATTTGGCCTTTGAACATCATTACTCCATGTTCCATGAACATATGGTTATTGCTGTCCATGAATATTTGCAAACCCATTTGGCTGATTAAATTTTCCTTGTGGTGGAGAGAAAGAGTTGCCAACAACATGAGGTTTTCCATAGACTTGATGTCCATACATTGGAGAATGTATATTTGTTGTGGCATTCATTGGTGGTTGTTGTCCACTCATTTGATGTGGCCAAAACTGATTTGAATGTGGGCCTTGTTAGAGGTTTGATTATAAACATGATTATTATTGACATGATGTTGCTATCCATAAGAATTTGAAACCAAATTTACATGACCATGTCCATTGTATGGGTGTTGCCCATGACAATTATTACCTCCACTTGCTTGACCATGATAAGACCTTTGTTCTTCAACTTTCTCTTCATGTATATATTTAGGGATAGTAGAAGGCTGTCCATAAAAAGACTTGTTAAAAGGATGGCATCCATGTGTGTCTTCATCAAGTCTTGAGTTAGCTTGGGCCTTAGCTTCCAAATATTTTCCATGACGGCTAGTGTAGGTCTTGGGTTGATAAAGGGAATGATATTGAGGCTGAAAATGAGAGGGCTACTATTGATGGCTCTCCAACTTCAAAGTGCCCAACAACCTTGGGAGTTGTAGTCTTTGATTGCTCTTGAACAATGGGAAGACTTGGAGCATTTGGAATAGTTATAGGTAATATCCTCTCACTCAAGAGAGCCACAAGCTCATCAATGCCTGATTTTATATCCTTTATGTCATCAGAGAGTTGTTGAAAACGGTTAGAATCAGTAGAGACATGAGTAGCCAACCCCATTCACTTGTTTGTTTACTTCAACATGTGTTATCTCTAGCTCCTCATTATCATGGTTCTCAAGGTAAATAGCCTCTTGTGAAGCTTTACGCTCTTTATCTAGTTGATAGTCCCTTAAACCTTCACTGATGGTATCCATAATGGGTTCCTTTCTTTTATTTTTAGCCATAGGTGATATCCTGCCCTGAGTGTATAACAAAACAAAAACTCAAATATCTTGAGCTCTAATGATCCAAATGATCAACTTCTTGGCTTTGTATAAAGCTTAGGATGTCCACTTTTAGACGAGCTATCAAGTATTGAAAATGGTTGAGTACAAAAAATTGTGTAAGCAATTTACTGTAGCTGTCTAGAATTTCCTACAACCTATGAATGCTCTATTTTGGTCATTTAATGACTTGTACTATCAATTTCATGCATGTACCAACTATGTAGACCTGCAAAAGAAATCCATACATCTTCCAACACTGAGAATAACCTCTGCAAGTAACCAAAGGATTGAATAATCCGACTATAAGCTACAAAATAAGGATCCAACCAATGGAACCTTGCTTGAAAACCATGTTCCAACTCTTTATTGCTGACCCAAGTTTCAAATGCCACAAGTAGCATACATCTTGCTCAACATAACTCTGTCCCAATTTTCCAATTGCATTACATTATGTTGCCATTCATTTTCCTTTACATCTTTTACCCCCCATGCCAAATACACCATGCTGAAGGCTGAATTCTTGTGCCTTTGAAATGGTACTTGCACCTAAAATTTAAATGTGTGGGATCCGATACTTGAGGGGTGTGCAAATTTCCCTCTCAAACCAGTTTGTGCTCCCCTTCAGGGTCCTTGTCAGTAGGAGAGGGTCACCTCTCTTTTATCCTACCAACTCACTAGGCATCCACTTTTCCTCGTGGGTATAGACATGGGAGATCAATGCTGGATTAAGAAGACAGCATGAAATTCATGTATTGGAAATTATTTGATTGTCATTTCATGATATGCATGAGCTTGGTAGAAATTGGACTCAAAATGAAGTCGGGTTAGATAAGGAATACCTGCAACAGTGACTCATTGCTTTACAACTTTTATTTCACTTACCATTGGGCAAAATTTTCATTCATGGCAATGAAACAAGAGGCAAATAGTTCAGTGTCAAGGTTAGAGAAGAATAGGTGAGAATTAGAGGCATTGGAAGTGATTATTTTCAATGAATGTAAGTGATCAATCAATAATTAATCACTAGGGTAGCTAAATGGATTGTTCATGAAGTGCATTTAAGAAAATGATTGGAATTCTGAATCATTTTAATCCCTCATTCATCAATTGGATTAGCTTAGCAATTTGATTTAGAAGGGAGAGATTAAAGATGATTGAAAATACCTCTTATGATTGTTAATGAAGAATGTAGTTGATGTAGATTCCCCACACAATGATGGATTGTCTTTAGCTTATAAAGATCCACAGAAATCCCAATTTCGGCATGTTTCAATGTAGCATAAGCTCCCAGCTTCATATATACTCCATTGTTGCCCCATGCTTCAAGAATGGTTGATGAAGGAATAATCTTCTTCTATTTGATGAAGATCTTGAAGGATGGTAATGAAAAACTCCAATGTAGATTGAAAACTCCAATTATTGGAAAGAGAATCAAGAATTTCACTAACATTGAAGATGCATGCTATCCAAATCTTCCATAGATCAATATGTGCCCAAATATGCTTCAATCTTGTCAATGAATTGAAGCCACATGCATAAGCAAGCTCCAGGAGTGATTTGCCACCAATACTCCTTTCATTTGCTTCAAGAAATCATGGATTCTCTGTTGATGTCCAAAACTATAAATAATAGGGTTTCATGGGAGAGAGGAGAGTCCAAAAATAGAGAGAAATCTTGCCAAAGCCTGAAGGAGACCACTTGTCAAGTGCTTTGGAGCATTAATCATGAGTGATTTGAGCTCAATAGCTCATATTTGGGACGAGATATACAGGAGTATGCTATTGGCACATATCATGCTACTACTGTCCATGTTTTTAAGAGAGCAAGAAGAAGGCTAATAGAGCCAAATTACCATTCTACTTGAAACTCATGAGATGGAGAACAAGGCTATGAAATCCATTGGCAAGATAGAGATCAGGGTGGGCAAGAGCTTTGATCAGCCTTTGGCCATGGATTCTTGAGGCCAGCATGAAAGGAAAAGGAAGAAACCTTGTTCTTGAAAAAGTAACTCAAGTTTGAACCAAACCAAGTCCTGTAACCCTCATTTTGTCCAACTTACCCCAATTTTTGGTCCAAAACTTGGTCACGAGTTGCCAAATTGGTTGGAGCTTGCCATTATCCATTGTTTCATGCCAAGAACCTCCATCTTAGTCATGGTTTGTGACAGATCTCCATGTCACACCACAGTTATGGAAGAATTAACTCCTGTGTGACTAAATTTTAACTGCAGTTTTCACTCCCTATTAACTGCAACTAAATAACACTAGAAATGAACAAGAAATAAAATTAATCTAAGCTACACATAGCAAGAAATGCAACAAACTGAATTACAAACATGGCCATGCCATGGAACATCTTCCATTACCATAGCACAATGTAGCCATGAGCTGTTAACCAAGTACAAGAAGATGAAAGACAAGAAGGATAAAATTGTGATAATGCCAAAGAATGATGCTACATTAGCACTCCTTGCCTTTTTATACAAAACCCTAAGTCCTATTTCTCTTGGCTCAAGTATGGTACAAAGTTTTACACTTGGAATAGGCTTCAACTCTCATGTCGATAATTTGCTTCATTACAGAGACCAAAACTAACAATCAAGAGTGGCTATCACCCTCAAAAGAAGATGTAGTAAGCAAAAACTAATTGGACACAGTGTGATCTACATTGTATTATTTCCATCAAATTCACACTACATCAATTGAACATTTGATGCGCAATAGAAAAGATGAAAGCCTAATTTCACACAATGCACTTTGAGGAGCACATCACTAGCATTTGAGTGCCTGTAACATTGAGGATTGTTTCGAATAACAAGGAATTCACCCAAGACAAGATAAGCTGAATGAATCCATTAGTAGGAGAAGACCCCTAGACAAGGCAAGGACCTCAAGATAGGAGCAGAAGTAAGGAGTTCCTTTAACTGGTTGAAGTTGCTATCTGCAAGAGCATCCCAAAAGAAAGCCTCCTTCTTCAACCTATCAGTCAAAGGAGCTGCAATTGCCACATAATGCTTTATAAATCGGCGATAGAATGAAGATAGACCAAGGAATCCTCTAATAGAGGTAGTAGTAGTAGGCGTTAGCCAATCTCTTATGCATTGCACCTTCTTGGGATCAGCCTGTATTCCTTTTTCACTGACTATATGTCCCAAGTATTCCACTTCAGTCTGCATGAAAGAGCACTTCTTCTCCTTAGCATCAAGCTTGTGATGTCTCAATACATCAAAAACCCTCCTCATATGTGCCAAGTGATCCTGTAAAGTCTTGCTATAGATCAAGATGTCATCAAAGAACACCAAGACAAACTGAAAGAGGAAAGGTTGCAAGATCTTATTCATCAGGCTTTGAAAGGTAGCTGGAGCATTTGTAAGCCCAAATGGCATCACCAAGAAATGATAGAGCCCACGATCAGTCCTAAAAGCAGTCTTGACTTCATCACCCTCTCGCATGCGAATCTGATGATACCCTGATCTCAAATCAATATTCGTGAAGAATCGAGCCCACGATCAGTCCTAAAAGCCCAAGAAATGATAGAGCCCACGATCAGTCCTAAAAGCAGTCTTGACTTCATCACCCTCTCGCATGCGAATCTGATGATACCCTGATCTCAAATCAATATTCGTGAAGAATCGAGCCCCCTTAAGCTCATCAAGCAAATCATCAATCCTGGGTATAGGATACCTGTTCTTCACTGTTATCTCATTGAGATCCCTGTAGTCAATGCACATTCTGAAAGATCCATCTTTCTTTTTGACTAACGGGACTGGAGATGCGTAAGGTGAAGAACTTGGTTCAATGAATCCCATTTCAAGAAGTTCTTTGATTTGCCTGGCTACTTCCTCTTGTTCACACTTTGATAATCTGTAAGGTGACTTATTGATTGTCTTTGAGTTGGGCTCCAAATCAATGGGGTAATCCACCGCTCTCTTAGGAGGCAATGAAGTAGGTACTTCAAACAAATCTCTATACTCCTCAAGAAGAGCTGTCAAGGCTAGATGGTTTGCTGAATTATTGGGCTGATCCTGTGTTTCTTTGTTCAAATGCAAAACAAATATTTGTGAGCGCTTCTTGTACTCTCTTTTGAGTTGTTGAATGGTGATAAGCTGAAAATCAGATCTACTAGGAATTCCCTGTAAATGGATAAGCTGTCCATTGGAGATAAACTCCATATATAACTGTGAGAAATCCATAGTAATCTTGCCTAATGTCATCAACCAATCACAACCAAATACAATATCTATGGGCCCCATTTCCAGAGTGTTCAAGTTTACTTTGGCTTCAAAATTTTCAGCCAACTGCAAAGAAGCCTGTGGGCAAATTTGTGTGCTGATTTCTTCTTCACCATTAGCCACTTGAACTCTAATGGGCTGCTGTAAGTCTGTGGGAACACAATTTAACTTGTCCATGATGGACTTATTGACAAAACTATGAGTACTGCCACTGTCTATCAGGATGAACATTGGCTTTCCACGTATGCTTCCCTTCATACGAAGTGTATTAGGGCTCTTAGATCCCGTCCAAGCATCCATAGAGATAGAACAATTAGTGGCAGCAAGCGACTCATCACAAGATCCACCAGGGTCAAACGGAACATTTCCACCTGGATCAAAAGGAAAAAAGTCGGCTGGATCATAAAAGTACTCCTGTCCAACTTCCTCCTCAAGATCTTCATTTTCAGCATTAATTGCCACTGCATTAGCTTCATCTATGTCATCTCCAAAATCCTCAAAAACCAGCATACTCTGAAGCTTAGGCTTTGCATTTTTGTATACACACTTTGAAGCATGATCAGGTGTATACTTTTCTCCACACTTGAAACATAAACCCTTGTCATTCCTTTCCTTGTAGAGATCCATGGGAATAGATTTGGGATTTGTATTAGCTGAAATGGACTTAGGCTTGCTGCCCCCCTGTTTGAATTCAACTTTCGGACTGTTTGCTGTCTTGAAATTACTTTGAGGCCTAGAAGCATTAAATGGAGGATAAGTTGGTACCCGTAAGCTCCCATTAGGCACATGATTACTGTCATAAGTGTTACCAACTTGTCCCTGCTTTAAAACAGTCATTGGTTATCCATAACTAGGCTGAAATGAAGATTCTTTCCTATACTTTCTTCCATAGCGCTCCGCAAGCTCAATAGCCTTAAAAAGTGAAGTAGGATTTTGCGCCATAACATCAGCTGACAAAGATGGCTCCAAACCATACATAAACTTGTGAAGCTTAGCCTCATCACTGATGCTTTCCATATACATGGTCAAGTTGAGGAATTGGTTTGTATACTCTCTTACACTTAGGCCCCTTTGTTCCAAACCATACCATCTCCGTGCTAACTTCTCTTTCTCAAGAGGCAAAACAAAGACTTCAAGTGCCTTGAAAGCTTCCCAATTCTCTACACGTATATTTTCTTTCTTGATATACCTCCACCAAGTATGGGAAAATCCTTCTAGATGCAAGGAAGCAAAGTGAATCTTCATATCATCATTTTTAGGGTATATATCAAAGTAGGACTCCATCTTAGAGGTCCATTCCTCTAAGTCTGATGGTGAAGATGACTGGCCATTAAATTTGGCTAAAACAATTTTGTCCTTAAACTCCCTTTCATGAAAGGGTGGCTATCCCAAAATTTGCTGATCAGGATTACCAAGTACAGAGCCTCCAAATTGAGACGGAAATCTTCCAACAGGTGGCTGAGAATTACTATGTAATCTTCCTGTAGTAGAGCACCCCTAGAATTTTGAGTATGCAGTCCAAAAGCTTGAGTATTGGCCCCATTCAAACTGCCCAAATAGTCATCATGCCTCTGTGAAGCTTCTCCTACTTCGTACTGACTATTTGGAATGCCTCTTCTTCCAATAATCCCATTTCCATGACCATTTTGGCTAGATGGCTAAAGTGAGACTGAAGGGCCACTGTTTGAACAAGCCTTCTCATTAACTTCTCTTGATGCCATTTGTAACTGCATGAATTTAGAAATTTGTGCCACGAGTTGTTCATTGGATTCCACCAACTTATCAATAGAAGCCTTGGTTTTATTAGTAGATAGAACCATCTGCTCCATTCTTGACAAGATGGCCTCATGTCGTTCCCGATGTCTTTGTTCATGGGCACACAAAGTATTATTGAGTATACTGACTTCTCCTTGTTGTTGAAGCTCTTCAGGGTTCTCTTAAAGTGTACTATCCATCATGGAATCCTTGATTTGCTGAGCATAATCTTCCTGGACCTTATTTTTGCCTTTATGTCCTGCCATATTAGTGCAGTCCTGCAGTACCCCCTGTCAGAAAAATGGCTATAACTTTGCCTAGAAAGCTCCGATTTTAGAAATTTTTTATGCCAATTGAAGCTAAGAATGCCCTCTTCGAGATGAGCTATAGCACGCTATAACAGGTTTAGGACAGAAAATTCTATAGCTGGATTTCAGAGTCTGAACTGTCCAGTCCTGCATCCTGTCTAGACCTGTAAGTGCCCTATTTTGACCCTGTAATGCAAGATAGTAACCCCAAATGGCTACCAAACCCTGTAAAAGGGTATATAGGACCTATGGGTACCCTGTAGTACCTGCACCTGTGCTTCAGTAATGAATGATGTACCTGTAACCACCTGTAAGTACCCTGTAAGTGACCTGTAATTTCCCTGTTTTACCCTGTTTTGTCCTATAGGTACTTGAGTCCTTGGAAAGTCTTCAATATTTAATTATCCACTCGTTGTACCTATGTGAGGGATAAAACGGCATGACAGGCTCCCTACACGGGCTCCGAATCACCAGGAGGTGGGCAAAGTTCCCCCCGGGTCGGTTGGTTGCACCCCTTCGGGATCTTCGATAGTGAGGGAGGGTCACCTCTCTTTTGTCCCACTATCTCCCCTGGCATCCACCTTTTTCCTCGGTGGGAATATCAACATGGTAGAGGCTAGTGTTCTAAGCAATCAGCATGATATGCATTTCTGAAATATTCATTCAACCTTTCATGAGATGCAATTGAATGAGATTTTGAAAAATTGGGATAGAAGAAGGGTCTTACCGATGCAATTCAGTGACTCACTGATTGCTAGTACTTACCCTTTTACGATATTTCAACTTGGGCAAAAGAAATTCAGCCAATCAATCGGATTAGAGTAAACAAATTCATCAATCAATGGATTCAGTCAATGGGATTCAAGTATTATGTTGAGATTTCAGATTAAAGCCTCTAATTCACTGATTGGAACTAATATGCATAAAGCAAGCATTGCATTCCTGAATAGATGGATTCAAGCAAAGGTTGGCTGAGAATTTGATGAATAATGTTCAATTCTTTAATCTCTCAATCAAATGGATTAAGCTCAGCAATTGGATTAATGAGAGAGATTAAGAATTGAAGAAGAGTACCTTTGACATGGTTGAGGATGACTTGATCAATCTCATATGCTTGATAGAGCCTCCGGTTGTCCAATGTTGGTAAAATAATCCACAAGGCTTGTTTATGTGGTACTTAGGAACAATCTTGGAGCCTCAAATGCTTGAAATTGAAGCATTAAACCTGTTTCCCCCAAATTTTTGCTCCATAGAAGCTCTTGATCTTCAATCTTTAACCATTTCATGCTTAATCCTTGCAATTTGTTGAAGAATCCTTGCTGAGATGATTCCACGGGCTAAAAGGATGAAGAATCTTCAAGAAATTGTTGAAAATTGAAAGGTCGGGCTGAAGCTTTCATGGTTGCCATGGACTGTTCACCTAGGGTTTAGGAAGAGGCTGAAGAACCTTGAATAGAGCTGAGAACCTTCATCTTGCTAGAGGATTTTTGCTTGCAAGGGACCAGGAAGAGTGCCAGAGCTGAGGGGAAGAGCAGGCTAAGCAGGGAGCAGGCTGGAATCAGCCCAAAAATTGCGCCGCAATTTTCGGGGCTGCTCCTGGCTGCCTGGCTGAGCCAAGGTTGAGCAACCTTGTGCTCATTCTGAAGCTCTTGATCAGGGGAAGCTACTCCAGGTGATTGTTGGCCAAGAAGTTCAGGGGTTTGAGAGAAATGAACAGATCTTAGTGCTGAACTTCCATGAAACCTGCAGGAAACTCCAGGAAAGGGAAAAGAGAACTCCCTCTTTTCAAAGTAACCACAGTTTGTTCCCAAACTAAGCCCGGTTAACCATCCTTTACCCTAATTACCTTCAATTTTGCATAAAATTTGATGACGCCCTACCATTTAAACCATTATCCGCCATATCTGACCTTGGATATCTCCAAATATAGTCTCTTACTAATTGTAGATGTCCTACAGCACTCCACTAGTCACTGTCTTGTACCATTTTTGTCTGAAATTGATTTTGAAATAGGAAAATGGGACTGAAAATGGAAGAAAAGAATGGATCAAAGACTCAAGCTCTGATACCACTTATCAAAGAGAGAACTAGGGAGAGAGAAAGAGGTGAGAGAAGACTGCAGAAGAGAGAGAAAGACTGCATGAAGAGAGAAAAGAAGAGTGACGAGGAGAGAGAAAGACTAGATTTAGAGAGAGAAAGACATGAAAGAAGGGGAAGCCATAGAAGCTATGAGCCAGAAGGGAGAGAAAGACTGTAATTGTATTAATGTGTCAAAAAGATGTGAAAATTTACATCTTCTCTCCTTTTATACCAATGTCAGTGTGACATGGCATAATATCAATATTATTAACACTAATTTGTTATTCCCAGCTTACAATTGCCAAGTTAAACTTTATGAAATTTATATAGCGCCAATATTAGAGATACTCAAATCGCTTAATTTGTTGAAAATTTTTCAAATAAAACTCTTTTCCCATTCCGAAAGTTAAACTTCAATTTCAGAGGTTCCAAAGGAAAAGTAGGGTTCCATTATTTCTCCGATTGATAACGTATCAATCAATTTTTATTACAATGGACGTATAAGGTAATCAATGGGAAGAAATACATTATTCAAATAGCTCACAAGATCAGCTTATTTTTCAAAAAAAGGATTCTCTACTACAATCTAAGCATGACACTCTGATACATCCTTTATGAAGTAACTTGGATCCTAAGAGTAGATATCTAGGAATCTATACTTTTAAGGGGGATCAAAAAATCCATCCTTTCCATAGTTGTGGCTACTAGAGCAACCTATGACTTTTACTTTGTTGACTGGAAGGATCTTTATGACTTCCTCATAGATATACTGGTTTAGTTTGATCTTCTTGCCTCTAGTAGACATGGTTGAGTTTACACTGGCTTCATAAAATAGATAGATCTTGACAACATTAAGATCTTCCATCCATTTCACCCTTTTCAGATTATTCTGAAGATAAGCCAGATAGCTTGCATCAATACAGTAGTATCCTCTGTTAATCATCCACCTTTCACGATATAGAGGCGAGGGGTTGTACAACTAATCTAATATCCACATCATCTGATTCCTCTAGGCAAGACTAGATGAATACATAGCTAACATAAACATTACTTGAAAGATCAAGAATCGTTTCCAAGATTCGTTACTCTACCATAATTCAAAAACATACATTAACAAAGAGAATAAAACATGTCCTAGGTTATATTTACAATCCAAGAATTTTTTTAAATAAAAAATCTTATGTCATATTCTACGCTAATGTGTGCTCTAATACCAACTGTGAGGGTGTCTGCCCGGCTCATTCCAAGGTGCACCTTTTTGTAGTCCATTAGTAGTTTTTTTCTAAATGACATCACCCGATGCTCCCTTAGAGTATCATGGGGTTTGTCAGTTAGACCCTACTGAGTCTACATCGTTATGGAAGAGTTCTAGCTGAACCCACTAGGATTCATTTGAATTTCCAAGTTCCTAAAATCAATTGGGCCTCCTAATATCCAACTAGCATCATTAATTTTGAGTCCCCACTTCCTACATAATCACTCAAATTGAAGTAGACTTGCCATTGTACTTGGTTCAAAGAGAATGGGAGATAAAGGGGGATGTGGTACATCAATGCTCTTGCCCATAAGGCAAAATCCCATTCTGGCCCGCTAAAACAATGCAAGTCGGTTCTACCAAGTGACTAGTTAGTCAATTTATCATTCTCCTATTTTCACCGATTTAGAAAAGCTTCCAACTAACCGGGACCACCCTAATGTTGGACAGACCCATTGGGGGTCACACCCACCCACTTTCCTTTGATGACAGTATCATCTTTAGTTTTTTAATTACCTACAACACATTTATTGAAACGTATATAACCAACTTAATTATTCCATTAAATCACAAGTTCCTTCACATAATTTATCTCACAGACATGCATACAATTCAAACAAACCTTGAGAAAAAAGAAATTATTTTATTATATTGGAAGTTTATCACTATTTTCATCTTTTCGATCGTGCGAAAGATATATAGAATTCCATGAGGGTATTCTATCCACTGAGATTCCACCCTTGTAACTAGTATTAGGATTCCAGGATCCCATCCTGCATCACCACGAAGGGGCTCATCAGATTCAAAGAGTAATGCAAAATTTACATCTAGAGCCCCCCCCTGGCATCCACATTTTCTACTACTCGAGACTATCCCTACAGACAGACCTTTTTGCTATGGAGCCAGTCTAAGCCTCTTGAAGCGATAACCATGACCCCCTTGGAGCATGGTCTCGTAGAGCTAGCTTGGGGGTAGCTTAGTGTGATCTTTCCTTTTATCCTGTTTGTCAATGTTTTTAATCAGAGATCTAAATTCTAGCAAACACAGACATTCATTTCAAACATATAATGATGTAATGACAATCACACCATCGTGTAGCTCACAACTTCACATAGCCAAGGTAGACCTTAAGCTAACGTAACCTTACATTCTAATGAGGATTCTCTCCCCATAAAGAAAACTTGAGTACAAATTTTTCAACTTTGTTAAGCAAGACATGAATTTCCCACTTGGGGATTAACTTACCCAACATAAGCAATACCATTGCATAAACTATTTATGAAGAATATGTGATATTTTATTTAACTAATCTTGTATGTGCATATAATCCTTTACTTATTTCATGCAAGATCCACCTACAATTATTTCCATCATAATTCTATGGATTATAATCTTGATTAATCTAACTTCAAATCATAAGTAGCAGTTAACAGTTTATGCATGTATTAATATGCTCTCTAGATGAAAGCTGTCATTTTGTATGTGTAAATATGAAAGCTAATATTTTATGTACTTAATTTTTATATTGATGCTCTCCATGCAATATAACAAGTAGTTATTATATCATTTAATGCAAAAGCTAACATTTTATGTAAAATTTTGACAAAAACCTTATTATATATGTGGCGATATGAAAATAATAGCCTATTTCTAGGTCGTGAATAACCTGATTTGGCACGGCGACATTGGGAATTTTGTCTTTGCTTGCACTCGTGTTCATCACACCCGATGTTTTGTTAGTAGTGGCAATTTGAGCAACCTCAAGCACTCCCGTATCTTTGGCAATACCCGGGGTTATGGTGGATCCTCGAGTAAGTTACTCATGAATATATATGTGCATCACGTAGATTTAAAATAACATATTTTTAAAATATCATTTTTATACATTTTTTACATATAGAAGGGTGTAATATAAAGGGGTTATTTATAGATTGAATAGAAAAGAGTTATGTTTTATTCAGGAAAAATTTACAAATAAGGATATTTATAAATAGGCCTTGAATGCATGTGATGTAGAGGATATACATATAGTAACTTCCCCGAGGGTGGATCTTGTGGTCTTTGTACCTTGTTGCTTTGGAGCCATCATTCTTGTTAGTGGGTTCGAGAGATAAAGGAGGAATGAAATCGGGATGGGAGAGCGTGAGAGAAGATTGCATAGTTGAAGACCGAGAGAGGGGGGTTGAGCTAACTCTCTCCCTCTCTAACTCTCTTTCTAACTCTCTCTCTCTCTCGCAGCCTCTTAGGGTAACTCCTTCTCTCTCTCTCACTCCCTCTTGTAGCCTCTCGGGGTATCCTTCTACCTCTCAACCGAGTAGAGGGCATGCCTTTATATAGGCAGAAGGAAGTGCATGCTACCTCTCCCTTCCCCTCTCTTTCTCCTCTCTTTATGTTAAAACAACTCCTTCACTCAGAGTGGGAGTCTCTCTCTCTTTTAATTATTTTATATTCTCTTTAGTTTTTTTTTTTAAAGGGGGTTGTGAGGCTATTAACGCTAATGATGATGATAAAGAAGATGACAATGATTATGATAATGATAAAGAAGATGACGGTGATAATGATGATAAAGAAGATAATGATGATTATGATAATGATAAAGAAGACGGCGATGATAATGATAATGATGATGATGATGCTGATGATGATAATGATGTGACGATGATTATAAGGCCCACGGCTTGTTCGATGCGATGGCCCTCTTTTCGGCGGCAATCAATTCGTCGGTTCTCTTTTTTTATATTTTTCTTTTGAAAAAAACATTAGTTTGTTAGTTATAAGGGTTAGTAAGCTATATAAGTTAGCCTAGGAAAAGAGAGAGATATATATATACATACATATGCATGTGTATATATATATATATATATATATATGTATATATATATATAGATATATATATATGTATGTATGTATGTATGTATGTATGTATGTATGTATGTATATACATACATACATACATACATACATACATACATACATACATACATATATATATATATATATATATATATATATACATATATATATATATATATACATATATATATATATACATACATACATACATACATACATACATACATACATACATACATACATACATACATATATATATATATATATATATATATATATATATATATATATATATATATATATATATATATATATCTCCTCCCCCTTTTAGTTTGATTAAACTTTTTAATTTAATTTTTCCTCCCTTTTCTTCTCTTTTTCTTTGTCATTTAATTAAATATCTTAAAAACATTTTTTAAATTTAGAATTTTCACATACTTTGAGAGAAAGAGGGGGAAGGCAGAGAGAAGAAGAGAGAGGGGGAACATAGAGAGAGAGAGAGAGAGAGAGAGAGAGAGAGAGAGAGAGAGAGAGAGAGAGAGAGGGAGAAGAAAAGGGAAGAGAGAGAAAAATAGAGAGAGGAAAATTGAGGAGAGAGAGGGAAGAGAAGAAAAGGAGAGAGAGAGAACAAGGAGATGAGAGAAAATAAACTAAAATAAAAGGCAAAGAGAGAAAGATAGAGAAAATAAATTTAAATGTTGGGAATTAGGGGGAGAGAGAGAGAGAGAGAGAGAGAGAGAGAGAGGGAGAAGAAAAGGGAAGAGAGAGAAAAATAGAGAGGAAAATTGAGGAGAGAGAGGGAAGAGAAGAAAAGGAGAGAGAGAGAACAAGGAGATGAGAGAAAATAAACTAAAATAAAAGGCAAAGAGAGAAAGATAGAGAAAATAAATTTAAACGTTGGGAATTAGGGGGAGAGAGAGAGAGAGAGAGAGAGAGAGAGAGAGAGAGAGAGAAGAAAAAACTAGAAACAAAAGGGGAAAAGAGGAGAGAGAAATATGAGAAATGGATGGTCAAGCAAAATTGTCATGCATCACGAAGCGGTTAAAAAACCACGTGCAGCTAACGTAGCGTTTCATGATGGAGGGAATAGAGGAAAGATTAAAAGGTGGGGGGCAACCTTCACCACATTTGGCTACCTATCATGTATTTGGTAAGGTAAAGAATATGTTTTTTTAATTGTTTAATCTCTAGAGTTTTGAATCACATGTATTAATGCACTCCACTATGCACTAAACCTAACCTTGTGTACTTGCACATGCACTAGCATAGGCATTTATACATGCACTTGCATGTGCACTTGTGTACACGTGTACTAGAACCTCACACGTTGCACTAAACCCATTTTCTTGAACTTTCGTATACACCCACCGACACCTCCACCCACCATAGAAGCACTAAGACCACACCCCAGTGCACTACAATAATGCACACTCACTAGCACACAACTAAGAACATGTGCACATCATATAAGGAACTCATCACCCTAGTGTACTAGTGCACTATCACTTGCACTGCACTTTCTGTCCTAGTGCATTGTAATGTGTACTAGCTTTAACCTTACATACATCCTAGTGCACCACACATAATACATTGTGCACAACCTTGTGCACTAGTGCACTACACTAGTGCCACACACTTGTGCACTTTACCCTTTCACATAGCCTTGCATAGTCACTTGCACCACCCATACATACCATTATGCACGTAGCTTCACACCTTAGTACACTACTACTAGATTAACTCTAGTAGAATGCACTATGTACTAACACCTCCTAGTGCAGGCATAGGTGCGAATCATCGTGCCAAGCTTCTATGCACTTGAAAGAGTCCCTCTTTTCTCTCATTTCCAACCTGGATATAGACCCTTTAGAAGGGAGGGTCAAAGGTAAGGAGGAGGAAGGAAGGTGGCACCTTCTATTGCACTAGTGTGTACTAGTGTGCACTTGTATGCGCAATTGCACTATTATGCACTTGTATGAACTTTTGTGCAATCATTTGCTATAGCAGGCCATCACAACTAAGAATATAGGACTTTCCTTGATGTGGCCTTTGCATCAACATATCCCCCTCTACAATTTCTCCATGTCCTTGTAATTCACCCTTGATTTCATGCTTACAAACACATTTGTAAAGAAGATCGTCCTTCCCTAATTGATAGAGTTGATTGTCTGCAATCATGTGACGGCATTGATCTTAACTAGAAGACAAGTGAGATGTGCCTTTTCAATGGGCTTTTTTAGCAATCCATTTTCTAATATTTATATGGATGGTGTTTTCCACCGAATGAGGTGTGAGATCTATTTTGAAGGGTCAAGTTAGGAAGATTATCATCAACCCCAACTACCTCCCCCCTCCAATGATGATGTGAAACATATGATTAGCAATAAAGTGTTGCTTCCCCTTGCATATGACCACTGAAAAATAAAGCAAGTCCTAATGGTCTATTAAAAACATGAATGGGGTAGCCAACAAGTAGTGTCAAAACTCATTGATAGTATACACTATCACCAATCCATATGGTTCCATTATGGAGTAATTCATTTTAGTTTTGATGAGTTATCTGCTAGCAAAGCTCATGTGAAAATCCATATTATGTTCATTGGGGTTGGCACAACATGGCTTGAATTATGACTTTGGATACATCGATATGTACGTGGAAGGTGATTGTCCAATTGAGGGCTTGTAAAATGGGTGCTATCATGAGAGCCTTTTTCAAAGCCTCATATAAAGCCTAGCATTCCTCTTTTTGTTCCCAAACAAGTAGAAATTTTGAAACACGCCATGCTATAGAAGAGTAGTTTAGTACAAAGTGACAATAAAAGCCAGTATGTCTGAGGAAACATTCGATGCCCTTTGTGGGCTAGTGGGAGATCCATTAATACCTTGATCTTAGTTATATCCATTGGAATAATATTCCTAAATAATACACAGTCCAAAATGATGCCATGTTTAACCTAGAATTGGCACTTCAAGGGATTTAGAGATAGGTGGTATTACTAATAGCACTAGAAGAGTAGTTGAAGCTTTTCAAAATGTTCCTCCTAGTTGGAGTGAACAAAAAGGTAATCCACAAATACTTCAATCAACATCTAAGAATATCCTTGAAGATACTACACATGAGTCTTTGAAAGATTGCCATGTTGAAATCTTGAGAAGAGAAATCAAAGAAAAAAATCACAAGTACAATGGATCGAAATGAAAGTACATGAAAAAAAAATTGTTTATTCATGTAGAAAGGGTACTTTATATAGGCTTATCACTAAGTGGTTTAGGATACTGAATTTGCATAGTGGCTTTGCTAGGTGTCTTTCTACTAGTGGCTTCTAGGTGAATGAGATTGGTGGAAAAAGGTGGATTCACATAGTGTAGTAGGTGTAAGAGATTCTTCCTTTCTTAACAGATACAAATTATATGATTAACTAATTAATTTAGGTAGTGTGACTCTTGTGCAATTCCCCCAAATACATATTATGTATTGGTAATTTTAGCATCCCCTTAAAACTCATGATATACAAGCTTTGTGTATGATGATATTTTCAATAGCATATCCACCACATGACTTCACAGGGACATGTCCACCCTTAGGTGCCACAAAGGATCATTGGATTGTGCTCCCAAGATGATTAGACACATTCTTTGGTTGAACACTTGTGGCTCATAGGTGTGGATGTTTTAGGTGAATTGGGCTTATAGGCGAGATCATTTTATAATATGACTTCACTTCCTTATCTTGTTCTCCTTTTGAGAAAGAATGACACTAGAATGATGCCTAAGTTCCTTTAGAAGCAATTCATATCATGCTTTAACTTCCCCATTAACAATTTCAATGAGACTAAGGAACTCATTTCCTCGATGAAGTTATTGAAACATCTTCTATCCACTTTCCCAATCTTGCACTAAAAGTCCAATCCCTACTATCCAAAAGAAAATGGCAAGCACATATAACAAATAAAATATTGGTTAACATTTTGATAAAAACTATCGCAGCTTCTAAATCAAACTAGGATACTAAGCTTATGGCTACACTTTGAGCTTATCAAATAGCCTATAAAATAGCCACAAGACAAATACCCTTTGGCCTAACTTAAGAAATTGATGTGGTTATTCTAGTCAAGTTTGTTATTCTAAGTCTTTGTATCATAGTCTTGAAATGCTAGAAAGGTACAAAATATTGGACAGAATGCAGGATAGAATTTGAATGCTTAATTGAAACTTGAATGCGGTATAGATTTTGAATGCTTAATTGAAACTTGAATACTTGATACTCAAGCTCTACTTACTAAGAAACCCTTGATCATCTTATAGGATCCATAGTATCTTAGGCTTAGCTTTTTGTATTCTCCCAATTATAGAGAGTTCTTCTTTGGATGAACACAAAGGAACATCATGTATGTTTCTTTAAAGATTCATTCTTATCTTCCATAGTTAGTGTAAACTTTTTTATGATCCTTGGTGGCTTGGATATCCCATCTTATGGATTTAGCTTGCTCATTCATCTCCTCAAGCATCTTCTTGGAGGCTTCTATCCTTCATGTTGAATTAAAGAAGTTAAGTGGAGTAAGACAATCTTGTCTATACAAGGCATGGAATGGAGTTATCTTAATGTTTTGATGGTAAGAGGCATTGTAGGAAAATTCCACTAAGGGTAGATGTTGCATCCATCTCTTAGGTTCCCTATATCAATATGCCCATAGGACATCCTCTATGACTTGATTGACTTGCTCTATTTGGCTATTAGCTTCTTGTGGGTGATAAGTTGTGCTAAAACATAGCTATGTGCCTATAGCATCAAATAGGCTCGTCCAAATTGAGAAGTAAAGAGAATATCAATATCTAACAATTCTTTTTGGAAACCCATGAAGCTTAAAGCTTTCCTTGACAAACAACCTTGCAATGTTAGAAGCCTTATAGTTGGTTTTGACTAGAATGAGATGAATGAACTTTGTTAGCATGTCTACAATTACCATGATAGACTTGTAATCTCCTTGAACTCAAGGAAATTCTACTATGAAATGCACATTGCTAATGAATTCCCACTTCATTTAGGGAATGTCAAGAGGTTTAGGTTGGCATGGCATTTTAACGTGCTTGGCTTTTACTCTTTGAGAACTCAGGCATTCTGTGACATACCTTAGTATAACTCCCTTTTTTCCCAGTGATAGCTCTTCCTCACTACATTGAGGGTCTCAGCATAGCTAGGACATCTCAAGAATGGAGAATCATGTGCCTCCAAGAGCATATTATTTTTTAAATCATGGCTAGATGGTATGCATAATCTCTTCTTGAAGTACAGAAGCTCTTCCTCAATAGAGAAATCTCAATACTTAAGTTGTGATTTAGGATCTTGATCCTTTGTTTGCACATCTTTCCTTAGTTATTGATATCTAAGATCCTTTTTAGCTTCTTCACTTGAGATTTGAATGATGAGATTACTTGGCATTGATACCATATTAGCTAATGATTTTGCCCTCGATGGTTCTTCCTTGATGAGGATATTAAGGAATGCCTTGCAACTTAAAGAATTTTCAACTATATTCTACTTGACTAGCCTGTATTTTATTTCAAAGTCATATTCCTGTAAGACTTTGATCCATCTTCATTGCCTCATGTTTAGATCCTATCGAGTAAAGTTCCATTTGAGACTCTTGTGATCTATGATTAAGGCAAATTTCTTACTAAATCAAATTATGTCTCCACAACTTGAGAGCATGGATGACACCTAGCAAGTTCAATTCATAAGTAGCATAGTTCCTTTTATGATTTTTTAGCTTCCTTACAAAGGAAGCGATGGGATGCCCCTCTTGTATGGGTACACAACCTAATGCGACAAGGGAACTTGCATCAGTCATCATGACCTCAAACTCTTGCTATAATTTTGGAAGCTTCAAGATAGGAGTTGTTACAAGTCTTTGCTTGAGTCTCTCAAAAATGGATTGCTCAATTTGACTCCACATAATAGAAACTTACTTCCTGAGTAGATCGATAAGAGGTGTGGCTATCAAAGCATAGCTCTTGATAAACACCCTATACCACCCAATTAAACCAAGGAAACTTTGCACTTCTTTAACTGAGTTCGGAGGTGGCCATTCCTTTACATCCTTGACTTTAGCTAGCTTTAACTGGATCTACTATAGCTCCTTTCTCTATAAATCCAAGGCATTCTATGTGCCTTTTAAAGAATGTGCACCTACTCTTTTTAGCATAGAGCTATGCATTCTTAAAGTGTCTTTGATACAATTCTAAGTTGAGCCTTGTGGTCGTCTTCATCTTCTTCTTCTTCTTCTTCTTCTTCTTCTTCTTCTTCTTCTTCTTCTTCTTCTTCTTCTTCTTCTTCTTCTTCTTCTTCTTCTTCTTCTTCTTCATCATCAGAGTAAGTTAAGATATAACAAACTCATCAAGGTAGGGTCCAAAAATATCTTACACCAACCATAAGTGGCTAGGGCATTAGTCAACCCAAAAGACATTACAATGAATTCATAATGTCCATATCTTGTATTAAAGGTAATCTTTAATATGTCTTCCTCTTTTATCCTAATCTAATAGTAGCTTGACCTTAGGTCCAATTTTTAGGAGATCTTTGCTCCTAGAAGTCGGTCAAGAAGCTCATCAATCCTGGGAATTGAGTATCTATTTTTTATCGTCACTTGGTTTAGTCTATGTGATAGTTTATGTAGAGGTGAAGGGTACCATCCTTCTTCTTCTAAAATAGAATTGGAGCTTCCCATGGTGAATTACTGGTTCTAATGCACCCTTGGTCTAGTAGTTGCCTAGTAAGTTGCTTGAGATGTTCCTTTAATTTGATAACTTCAAGAATTGGTGTTCACTAATAAGGTCACTTAGCTATCAGTCCAGCTCCTGAGATAAGCTCAATCTCAAGGTCAACTTCCATTTTTGGAGGAAGCTTAGTCAATTCAGTTGGAAAGACATCAGCTATACTCCTTCATCTAGGAAGGTTCCTACTATGCTTTTTTATTCAGATCAATCTTATCAAGCTTGATCAAGTAGGCTGATAAACCTTTTCTTATACTCTAGGCAATGTGTGAGGCTTTTGCTAATTGGATCTTAGGTTTTCTAGCTTTGTCTTGCATAGTTACTTGGATTCCTTTTGCCTTTTGGAATGTTACTTAGACCTTTTCGCAATGAATGTGGGTGTCATGGGAGTCAACCAATCCATCCCATGAAGGCACTCATAGGCACCAAGATTCTTGATATGAAACCTTATGTTTCTAGGCATATTGCCTAGACTAAACTCTACATTCCTAATTTGATATGATGACACAATCTCTTTTCCATTAGCTAATTCTACCAAGATTTTAGGTGCTTGAATACTTCCTATGCCAATTTCTGTGCACAGTTTGGAGAAATAAAATAAGAAGTATTTCTACAATCTATCAGGACTTGGAAAGGTTTACCTTGATAGTTCATCGGTGTCTGAATCATTGAGAATTGATGGTTGGGTCCCTTCTTGTCAAGAGTAGCATGAATCATTCCTCTTTCTATTTCAGTCTCCATTGAGGGTTCTTCCTCTTCCATGGCAAATATTGTAGCAACTCTTAATCTTTCTCTTTTCCCTCTCTTTTGAACATAGAATTATCCACGTTGAGTTGGTTGGTTTAGTTTAGGGCATTGCCTTTTGTAGTGGCCCACTTCCTTGCAATCAACGCACCTTTGGGCATCATTGTTTTGATTTATAGTGGAAATGAAGGTACCAATTGTGTTGACTTTTGCCTTTTTCTTTGCATCAAATTGAAGTTGCCCTTGTGTCCTCTTTATGAATGCATGAGGTCCCTTGTTTGGGAAAATATCGACCCAAATATCTAGTGTTTCCTGATTGCACTTTGAAGGCTAAGTGGTTTTTCTTTTATCAAGGCATCTTGCAAATCCATGGGTCGCATGGCTTCGATTTGTGTATCTACAGGAGGATTGAGACCTCCACAAAACTTAGGTACTTGTTGGGCAATATCCATTGCTAGTCAACCTTAGCTCGTAAAGTTGAAAGAATGTGTTCATCTTAGAGGTGTGATAGAAAGGCAGAAGATATCTCCCATGCACATCTTCTTTTATGAGTTTCCATGTGGCAGTGGCTTTTGCAACTCTAGTGTCTCTACAACACTATTTCCACCAAAGATGCACTTCCCCTAGCTTTAGCTTGGCCAACATGGCATGATTATGGGTACTCATACCTATAACTGCGAAACAGTCTTCCATAGACTCTATCCAAACTTCTACATTGATTTCCACATCTTTTCCTTTCCCATTAAATTCAAGAGGTTTGATCTACTTAAGAAGGGATTTCTTCTCGTGCATTTTGATAAGATCAATGATAGGTGGAATGCCTTGGAATTAAAATACACAAGAACTCGTTCAATACGTATGTGTAGAATATCTCCATATGTCGACTTAAGATTTCTTTTAAAATTACAATTTTTGCACAGAACATAGTTGCAAATCTTTTGGGTAAGTTACATGTTTCTCCTAAGGAGATTCCCATGGATTCTCTCGAAAAACTTAAGAAAATGACTCCTTTTGAAAAATTGGGTGAAAAATAATATATGGATTTCTAAAAATTTTAATTTTATGTACTTTTACAAAAAACTACTATGGTGAAAAAAATTTGTTTTAAAAATTAGATCATTTTTAAAGGAGTTTTTAAAGAGAAACATTAGTATCTTGATATCATAAAGTTTATATAGCATAAATTTATTGTTTTCTAAAAATTAATAAATAATTAAAAATTGTACATGATAATTATCTTGAAACTGAAAGTTTTAATCCACGAAACTTCAATGCTTAATTGATGATAAATATATTCTCATAATTACTTACTAGAGTGTACAGTCATTAACCAATTCATGTCTTTGATCAACTAAAAAGACCATTAACATGCAATCATTTTAGAAATATACTATCAACTTTCTTTAAGATTTAATTTATCAAACAAAAATTAATATCTACACAATAATCTTTTATAACAACATATGGAAACTAAACTTTTCGAAACCTAGTATGTGTTAGTAAATTTGTAAGTACTATTTAGTAGGCTACACAATTAAATAGATATTTATATTTTTCATAAAATTCTATATTTAAAAGAATATATAGAAACTATAATATCCAAACATAAGCTAATGAGTATATTAGTATGAGCTAGTATATTTTGGTAAATGCTTAACTTCATATATAAAACATTATGACAGATCGAGAGATCTCACTTCAAGAAAAGTGAAATTTATTTTCATCTACAAAACATGTAGTGATCTAATACATAAAAAAATTATCTTATATATCCACAGCTTATTTGTTTTCAAGGTATTTATCCTGCTCTTTGGCCTTTTTTCCATTATCACCATTATTATCATCATCATTTTTTCTGCATTCTCCTCAATTACTTCAATTATTTCAATATTTGCGAGCTCTGCAAGTTCTCTTGGTTCATTAGATAGAGGAGGCATGGGCTCCTTAGATGTAGGCATGACCTTCTCAATGTTTGCTATGACCTTTGCACCTACTTCTTGATTCTCATCTAGCAATTCAAGGACACCTTGAATTCACATCTTAATAAGTGCCACTTAAAGATCATCCTTCTCCACAGCAACACAATGTCTTCCTTTTTGAATAGTGCATGTGATTGTTGTACTTGTTGATGATATAAAATTAAATATATTATTTAATTACCACGGGCTATATATATCTTTGTTATGTTATTTAGATATTTGTTCTTAGTAGAACAACTATATGCACACATGTCTATGAAAATAAATCAAGCACCCAATCATCTTGTACTAAAAATAAGTTAAGCAATCTATTGATCAATCTTTGTGGCTTTGGATATGAGTTTACCATAAACTTGCTGCCATCTATGTGATTTAGTTTTCTTACGATGGTTGGATGCTTGAAGATATTCATTGCATTTGTTTTAGTTGCATGTGCTTTGACTCTTTTCTTCTCTACTTTATCCCAATGTCCTACAGTGATCATCTCAAAGCAACTCTTGAATTGGAATTGAGGTGTGTAGTCAATATTGGTATTCTCTCTACATAAAAAGATACTTACCTTTAGCATATAAAAAACATAAACATATAGAAGACTATAAATTATTTTTGGTAGAGAATAAAGAAATTGTACTAGATGAAATATTTTTCTCCATGTAATTCATTTTTGAAATCAAGTACCACACTACCATCTTGATGTGTAATGTGGAAGATAACAAATCTAAACAATGGAGAATTTATTATTTCCTTGAAGTCAAGTTATCATCTGCAAGACTTCTTTAAATGTAAAAACCTTATCATCATTAGTACGTCTTGGCATGTTGAATCCATATGGTATATCTACAACTACAAGGATGAAGTAATGTGGATCTACCAATTTATCTAAGTCATTCACATCACCATGAATAACCTTGTAACATATCTCCTGTAGTGGACATTGTGCATGATAGAAAAAACACATCTCCACATTATCATGTTGTACTACATATTGTTCTTTTTTTAATATGCATGATCTCTCTTGCTTTGCCCTCTCTAAATGGATCAAGAATTGTGGAGGGCAATCATCACCTTGAAATGTGGCCTGTTCTTTTCCATTTCTTTTTCCTTTGGCTAGTTTCTTTAATAGAAAAAGAAAACTATTACTCTTTATACACTACAAATATGTTATATTTAAAGATAAGAAGCATCAGTACTATCCAATTTTTGAATGCTAGGAATAAATCTTTTAGCACATTCATAGAACTAGAATCTGGATATTCACGAGTGACTTCATCCCATGAAGAACAATCAAGGAACTTTATCATCATCTCTTGTATTTTCATACAAACTTTATGTCTACAAAGAGAAGTATTTTCTTAGTATTTGACAGAATAGAGTATAAAATTAGATTAAAGATATTTAAAATAAAACTTATGAGTTTAATTTAGATAAGGTGGATATAAGCACCCCTTTATCCTTCACACCTTGAAGAGAGTGCCATGGTAATAACGTGATATCATTAGCAAGCTTTTAATGGACACATCTATCTTATTAGACTTTTCCTTCAAAATTACATTTACATCATCCCAAGCCTTCTTTAACTTTTGACCTTTTGATTGCTCAACTTCCCACATGCAGAAGATTTGATCTTGTAAATCCCAAATTTAGCCCATCCTAAATGCGAGTTAGAACATTGGATCATACTTACAAAGACACTCTGCCTTTAAGCTCTCATCAATTACCACACCAACCTCTAATAAGCATAGTCTTCTAAGACTCATGTCTACCATTCCATACTTTACATATAACACTATTTTAGGGAGTTTGGGAATTTTCATATACTTTGGGAATTTATAGGATGGTTAATATTTGGTCACATGGTCAAATTGTTACCCCTTTCCTTGAAGGTGAAACCTTTTCTAAATACTATATAGATGATAATACCGAGTTCCATCTTCAAAAAGGGATTAAGATTTAGCCACATGGTGAAATATTTATTTCTAATTTGAGAGTGGAACTTAGGAGATTCCCAAATTCTCATATTTTGTATGAAAAAGTATTATCTTCTCGATGAATGTTTTTTTCTCCAAAAATAATTATCATAATTGTGATCCTAGGGACAAATCTTCACTTCTTTACAAATAAATCATGTATACAATTTTACACTTAGCATATTTAAAATGATGTGTATGAGGATATTCTTCTAGAAGCTACCTTCTTGTTCAGCAGCAGCCAGCTGAGTGTGACATAATAGTCATATGTCTCTACTTTGGACATGTCAAAGTTTTCTGTTTTTGACACTGTGTCGAAACCTTTGATCTACTGCCAAGACCCATGGACCGCTTATTGCTTCAAGCATTTCAACCATGTAGTGAGCTTACCTTAATGCCTAATTGAGTAGCCTCTTCCCTCAAGCACTCCGATAGCTCCATGATCCGAGATGCAAGCTCAAGCAGGCTCAATCCTCCACCTGCAAGCTCCATCCTCCATAGCCGCACATGCAAGACAAGAGAAGATAATAGAAGAGAAGAAGTGAAGAGAAGATGGAGAGCTTCTCCACCATGGTCCCTCACCCTCACTCACTCACTCCATCATACTCTCACACTCCCTCTCTCAACCACAAGTACAAGCACAAGCAGGGAGAAGAGAAGAAGAGAGCCACTTAGCCACACACCAAGAATGAGATTTTCCATTCACTTTTTGAATTTTATACATGCCCTCATCCCTTTGGACACCCATCCCATTTTTTACATGACTGACCATCTTAGTCAAAGTCTTCTTTCCCCATGTCTTCCTTCTTTTCATAGTTCTTTTGCTCTTACACTTCTACCTTTACAATTTGCATAGGGAAGGGCCTGACGCTCTTTTTTATAAAATGAATTACATTGCGCCCTCTGCTTTCATTGCCAGAATATTCTATGCTTCTTTCTAGAATATTCAATGTGCCTTGCTAGAATCTTCGGTGCACCTTACTAGAATATTTGGTGCTCTCCTACATTTTTTCTGAGCTTGCCTTTTCTTCTGCTTTTCTCACCTAGGCAGAATGAGCTTCTCTATTTACTTTTTGACTTGGACTTCCTTGGTCTTCCACTGCTTCTTTTTGGGTTGTATGGTCCATTACATGTTTGTAACATTTTAGCCCCCTCCTGGTCAAGTGCTAGTCCCATGGCACTTGCTGGCAAGGTCTCGATTGGCTGAAGGGTTGACCTTGTGGGTTTGTGATGGGGCTTGGACATGGGAGAGAAGCATGTCAAAATGGTTGAGGTTGCGGAGGCCAAGGGTATTTTGAGTGGTTGACGAGGGTCTTTGATCTAGTGGTTGATTGTAGCTGCATTTAACCGAAAAGGAAAAGAAAAGTGCACTACCTAGGGGGTGTGTCTACCTTGCGGTGTGGTGCATTGTGTTTGTGCTAGTGGAACTAGGAGTTGTGGACCACAAGCAAGACTAGGGTGTTGTCCCACACTTGAGGAACCAATGTGTATATGGGGAAAGTGTGGTGAGTGTGGCTTAGGAAGATAGGTCTACGAGTGTGACCTCCCTAGGTGTGTCCCACCCTTGATGTGCCCTAAGCGTGAAGTGGGGAACAAAATGGGTTAGGGGGTTAGACACCCGTTGACCAAGGCCACAAGATGTGCCTAATTTGAGGATGCCTTGGTGCAGTGATTGTGGCACTCATTAACCGAGATCTTATTTTCCCTTCTTGCTATTGTCTTTCTTTTTTCTCTTTTCCTTCTCTTTTTATTTTTAATGTTTCCTTGTTCTCTCTTCTTCTTCTTTAGCTCTTTTTTTAAAAATAAAATTAAATATGTGTGTGAGGAGCTAATCTTCAAATTTTGGGTCGTGTGAGGGGGAGGCTAGAGGCTTAAGCCATTTACTAATAAGGAGGCTCCTACTTTGCATATATGCTTTTGAGTCCATTCATATACTCAGAGGAGTTGTTGACAAAAATGGATGACTAAATTAGTGAATTGTTGTGCTTGCCCTAGTACCGTCTTCCTTCTTTCCTTGGCCTCCCTTTTTTTCTTTTCTTCAACCATTGCATCTTTAGGTCATGTCTTGCTTGCTAGGCTTAAGGCCTTGGAGATGGTGGTCATGGAACTTGTTCCTCCTTAAAGTCTAGTAGTTAGCAAATGCTCTCACAATACCCCTGTTGGTTCAATCTAGTTTCCACTTCTTGTGATTGGGCACACAGTCAATGCCTTATGGCTCTGCGGGCGATCTCTAGCTTCCTCTTTAGAGTTTCAACGGCCTCCTCCTCTTCTGACTATGTGATGTCCAAGATGGTACTAAGGAAGGCGCGTTATTGGGATTCCAATCTTGTGGTTGCAGCTCTGCCCTGCTCTCTGCTAATACTACTCTGTCACCTTCTGCATGGGGCTAGATGGCTTGCTAGGTCTTTTACTCTTCCTTCACTCTGGGTCACCCATGCTTCGGCCTTCTGTTTCATCTCCTCTAGGCTCTCACTTTGTCTTTGGCCTAAGGCCACTATGATTGGCTCTTGGTTTCTCCACTTTTGAGTTACTTTTTCCTTCTCCTTCTTTAAGTACTCAATCTATGTTTCCAGCCTCCCTTGCTCCTGGATCCCCACATTTTCTTCCACCTCTCTTTGATGCTTTTCCCTTACCTGAGCTCTCTCTGCTTCTCCTCCTATAAGCTGGTCCATGGCTTCTTAAACTCTTCTCATCTGCTCTGCCAAGTCCTTGTGTTGCAAGATGAGTAGCTTGTACTGCCTTTGTAAGCTAATTAGCTCTTGTACTTCTTCTATGAGCCTTGCTTGCCAGCTCTCTTCGTCCCTTTCTTTTGCAGCCTTCATCTCTCGTATCTCTTTTTGATAACCCATCACTTGGTATATCCTCTCCAATTGAAGGGATGCCAGTATCTCTCTTTCCACTTTTAGTTTGGCCGCTGTAGTTTTCTTTTCTTCCTTAGCCCTCTCTAGCTATGACTGGAGCTCTTTAACGTACTCATCGTAGCCCACGAATGACGGCACTATTGTAGGGATGGATGTTGTGGATGCCTCTATTATTAGTTTCTTTAGGTCTTGTCTTGATTCAGGATATGTAGTTGTTCTCTTGGTTCCTGTGCAACAGGAGGGGTCGTTCTCTAGGTGTAGGTGCAATCTCTTGTACATTGCTAACTAAGTATTGTACCCAGGCGATGAGGTTTCTTCTATCCACCATGGGTGAGCTGCCTTGGGTGGACGTGATGGTTGGGGCAGCAAGCATGAGAACTATTGGGATTGGATAAAAAGGACTGTTGCCCTTGCCTTTTGTTTGCTAGTGGCACTTTACTTTCTAGCACTCGGGCACTAGTGCTTGGGCCTTCTTCATTCTCACAAGCTTATGGTAGTTAGCTCCTCCCACCTGGAGGGCTGCTCTACCGACATGTGTATTGCTAGAGACGTGTCTTCTTCTTCCTTTCTTCATAGCTTGTCTGCTTCTTCTTTTGCTCTCCTCTTTGATTCTCTTAGACTACTCTTGGATCCTTTGCAGTTCGGCTTCTTCCTTCCTTTGTCTCTCTTCTTCAACCTTCCTTGACTCTTTTTGTGCCTTCTACAAGTCGGCTTTTTCTTTTTTGTCAGCCTCTCCCTGGCTTCTTGCTGCTACTTTTGGGAAGTCTTCTCCTTTGGCTTTTTAGGTCCTCCATGGCTAGATTGTGTCTCTTGTTCTTCCTTCTCACTTACTATTCTTTCGTTGGATTGTTCATGCTCTTGAGATGGTGTCCATGTGGGTGTCTCTCCTACTTCTTCCCCTACCACCTTTCCCATTGCCTCTTGGATGAGATCCATTAGTATTTCACCGAACCCTATGAATGAGGCTTTTCTAGCAGGTTTCTTTTTTTTGTCTAAGCTTTTGATGCTGGGGATTCTCCACTGGCTAGCTTGCTCCCTAATTCTAGTGCTTTGGTAGATTAGTCGATCATCTTCTGCACATAGCCATTCCTATTGATTTCATTGGTCGAATGAGCTACCAGGATCTCCAAGAGAGGCACTCCAATCCTGTGTATGAGCGAGTCGTACCTCGCTTAAAAACAACATATGGATGACTTTGGCATAGAGTCTCACTTCAGAATCACAGATATCCTAGATACTGATGCCATCATTTGTTAGGACTTGGTCTTTGTTCATGTTGAGCATGGCATAGGAATCTCTTTTTGGTCTCCTCTCCACCTTGGGCACTAACCCCAGTGCCTTCTCCACCAAGGCTTTGCTAAACTCTACGTGCACATGTTTGGCCTCTTTGCCCCTACCCACAGTCATGGTGCCACATGATCTATGTGAGTCGTAGGTTCTCAATAACTCTACATATTGATTGTAATCAGCCTCCTACCCAAACTTCTTGATGCACTTTGCAAGGTTGCATTATTCTATGATCCTTCTAACTGCTTCCTCTTCAGCCAATACCTTGTCAATGTTATGAATGGTCCTGAACTTTAGCTAATTATAGGCATGGTTCTCGAGGGCAATGTCATATCATCTGCTCTCTTCTTCTGTGAATGGAAGTCGATGGGTGTGGTCTTGTTGTTCTACCATTTCTAGCTCCTATTATAGTACAATAAGCTTTTGTTAGTTCATTTGCAAGATCGGTTTCTCTATAAGAAGATAGGCGGATTGTAACACAATTTTCACTTCAATTAGTTCATTCATTCTAGGCGAGTGTTTCCTCCTTATTCTTTTTAAATCATAAAATCACTTTTCAATTTTAAGGTTCCCTTATTGTTTCATTTCCTTTTTGTCCTTGTTTTGTTTGTTTTTTTGGTGTTTTGATTTTCAATTGATTTCCACCTTATTCCCTCCCCCCAGGAATGATGTGAATCCTTCCAAGGATTATGGTTGAAGGGTTAAGGGCATTCAGTGCTTACCTTGGTCAAGGTACCTCATGTTTTCATGATCCAAGCATAGAAGTGTGGGTTATATCGTAAGGAAGCATAGTGGTCCATGTCGACAGGTTAGATGCCTACGTGAGTGATGTAGGCAAGGACATCCGTTAGGAAGTCATCAAAGTAGATTCTACTGGCAATGTGTAGCTCTTCCTCCCTTAGCAAGGATGCGATCTAAATAGGAGTGGGTCATGACATGCTCTTCTAGAGGTCATTGTTGCGAGTAATGGCCAATACCCTATAGGAGGTGGGAGCTACATAAGATGGGTCATACTTAGAGGTTTTGATGGCACATCTCTGCTCCAACATTGGTCATAATTTGGCAACCGTCTTGTTCCCATTGAATCTAGAGAGCATACCATTTATGCAAGAAAGAGAAGTTGTTGTAGGCTAGGGTTTTCAACTCTTCAATTTTCTAGTTTGTGGTAGAGATCGTGCTCTTGTCATAAGATGTGACGAATCGTTGTTTGGGTGCTTGCTCGCAAGAAATTTCATCGGCCATAAAGGCTTTGGTTGCCATGGTGGCTTTAATGAACACAAATTCTGATTCCTAGGTAGTGTATGCACTTCTATTGCTAAAGGCTCTTCTAAAAGACCTAAGTCTAGTTGCTCATAGCTTTTGGCAAGCATGGTAAATGTAGCATCTGAACGTCAAATGCAAGTGATCAAGTCATCCCCTGTATTTTCAACTAAGTTAGAGGCCAAGCTAAGGATGGATCGCTGCTTATAAGAGGGTCTAAGGCCGGCAGGCAGTTGGGTTTTGACTGGTGGGTTTTGACTGGACTAGACATCTCAACGAGACTAGTGTGTCTGCGACTTCTATTGATCTTGAGGTTGCGTTTGAGCCTTGTGTGCCATAGGCACGGTTTGTGATGCTGATGCTTGTGATGCCTTTGGGACACTAGTAGTGGTAGCTTGAGGCAGGTTGGAAGCACAGCAAGCTATGGTTTCTATTGGTACATCTGTTAAGTTCTACAGGCTTAGCGATTTTGGGCTCTATAGGCTTTGCAGCATGAGTCTCTTGTGGTTTTGGTTCCTTAATTGTGGCGCAAGCTTGTGTAGGTAAGTTCAAGGAGGGTGGCGCTTGAGCAGTGCCCTTAACCATCTTAGCTTTAAGTACCCATATCTAGATATTACCCTCATAATAGCCTTGCGCTTGTAATAGGGTTTTGGGGACCCATCATGGGTTGACTGTTTGTCTTTGCCTATAATGTCATCCTGGCCTCCTAAGCCTCGAGTATGAGTTTTTAGTAGTGCGAGGTCATGTCTATATCTTTCTGTGTGGCAGTCCTTGGTGCTTAGGCGCCCATTTGAACTTAATTTGCCTTGCATGCACTCTTGGCGACGCATTGTTGGCATTGGGTCTTGGAGAGTCATGATGATGAGTCATGACCCCCCTCCTTAGACCGGGTTGTTGGTCTCTCTATCGGTGGCTTAGTGGGCTTTGATGGAGCTGCACTGCCCTTGGCTGAAAGCTATCACAATGTGTACGTTGCCAAGGGCAAGATGACTGCACTATGACTCGTAATTGTCATTGCAATGTGCTTGCTTCTTAAATGCATGTTAATGATTCCTTACCCACATCCTTTATATTTGGTAGCACATAAAAGACTGTGGGTATGCTCTCAGACTCGATAAAGACTACAACTTTGCACTTTCCCAAAAGTGCGTATGATTGACCCCCAAATGGACTGAGTTTAGCATTTGTGGGTTATAATTGTGATCGACCTTAATGATCGTGAGTCAACATATTAAAGTTGGCCCCCTCATCGAACAACACATTGAAAGTATGTGGTTGTTGGGTGATGACTGTTATGTGTAGGTAAGCAAGTGCTACTTCTTTCTCATCCTCATCCTCCATCTTTGTAATTGTGGCAACTCGTACATTCATAGGGGACTCTAGCATTGGAGGCTTGTGTAGTGGATCCGTGGGAGGATAGTACTTCTTTATGCAGCTACCATTGAAGAAGCCTATGCCCTCTCCATCTAGGGTTTCAAGCCCTACATTGCGGATTCAACTGATTGTGTAGACCCTAAAAGGCTCTAATCCCCTAAACTTCATCTTTTTTTTATGTCCTTTCACTAAGTACAACAATACTAGGTCATTGAAGTCTCACTTCTTTCTTGTGTCATGCCTTTTTGCAGATTAGTGCATGCATAGCTAGAAGTCGAGTCTCTTGATAGGAATTCTAGCTCAACTAGCAAGCATTCCGTTCATGCCTTCTTTCCATCCCATCTCTCTTGAATGGCTACCCTCAGGCTAGGGACAAAGAATTCCACTGGTAGAATGGCTTTACTGTGCTATAGGTCAACTTGAAGGGAGTCTACTACCCCACAACCATTTTATAGGTTGTTCGATAGGCCCATAAGGTTGATACCATTAGCTTATTATTCTAGTAATTCCACGAAGCAAAGACTACCCTGGTTAGGATGCTCACTAAGATCTTATTGTGGATTCAACTTGGCTATTTGCTTGAGGGTAGTAGGGTGAAGATTTCCTATGGATGATCAGGAAGGTAGATAGGAGGTGGGCAATCACGTCATTGATGAAGTGCGTGCCTTGGTCACTAACTAGTTCAATGGGGCATCCGACGAATCATGAGATCACCTACTCCCAAAGGATCTTGGCCATGGTCTTAGCATCATATTTCCTAGTGGCTAGTCCTTCTGCCCACTTTGTGAGGTAGTCTGTGTGGCGATTATGATATACCTGGGTTGCGAATATTGTGCTACAAGACTAATTGTCCCAGTGAAGTCAATCCCCCATTTTTTGAATGGTTTCCTTGCGATGATCAGGGTTAGCTCCATCATGCCCTTGCGAATGGGGACCTTGGTCCATTGGCACTCATCATAGTGCTTCACAAATCATGTTGCATCATGAAAAAGCATGGGCCACGATAGATGATACTGTAGCACCTTGTGCACTGTCGTGTCTCTGCATTGAAGTGCCCTTTAGCAATTCTGTCGTGTGCCTTTGCAAGTACGTCATGCATCTCATGTTTGCACATGCATCATCATAGTAAGCCGTCTTATCCTAATCTATAGAGCTGATTGGCTATTAACTGGTGAGGTTGTATTTTGAGGATAAGTATCCTAAGTTGGACCTTCTCGAAAGATCTTTCTAGTAGTCCATGATCTAGCACTTTGACTATTCCATCTGCACAGTATTGCATCAACACAGCTCTAAATATATCATTCTTGCTAGACAGGTTAAAAAGATGCGCATCTCGAAAATCATCTACGATACCCTATCTAGTAGCTTCTCTAGTGGGTATGCGGGACATGTGATTGGCCATGTAGTAGTGCTGCTTCCCTTTATGTACAACCACAGAGAAGTCAAATTCTAGCAAAAGTAGGAGCCACCTGGCTATGCATCCAGTAGCGCAAGGTTTGTTAATGAGACAGAGCAGAGCGCCTGATGGTCTATGAAGAAAGTGAAAGGCATAGCTAAAAGACAATGCCAGAATTTCTTCAAAACAAACACCATGGCCAGACCTTCCCTCTCTCTCTAAGTGGTGGAATAGTTCATCTATGTCTGTGAGTTGTCTCTAGCAAAGCTCACTAGATACTCTAGGTTGTGTTCACCAAGCTGGCACAAAACAACCCCCACTACAAACTTTAAGGCATCAATATGTACATGGAAGATTATGGTCCAATCTAGGGCTCTTAGGATTGGCGCAGTTATTAGAGCCTTCTTCAACTCTTTGTATATGCGTTGGAATTCCTCAATCCATTTGAATACTATCAGAAGTTTGTAGAGTGATCTAGCGATTAGTGCATAGTTCAACATGAATTGCCGATAGAACCCTGTATGTCCTAGGAAGCACTAAACTCCCCTGTAGTTGGTTGGTGGTGGAAGGTCGACAATAACCTTGACTTTGAGAAGTTGGTGGCAATGCCATTCTTGGATACCACATCTTGGAAAATCAGTGATCTGATGCTTAACTCATAAATCTGATGGTCCCATTGGCTCCAAAAGCAGGGTAAAACCCCAAGACGCTTGATTAGAAAGCTTTCAGATCACACCTTCTTTCACTCCCTGTTCGAAGTGATGTCTACTGCCTATACACTGCGCACGATTTCACCAATCACTCTCTTTATTTTTTTTCTTTTTACCGAAACTAACTAAAACATCACTTGTCTTTTCTTTTAAATGATATCTAGTTCTAGAAATCTCCATATCTTTTTAGGATAATATCTAAAATATCTAGAATATGCTAGTTTTTCCCAAAATCTAATATTTTTGGACCATCCAAACTATACACATTAATACTAGTGATTAATAAGGCTCATAAGTCTTGTTCACATTGTAACTTCCATGAAGAGTGGATACGGTCCTTCCCCCGGATGCATCCATGTTTCACTCAGAACTGGCACTTAAGGGGGTTCAATGAGAGATGATACAATTTGCATCATTCAAAGACTGTGCGGAGTTTCTTTAGGTGTTCCCTCAATCTTGAGTGAATGCACATATCTTCAATGAACACTTCTAGAGCGTCTATGCATGTCCTTGAAGATAGCACAGATGAGCCGTTTGAATGTGGTTGGTGCGTTTGTTGTCAACCTGAAGGGCATGACTATGTAGGCAAAGACTCCCCACTTGGTAGCGAATGCAGTCTTATGCTACTTGTTATCAGGATGCACTTGCACCTGATTGTAACCTAAAAAGCCGTCTAGGAAACTATAAGCTTCTTTGTGTTGAAAGATGAGAGAGAGAGAGACAAGGAAACACCATATCCATGAGCCTTCAGGCTCTCAAAGTCTTTTCTTCATTTCCACACACACTGAGAAGCAGACAATACAATGTAAAGTAACCTAGTCTTAGTGTTGACTAGACTGACTAACTCTAGTCAAGTCACCTACTAACACAGACCCGACTTATTCAATGTAGTCACATGGAGACAGCACACACCTAGCTGTCACAGATGTCCGCTACCTGGTCTTCAGTCTTCACATGCTCCAAGTGAATCTGATCTGCTAAAACCATTTCCCTGATGAAATGGTAGTGAACCTCAATGTGTTTTGATCTTGCATGATAAACATGATTGCTTGCTAACATGACACTGCTCAAATTGTCACAGTACAGCTTGACTTTGCTGTCCAAGTGTACTCCCAAGTCATTCAACAATTTCTGTAACCACATAGCTTCACATGCCGCTAAGGCCGCACCACGATACTCTGCTTCCGTACTGGACAGTGCAACTGTAGGTTGTTTCTTACTTTATACTCTGCCAACTGTAGGTTGTTTCTTACTCTTAGAGAACCCGTCATTATGCTTATATGACGAAAGTAACAGGTTTTAGAGAACCAAATACCTTCAAGTGCAAAATATCAGGTTTATGACCATACAGCCTCTCATATGGATTGACATCATGAATCCCTGTTGTAGGGGTTCGATTCAACACATAGACATCAGTCATCACTGCTTCAGCCCAATAACCATTTGGCAGACATTTCTCATTCAGCATACCTCTAGCTGATTCCATCAGGACCTTGTTTTTTCTCTCTACAACATCGTTTTGCTGCGGTGTGTAGCTGCAAGTAAGCTGTCTTCTAATCCCATATTTAGCATGATACCTGTCAAAGTAATTAGAGACATATTCACCTCCTCCATCTGATCTCAAACATGATATATAGCAGCCCAACTCATTCTCTGCATGCTTCTTGAAATCTTTGAATGCATCAAACACATCATCTTTATGCTTCAAAATATAAAGCCAAGTGTACCTACTGAAATCATCGATAAATGAGACATAATATCGTGCACCTCCAAATGAAGCATTATGTGAAGGACCCCAGACATCAGAGTGCACCAACTGTAAAGGCCTAGTGTTGTTTTTTACATGTCTCATGAACAGAAACCGTGCCTTCTTCCCAAACTGACATGCATGGCATACATGACCAAAGTCATTATACTTGAATTTAGGTAATCCAAGTACTACTTCCTTCTGTTGCATAGATTTCAGCTTTTGTACATTGACATGTCTAATCAGCTTGTGCCAAATCTCTACATCCTGAATGACACTCTCATCATGAGCAAACATGGCTGCCTTAAGTCCTGGAATGGTCTCATCCAAAGTAAACATCCTGCCATCTCTTTTGCCCTTGGCAATTAGCTTGCAACCATTTCCATACTCCTCAATGAAGGTGGTACATGTAATACATCTTGCACGCCTTTCTTCTTTCCATCAGGCATCATGAGAGGAACAATCCCTTTATGCTTTATGTCATGTTGCATCCATTTGATTGCTCAAAAAGATCACACTCTTTCCCCAGTCTTCTATAACTCGTGTGTTCCGCATCTAGGGTTAGCCCAGCAAGATGTCCTAGTCAACTCCCTTCATGATGATGAAGTCAACTAAGAACTGGACTCCTGCGATCTTCAATTATCAATTCTTCAACACTCCAAAGAATGGCCTACTTTTTGTCCCATTGGCTAGTGTGACATTGAACCTAGCATTCTTGTGATAGGTGGATTACCCCAAGCTAAGAGGACTGTGTGGCTAAGTACACTGACTCTAGCTCCCGTGTCCATTATCCCTTTCCCTTGTGGTGCTCCTAGCACTAAGATTGGCAAGACTGCATGCCTTTCTGTGCCCTCCTAGAAGGCATTAACATGTAAGGACTTGGGCACACTACATGTAGCATTAAGCTAGGTATTTGAGTCACTGCATCATGGTCATGTAGGTCAGCTACCTCTTGCTTGGTTGATCCTTCCACCCATTGCTTCAACTCTTGCCAAAATGTTGGGAGCTGCCTAAGCAGGTCTCCTAATCGCAAAGTCATAGGGGTTGTCACTAGTGTTGTAAGAAGGTTGTTAGCTACTTGCTACCCTCCTAATTTTGTGTTTCTTGGTCAATGGCCCTGGCTAGTTTGTTGGCCTTTCACTTAAGCTTTGTCTATGTGGCACTGCTCAAGGTGCAAATGCGTCTCTTGACTTCAGTTGTGTAGGTGAGATCGGTGTGCTAATGCGTGGTACAAAATCAGGCTTTTAGCTTTCAAATGCACTTCAAGCATTAAAACAGTGTGAAGTGTGAATGCTAGATGAACAATGCAGCTCTCACTCTCCCCTAATTCAGATTTTGGCCAAACATGGCTCGCCGTGATTGTTGGCTGCTCTCTCACAGCCTGATTAGGGTCTCTACTATGTCTCCCAGCTTGGTTAGGGTAGTGTAGTCAAGATCCACAAGTTTATTTGGGGCACTAAGTAGGGGCGGACAGCTAACGGGTTAGCTAACGGTCGCTTCTCAATTGTTAGGTTACTATTTCTTCTGTTTCTCATGCTTGGAAGCTATTCAGCATGTTTGTAAGGCTTCTGGAGGTTCGTCCAAGTTTGTTAGGGTTTGAGGATGTCAATTTTGCTTAATTTTACATTTGTCCCAAGTGGTCCAAATTGTAGAGGTCTGAATCCGTCCGAGCGAGCAGGCCGAATGGCCGAAGGGTCGAGTCTTACTATCCAAGTGACATGTGACCGAATGGGCCGAATTAGAGTGTTCGAGTGTTTGAAGGGTAGCCATCTGAGGAGGACTTGGCCATCCGAGGCCGAGTGGTCTTATCCAAATGTGGCCGTCCAAGGCGGAGTTGTCCAAGTGGACACTAGTGACTCAGACGTCCAAGTCTACTCAAGACTCTCGGTTGTCCGAAGATTGTGGTCACCATCTAAGTGCAGCGGTGAGTTGTCAAATGATGGAAAATCCTTAAAAAATACTACTCGCACCCTACCAATGATTGCAACGAGAGTACTAACACCGATTAACAAGCCTCAAACAACATCCAGAACATATCTGGAGGGCTCGGGAATGCCGGAATGCAAATGAATGCACGAATATGTGCTCATGCCTTGTAGCTCTTTCTCTCTCTCAACTAAATGCACACAAATGAGCTCTCTCTTTGCCCTCTTAGGCTCTTAGACCCTTGGTTAATCAGTCTTCCACTCCCCTTCTTCTCTCTTATGGATTGAAGCTCTCTTTTGCCTATTTTGGCCTACTATTATAGCTGACACCGTGCTATATGTTTCTGTGTTTTCTCTATTTTTTTCTTACCTAAATGCATTCAAATCACAAGTTACAACTCACACTACTCCAATCTTCTTCCCTAAATCCAAAAACCAGAAAAACTTACTTGCAAAGGAGATCAATTACCTCTTCAACTCCCACTCTTTCCTACCTATCTCAAGCACCGGTTTGGGAAGAACCCTACTTCAATGCTTGATTTGGAGTGCACAAGCACTCAAAGCTTGAATCTGTTGGTCCCAGCAATGGAACCAAAATGTTGAAGCCTTCGCTCTAGTGCCAAGATCCATGGACCACTTATTGCTTCAAGCGTTTCAAGCCAAATGCTATGGCTACCTCTCACATAGCCGTATGCGCTATTGATCTTATGAGTGTAGCGAGCTTACCTTGATGCCCGATTGAGTAGCCTCCTCCCTCAAGCACTCCAATAGCTCCATGATCTAAGATGTGAGCTCAAGCAAGCTCCATCATCCATAGCCGAGCGTGTGATACAAGACAAGAGAAGAGAAGAGAAGAAGAGAGGAGAAGATGGAGAGCTTCTCCACCACGGTCCCTCACCCTCACTCCCTCACACTCTCACACTCCCTCTCTCAAACATAAGCACAAGCACAAGCACGAAGAAGAGAAGAAGAGAGCCACTTAGCCACACACCAATAATGAGCTTTTCCATTCACTTTTTGACTTTTATACATGCCCTCGTCCCTTTGGGCACCCATCCTCTTTTTTACATTGCCAGCCATATTAGCCAAAGTCTTCTTTTCTAATGTCTTCCTTCTTTTCACAGCTCTTTTTCTCTTACACTTCTACATTTACAATTTTCACAGGGTGGAGCATGGCACTCTTTTTTATAAAATGAATTATTCTGTACTTCTTGCTAGGATATTCAATGCACCTTTCTAGGATCTTCGGTGCACCTTGCTAGAATATTAGGTGATCTCCTACATTTTTTCTAAGCTTGCATTTTCATCTACCTTTCTCGCCTAGGCAGAATGAGCTTCTCTATTTACTTTTGACTTGGGCTTCATTGGTCTTCCTTTGCTTCTTTTTGGGCTGGTATGGTCCGTAACATGTTTGTACCATACTCATAAGGATTCACCATAACCAACAAATGAACAAATTCAGTATAATGATTTATTTTCATTTTTGTTTTTAAGTTAATAACATATCCTTTGATGGGTTCTCACACCTCTAATGGTCTATTCCCAGTACTCTCATCTATGAGGGCATGCTGTATTTACCCGACTAAAAGGGAGATGAAATTATCTCTAACAAGCTTATGTTGTTCTATATATCTCCTACTTATATTTTTTTTTGAAGGTAAGATACTTGATTCAAGCTCACCACCTAGCATTATGAGTTCCACTCCTTCAATAGTTGACTTATCCTTGAACTCCTCGGAATTAGCACTAGGACTTGGCTCAAGTTCCACCTATTTCTTAGACTTCTTTTGTAGTCTTTTCTTTGATGGAGGTATTGGCCTTGGTGGACTCCTCTTCTTTTATATAAGGCTACTACCTTCTCTCCCACTAGTCTTGATTTATGTAGGATGAGAGGTCTCTTTGGCTTGAATAGAGTTTTGAGATGCAAGTACAACATGTGACAGTACATTGCCTTGGATAAAAAGACAATGCCACAATAAGGTTTTCTTCTTATTGAATTTCATCTCTCAAAGGCCATGCACTACACTAAGTTTTAACTAATTTTGTTTCATCTAAGCCAAAATCTTGGATCATTGAACAATTAGAAATAATCAAGTAAACCATGTGACTATATGGATCTACATAATTAAATGACATAACCTTCCCACATTGTTTTGGCTTGTTAATTGATAGCATCTTCGACCTAGGATTCCTTGTACTCTCGTGTGACATACTTTCTTGAAGATCCTTTAGCTACAAGAAGAGATATCCTAGCTTGTCATTTCTTGCAAAGAAAAAAATGAGATTTCCTTGGGAAGGATATGATAAACACCATTCATGATTAGGGTACCCTTGTGTGACATACTTTATTGTGAAGTCCCTTCAGCACTGTAAGAAGAAATATTCTAGCTTGTCATGTCTTCTCAATACATCAAACAATATGCTTTGTCTGAGGCTACATTGGCTTCTCCTCACTACTGGAACTACAATCCAATGTCAAAGAGTCAAATCCAGACTCTATAGTTTTACCTATTTGTCGCTATTGTTCAAGTTTTAGTTTTATATATGAGGAGTTTGATGGTGGAGGAGGTTCTTGTTGAACACCTAAGGGTGGGTCCTCAAGTCCTTCATTATTCTTCTATCTTGAAACTTGTGTGGTCTTACTTTGTTTAGTAGAACTAGCACCTAGAAATAGTGCTCTCTTGCCAAGGGTTTGATACTTTAGTGGCTTACCCAATTTTCCACCAAGATCTCTCTTGCCATGTTTCTCAACTTGAACTTTGTTACCTTTCTTTGTCATAGTAGTGGGGGGACGAGAATCAAATGGACTAAATGTATCCTCTTTAAGAGTATACTCCTGCATCTTCTTGGACTTCTTGCTACTCTCTTATTGAGTTATATCCATGACAAAATGATAAAAAGAGAAAGAAGGTGATACACAACATGAAGTTAGTGAAACATTGTGGTTAAAGTTTGAGCTAATTGAATAAAATCAACAACAAGATGTAAGAATTATTACATAAGATACATTAAACATGATCCATTCTTGAATAGAAATTTGAAGAAACATCTAACAAACTTGATGCACTACATTGAGTACAAAATAAACTACACAAGTAGACAAAGTACTTTCAATTAAGCTAGCAACTCAATGTACTACATAAAGTTGAAAAAGAATTTATACAAAAAACACAACATCAAAATTTACAAAGTCACAAGCTACTTCTTAAGAAAAGCAAACTAATTAGAAAATTCAAGTCTTACATTATGTTGGCGAGAAATTTTACTCAAAATATATATCAACTTGATGCAGTGCTTCAAGTGGATGATAAAAGTGTAAAAATTTTCCATAGAGCTTGATGCACTCTATGTAGTCACCACAACATTTGTAACAACTTGATGCATTATATCAAATGCATAATAAAATTGTAGAAAAATAGAATGGAACTTGATGCAATACATCAAGTTAATATAATATTTACTCAAAATTGAAATCAATTTGATAAAATGCATCAAATTAAAGAATAAAACTATCACTAAACACAAAAGAATTGAGATGTCATGTGAAGTAGGTGCCAAAAACATACTAAAAATGCTAATAAATTGATGCATTGCACCAACTGAATAAGAAATTTAGTAAAAATTAAAATACAAAATCATCGCACGAACAATGTAAAATTGATGTAGTGCTTCAAGTAGAAGTAAACAATTGTAATAAAACTAGCCACTTGATACATTGCATCAACTTGGTATCAAATCTATATAGTTATTATATCAAGTTGATATATTGCATCAAGTGGAGAACAAAAATGTAACAAAGTATAAAAGACCTTGATACATTGCATCAACTTGGTATAGATTTAAAATAGAAAATCATACCAACTTGATAAAATTAAAATAAAAAATCATACTAACTCAATGCAATGCCTTAAGTTAGTATAAAATTTACCATAAATTCATAGCAAGTCGATATAGTATATTAAGAAGAGAATGAAGTATCACAATTGTCAATCCCACTTCATGCTTTGCATCAAGCTCATATAGATTCAAAATAGAAAATCACACTAACTTGATGCAATACATCAAGTTACTATAAAATTATATCAATTTAGTATAAAATTAAAACAAAAAATCATACCAACTTAATGCAATGCATTACTTTGTCTATAATTTACCACAAATTCATATCAACTTAATGTATTGTATCAAGAAGAGAATGAATTGTCACAACTTTCAATCCACTTGATGCAACAAGTGGGTGAAAATTTTGTCACAATTTCCAACCCCTATTGATGCACTACACAAGTGGAGAATGAAAATCACATGAATCACAATATCACTTGATGCACAATATGAAATGTCATTGCAAAAGGTCAATTATAAAGAAAACTTGATGAAATGCATCAAATTGGGGATAGAATATATATTTTGTAAAATATACATGTACTAGATGTATATATTACTTATGTATCAAATGCAATTTACCAATCTATGTGGAAAATATACAAAAACTACGAAGCTAGAACAAAAAAAATTAATTAAAATATCCTAATATTTTGTATGATGCAATATATTATACAAGAAATCCTTAAAATCTTAGCAATTCTTATATGCAATGACTAATCCATTAGATAAACCTTTTCACAAAAATATAGAAGCAAAAGATTTAATTGTTAAAAGTATACATAATTATAAATATAATCTTTAAATTTTATTAAATTTTATTAACATCCAAATTACAAATTTACATGAAAAGTACAATTAAGTAAAGAAAAAAAAGTGTACGTCATTCGAAGCTCCTGTGTTTGTTGCTTTATCCCAGGTTGTCTATGTTCTTTGCTCCATATAACAATAGGCCATATTATAGTAAAATACTCTCCAAGAAGCAAATAACCTGTTTGTAATATTTCTTAAACCAATCTCTTGATAAATAAGAGAGAGATGATCCTGAATGATCAAGGCTACAACAAGCAACAAATCAAAAACTTCAAAAAGTATATTAATGTAAGATCGATAATGTACCAACTTTGAGATCATTACGCCCATGATCACAATTGTTTGTATACCAATCACGATCATGGTCACCAATATCATCAAGATGATCATAGCCATCATAGTCCACAATCAAAATAGTTGTAACACCATAATCAACCTTAAACTTGTCACCAATTCCATGATAAAATGGTCATCAAAATCCAAACCATAAAAGAGAAGAAGGTTGAGAGTTGATGATGACTATAATTATATTGATGAAGATAGAAACAACTATAGTTATTCCAATCTAGATGCTTAATAAATCTAGAAGCACTTGGATTACAAGTAGTTCATAGATAACAAAGGTATGATAGAAGTAATACACAATAATATCAAGGTGGAACATAAAGTTGACCTATAATACTATAAGTATATTCATCTTCATAGCATCCAATATCTTGAAAGTGATAATGACATATCCAAGGTAGCATCCATTACTAACAAAGTGAGAAACTCCATGGGGAGCCCACAAGCGAGGTGATCACTCTTCTAGCTTAGCATGAAATAACGTTGTGTGGATCGATGTAATGCATTTGATAATCGCCATGGTTATTGACAATAACTGTGATGCATTTCAAAGCCACCATGATTATTGAAACAATGGTATCAATAGATGTGAAGTTGTGTTAATCATGACTATGGCTAGACATAATCATCTTGATGAATTTGAGCATGATGATAACAATAATGATAGAAAAGAAGCACGAAACCTTACTATTCAAGCAATGAATAACTAAATGTGCAAGGAAGAAAACTTGATGCATTGTATCAATGCACTTGAAAAACTTGTGATTTGAAGACTTTTTCAAAAGCCTTGTCTCACAGCGATGCAAACTTGATGCACTCTATTAAGTTGACAAGAAAAAAGATGAGATTTACCACTTTTCACACTTGGTGACAAAAAAACAAGAAAGCACAAAGAAAAAGTCAAAAAGAATAATGGAAAAAAACTTTTAAAAATTTGGTCTATTTTTAGAAAATTACATCAAAGTGTTATTGTTAGATTTCAATGAAATTTGGCTTCAGGGGTCCCTTGGATCCCCTTGGTGAAAATTATAAAAACAGAAGGAAGAAAACTTGGTGAATTAATTTTGGACTCCACTACTAGACATTTGATTCATTATAATAAGATTGACAGAACATAATTAGAATGATTCATGGTAATTTTGTGTACTAAAATCAAGTTATTAAAATGGAAGAAAACTTTCTAGGAAACTTAATGTGTTACATCAAGCTTACTATAAACTTGATACATTTTATCAAGTGTGGCAAATCAAAATGATCCAAAACTAATGGACTACATTAATCTAGCTAAAAAAGTAATAAGATTTCAAGGAGACTTGATACATGGCATCAAGTAAGAAAAAATAATTATATTGAAATTTAAGTTAACTTGGCGCATGGCATCAACTCAACCAAAATATGAGCTAAATTTTAAGGAGACTTGATACACTACATCAATTCGATAAAAATTTAGCTAAGTTCATTAAGAAACTTGATGCATTGCATCAACTTGGTCAAAAAATTAGCAACGTTTACAAGAAACTTGATGCATTATATCAACTTGGAAAAAATTTTAGTAAAGTTTATAATAAAGTTGATTCATTGCATCAACTTGGCCAAAAAATTAGCAATTATAAGAAACTTGATGCATTGCATCAACTTGGATAGAAAATTAGCAAACTCTCTAAGAAACTTGATGCAATGTATCAAGCATGACAAAAAATGATATAAATATCAAGTAAACTTAACGCACTGCAATAACTCATCCAAAATATTAGTGACAATTCTAGGAAACTTGATGCATCGCATCAGCTTTGTTAAACAATTAACTAACTTTCTAAGCAACTTGATGCAGTATATGACCTTAAAAATAATTTAATAAAGTTTTTTAAAAACTTAATGCACTATACTAATTAAGACCCAAAACTAATACAAAGAGTGAATAAAATTGATGCACTAGATTAAATCAAATGAAATTTCAGGGAAAAATCTAGGCAACTCGATGCATTGCATTAACTTAGCTACAATATTTCACAAAATTCTAAGAAAACTTGATGTAATGCATCAAGCAAGAACAAAACTTAGTACAATATCTGTGTGACATTCATACCTTACAATGGATTAATAGAAATATTGGCAATGATCTCATAAGCAACTTGATGCATTACATCAAGTATATCAATCTATTAACATAATTTCTAAGAGCCTTATTACACTAAATCAAGTGAAACTAGATATTATAATGTATCTCTACTCGAACTTGATGCGTTGCATGAAATTGGTGGAGATATTGACAAAAATTCAATATAATCCATCAAGTTCTCTTTAATAAGTTAGAAGTTTCTTAGAACATTGATATAGTGCATCAATTTCTCTATAGTCTTACGAAAATGTCTTACTTGATTGATAAAACATGTTTATTATATTCACTATAATTTGATGCATTACATCAAGTTAAACTACTTTTATCAATCATTATTCTTAATTAAGTCATTACCTAAATAGAAGGCCTATAAAATCCAACTATCCATACCTATTACAACTCAATTTCTTGCTTGAAATTTTTTTATAATTTATCTTTGCAATAAAAGAAATATTTTTTGAATCTTTTGACATGAGCAAAAAATAACTTACATTGGCATTTTTGGTTGTTGCTACAAGGTTATGGCATTAGATTTGTGTGGGTTTGTCTTGCTCCTTCTCCTAAGCCTAACCATGCCCTATCCATGATCTAATCCTAACCCTAACCTAACTCTTACCTCAACTACCCTCCTCGTAAAAGACCATCGAGCCTATTATTCCACTTTACTATTGTCAATGAGTTATAGTATTATCCTCAAGCATTTCCTCTAATTCTCTTGCTAGAATCTACACTGTATCTTTTCTCTTGTATGAATGGATACTTTGTCTTTTGATTCCTATGATGGATCTAATACTCTATCATTTGAATCCTTTAGCATGGAGATCCTATCAAGTGCAAGTAGTCCAACCCAAATTACAAAGAAAAATGATGCAAATATTGTTGTTAAGGGCTCAATCATCAACCCCTAATTTACTCCCATCTTACTTTTAACATAAATCTATTCTGAACCTCTCCCCCATATTGAATACAAAAAATAACAATCTTCCTCCCTCAATACATCCATTGTGACACTATTGCACCACTTAAAACAAAACAGATACTCATTTATCAAGAACAAAAAACAGGGAAATAAAAGAAAACAGTGTAATCACTGAAATCTGTTCTGATATTCATAGCCAGAAAGCTTCCCTTACAACAACACAGACCTCTCCCACTTACAGTTCTCATCAGATACGTTTTTACATCGACAGAAAAAAAAAACCCTTACAAGTGTTCTTTTGCAAAAGACACACACCCTTTGATATCTGATTCCTTACAAAGGCTTAAAAACATTAACTCTACTAATAGAAAAACCCCTAATGTGTACTTCCTACCAGGCATTAACATTGGCACACCCGATGGCTACTATTTTCCAAAAATAGTTGACTTGAACCCACAAAATCCCTTGTTTGTCCAACAATTATGATTGTGGTTTTCCCAAAAAGTTTTAAGCCTGAAGCCGTTTACCAGTTTATTCAGCACTTTGCCCTTGAGATCAGCCAATTGAAAAGTCCTTTGGCCTAAATCTTTAAATACTCTATAGGGTCCAGCAAACCTCAATTTAAGCTTGCATGGGTGCTTCCCTAACTTGGAGTTGTACATAAAAACCAAATCCCCTTTTTTGAAGATTCAACAGCTACCCTCAAAGAAGGTACTATAAACTCCATAGGTACCACAGCCTCTAAACCATAAACCAATCTGAATGGTGTAAGACGTGTACTCACTTTAAATGCTGCCCTGAATGCCCATAATGCTGAATTCAACTTCAGATACCAATTGTTGATACCATGAATATATGAAAAATTTGAGTATTGTTTTTATAACTTAATGGTTTGTAGGACAACATTTAAAATAGGCTTGAGCTTAGGTAATACTTATCTTAAAAGAGTCAAATGATGGGCGCCAAAGTATGATGGATATAGACTCGAGCTAATTGAGCTAAATACTACCATTGATCTTCTAGGTAAAGTTGCAGTTTCTTGAATGGAAATGTACTTTAAGGCACATTGTGAAGTTATGCCAACAACTAGGAGGTTGCATCTTGCAGATAACCTCACTAGGACGACTGAAGTATAATCCATCTGCAAGCAAGCTATGCTTCAAAATGCAGACAAGTTTATTAGCTATCCACATTTCACCAAATTATGGAAGTCATTCTTCAGCAATGTATCAATCCCAAGGAAAGTCAAAACGGGAGTATGTAGCATCTGTGCAAATTTAAAAGCTCAATGAAATAATGAAAGAGATGACGAGGAGCTTGAGATGGCAAAGGAAGCACTATAAATTCATTAGGAAGAGCAATCAACAAAGAGAAAAAAGGCCATGCACTGTATGCATAAGTGTTTTGTTGTACCAGAAAGATATATTGGACTTATCATTGATGGTATGGACTTGAAGAAGTCATGCTTATCTCATTTTTCTCATCTTTTAAAGGATTCCAGTGAAGAAACTCTTGTACAAATCTATTTAGTGGGATGCCTTATGTACCATGGAAGAGTTCACCCTAGAGCGTTCTTTACTTAGCCAAATGCTCATAGTGATCCTAACCTTACCATCACAATTTTGAACATTGTACTCTCCAGCTAGGAGGGTGCGTTACCACTTGTTTTTTATTTGCAATTGGATAACATAGTAAGAGAGAAAAAATATATAACAATTTTGGGCTACCTCAGTATGCTTCTACACATTGGGGTATTTCAAAAAGTAAAAGAGAATTTTTTGATAGTGGGTCATATACACCATGATCATATTGATCAAACATACATATTTGCTAAGCAATTATGTTGACACAATACTTTTAGTTTGCTTGAAATGATGTGTATCATACAAGATGCTTATACACCAAAACTAGTTGTCATATACCTAAGAGAAACATACGACTTCAAGATTTTTGCATATGACTCAAAAGGAAGAAAAGGTAAAATATTTGCACAAGTTAAATGACCTTAGTTTTCAACATGCATTTCTAATAAAGAAAAAAAAGAAATGTGGTAGGGTATATCTATATGGAAAGAAAGTCTCTTTTAGTATAAGGAATGGTTGCCTTCAAGGCGACTTAAGTTCTTGAGATATATCCTAGATACTATAATACTTGCAACAAAACAAGAACCCTTGGATTCCATCAAAGAAGGCAAAGAAGCATCCAAGAAGGGATGAGACATAAACCATGTCATATGTATACAAGAACGAAGGCAATTAATTGAAAAAGCAAGAAACTATGCAAGCATACAAGATGTGACTTCATGGGATGATTTTGTCTGGGACCAAGAGAAAATACTTATGAAAATACAAAATGATGATTGAAATCTAGCAAAATATTTTGCATGGCCTCAAAGTTTAAGCACTACAAATTTTCTTTCTAAGGAGCAATATACAAATATCAAAGGAGATCTAAAAGATTTTGCATCCTAAGGAGCGAGAAATGTATATTGGTAGTAGAAGATCTGAAAGGTGAGAAGGATCGAAGCTTGCACTCGAGAGCTATGGCGAGAGAGCAAGAGCAAGAAAGAGAGAGACAAGAAATGGGAACTCCAACAGTCACAATGTGTGACCGGGCCTCCCTTTATTCAAACTGTCACTAAAAGAATAAAGAATAAAGTGACAGTGATGGGCGCCCACCACCTGTAGTGTGCAGTGGCACTGACTGTCAATGTAGTAATACACGGGCGGCTAGGCGGAGGCGCCTTTACCCTCAACAACCTCCCACTTGAAGGAAAATCTGCCCTAGTGAGGAGTGAAAAGAAAAAGAAAAAAGACAGTACAACATGTACAGATGTACAACAGGATGAGGAAAGACGTCATCTCATCCCACGCCTATCAACCTCCTGAGGAAGGCAAAGTGCTCTGTAGAGAGGCTTTTCTGAGTAGATCTGCAGGATTCTGGTCAGTCGAGATGTTGGCAAGATCAATAGACTTGTCCTCAACGACCCCACGTATGAAGTGATACCTCACCTCAATGTGCTTTGTCTTCGCATGGAAGACCAGATTCTTGGCTAATTGAATAGCACTCATAGAATCCGAATGCAGTGTAGGGGTAGCATCAATACCAAGATCAGCAACCAAATGACCCAATCAAATGGCCTCCTTGCAAGCCTCAGTGGCTGCAACATATTCAGCCTCTATAGTAGAAAGGGCCGTGCATTTCTGCACCCTCGACATCCAAGAAACAACACCTCCAGCATAGGTGAATACATAGCCGGAAGTGGGCTTCCTACTATCTGCATGTCTTGCATAATCAGAGTCAGTGTACCCCACGACACTTGTATCTTGGCTGCCATAGTATATGCACATATCTGCAGTTCCCTTCAGGTACCTCATGATACCCTTCATGGCATCCCAATGCTTCTTGCCATGTGTAGCCATATAGCATGCCACAACACCAACTGCAAAGGCAATATCTGGACAAGTGGCGATCATGGCATACATAAGATTTTCCACTGCGGATGCATAGGGAATCTTGGCCATCTTGGCCCTCTGTTCATCTGTCTGTAGACAATCAGCCTATGATACCTTCAAGGAAATGGACAGCCAATAGGCTTTACATCCTGCATGCGGAAGCGCTCAAGGACTTTATGAATGTACTCCCTCTGTGACTACTAGAGGAGTCCCTGATGCCTGTTGCGTCTAATGTGCATACGAAACAATACGATATGAATGAAACCACTCTCGGCAAGGTGTCACATGAAAGGATGCACCTGAGTCCAAGAGCCAACACTGTGCATATATAGAGTGTATCTCTATCATCTGGGAAGCACTAGAAGAAGCTGCAAGGATATAATCATCATCATCAATATCCTCAGGCTGCATAACATTGATCTCTTCAATTTTAACACTAGACTTTGCAGGCACTATGCTGCGATCAGAAGACTTATCCTGCACTTTGTCTTTCCCCTTATCTTTGTGCCTTTCATTGCGAAATTCATGGCATTGTGGCCTAATATGGCCCCTTTTCCCACAATGGTGACAAGTAACATCTGCATTCCTGCCACGGGATTTGCTACGTGACTTCCCACGAGACTTGGACCGAGATTTCTGAGAATCCTGTCCATGGCCACTACCACTGCCATGCTTTCCATACCCATCATTCCTCCTCTAACTGTCATAGCATGCGACACATGAGAGGCATCCAAATTCTTACGATTAACCTCTTCCTGCGAAAGAGCACTCTCAACACCAGATAATTTCAAGGTAGCAGTAGAGGCACATAATGCAGTACAGAATACATCCCATGACTCATTAAGAGTACCAAGCAAGAAAAGAGGAGTGACATCCTCTGCAAAAGTGATGTCTTGCGAAGTCAAGTTCTTGAGTATAGCATGGAACTGGCTCAAGTGAGCAGACATAGTCACATTCTCCTTCATAGCCAATACATTTGACTCGCTTGACTTTTCTTGTCATAGAGATTCTTGATTTTATCCCACAACTTCCATGCACTCTGTTCTTCCTCAAATACATTGTAATGAACCTGTTCTGTGAGAGATAATACAATAGTGGACTTGCATAGCTCATCAAGCTCAAGCCATTCCTCATCTGGCATAGTTGCAGGCGGATGTCCGCTCAACCTCAATGGTTTGATCTGCGATTTCTACACCAACACCTGCCAAATCTGGCTCTTCCAATAAGAATAATTCGTACCATCAAGCTTAGTGATGTTGAAAATAGCATGATCAGTGGACAAACTCGCCATAATGCAAGCTGGAAGACTGTAGACAGTTCAAAATTGCTTGCTGTTTACTGCAAAAAATCACCAAAATCAAGAGAAAATGGCGAGAAAAGTATAACCAAAGCTGCTGTCTGCCAAGTACTAGTGAAAGTACATCATTTCAGAATATTTTAATATGAAAAATCCATGTCAATCCAGAGTTATATGCTTGCTGTAATAAATGACAGCAGGATACTGTGAGAAGCAATTGCTGACCAAATCACTGCACCAAGTCAAGAAATGACAAGCAAGACATGACCAGCCATAAACAAGCATAAATCACCACCAAACAATCATCAAGACCCTGAGCAAACACCCAAACATGTCACCAAATCATCCGTCAGTGTGAGTAGGCATATCCCTTGGACTGTAGGGCAAAGTATACATAACATTGGCAAGACCTGACACTAGTAGGTGTATGCTCACAAGAGTGCAAACCCCAAGCTTAGGTCAAAAGCAATTCCAAGATATCAGTGCATGAACCATGCAACATGTAAGTGTAAGAGATCCCAAAGTCTCAAGTATCTGCAAAATGCTCAAATAGCATAAACCTCTTGCTCAATGTTGGTCAAGCAAACAAGATGCTCCCACTGGCACAAAAGGCAGATAAATGAGCTCAACAGCTCAATCAAACCAAGTCAGAGTACCAAAGACAGGTAACCAAGACAATGCCTCAATAGCATCCAAGCGTGATGGAAAAAGCCAAGTCGTAACGGAAAAATCCAAGTCAATGTCCAACTGCTCAAGGGAATACTCAAATGAATGTTGAGACAAGCTCAAAACAACTGCCATCCACAGGCAAAGCATAAAGCATTCACCAAGACATCATAACCCGTACTGGGTAGCCTAGGCATAAACCATGTTATAGATGAAATGCCAGTTGCAAAGAAGTGACAGTCAAACCCAAATCGAGCTCTAATCTCAGCTCAAAAGCATTTCGGAGCATTAAAAAGACATGCGGCATAGTCCAAATACATCATGACATCATACCGAGTAACCGGGAGCACCCCATGACCAATAGGCATAAACCAACTGTAGCATAAATAGCTTCAGCCCTGAAGTTTCTAGCAGCATATAACCTCTATAAACTGAGCAAATCAGTGCTCAATCCAAGCTCAAATCCATAGGAAAACCATAGGCATACATTCCCATATATATAGGCACCAATCGGGCATAATCGGGCATCAAATGCCAAGACCTGTAAGCATAAAATTGAAGTAACAGGTGGCTGCCCTATTTTGGATAGATTTGGGATTGTTCAAAACAGTCAATGGCTGAGCTAAATCAGCTCCAAATGCGTCTCACATAAGAGGCATAATATCCACAAGTGATCCGGTATCAATAGACATTAGTAGAAGCATCACATAAGCCATAGGCATACAAATACATGTTGTCTCAGACCTGAAATCTATTGCAGAATATTCTATCATCAGAATTTGGAAAATTCGACATCACCATCGCGTCCGGAGCATACCAAAATCCCAACTTAGACTCTTACCTTGCCTGAATCACGTTCCGAATGCCCGAGATATGACAAAAAGAGTGATTTTTGGGCCCGATTTTGAAACAGGCGCAAAAAAAACGTGAGATGGCTGGGGGGTCTATTGTCCCATTTGTCAACAATGGGGCCCAAAGGGGGCACAAATGGGGGCCAAAGAAGGCCTACACCAAGCCTCAGCAAGCCTTGATAGGCTGGAAGCAAGATCTAGGTGAAGGAAGCTCCAAGAGGTGTGAGCTATGGCTGCCCACAACCTGTGAAAACCCTGTTTACCTAGACCTGTGGACCGAGATAAATCTCTGAAGTAATGAAGCAATATCTCAATGTCAATGCCCTGATGGTGCCTCAATAGGCCGAGAAGAAGCTCGGGAAGCCGGGGAGTGATAGGAGCTCAAGAGAATGAGCTATGGTTGCAGGGAAGGAGACCCAATGTGAGTGGGGAGTCAATGGGAAGCTGAGAATGCCACGAGCCAAGCTCAAGAGTCGGGAAGTTGTGCTCTGATACTAGTTAAAAGGTGAGTAGGATCGAAGCTTGCACTTGAGAGCTATGGCAAGAGAGCAAGAGCAAGAAAGAGAGAGACAAGAAATGGGAACTCCAACAGTCACAATGTGTGACCGGGCCTTCCTTTATTCAAACTGTCACTAAAAGAATAAAGAATAAAGTTACGGTGACGGGCGCCCATCTCCTGCAGTGTGCAGTGGCAGTGACTATTAGTGTAGTAATACACGGACGGCTAGGCGGAGGTGCCTTTACCCCCAACAAGATCAATAATAATAACTGAGAAGCTATAGAAATATAACATGGTGATATTAATGATATTAAGATAGTCTCAAGATATACTAGAAGCAGAGCCAAAAACTTGAAAAAGCATGGTCTACATTTACATGAAATCAATGCTCTTGTTGATAGTAGAGAAGAGGATGCATTATCTAGTTCAAAACGTGAATGAACAAAAGAAGCTAGTAATACTGATGGTGCAATATAAGAGAAAGATGAAGAAGAGTGAATGCCTTACAGCAATGAAATTTATCCGTGTCTTTTTAACATTTTCTTGTTGAAATATCTATCATTTTTTCAATTAGTATAAATTTAGTAAATGTTTTAAAATCTCACCAACATGTGTAAATGGAGTGTTAATGAATGGGAAGTTTTACATGATGAATAAAATTTTTATACTTCTCTTATGGTCCCCTTTTAATTTTTCTTTCAAAATCTAGGTACTTTTCAAGATGATAAATATGATACTATTAAAAAAATTAGACATTTTCATATATCTTCTCAAAAATTTAACTCAAAAAAGTGTGATTTTGAATAATAATATTAAAAATAGTAGTTTTTAAGGGGATCTTTGAAAATATTTCTTCTAAGATAGAATATTACTCAAAAGGTTTGCAAGTGTGTTATAGGCTGAAGAAAAACAAAATATATTTCATTCAATTTATTAACCGATAGCCAAAGGCATTACATCATAGATAGAGTCTTACTAAAGCTATACTCATAAAATTCAGATACATCAATGGCATTGTAAGATGGGGGTTTGACAAATAAATCTAGGATTCTATAGTTTGTGGAAAGGTCAAGATAACCTTCTTTACAATAATTATTTTAGCAAGAGTGGCCTAGAGTAGCAACTCTATTGATTTAAATTACCTTGGTCACTTCCTCATAGATGTAACGATTCAAATGGACTTGCCAACCTCCTATAAAAAGAGTTGGAATAATCCTACACTCCTCAAAAATAAATATCTTTATGACCTTTAGATTTTCCATCCATTGTAGCCTTTGAGATTGGTTTCGATATATGGAAGTCAATTAGCTTCTTTATACTACGTTACATATCTGTTGCCTTTCCTGATACTGTGCCACTATGTGGTCATAGTGTGAAAAACCTTGGAGTGCATCATCATCTGACTTCTTATTCATCTAGAGAGTCAATGTCAAATTAGTCATTAGTGTTAGTGTCCATTGTTTGGATAGTTCCAACATATGGGATTTTTTGATAATTTTAGTCTATTTTTGATATCTTAGATATTATTTCTTGTAAATATCCTAAAAAAGTGTAGAAAACTTCTAGAATAGGTTGACATGCAAAAATCAAGTTTCTTTTCAACTAGTTTAGGAGATCTCATGTAAAAAGAGGGGCTTTCGAATTCGCACGGCACACGATCACAATTTTCAGGCAACAAATTGCACTATGGATTGAGAGGAAGAAGGAGCGATCTAGGAGAAGTTTGACCAAGTGTACTAGTGTTTTACACCCTTTTGGAGCCAACACAACTATCAGATTTTCCATCTTAGCAACAAAGAAGAAGCTAGTGTTTGGTGCACATTTTTGGTCTACTGGGGAGCTCCATGAGATCTAATGCTTGGAGATTGCCTCCAAGTAGTCCTAGACAATAATTTTGTTTATCTTCTTAGGTTCTATCAATACATAGTGCTTTGAATCATTGAGCTTTGTCTTTATATTGTGTAAAGGCTTTGGCATATTTGAATCCCTTGCATGTTTTTTTTCTTCTTTTCTATCTCCTATTCTCTACTTCCTTCTCTCTCTGATCCGTGGTGGATATGACCTTTTGACTAAAACCCCTTTGGCATTGGTGAATTTGATGTGGAAGGTCGTCAGAAGGAGAGATAGGATGGGAGAACCTTCAAGCACAGTTTCTAGTGATGTTTTGCAACAATTAGTGCAGAATATGAATTTACTTATGTAGGTACAATAACAAAAACAATAGGTGATGCATGCTTGTGCTCAAATAGAAACTGTTGTGATGAATGCTCTGCAGGGCAGTAGAGCATGAGATGAAGTTGTTTAATGGAAGGAATGTATTTGCATATTTGCACACCTATGCTTAAAAGATGGAATCCTTTGGGGTGGCTTAACTTGCATGGAGCCATTATTTTGTATAAGTCACTATACATGAATTGAAAGCCCAAGTTACTGAAGTATACATGCATGATGCTAATTGGGTAGCTTTCAAGAAGACACTCATGGAAGAAATTTACATTGAAGACATTAGTTTGATTACCCGCAAAACTTTCTAGGAGTGAGTTCTATAGCCCAATAAGGGTCTTGCAGCTACAGATTTACTAAGAGAATTTGAAAGTTGGTTTGAGCAGTTAGATCTTGCAGAACAACAAGCTCTTGCAAGTCAAAAAATTGAATTGTTTCTAAAAGTGACAGATCCTGAGCTTCAAGAGAAGCTTGATGATATGTTAGAGGATCAAACTACAAAGATAGGGTTTAAAATAGAGTGGAGGCATGTTAAAGATGCTATTATTGCACTGGTGAAAAAGCATAGAAGAAGAGAAAGATTGAATGTATCTAGCTTGCCCACTATTATGGGCAAAATAGTTGATGTATCCAACAAGCCACCTGCTTTTGTGGCTAACCCTATGGTTGCACTTATTGTTCCCACTTTTAGGAAAGATGTATTAGATGAATTGGTTAAAGGCATGCAGGATCTTTATTTGAAGGTCACAAAATTGAATGAGAAAGGACAAGAGGAAAGGGGACAGGTAGCAACCCCTAAGCCAGGGAAAAGATATATATGCTGTGATAGTTTGCAACATGAAAGGAAGGATTGTGTTGCTTATCGAGAGGCCTTGGCATGACAGCTCATCTTTTGGAAAGATGGCAAGATCCATGCACAAGAAATAGGATTGCCTCTTACTTTGAATTTTGGAAAGGGAGGTATGCAAAAGTTGTTGGAAGACTTGGTTGTCTGAAATGCTTATGTAGATGTATATGTTGCTACTCTCTATAGTTAGATAGAATGCCTGGCCAAGTGATGGTTGGTGGTCCAAAGGCTGCAATATGGACACATTCTTTGCATGTAGTTGAAAAGTGGAAAGCTATTGATAGTGAAATGTCTCATGCAGGGCAAGACATTCATGACATAACTGGCTAGTAATCACTGATAGATGCATATTTAGTGTATGCATATTTAGCAAAAGTGAAAAACACAAATGTACTTATGAAAGAGAAACAAAAGAGGGATGAAGATAATGTAGGGACATCTAAGAGAGTGACAAGAAGAAGTGTGGATTGGCCTAAAGCTAAAAATGAGCCACCTCTCGAGTATGTTAAGGAAGAGGTTGTTCAGGAGCAAAAACAAGATAGCAAGCAAGAGAGCAAAAAGAAGGGCAAATATCAAGGATATAAGATGTAGTCTAATATTGAGACTACCACAGATGCCTTGGAAGATCCTGTAGTGGAAGAATCAGCCCACGCATACGTAGATTTTCTTAATGCATCTAAAGAGGTTTATGAATCTCATGTTTTACAAAGGGAGATTGGTAAAGTATTGGATGTACATGATTTCTTAATGCATCTAAAGAGGTTTATGAATCTCATGTTTTACAATGGGAGATTGGTAAAGTATTGGATGTACATGATTTGTAAGATACAATTATCATTTCTAAGGGACTTAGAGGGAGATTGGTAAATTGTTGGATGTACATGACTTGCAAGATACAGTTATCATTTCTGAGATAGTTCATGAGCTCGAGAATATGACTTTAGAGAATAATAGATGTGATGCTCCATAAATGAAGAATGTTTCAGATGCTTGTCAGAGGCCTTGATAGACAATTCAAAGATGCTTCAAGATATGAACTGCTTCACTATTTTCAGTGGTGATGGTAAATATGTGTTGGATGCAAGTGAGTCTTAGTTTATGTTTGATGTCATACACAATTGTGAGTTTAAGCTGATTTCCATGTGTTGTACCTTGAAAGAGCAGACATGTTGTTGTGTATTTATTGATGGGTGCATTGGTAGCTTGTATATGGAGAATTCAACAGTCTCTAGTATATGATGCGTACCCAAGGCCTGATGACCTTGGAGTGGATACTTGGTATGGTGTTAGAGTTGTGCAAATGCTAATTATTTTGATCTATGATCCAGGGGGATGCCTTCTTATGTGCATGATGAGTTACAAGTTGATACTATGGGTATTTGATCCAGGTGGTACATCAGTAGCACATACCGAAGGATGTGCATGTTCAAAGGGGATGGATGCTATGCTGCTATGTGGTCATAATGTGAAAAACCCTTGAGTGCATCATCATCCATCTTCTTATTAATCTAGAGAGTCAATGTCATATTAGTCATTAGTGTTAGTGTCCATACTATGGATAATTTCAACATACAAGATTGTTGGTCAATTTTAGCTTATTTTTTATATTTTGGATATTATTTCTTGTAAATATCCTAAAAAGGCATAGAAAACTTCTAAAATAGAGTGACATGTAAAAAGAAAGTTACTTTTTAGCTAGTTTGCGAGATCTCATGCAAAAGAGGGGCTTTCGAATTTGTGCAACACCTGATCGCAGTTTTCAGGTAGCAAACAACACTTCAAGGTGGGAGGAAGAGAAGGAGCGATCTAGGAGAAGTCTGGCCATGTGTCCTAGGGTTTTACCCCCCTTTTGGAGCCAAGGGAACCATCAAATTTTCTGTCTAAGAAGCAAGGAAGGAGCTAATGTTTGGTGCACGTTTGTGGTCTACTAGGGAGCTCCAGAAGATCTAATGCTTGAAGATTGCTTTCGAGTAGTCCCTCACAAGGATTTTGTTTACCTTCTTAGGTTCTATCAATATATAATGCTTTCAATCATTGAGTTTTGTCTTTATATTGTGCAAAGGCTTTGGCAGATTTGAATCCCTTGCATGTTCTTTTTCTTCTCTTCTATCTCCTATTCTCTACTTCCTTCTCTCTCTCATCCCTATGGATACAACCTTTTGACTAAAACCCCTTTGACATAGAAAAGGATTATAGAGTTAATCTAAAATATACATAAATTAATCTCTCTATCCAAAGTCAAAGGAGTATATAACTTATGTAAACATAGATCAAAATACAAGAAAATTATTCCAGGCTTCATCATTTTGGAAAAAATTTCATCAAATCTTAGCAATATAGTAATTCTTGAGAATTTCTTTTAATTCTCATCTAATCTTGCAAACAATACTTAACCTTTTTACTCTGATACCAAGTGTAGCATGCCTACCTAATTTAAATATCGATAGCACGTATATTTAGTAGCCCATCATAGTAATCAAGACTATAACCATCCAAAACTCATGAGAATAACTAGATAGTCATAGTCTTGCTACTTGAGTCTATCTCATATAGGAAGATCACCTCAACCCAACAAGGATCCATCTAAAAAATGAAACTAAATTTTAATGCTAGAAGTCTCCTTTTAGCCATCTAGCATTGGCTCTAAGGTGATAGCTTTGTTATTGTCCCTAAGACATGCTAGGACAATCAACGTTTGGCTTTTTTTAAACTACCTAAACTAATGCTTAATGTGGGAGCTTTCGCTCAACCACCAAGACCCCCGGACCGCTTATTGTTTCAAGCGTTCCAAGCCAAGCACTAATGGCTATCTCTCACCTAGCCGATGCGCCGTCGATCCTACGAGTGTAGTGAGCTTACCTTAGTACCGATATGAGTTGCCTCTTCTCTCACACACGCCGGTAGCTCCACGATCCTAGATGCTAGCTCAAGCATCCTCAAGCCTCCTCCACCTCCAAGCTCCATCCTCCATAGCCGTGCGAGCAAGAAGAGAGAAGAGAAGAGAAGAAGAGAAGAGGAGATGGTGAAGAGTTTCACCCTCTTGATCCCTCACTCTCACACACTCACTCCCTCACACTCTCACACTCCCTCTCTCAAGAGCACACCCAAGCAAGAAGATGAGAAGGAGAGAAGAAGAAGAAGACTTTTGTTGCCACACACCAAAGAATGATCTCCTATTCACTTTTTGAACTTTATATATACAAACCCTAAAATCCCATGGGCACCCATCCCTTTTTTACATGACCGGCCATTGTGGCAAGGTCCTTTTTCCATTTCCCTCTTCTAGCCTTGTGCCTCTAGCCTACACCCATTTAATATTTTACAATTTGAACAAGAGGGAGCCTGGCGCTTGTTTACAAGAGTTTTCCGAGTTTTTTGAGGTGCCTTTTCATTTAAGGTTGTGCTTTTTGCCCCGGCTCATCTTTAGAGGCCGCCTGCGTGTCTTTGCTATTTTTCCATCTTCCTTTTGCTTTTTCCTCCATTTTTCCGCCATATCGACTTGGGGTTAACACTTAAATTGTGATGAAAGCCTCTTGGCAAACTGAGACCACCCTACCTTTGGCAAGACTCATTGTGAATCTAGCCACCTACTTTCCTCTAAGTTTCTCTTTACTTTGCTAATTATTCCTAGTATGATTTAGTTTAACACATTGCAACTACCTTCCTTAATTAACCTCTTAAGATGATGTTCCTTCAAATAAATCAAGCACAAACAAAAATATGATATTTCCACAAAATAAATGTGTATTTATTTAGTCTTTATTTTAACAATAATTCTAGTCTATGTCCAAACTCTACCCAAAGACAATTAAAAACTACCAAGTCTCCCCATAGGTAGTGTCGGGCCTTCTAAGAGATCCATCCAAGCTTGCAGGAGGTAGGCTAGTCCTAGAGCATCCAAGGAATTATAGGCAAAGCCCCCTTTGCTCCCTAGACGGTCCTTGCGGAGATACCTCTCACATTCGATACCCATCTTAGGAATCTATAGCAAAAAAACATGGCTCCCTTAGTTCAGCTTCTTGGCCACTTTCCCTAGATAAGTTGGCCATCACCTTGCCTTCTCTCTTAAAACCCCCTCCCCTAGTAAGGTTTTTTATAGCCTTAAGATGGTTGACCATCAAGTGGCCTTTTCTCACCGTGTGTGAGCTTTGAGGTGGCAAGTTCCAATCCTAGTGTTAGCCAGACAAATCATGGTGCAAGCTTTAAGGGATGGCGTGTGAAGATGAGTGGGAGTCACAACATGATGGCAATGACAAGTGTGGTGGCAATGATGATGACGTCGTAGAAAGCGATGGCCTGTTCAAGGTTTATTTTCCATTTTAAATTTGATTTGGCATAAAACATTATAGTTAAGTAAGCGTAAAGTACAACTGACTATGGAAACAAATACCATTCTTGCCTCATTCAATGTTCTAACTAGGAAGGATTGGGATCCAACATCCAATTGGACACTCATTTAAATTCATCACAAATTGCCATGTCAATTATGTTGACAACAGCATACATCTAAAATTCCTAGGTGCAAGGGTTATCTTAGTCTTTAGCCTTGGGGGATTGACTTTGTGACCCATTCCAAAAATGACTTCTACAACACAACCTCAAAACACCTCCATAGTTTAAATGGCCCTCTTGTATAGTTGTTAATTATGTAGGCTCTAAACCAATGACCTATAATCATTGAAAACCAATTTCCTTGACCCCACCAATAATCCTAATCCACTACCCAAGCAAGATCTCAACCTTCAAGGCTCCCTACTTGATTTAAATGAAGATGTGGTAAGTATTATCTTAACCATTGCAAACCTCAAACAATCCTCTTTGGGTTCCTAAGGCTCTCCTATATGCACTTGGGGGTATTATTAAGGCTATACATACCTCTAGATTTATAAGCAAACCACACCAATCCAAGTTCATGATCAAAAACCATTTCCTTGTTCTACGTCGACCCACACATGCACAAAATCACACTCAAGAACCACAACAACAAAAACCTCATGCCGCTACTACAACTCAAAGGTCATATGCTAAAACCATTGAAATCGCCTTACTCATAAGGCCTGCAAAGCCCATCACACCAGGCCAAATCTACATCAACTACCACTACTATCTTGCCAACAACCAATCACAACATGATTTGAAGAACCTCTTAATCCACCATCCCACATGCACAAACTCAGTACACCCCCCTTCAGAGACAATGATCACAAGCCACTTTACCCTACCCCTCTAAAGAAAAGAAAATGCCAGCACTCCATCTATGAAGTGGCTAAAGAATTAGCCCAAGAAACCCAACATAGCCTAGCCCAATATTTCTTATAGCTAGACTCTACCTGTAGTACCTTTGCAAAGATTTTCTCTATGATAGATGTAGGTCTATTTGATGTGATGATATGGTCACACTTGTAGCCTAGTGGCATCCCATATGGGAAGAGCACGAGCATCTATTTCAAAAGAGCATTCCTATCCAAGATCAACTCTCTTGTGAACCTAAACCTCAATTCCAAAAGTGCTACATTATTTCCACCTAGGTGGCAGTTACAAGGCTTTAGGACCCTTCCAAGGTAGAATCAAAATACATTTTCCTTTTCATCTTGACTGAGCAACATCATGCAATTAGTTTGCTGGACCTACTGTGAGTCTATGTTCTTGTGATCAATCCTTAAGTCCCATAAACTCGATGCACCTAAAAAGTTGTCCATCACCCACTAATGGAAAAGACCTCGATAGAAGAAGAGATTCTCATCACATGTTGCTTTAATAAACCTTCATTACTAAGCAATCCCACATCTTCCCTCTATGCATTCGTCTGGTTCAATTGACCAATTTGAATGTACTCATCCAAATAGCTCTCTTATAACATAGATTGGTGGAACCTTAAAGCTCCTATATTGTAATTAAATAAAACCATTCTTGATGTAAACACTAATAAAACTACAACCATTGATTGAAAAAGAACTTTTAAAAATGCCGCACACACCAAACTGAGTCCACAAGCTCAAAATCTTATATTATTTTCTATAGGGGGAGCTTCAAGCTATTCTCCTAAGACCGACTCCTCCTAACAAGGAATTGACCATCAACCAATCAACCTATATTTGATTTTTGTGGTAAAAGGGTTAATTTTTACTTTCACATAATTCTAATGAATGCTAATTCTTTTTGCAAATGGTAGTCCCTATCATGGCCTCACCTCTCCTACGCTACCCATTACATATCCAAAGATTATCAATGATTTTCTCAATGAAGATAAACTAGTATTCACCATGTAACAAACGATGGATTTTGAACTATCAATAAGCTCATGGAAAGTAGGAATAATATGGTTCTCATACTCTTAATAACTCTAATAAGGTTGATTAACATATATCAAACTATAGAAAAAGTTATAGCCAAATTTAGTCTAGTTGACTATGTTCAAGCCATGGACACAAATGTTCACATCATAGGATGCTTAGCTCTCATTAGAAACTATCATCCAAACACTTAACCTAGTAGGTTCTCCTATGTTGTAAAATAAGGGGTCAAGTATGTGGAGAGGATAGTAAAATTTCAGCTCAATCCATAATTAATAGAAGATACCCTCGACATAAAAGTTAAATTGAGTAGATAGACTAGGATATAAAAAACACCACAAACTACACAAATGTGGGATGATACTATCATACACAATGAAGGGGTGTTGTTAAAAGACATTACAAATGATGACATTTGAGTCAATACATAGGTGTTCCATCACCTTTTCACCTATAATAAAGCCATCACCATCCTAGCCAGAGTTCCCAAGTATTATCTTTTCAATCAAGATTTAGATGCCCTCTTTCTAGAATGTGTAACCCAGTTCTTAACCAAGGCAAATAAAGTCCTCTTGAAAGATCTCAATAAAGAACTCAATTGCAAAGAAGTGTTAATAGCATTAATAATTATGGTAATTGATTGACACAAATAATCACAGTCAATATGGATATGCCATTACAAGATATTATGCCATTCATGTTTGTAGCCCAACAACCATCACCACAAAAGAGACTAAAAGAGAATATAGCACCCAAGAAAAGGAGAAGAGCTAGAGAGAGAAAGCATAGAACCCAAAACTTGTCAATGAGCTAGAGAAAAGGAAGAAGATACAAAGAGAAGAGATTGAGCTTAGTTCATCATCTTCAAGAGAATCAAATGGAGGAGAAATGGAAGAACAATGAATGATTATAAGAATTTCAAAAAGGAAAACAATGACATAGTGGAAAAAGCTAGAAGCCATAATGAAGTAGAGCTAAGAGGAACATGAGAAGGAACAATGACATAGTGGAAAAAGCTAGAAGCCATCTCGACTTGGGGTTAACATTACCCCCCTCCTAGACAGGTGCTAGTCCCATGGCACTTCGGCGTTGGTGTAAGGGTGAGGGCCACATGTAAACTCAGGTGCTTGTGGAAGCTCAAGAATGATGTTCGTTGAAGCAACTCACTGGATGTCATGGGTGGACGAGGGCCTCCGAAGTTGGTGGTTTTTTTTTGGCGCTTTTGGGGTGCCTGAAGAAGAAGGTGCGGTGCTCTACCTAAGGGGAGTGCTTTCCTCAGTGTGTTGGTGCATTGTGCTCGTGCTAGTGGAATGGGGAGGTGGGTCTAACCACAGGCGAGCCCGGGTGATGTCCCACACTTGAGGACCTCGTTTGTGCCAAGGGGGTGTGGTGCTTGTGGCTTAGGGTGACATGTCTAACCATAGGTGAGTGTTACCTCCCTAGGTGTGTCCTGCCTTTGATGGGGCCTAAGCGTGATGTGGGGGAGCAAAAAGGGCTAGGGGATTAGGAGTGGAGCCAGCCAACCGAAGCCACCGGACACGCCTAACTTAAGGACCCCTAGGTGCAGTGATCGTGCTTTTCTTTTCTTCTGTTCTCTTTTTTTTTATATACATTTAGGGATAGTATTACATCAAGAGTATGATAGCCAAGTCTAATTCTCATCATCGGAATGAGGAGGGAGGGAGGCAAAAAATTGGTGGCTTTGCATGTACCCTTTCAGGTTCATGCGGACGTGGAGAGAGGTGGTGGATAGGAAGGGGTGATTACACCTAGTGAATTGGCTGCCACTCATATCCTCTAGGAGAGCTAGGCAAAAGAAAGGTAGTAGGTTAGCTCTCATCATTAAGCGGGCCATAGCGCAGCTATCAATAGCATTGGGACCAAAAAAGAGGGGAGGCAAGTTGTTTTCTTGCGGTGCCGGATCTTGCTTAAGTAGGAGCTTAAGGAGCCTAAGGTAATTACACGTAGTTATGAAGGCAGGATCGGGACAGGAGGAGAATTCCACGAGGAAGCGCGTCATCGAGTCGGTTAGGCTTCCTAAATCAAAAAGTAGAGCATCCTCGAAGGAGGTGGCGTTGGAATTGTAGATGACGGGGAAGTCATGCCTCCCATGGAGGGTGGCGACAAAATCCACGCCTACCCTACGAGGATACACCATGAATGTGGGGTCATTCCTCTTGTAGGGTAGGGTGTTGCAAAATGCTATCCAGGCGAGCATGTTGGTATTGCATTTTCGCCTTCTCTAGAGGGGTTGGCAGTCGTAGCCCCTTATGGTGTGTGGCACTTCGTACACTTTGTCTTGCCAAAATTCTACTTCCTCCGTGCCCCACAGAGTGGGGGTCCTTGCCTTGTCATCCAGCCATTTTTGGCCTAGTCGACTGCCAGCCATGATCACCTCCTCCATTACTTTGATCGACAGGACCCTTCTCAGGCTGTTAGGCATAAGGAAGCTGAAAGAAAAGGGGTCCTTTTCGATTTCCTGCCGTTCCAGACCACCAGCTCCGTGTGGAATTGCGTTGAGAGGTCATTGGGACATGGTGGGAGGGATGCGAATGGCCGTACGACGACTAGCTTGGCCTGCAGCTGCCTTCTGGATTCTTTCACCAATTTTTTCCGTCGCTCCTTGAGCGTGGCTTGTTTGTCCAGGGGCGAGTCAAGTTGTTATTGTTCCTGACCGTGCGACGAGGGGGGTTATGGGATTATTTCTTCGCTGGTTCTTCTTATGACGAATTCAATGCCAGTGTCCTCCCCCTGTCGGTCGTCTAGCTGCGCCCCTTCCTCAAAGCTGAGTGCATCTGCCTCCTGGGGGGTTAGGCCGGCCAGTAGCAGGTACTTTTGCTATTCTTCTAAGCCCAGCCTAACCTCCACAGGTTGGGATGGCATCTCTAGCCCCGCATGCAGGGCTCTACGTGCGATGCTCAGTTTCTTCTGCACCACCTCCAACGGCTCCTTTCCCTCCATTTGGGTTGTGTCCAGTAGTGTGTTGAGGAAGGCTTATTGTTGGGTAGTGAAGGCTATCTGGACGGCGTCCGCGTTGCTTTTTGCCAAGATTTTTCTTTCTCCACCAAGGCGAGGCGCCGCGCTAGTGCCTTCACCCGTTTCTCGTTTTGTGTGGCCCATTCCTTGGCCCTTTTGCTCATTCCTTCCATGCTCTCCCCCTACTTCTGTGCTAGGGTTACGAGCTTTTGCTCCTGGGCTCTGAGCTCTTTGCTCATGTTGTCTTGCTCTTTCTTCCTGAGGTGTAGTTGATCGGTCATGGACTCCATCTCTTTTTATTGTTGCTCCCTCTCTTGCCTTCTCTCCTCTTCTTTGGCGTTCAGTTCCTCCATCGTCTGCTCAATGGTGGCAGTTTTTGACTCTAGATCCTTATATTGCATCAAGAGGAGCTTGTATTCCCGCTGCATTTGCACAAGTTCTTGATTCTCTTCCTCCAGTCCGCTGTTTGTAGCTTTCTTTCCTGTCCTCTTTTTCTTTCAATTCTTGCTTGAGTTCAAATATTTGGCGTTGCTGCATGGCGATGATGCAGGTTTTCTCCAGTTGGAAGGCTGCCACTGACTCTTTCTCTGTCACCAACTCAGCCACTGCCATTCTTTTTTCCTCCTTTGCTCTATCCAGTTGGGAGAGCAGCTCAGTGACGTATTCATTGTAACTGGTTGGTGGCGTCATTATTGCGTGGGTGGGGGTGGTTGAGGCCTCCATACGCGGGTGCTTTTGGTCCTGCCTCGATTCTGCATCTGCGGCTGGCCTTTTTGGTCCCGTGGTCATGGTCTTCGTGCTCTTCCCTTGGGCCATTTCTTTACTGATGAAGTATTGCATCCACGCCACAGGTTGGACACTTCCAAGCTAGTGGGGATGCTAGGGGTGAGTGTAGTGGGTTCAGCGGGGGGTGCCATGAGGGTGGGGATAGGATGGAGGGGTGCTTTGCCTTTTCCTTCCGGAACTGCGGGGGGCGCGGGTTCTGGTGCTTGCATGCTGGAGCTAGGCCCTTCTTCCCTCGGCTGGTTCCAGGCTTCTAGATCATCTGCCCTGCATTGCTGCTCGATGGACCGGCGTGTAGCCTCGGCCAAATCCTCCTCCTCCTTTCTTCTTAACTCCTCTTCCTCCTCCGTGACTCTTCTTTTCCTTTCCTTTTCAGCCTTTTTGTATTCTTCCTCTAGTTTCTCTTTTTCCTCCTGCTCTTCTCTTCTTCTCCTTTCAGCCTTTTGCTTTGACGCCTTTTTAGCCTGCCTGACTTGCTCTGTTGTTTCTTCTTCTTCCTACTTCCTCTTCCTTTCTCTCTCCTCAGCCTCCCTAAGAGATTGTCTTTTCTCTTTCTCCAAGTCTTCCTTCTCCTTCCTGCGGCCTTCATCCTGTTTCTTTTTCTTTTGCGCTGCCTTTTTCTTGGTCTCCTTGACCTGCTTTTTTCTTTTCTGTTTTTCCCCTTCTTCCTCGGTCTCAGTCCTATCACTGGACCTCTCCTGGTGTTGATGAGGAAGTGATCTGTTGGCTGTTTTCCCCTCCCCCTCTTCTGCCTCCTTCGCTTTCTTCACGGCCTCCTGGATAAGCATCATTAAGATGCTCCCGTAGGCAATGAACGAGGCTTTGGAGGAGGCCCTCTTTCTTTCTGCGGCCTTCGACACTGGGGACTCCTCCTGCGGGCATGCTTCCTAAGGCTAGCGCTCGAGCTGCCTGGTCGATGGTCTTGCGCACGTAGCCGTTCCAATCAGCTTCTCACAGGGTATGGGCCGCCACATTCTCCAGTATCGGTATGCTGATCCGGTGCATCAACGCGTTGTAGCGCTGGTTGGAAAAGAGCACATGTATGAGTTTCGCCTGTAACCTGGTCTCTCCATTGGGGATATCCTGGATATTGATGCCATCGTTTGTTAGCATGTCCTCCTTTCTCATTCCCTGCATGACGTATACATCCCTCTTCTGCTTCTTTTCCACCTTTGGTTCCAGTCCCAGTGCCTTCTCCACTAAGGCCCTTGCTTAGCATTCTGTCCTCTTCCCACTGTGACGGTGCCACATTCGTTGTCGGGGTCATAGGACCTGAGAAATTCCACACAGCTCGTGTGATCAGGTTCTTGTGCGAAACTTTCCAAGTACTTCTTGAAGTTGCAACTTTCCATGACTCTCCTGGCTGCCTCTTCCTTGGCCACTAATTCTTCTAAATTGTAAATAGTTCGGAATTTCAATTGATTGTAGGAGTGGCTCTCCAAGGTGATGCTGTACCGCGTTCTCTCCTCTTCTGTGAATGGGAGTCAGTGGGCTCGGTCTTGCTGCAACATTTTTTGTTCCTGTCATAAACCGTAATTTTCATTAGTGCTTGCGACATACTAATTTGCTGAAAAAGAAAAACTCTATGCTTTTGAATGAATTCATTAAGATCTAATGCAAATTCCCCTTTTCAGACTTTGACTTTTTGCCCTTTACTTCAAAGTTTCCATGCCCTTTTCCTACTCCATCTATTTTTTATAATATATGGCTATGTATTTGACTGACTTTGCTTTGATTTACTTATTCTGATTTGATTCACCTTACCCCCTCCCCTTCTAGCTTGAGAAGGATCCTTCCTAGGATTTAGGGTCGGAAGGTTAAGGGCTTCCGGCATGGAGGTGTAGGGGTTACTTGTGAAGGAGCCAAGTATAGAAATTGGGATTGTATTCCAATTGGGCTTCGTGGTCCAAATCACAGGGCTTAATCCCCACTTGGGTGATGTATGTGAGAACATCTGTTAGGAAGTTACCAGAGTTGACTCGGCTAGCAATGTGTCACTCTTCCTCGGTCAACAAGCGGTCGAGGTAGGGGTGCCCTTTGATGTGTTCTTCTATCGGACGGCCCCGAAGAGTGGTTAACACTCGATATGAGGTTGGCGCGATGTATGTGGGATCATACTCTGTTGTTTTGATAGCGCGGTGCTGCTCAGCGTTGGTCATTATTCGGCATCCTTCAACTTCCCATTGCAACCTAAGAGCGTACTAATGCCTTAAGAACTGGGATTTCCTCCCAGCAAGTCTTGACAGCTCTGCCACTTCTTGGTTAGTGATGGCAAAAGTGGTTCGCTGATCATATGATGTGATGAGGCATTGTTTGATTGCTTGCTCTTTGGAGATCTCACTGCTGAGCAATTTAGCCGCAGAGGTAGCGACTTTTGCAAATGCGAATTCAAACGTTTCCCAAGAACAAGGCATCGTTTGAACTTCGGTTGCGAAGGATTCGTCCAATAGGCCTAAGTCTAGGCGATCGTAGCTCAGAGCTAGCAACACAAAAGTGGCGTCCAGTTGCTTAATGCAATCCACCACGTCATCCCCTGTTTCTTCAGCTAAATCAGCTACTAGTGAGAGAAAGGATTTCCTCTCGTAAGAGGGCCTAAGGCCTGCGGGTGGTTGGGGTTTGATAGGACGAGCCTTTGGCGATGAAAAGTTGCGGTGATGAGTGTTCTTGAGCTTGCGATTGGGTCGCTGGGGTGAAGGCTAGGCTAGCAGTAGCCTCGAGTGACGACCTGCTGCTTTCAAGATGGATTTGGAAAGTTGGAGCGACTCTGGGTGATGACTCTTGTGACGGCGGTTGTCGCTTGGGTCGATAGGCTTGGGTGACTCTCTTGGGTTCGCGCGTCGATGAACTTGATGGTTGCGGGTCTGGGAAGCTCTACGGCTTGTGGTTTTGAGGTTCTACGGTTTTTGGGATGATCAAGCTTGAGGCTGGCGTACGAGTGGTGCCTCTGGCCGTGTGGGCCTTAAGTATCCATAGCCAAGCATTGCCCTCATAGTAGCCTTGTGCATGCAAGAGGGCCTTGGGGACCCATCTTTGACTGATTACACGTCTATTCGTGTAACTGCATTTGGGCCTCCTAGGTTTAGAGTTGCTAGTCTTATGGGGGTAGGAGCGTCTACTCCTAGGCGATTGTTGCGGCTATTGCAACTGTTTAGGCATCCATTGAAGGCGAGGCTATGGGGCCTTAGCTTTGGCTGCTATGGGTTGCGGTCTATGAAACTCAGGGAGTGGCGGCCGCACACTATCTCCCTCCTTTGACTTGACTACATATGTTTCTATCGGTGGCTTTGTGGCCCGGGATGAGGTCGCGCAGCCCTTGCTGAAAGCTGTAACAATGCGAACGTTGCCTATTGCGAGGTGGATGCACTACGATGCGTAGTCAACATTTCCAGTGGGTCTGCTTTTTTGTAACACTCAAGTACGATGCATTTCACTTCTTTACAATGCTTCTTGCCAAGATTTGACATGTACATGCTAACTATTCTCACTACAAAAGCAATGCCAAGTGAGTGACAATCACAGCATATATGAGAATGCCCACATATACCCTTTCAATATACGCAATGCTCATTAATGGACAGATTAGAAATATCAAAGGCAACTAATCCAAATGACATATCATTTTCATTATTTTTTTAGATGCATGTTCCAACCAGCAATGCCACAGATATATTTGGCTACTCGTCACATGATTTTTTACAGAAGATATGTAAAAAGGATACTAAGTGGCACATTTGGCTCCCTTAGCAATAATAAATGATCCGTTGTGGAAATTCCATGACTAACACCCAATAGAAGTAGAATATCCCAAGTTATTCAGCTACTTACTTGATATCAAGGTCTTAGTGAGTTTGGAATACATGGGATAAATTTCAAAGTGTAAAAGTAGATCCACTTTGAAAAGCAAACTACACATCACCTATACCAACTATGTCATATATATAGCCATTATCAAGATGGACCATGCTTGTTGTTGTCATAATCTCATAAGTTCATTTCTTTATGACTTTGACAAGTGTTTTTCTTGTGTAGCACATTTTATTAAGACACAAAACATACTTTGTTGACAAAGTATGGTCCATTGTCAATATGGAACACACAAGGCATGGTGAAGTCCGACTACTAATTAGTTATATTGTACTTTAGAACCACAACATGTGGTTATGGGCTAAGAAAAGTAAATTCCTTTTATGGGATGTTCAACACTTTCTATACAAATAAGTTTGAGGTATAATATCATAAAATATCCACAACAAATTCAAGAAAATACGTAAGTTCCAAATGTAACTCAGTAGTATGAAGTTTCTTATTGTCATAATGAGAGTTTGTACTATAGATATCTAACTTTAATATCCTTATTTTACAAAGAAGTCACTTAATAACCTTCTCTATTAATAATGATGATTTTGTAATTCTCTAATTATATTTTCATTACTTTGCTCAAAGGTCAATCAAGTAGACTTTTTATTCTTGTGGATTTCTACTTCCCTATCATTCTCTTTCCCTTCAAGCAATAATGCATTCCTTTTGTTGTGCATGATATACCTTCTACCACCACCCAAGAGATTTACCGAGCTCAATGCTATGATGTTTGTAGTTGAGCTTGATCATTCTTTGCAACGTTTACACCAAAGTAATGCTTAATTTGTCATAATCCTTAATGCTTCTAGGTTTCAAGAGTGATGCAAAAGTTGCATAGACACTAAGGACAAATTTATTAGAGAGTATGTATGATTTGGGGCTTGCGAGTGAGAGATTCAAGGACAAGATCTCATTCTACAATGCATGTTTTTCAAACGTGCGACAATTGTTTCAGAGTGCAAGACAACATGCATAACCAACCAAAGCTTTCTAGTGGTGGGGATGTATCGATCATTCTTTGTTGGCCTAGATTGCCTACGTCCTAGCATAGCCCCTTTTAAAATCCTCTTTGTAGCTTGTGACTTAGTTGGGTTTCCATGTTCAAATTTTGTAATGTTGCACTTCTAATTTTTGGATCATTGGACTATAATTTTTGAATGTTACATTAAATAACTACTCATGTGGTCATGTATAATAAAGTACAATACCTTGGGTGATGATATGTAATAAAACATGATGTTATAGGTATAAACCTTGGTACAAAAGCTCATCAAAATTTCAATTGATTCACCCAAGCAAGCTAGTTAAAAATTTTAACCTTTAGAATATAAAAGTTCACAAGTTCATCATTGTTATCCTTAGAAAGAACAACATTATTACCAAGTGAGAAAGTATTGCTCAAGGGATCATAACAACTTACATAAGTGATACCTTGGACCTCATTGTCTTAGCTTCCATCTTCCTAGGGATCCTCAACTACTAGCTCCAAAGTGTGGTCTAGCCACATCTCCACATATGATATGTTTGTGTAACTTCTCCATTGGCTACTCCTACAAAGAAAACAAAAGCCTGACAATTGTTTAGTTCACAATGTACAATTGTTGGTCTTAGAATACCCATTCGCACATTGCATTGCTCTTGATTCCTTTAATGGTTAGCAATTCCACTACTAAGATCACTAAAAATAACTGAGCAAATGATCTCCTAGAAGACCCTACTAACATCCCACTTTTTGATGTCATATGTATAGCAATTGCTCTTGTACGATAAGGTTTCTTCTCAAGAAGGAAATAACTTCATTATCACAAGTCAAGTGGATACTATTTTGCTTTATTTTCTTATGAGCAAGAGCCCTTTTGTGATTGCCCTAGCTCCATCATGTTCTCCCTTGCCATGTCTCACTATAAGGGAATGGAGCGATAGTGATAGCGATTTGCGACACAAAATAGCAATGTCGCTATTTGCATCACAAATAGCATCACTAAATTAAATTAGAGATGCTATTTTTGTGATGCAAATAGTAACACTTAGCAATGCTAATTGCAACACTTAGCAACGCAAATAGTAACGCCGGTTTGAGAAAAAAAGAGCAGAAACCTCGAGCGTTGCATTTGCCGCCACAAACATTTTCAAGAGAGAGTGAAAGAGAGAGTGAGAGAGATCGTCGCCTTGATAGGAAGAGGGAGAGGAAGAGGAAAGAGAGAGAGAAGTAGACCTCCTCACCGTGCCACCGCCACTATTTCTGCGACAAGAGGGAGAAGTGTGCAAGGGAGAAAGAAGGAACGTCATGAAGAGGAGGCAGAAAAGAGAAGGAAGGAGAGATGTAGAAGAAGGAAGCAAGAGGAAGAGAAAATGAGAGAGAGAAAAGAAGGAAAGATAACAAGAGAAAGAGAGAAATGAGATATGAAGAGAGGGAGAGAGGAAAATGAGTAAGAGAAACAATGTAACGTGTCCCCTTGTCCACTTGTAGGACACGTCTTAGCAGCCCATCGGGAAGAGAGTCCAGAAAGCGCTGCCCGACACTCCCATGGAATGTCACAGGGTTTGCGATCTAGGTCTTCCTGAGTCTGCCACAAAGCGGAAGCATTCCGGCCGTTCCCAGTTAGGACCGACCTGAATCATGGTTTTCCTAATGGTCAAGTTCCTAGAAAGTAGCTAGCATCGAGCCCCTAGAGGAACTACTTATGCAAAAGCGTCAGGGTCGAAGCGGATTTATACTGCACTTAGTTCAAGGAGAATGGAAAACAAGAGGGATGCGAAGCTCGACCTCTCTGCCGTAAGCCATAGTTCCATTCCGTTCCCCTAAAACAGCACAAATCGGGACTCTAGCTCTAAAGATTCTAGGTCATCGTTTACCTTGCTGCAATTCCTTTGAGAAAAGTTCCCGACCAACATGGACCACCCTTCCGTAGGACGGACCAAGGTCACACTCACCGCACTTTTCTCAAGTTTCTTTAGTTATCTAATTACCTATCACATTTAGTTTAACAAGCAAAAACAACTTCCTTAATTAACCAATTATTCACTGGTTCCTTCACGTAACTTAGGCACTGAGATAGAAAAACAATGTCAAGCAACTTCCTTTTCAACATTTGATCTTTATTTATCAGTCTTTGGAATACATCATATAATCCGCCCAAAGGCTAATCCATAATCCGCCCAAAGGCTATTCCAGAAATCCTCAGGGATCGCTATTCCAAGTTTCTGCCCGTTGACTAGTATGCGGACCTCGAGATCCCATCTCAAGTCATGTGGGCCTCTTGTGCAGGATCCGGAGGCAAGGGATTTACGGCCAGAGCCCCCCCTGGCACCCAAGCGTCCTCCTGCTCCAAGTAGCACCCATGGAGAGACCTCTCGTGGTGGGTTCGGTCCACGTACCCAGCGCGGCTAACAACCCCCTTGGATAGGGTCAGGCAGACAGTCGGGGGTAACTGATGCTGCCTCTCCCTCCAAGATTTCAACCTGAAGCATTACTTATATTTTAGCATTAGTTCCTTGAGCAAAGAAGAACAAACAGTGCTCATAAGTGTACAAACACAAGCACTCCAGTGGTCGTTTATACGGCCAACTGCTAAGGTGTGAATCCTTCTCTCCGAATACATCCAGCATTCGATCCGGGATCAATCGCGACTTGGCAAGATCCCAAGGGTTTCATAAGCCTAGTTGCTTGTTTACCTTTTATCATTGGGTTATGGTTTATACCCTGTTGACCCAACTTGCCACTACCTTAGGTATCCTTAAATTATAGACAATAATTCCTGGGCAACCCCGTTGTCCTCACTTGATTGGTCAATTGCTTACTAGGCAATTCATAATTTCCCTAACTTGGCAAATCAGCCCCAAGGAAGGGTGATGTAGCAGAATGACTATTCATCCTCTAGAAAATTAAACTTGTACTTAGAACTTGCCAACCTTGTTCTAAGGAGTGGCAATATCATTTTGTGATCTAGACACAAAACCATGCGACGTTGCAATTTGTTGCACGAGATAGGTGTCAATACCAACTTGTGGGGTTTACATCTTTCTTCGTGCGGTATTTCTTTATCAAGAATACCTTTGATCAAGATAATGGGTTTGGAAGTCCTCTTGACCCAACCCAACCTTAACCCTACTAAGCCGATAACGCTTTGGCCCTAGGGCTCCTAGTTTCCTTGCGGAAGTCTAGCATTTGGTCATCCGATCACTAGGGTGAGAATCCTAGATCATTCTTGCATGGGGTTTAGTTAACCCTAACATTCCATGAATGTAGGTAGGACCTTTGAGATCGGAAATATTAGGTCAACAACCTAAGAGCGATACTAGGCACAATTTTAACGTAACTTAACCCTACCTAGCACTTTGAGGTGATCGTTATTTGCAATCTAATCGTACTTTTATGATTTTCATGCGGTTTACTTAGTTGCTCTAACCAACCCACGATTTAAGATGATCTTTCTATTAAGATGCAAATATATTCTTCTAAATTTGCAAGTACTTTTCCCTAAAGGATATAAATAACTCGAAGATAGGTGAGATGCATCATTCTATGTGGGTATGCAACTTCAAATCATAGACCTTCTGCTTTATGCAACTTAGAGATCATTCTTTTCCTTGCCTACACTATAATGATTGATATTCAAAGCTAACTCATATCAATCCTACGTTGATGCAACGAAGTCAAAGCTTTAATATTTTTATTGAAGATGCATTCAAACTTTGATAAAAGGACTCCATGCATGAGTGAATACCATGAGTTCATCATTAAATTAATCCTTCCTTTAGCACTTAACTCGACTCAAAATGAACTACCATCGCATGCAATTTTCAAGATACATAAATCCTTTCCATGCATTGCAACTATTTGGATATCATTTAATGTCCGTCTACGATTACCTTAATCGCGAGACACAACCAATAATTTATTACATAAATACCTTACGAGTTATATGTCCTATCCTTTACGAGGTGCAAAAAAGATGCCTTTGCATAATTCCATCTTTTTACTTATGCATTATGCATTCAGGATTGCATCTTAACCATGGAAGTGCAAACAATTTCAAATGCATGACATGCAACTAGATTTTATAATCGGGCGAGCAAATAAATTTCCCAATGTATTTAAACTTGCCTACGAGAATTTAAACATGCTTAATGCATCCTTTTCATGCAAGAAATTTATTGGAACTTGGGCATTAAGATTCGAGGCGTTGTGCACACGCGTACTCGGGGTGGAAGCTCCCGCATATGCTCCTCTCGCCTTTTGTTTAGGATCCATTGACGCAGTAATTTCGTTTCAGCAACTCACCCTTGGTCACTTTCACGTATCGAATCCTCTCTTTCCAAGATCTTATCTTCCACACGGGACACGACCCTTGCAAATACGATTTTAAGAAAACCCGAGAGGTGTGGGTGAATAAGGCTTATGGAAGCCTTATTTAGAAGCTTATGCGTGCAAGTTGCTTATGCATGCAGGTTATGCTATGTACGTTACAATGATATTGAAATAAAAACATAATCTTTTCCTTTTCCATGCAAGTCACGCGAAATAGAATGCAGTTGCTTATGCGAAAATATAACCCTTTTATTCTTCTCCATAGCAATTACCTATTCAACCTTCCATGAATCAACCTATTTATGGTCGTCATGAGGGATTTTTTTTATTCCACAAATGCATTGTGTACAACATAACTCATTCTTGCCAACATAAGTTACCCAATGCAAACCTTCGAATGCACATGAGCATCGCGATATATATTTAACCTATGTGCGCGATGCAACTAGGACATTATTGCATAAGTGCATCTTTTAACACTTGAACCGTATACTCAAAAATGCAACAACCTCTCATCATGATGGTGCAAGGATTATACGTACCTTGTCATTCAATTTAAGACCTTTCCGAACATCCCTATGATCCTTATAAAAAGCAAAGCGTTCTAATAATGCATTTAACTTAATGCACCCATATCATGCGAAAATGAAAAAAAGGTGAATTGATGGAACCTGAACATCCGCAGGAGGGGTATTATCGATTCCTATGCTTCGGGTGGGGACTCCTACATGTGCTCCTCTTACTCCCGCGTGTGCTCCTCTTGTGTGGCACTTTGGGGCCATCGCAGTCGGGGCTTGGGAACAAGTCGGGCAAGTGGAGGGTGTGCTGAAATTCCCTGCAACTGGTAGTCCTTCCCTCCTGCAAGGGAACTCCCTTCACAGACGAATTATGTCCCTTACGCGATTCCGCGGTTGAAGCACCCTTAAGAAGGCCCTTTATGGGAGCTTCTAGAAGCTTCTTAGAATTTTTTTTTTTCTTTTTGGTTTTTGACAGGCGAAATGATCTCCTCCTCCTTACCCACGTATATGATGGCGAAATGATTGTGGCGGGGGGGTATGGTGCCGTTTGGCCCTGGCAGAGTGCGGACCAGGGGGCGTGGCACATAGGCGGAGTAGGGGGCGGCGCTGCTGTAGACCACGGGGGGGGGGAGGGGAGGGGGGGCTGCCCCTTATATGGTGGGGGAGAGAGGGCTTCACGAGGGGGGAGACGGCTATTTAACGACCGCCACCCCTCCACCTGGGGGGGTGCATGCTCCCCTTTCCCTCTCTCTCTCTCTCTCTCTCTCTCTCTCTCTCTCTCTCTCTCTCTCTCTCTCTCTCTCTCTCTCTCTCTCTCTCTCTCTCTCTCTCTCTCTCTCTCTCTCCCCGACATGCTGTCGACATGGAGAGCGAAAGAAAGTTTAAAAAATTGAATTAAATTTAAAAAATTTTAAAAGGGGGGGTTCATATGTACGAGGGATGTTACACCATTTGAGGCTATTTTAGGCCCTGTTTTTTGGACATACAAGGTTGCAGACAACAGTTTCAGGGTATACCACAATTTCAACTGTATCGATCAAAAGTGGGTGCATAGGTTACTGATTTCAAATCTATAATTATTGAGGTGTTTTCCAAGAATCAAACATAATTTTTTTCTACAAACAGGTTGTAGATTACATGTACTATTGAGCAATCAATGAAAAAGGTTGCTTAGTATATTGATGTGTACTTGTTGTGAAAGGTTGCAAAAGACTTGTTTGTTGTTTTATATCATTTTTGTGATAGTTGTAGAGAACTGTGAAAATCCCATCATTGAGAAGCTAGATAAGAACAAGTACCCATCATGGAAGCTGTGATGAACTTTCTTATTGAAAAAGGCCTTTATGAGTTCATTTCATGTGAAGAAAAGGAGGCAGAGTGTTGAGTAACCCTGTGTGAGACCACATATGAATTAAAGATGTAGAAAGAATGGAATGCAAAGGACAAAAAGATGATGTATTGGCTATTTGCAATCATTGATAATACTATGTTGGGGCATATTAGGAATGCAGAAACTTCACATGTAACTTGGACAATTTTTGAGAGCATGTTTTCAATAAATACAAAGGCAAAGAAGATTCAACTCAAGTAAGAGTTGAATACTTTGAAGAAAGGGAAAATTTCTATTTGTGAGTATGTTTTGAAGTTGAGGAGCATTGCAGATTATTTGGCAATGATTGATGCAATGCCTAATGATGATGATTTGGTTTCGTCTACTTTGGGTGGCCTTAATAATGAGGAGGCTTGGAAATTATTTGTCACTTTTATACATGTATGGAAGCCATATCTAGATCTTGATGAGTTGGTCTCTCTCATGATTACCAAATAGATCAATATGCAAGGTGACTCATCTAAAAGAAATGGTGAATAGATCCAAGCATTTTACTCAAGTTTAGGAAAGGGATGTGGCATATCATCTTCGAGAGGCCATGATATGGGATGTGCTAGTGATAACTAGAAAAACATATTAAATCAGCAATTCAGTGAAATGCAAGTTTCAAAAAACCATGGAAACATTAGAGACAAGGGGATTTTTAAAGGAAGAGGTGGATGTCAGAATAACAGATATTTTGAAAATTCTACTATTGTTTGTCATTATTGTGGCAAAACAAGTCATATTGCAACCCATTGTTATACTAAGAAGGATTAGTATTCTTAGTGATAAATTATACCAACAAAACTATGCATCATCTTCATGATAGAATGAAGAAAAAAATGAGCATTTGTTTGTTATGCAACATATGATCAATGTTGTTACAAGAAAGGGGACACATTATGATGTATGGTATGTTGATTCCGATGCATCTAATCATATGGCTAGTCATGATAAATGGTTTGTAGATATGCGGGATTTATAAAATCTAGATTATGTGTAGACGAGTGATGACTTATGCCACCCAATTTCACATATTATAAAGATTATGTTGTCCTTGCATGGTGGCCAATTAATAAAGAGTCTAGCAAATGTGTTACATGTGCCATCAACCAGAAAGAATTTAGTGTTTGTTGGTTAAATGGTAGAGCAAGGGTTGCAAGTTAAAAGGTTATCTTGTAGAAAACTTTAATGATAAGTGTCGATTGGTCACAAAAGGAGGTAGAGTTGGCCGCATGTTTACTTTAGATACTAGATTCCCTTCTATGAATGATGCTATATATACTAAAGAGAAAGGAGCGGTCACAAACATTGAAATATGGCATAAATGTATTGGGCATGTAAATGTGCAAACACCTAAATTAATGAAGCATGTTAATTTTGGTAAGTAGGCAAGGAAACCATTTTCACATGATACAGATGTGAGCAGAAATATACTTGATGTTGTGTATACAAATGTGTGCGCGCCTATACAGAATATATCTCTTAGTGGCAGCAAATACTTTGTCACGTTTATTGTGATTGTTTAAGAAAGCTGTGGGTAAATTTCATGAAGAAAAATAGTGATGTATTTAAACACTTTAAAACTTTCAATGCTACTTTTGAAACAGAAACATGCTTGAAAGGTAAGTTCTTGAGATCAAATGGAGGGGGAGAGTACCTCTCTAATGAGTTTAATGGCTTTTTGAGGTCTCATGGGATAAAGAGATAGTTTACTTGTAGGTATACCCCGTGGCAAAATGGGGTCACAAAAAGAAAAAATAAACATATTGTAGAAGTTGCACGGGCATTTGGCTGACAAGAATATGCCTAAACATTTTTTGTCTAAAGCTATTCATACTGCTGTCTATATTATGAATAGAACTCCCACAACTACAGTTTATGAGATAACCTCTCCCAAGAATGTTTTACACACAAGCAGCCCATTATGTCATGCTTGAAAGTGTTTGGCTATATTGTGTATGTTCATGTGTCAGATGAGCTGTGAAAGAAGATTGATCGAAAGGCTAAGAAATGTATTTTTATTGGATACTCTTTAGAGAAAAATGGGTATTGTTTTTATAATTCTATCATAGGTGAATTCATAGGGAGAATAGATGTTATTTTTTATGAGATGAGCAGTTAGTATGCATCTAGTGGTGATGTATTAGATAATGATGATGATCATGATAGTTATGTGTAGATAGAAAAGTAAGAATCACAAAGCCTTAGTGGACCAAAAATATCATTTGGTACTACATCTATAGTTGGCCCTTGGTCTAGGAGACTGAGGAGCCCCACATCTTCAGGTGGATCTACAAGTGTTGCAAGTAAAGACAAAGAAAAGAAGAGAGTGTTGGATGGTAATGATGTATTTACTAGTCATTTGGAATTTGATGAAGATTTTAGAGATTCGGAGAGTTGAGATGGTGAGCTTAATATTCCTTTAGTTAAGATACCAAGTGTATAGAGAGCACATGGTAATGTAAAAGCTCCATTAAGTGATCAAAGCTCACTCAAGAACACAAGAAAAGAGATGGAGGCCAAAATGTTTTCTAAATGGTTTCTTCTTCTTCTTCCACACACAATACAAAATACACACAAAGTATAGATAAGATACAGCATAAAGGAAAGTGGCCTACTAAGTCAAACAGTGCATAACTGACTATACTGATTGATTAGCACTATAACTATGCCAGTTGTTGTAGATAGGTGCAACAAACTAAATATAATAAGTAATAAGGCAATGGCCATGTAAGGATCATAATAATGACCACTGACATGCTAAGTGTAGATATGTGGACCCATCTAGCTAGGCGGTTGTAGGGAGCTCACGCTCAACTGCCAAGACCAACGGACCACTTATTCATTCAAGCGTTTCAAGTGAGCACCTATGGCTATCTCTCACCTAGCTAACATGCCTTCGATCCTACCAGGGTGGTGTTAGAATTCAAGCTCATCCTTCTGTCTTTGGTATGACTATACTCGACACTTGAGTTGTTCAGCTATACTACATGATGTGGACATTAAATAAGTCGGTGCTTAGGACTTAGTTGTTTGGTGTGAATGGTCCTTGTGACCTTAGGTTATAAACAATCTTTTGAGTTATGGAACATATATACAATGGAATATACGTGAGAGAATAATAGGCTTCTCACTGTGTGATAGCTTCAACCTCTCTCTCTGACTTTTATCATGGTATCAGAGCCATGAATGGGCTCTTTGGAGGATGGTATTGGTGGAGCAGACCCTGAAGCTTGAGGACAAAGTATGTTCCTTGAAGATGCAGGCTACCATTGTTTCTTGAAGGTATGCATTGTAAGGTTGTGGTCTTCATTGGATGAAATACTGGCAATGGCTTGTTAGGGAGTCTTGTAAGACTTCATTGAGCTTATTAGAGCACCCAGGCATCATCAGTATCTTCATCAAGTTTTGCTGCAACAAGAGTGTAGATCTGCATGATTGCTCCTAATGCAGGCTGAAGCTTCCTTGCTCTTGAATCAACACATTGGTTGCATTCTAAGTGATAGAATGCTTGGTTATGCTCTTGGGGAGGTACCCAAAGATTGTAAGAGGAAAATGCACTGATGGGAGCTCATGTGTGAGCTGTAACAGTGATACACATATCTGAATATAGTGAAGACATGTTGTTAATAGTGACAGGGCAGCATATACTTGACCTTGGTGCACTGATGGGAGCTCATGTGTGAGCTGTAACAGTGATACACATATCTGAATATAGTGAAGACATGTTGTTAATAGTGGCAGGGCAGCATATACTTGACCTTGATTGGTGCATTGAAGTCTTTGACATGTACTCTGGCTACAACTCAAGCTTGGCCATGCACTAGAAGTCATATGTATTAGTTTGAATATCCTGGAGCTGAAGATTACTGATCAAATGCACTCAGATCTGAAGCATTTTACTTGGCTGAAATCTATCAAATTTGTGGGTTGCATGTATCTCTTGACTCTTGAAGAGAACTAGATGACTCTGGTTAGCTCCAGGAACCTGATGACTTGAGTTTTGTTTGTCAAATGCATTAAGCAATGAGAAGGGAGCTGATGCAAATGTCTGGAGCTGAAGCAAATGATTTGACATGGTCTTGAATTCAATGAGCAATGAATGAATAGTAAATGCTTTATATGTCACTACATTTCGGAACACATGACAATCTTAGATACTGTCAGGTTCATATATTGACTCCCATGTATGGTGGCATATGCATGTGACACTGTGAGGAGTTTTGTGGATTGAAATACATTGTGATTGGCTGGTCTTAGATGACTCGAATTTGCAAGTAGAATATTCTACACTTGTACTTGCAGTACATGATGTAGTCAGTGTCAGATTGACATGTTGAAGAACTTCTTAATTGGGAAAGGATATTGGGAGTTGGTGACTGAAGTAGAAGTCGAACCTGAACTCCCAGAGAGACCTACAGCTGATCAAAGATGATTGCACCAAGCTTGGACAGAAAGAGCTCGCAGGGTGTTGCATTGGCTATCTCTATGTATATCAGATGCCATGGTAATGTAGATAATGAACTGCAGCTCTCCTAAGCATGCGTGGGACATTTTGATTAGGTACTATGGCACCACTACAAGTGCGAGGAAGATACAGTTAAAGCAAAAATTTAACAATATGGAGAGAAAGAGTAGGTCTATACAGGACTATGTAACAAAGATCAAGACCATTGCAGATCAACTGGCATCTGTTGGTACTTAGGTTAAAGATGAAGATATGCTTGTTGTGACTCTGAATGGCTTGGGTCCAAAGTACAAGTCTTTTGATAATTTTGTATCTGTGAGAACTGAAATGCCTGATTTCAATGAACTAAATGCATTGCTTATCCATGAGGAGGTTAAACTTGACTTGGCTACAATGTCAAGAAATTCCAAAAGCAAGGATGCAGTCTTTTATTCCAATCAACGCAGCTATGGCAGCCATGGTAGAGGCTATGGTTCTGGCAAAGGAGGCCATCAAAGTGCATCCTATGGCAATAACCACTAGCAAGTATCGAATGCAAGAGGTGGTGGAAACTTTAGAGGCAGGGGGAGATCTAGCCCTAGAGGCAAAGGCTCTTGGCAGCATCAGCGTCCATCTGACAATTCGAATAAGGATAAGGATTGTCATTACTGCAAGAAGTATGGTCATATTGCCAAGGACTGTTGGAAGAAGCAAGGCAATTAGAAGGGCAAATATCATGGACATTTTGCTACGTCTAGTCAAGCAGATGATGCTTCAGGATATAGATTGTTTGCCATGCAGTATGTGAAAGATAGGGCTGCTGAAAAATCCATTGATGATATAGTATGGTACATTGATTCAAGGGCATCAAATCACATGACCCCTCATGGTGATTGGTTCACTGACATGGTAGCTGAAAGACATGGCTATGTATGCACAGGTGACGAAACACAACATAGCATTGAGCATAAAAGAAAAGTGCCTCTTGCTGTTCATGATGGCAAATAGAAAATTTGCATGATGTACTACATGTCCCATCAATAATGAAGAACTTATTATCTGTAGGATAGATGACAGAGCAAAACTTGCAGATTAGGTTCAATAAGCATGGATGCTTTATTGAAGAGTTTGGAAATGGTTGCAAGTTGATTGCTCGCGGTCACAGGAATGGCAGAATGTTTACTCTTGATGCCACTTTGCCAAAGCTGAATTCAACCATGTTTGCCTATGGTTCTGGCACTGTCAGAGATTTGAAAATTTGGCATAAGAGAGTGGGACATGTGAATTTGCAGCAACTGCAAATTATGCAAAAAAAACAACTTGTTACAGGTATACCCAAGTTTCAAAACACAGACATTGTTCATGTATGCGATGCTTGCTAGTTCGGTAAGCAATCGAGGTTGCCATTTGTCAAGCATGTAAGGCAGAGTACACGTCCATTGCAGTTTTAGTGCACTGTAATGTCTGGGGGCCATCCCATAATGCATCTATGGAAGGCTCAAAGTATTATGTGACATTTATTGATTATTGTAGTCGTTATACTTGGGTGTATATTCTATAGACAAAGGATGAGGTGTTTGCTATTTTTTAGTAGTTTAAAAATCAGGTTGAAAAGGAATTTGACTGCTATATCTCTTGCTTGAGATCAGATAGTAGTGGGAAGTATGTGTCAAATGAGTTTGACAATTTTCTAGCTGAAAATGGCATACTTAGGTAGCTTACCTACAGCTATACTCCACAACATAATGGAGTGGCTAAGCATAAAAAAAGGGTATTGATGGAAGCTGCTCGTGCCATGATGAACGAGAAGAAGATGCCGCTCTATTATTGGGCTGAGGCTGTTATGATAGCCATGTATATCTTGAATCAGAATCCCACTGCAGGTATTCATGAGATGACACCATTTGAGAATTTGTATGGCTATAAGCTGGATGTAAGTCACATGAAAGTCGTTGGCTATCTTGCTTATGTGCACATCCCAGATGAGAAAATGAAGAAGCTAGATCCAAAAGCGCATAAGTGTGTTTTCATTGGATATTCGTAGGAGAAGAAGGCATACAAATGTTATGATCCCTCTACCAGGGAGACTTTGGTGAGCAGGGATGTTATCTTCGATGAGATGGCCTCTTGGTATGTATCATCGGCTACAGTGCCACCATCGGATACACCTTCTACTCATGTATCTACAGTTGGTTTGCAGCAGAGTACTACTATGACAGGTCCTAGTGGTCAGACGGTATCTCCATGGACAGGGAGATTGAGGAGCTGTGGCTCACCATCCACCACTGACACCACTATGTCAGTGAGGGGGAGACATGATGTAGTGGATAGCAAAGGAAAAGGAAAAGTCATTGATGATATATCTAGTGTGATGACACCTGGCAGGATGACTTCAGACTATGACTCAACTAACTGACAGTCTAGATAGTGAACTTGGTATTCCGACTGTGTATACACCTGGTACTAGGCAAAATAAGTACATTCTGCCTCATGAGAGAGGGGAATCGAGTAGTGCATCACAGCCGAGATGCTCACAGAGGGTCAGGTATCCTGTTGACAGGTTGACGTACAGTGGCTACTCTATAAAGCATTATGCTCATATGACAAAAGTGATGGAGATCAAAGAACTAGGTACATATGCTAAAGTAGTAAAAGATGAGAACTGGTTCGGGTTCTGTGCGCTTGGGTGATAACAACTCTCTTGATATTGTGGGCATTGGTAATGTTAGGCTGCAGTTTCCTTCTAGCAGTAGTTTTGTTATGCAGGATGTACGTCATATACCTGCTTTGACACGCAATCTCTAAGAGCAGAGTTTTGAGCCTAGGATGTGCCTAAAATTTGCCAAAAAATCCAGAATTTAGGGGAAAAATATTTAACATCGAAGGCGGCGGCTCCAGCCTAGGACGATTTTAAGCACCAAGTGAAAGACGACTTTTAAAAGGCGCCCGAGCAACATTTGTGGATTTTTGATAATTTTTCGAATTGCCTGCCAGTCAATGCGGAATGTCGAGATGGACACACAGAAATTTACAGCACTCGAATCGGAGCCAGGACGGGAAAATGGCAACAAATGGGGCAAGATATGAAAAGGTGGACATTGGAGAAGACCAAAAGGGGTGCCCTTTGGAGCCTTTGGCCCCCCCTTCAAAATTTTAAGCATACAAGATGAAAAACCATGGAGAGAGAAGAAGAAGCATGGCGTGAAGAATGCCCCCGAAATTTGCGCCATGGATCATGGAGATGGTGATTGCAGGTTACAAACAGCCCATCCAACTGATGTTACCCCTGATCTTCTCCCTCTTTGCCAATCTTATCACCTATCTTCACTCGTGCAATGGTGGATTGAATGAAGAGATGGAAATCTAGTCTTTCTCTCTCCTCCCTCTCGCTCCCTTAAGGGGTTGTTCTTGTGTGCAAGAGAAAAATGAAGAATGGTGAAGGAAAGCTTATCCGGATGGAACTGGATTGCTTCCGGATCAATGTAGACATGAAGATTGCTGATTGTGAAGATGTTGGACATTGAATGTGGGCTGACCCACAGTCTCGTGGCAAAACCGAGATCCCGAGACATGAAGCCTAAGCGGTAATTCAATTTTTATGAAGAAAAAATGAGTTTTTATGCTATTCGATTGATGAAACATTGTTCCCATGGGCTGAATATGCATCATGATGTTGTTTGTTATGAGTTTTATCAGTTTATGCTCTGAAAATTGGAAAATAATAAGTGATATGGCTGAAATTAATGGTATAAAACCCGTAAAACATGTGTTTAAGGGGTAAAATGGGGGGTTTTTTGCAAAATAAATGGGAAATATGAGATATAATGCCAATAAAACCTGAAATTTTGCTGTCAAAGAACCTAAGGGCCACAGCCCACAATCAATCTTAATTTCTAGTCATTTTTTATTGAAGAAAATAGAGGAAAAATACCAAAAAATGGTGGAAAATGGGTTTTAAATGGGAGAAAATTAGGAAACGATAAAAAGAAAATTCTAGAAAAATCACATAAGTGTTTGTGCAATGTATAATGAAGGTAGAGCACGAGGTTGGCCTCGGTTTACCCTCATTTTTATGTTTTTGTCCGTATTTATTGCTTTCTCTATAAAGAAATACACATAAAACGACCTTTTCACCTATCAACGATTGCAAAACATTAAACAGTAGGGTGAGAGGGGAGTTTGAGCGTCAAAGTATAATCTTAAACCTGTTTTATGTGTTGCATCATGCCTATAGGATGTTGTTTTAAAATAAAAGGGAAAGGCAGCATGAGCGTAAGGCTCGATGTATTTTCTCTTTGCAATACATAAACGTTAGCATGGAAATCATGGAAAGATTGGTTTCGCACGATGCACAATGCCGATTTTCTTTTGTTTGTGCACTAAACCATTCACATTATGCACTATGCATGGTTCATGGTATCAAAGGAAAAGCTCCTGGATTGCATAGCAATTGTTTTCTTAGGACTTTGACCCATGATTGAGAGTGTGAGGTTATCCCTTGCCGTAGAATAGAGGGTCAGTTTCCTAAGGGACTGTAAAGTGAGGAAACATGGTACATCTCCTCGAAATACGAGAAATATAAAAGAGAGGAGTTTCTGTTCGATTGTGTTATATGTTGAGCAGCGCATCAAAGGGTCAATCCCTGTGATATAGGAGAGCTGCAGTGGGACTGCGGTGTTTCTACCGAGAGGTTGTCTCCATGTGTGTGATTGTGGCATTGCCAATGTGTATGGGTTCTCCCTCTGAGGAGCTTATGGAAAGGGAAACGTTGGACTATAAACTATAAACACATAGATTAGGCTTTAGGGTAGTTTGTCCTTTAGCAATAGATAGACGCTCCTAGTCCACGAGGCCGTGAGGGTGTATTTGTCTGTCATGAGTATGAGGTCCGGCTACTGCCATAGCCAGTGCCGGCCCATTTTATGTCCCATTAGTGATGCGTCTGCCGGGAGCTGCCTATAAGCGGCCGTTTTCGAATCTAGGGTTTCAAGGGACCTAAATTATCCATAAAATGGGATTTGTTCAAGGATGGAAAAACTTGGCTTTCCCCATACAAAACTTACTGATGGACTTAGTTCGTTATGTAGAGCATGAGTCCTCTGCAGAAGATAATTTATGTGATGAAAAGAGTAGCCCATTAGTGGTTACCCCATCCTCTAATACAATAGCATGGGCCGAGGTTCGCCTTGGTGTGGTCTCTACCCAATAGAAATCATGTTTAACCATCCATCAACCTAGAGGGCATGAAACAAGCATGTTGGAAACTAGGGTAGTTATGGCATCAGCAGGTCATCATGCTAAAGCCATAATGCTATGGGAAAGTGCACATGTACGATGGAATATGCTTGTGGTTGAAACATCCTGTGTAATGGGCCACCATGACGACATAGTAGGCATCACAAGGATGTTAGAAGCCCTAGTTGTCAAGGGAGAACCATTGTTCAAAAGGCACGGTTCCCAAGTTTTAAGAAGTGGTAATGATAAATCTGCTTTGGATAAGGACCAAAAGCTCTTATATAAACCCGTTATGGACTTTCTTTTTAAAGGGAAAGGTATGGAAGATCCTCTAAGAGGGGATCAAAATGACATGTTGAAATTTATAGGACTCCCTAGACCACTCAGTGATTTGGCAGAATGGGATGTCAATGAGGATATTAATCTCCCTACACCGAAAAGGGTGGGGATGGAAGAGGTTAAAGATCCTAAGAGACTGGACCCAAATCATGATGAATATGAAGATTTTAATGACCTGTGTTGATCCCAAAGGGGAGAACCAAATGTCCTCCTCTTTATAGGGATCTCCCAGTGTTTTATGGGTTGCCAAATGAGGATCTGATGCTTCATTTAAGAGAATATGGCCTAACTTGCATTGCAAGTGGGTTCGACGATATACATCGGATGCTCGTATTCCCAAGTACCCTAAAGAGAGAGGCAAGGAAATGGTATTGGAGCCTCCCAAGAGGGTCGATCAAATCATTTGAGGAGTCTTGTGATAGATTTCTAGATGAGTATGAAAAGAAGCTCCCTATGATCTAGGTCTTAGGGCAGCTTATCCCATGAGACCTCAGAAAATCACTGAACTCATTCGAGAGGTACTCTCCCCCTCCATCTCACCTCAAGAACTTTACTTTCAAGCCTGTTTCTCTTTCAACTACAACCTTGAAAGTTCTAAAGTGCTCAAACGCTTCACTCTTTTCCTTCATAAAATATACCCACACCTTTCTAGAACAATCATTAATGAATGTGACAAAGTATGAACTGCCTCCAAGAGATATATTTTGTGTAGGTCCCCAAATATCTGTATGCACAACATCAAGAATATTTTGCTTACATCTCTATCATGTGAAAAGGGTTGTCTTGCATGCTTATCAAACTGACATGCTTCGCATACCTTATGAAATTCTGCAATTCTAAATGTAGGAAAACCTGTAACCAACCCTTTGGAGTGCATTAATTTCAGCCTTTGTACATTTGCATGTCCAATGCATTTGTGCCAAATTCAATGTCTGCAACAACACCTTTTCCTTTAGCATACATAGCAGCATTCATAGTAGGAATTCCAGCATCCAAAGTAAACATACATTCAACTCTACTTTCCTTTGCAACCTGGTGCGCAGATCGGACGCAGATAGCTCACGTGGTGAATCCCGGAAGGTCCCCAAGAACAAAGTACTCTACTTTTTAGCACAAAAACCCATGTAAAAGCAAGCACGACATGAGGCAAGAGACAAATTGGATTCAATCTCCCCCATGCCTTGTGTGAGCACTTCACAAAGCATGTATTTAAGGTATATTTCCAATCTTCATGCTCAATAATAGCCCAATTACAAAAATATAACAAGCTTTTAGCTTTTGAGTTTGCTTTCTACCAAAAATAGGAAAATAAAGCTAATGGACGGTGCCCATAGTGTCTGGCACGCCCAATCTCAATGTCCAAATAGAAATAACATATCCAGGCGCATAAGCGCATACAAAATAATAATAAATAATCGATGTCTCAATAGACATAACAAAATATAGGCGTGGCGCCTATCAAAATCTAATCCAAAAGTTGAAAACCCGCTAGACTCCAATGCTTTCCTCCGCCACTGCTGCTATCTCTACACATCAACTGAAGCATTCACAATTGTTAGTAAAATAACACAATTAAACCGACAAAAGTGAATACCTAGCAGTCTTCAGCTACATAAATAAATCAATTGGTTAGAAATAAATCCTAACCTTAATTTATTACGAGTGCGCACTCTAAACTCATAAACGTTTATTAATTTAATATGCATTTTGCGGAATCACCCGCTATGGAATCACCCATGTACACACTAAATTAATGAAACACCCGAAAAGGATAGGCGTCCCCATCAACTTCTCGCACAAAGAATCCTCTTTGCGTATGAGCCCCGGTCATCTAAGTTTACGGAATCCACCGTAAAACCTCACGGAATCCACCGTGGAATATGCCTCCTGGCATCATACCCCCGGGCACTGGTGCGCAGATCGGACACAGATAGCTCACGTGGTGAATCCCGGAAGGTCCCCAAGAACAAAGTACTCTACTTTTTAGCACAAAAACCCATGTAAAAGCAAGCATGACATGAGGCAAGAGACAAATTGGATTCAATCTCCCCCATGCCTTGTGTGAGCGCTTCACAAAGCATGTATTTAATGTATATTTCCAATCTTCATGCTCAATAATAGCCCAATTACAAAAATATAACAAGCTTTTAGCTTTTGAGTTTGCTTTCTACCAAAAATAGGAAAATAAAGCTAATGGACGGTGCCCATAGTGTCTGGCACGCCCAATCTCAATGTCCAAATAGAAATAACATATCCAGGCGCATAAGCGCATACAAAATAATAATAAATAATCGATGTCTCAATAGACATAACAAAATATAGGCGTGGCGCCTATCAAAATCTAATCCAAAAGTCGAAAACCCGCTAGACTCCAATGCTTTCCTCCGCCACTGCTGCTATCTCTACACATCAACTGAAGCATTCACAATTGTTAGTAAAATAACACAATTAAACCGACAAAAGTGAAAGCCTAGCAGTCTTCAGCTACATAAATAAATCAACTGGTTAGAAATAAATCCTAACCTTAATTTATTACGAGTGCGCACTCTAAACTCATAAACGTTTATTAATTTAATATGCATTTTGCGGAATCACCCGCTATGGAATCACCCATGTACACACTAAATTAATGAAACGCCCGAAAAGGACAGGTGTCCCCATCAACTTCTCGCACAAAGAATCCTCTTTGCGTATGAGCCCCGGTCATCTAAGTTTACGGAATCCACCGTAAAACCTCACGGAATCCACCGTGGAATATGCCTCCTGGCATCACAACCAACCTGCACTTGTCATTGAAGTCTTCTACAAAGAAGCCCTTTGCATTAAATCTGACTTACAGCTTGCTCTACCATTTAACTGACTGACACTAAGTTCTTTGTAATAGATGGCACATGTAATACATCTGAAAGACTCTTTGTCTTACCATCATGCAAGGACAAGGGAACTTTTCCAATGTGTGAGATTGGGTGGCATGAATCATCACCCGTCTGCACATAACCTGTATTTTGCAAATCCTGCATCTCTCCAAACTCTTTTCAAGATGGTACTTGATCTTGAAGTTGAACTCTTGCAAGACTTCGATCCATCTTCTTTTCCTCATGTTGAGCTGGTGCAGCTCTGATACCATGTCAAGAATCGCGTGGTGGGGGGACTTGCTCAAGATGATGTGCCGAACACACACAGAATGCACAAGGAAAAGCTCACTCAAGAGACAAGAAGAGAGATGGAGGCCAAAACGTTTTCTTGCTGGTTTTTTCTTCTTCTTCCACACACTTTACAATATACAAAAAGTGTAGATAAGATACAACATAAAGGAAAGTGGCCTACTAAGTCAAACAATGCATAACTAACTACACTAGTCGACTGGCGCTATAATTATGCTAGCTGTAAATATGTGTAACAAACCTGAATATAATAAGTAATGAGTTAGTGGCCATGTGAGAGTCATAATGACCACCAACGTGCTAAGTGTAGATGTGTTGACCCATCTAACCAGGCGGTCCATCATTAATGTCCGCATGTGTTGAGCTTGTCATCTCAACAATTAGTACAGCTGTGCATGTCATAAACAGATCACCTTCTAGTGGTTTGGATTTCCAGGTTGCAGAAGAGGTATGGACTGGAAAACCTCCCTCTTCTGCCCATCTCCGTGTCTTTGGATGTGAGGCATTTTGCCATGTGTCCAGGGATAAGAGAAGTAAGCTGGATCCTAAGAGTATCAAATGCATTTTCCTTGGTTATGGGGATGCAGGTGAGATGGGTTACCATCTCTGGGATCCGCAGCCGGCACAGAAAGTCATCTGCAGTCATGATGTAGTCTTCTATGAAGACAAGATGCATCGGCATCCTGAGAGAGTTGTTGAGATCCGCATGGTCATATTTTAGGAGGAGCCAAGAGCTCCTGCACAGCCAGTTAGACAGCCTATAGCTACAGCAGATGCTCATGGTCAGGGTGTTGGACAGGCAGCTGGGCAGGCAGCAGAGCTTACTGTGAGACGGTCTACTACAAACAGACGTCCACCTTATATATTTCAGCCCTCGATGCATTATGTCTTGGTTACAGATGCAGGAGAGCCTTTCACTCATGATGAGGCTATGCGCAGGGGTGACAGTCACTCTTGGGAGAGGGCTATGCAGTCTGAGATAGACTCCTCGCATAAGAATGAGACTTGGGATTTGGTTTCCTTGCCTAAGGGCAAGAAGGCTTTGCCATGCAAGTGGGTGTACAAGCTGAAAAGTACCCCTGGACACCCAAGCCGGCATACAAGGCTAGATTGGTAGCAAAGGGTTTTAAGCAAGAGCATGGTGTGGACTTTGATGAGGTCTTTTCTCCTGTGGTTAAGATGATCACCCTGCGCTTAGTCTTGGCTTTGGTTGCTCAGCTTGACTTGGATTTATACTAGATGGATGTCAAGATGGCTTTCTTACATGGGCACTTGCATGATGAGATTTATATGGAGCAGCCTAAGGGCTTTGCAGAACCTGGCAGGGAGCACCTAGTGTGCAAATTGAAGAAAAGTCTTTATGGCTTGAAACAGGCACCTAGGGAGTGGTATCATAAGTTTGATGCCTTTATGCAGTCACAGGGCTATAATAAGAGTGCTATGGATCTGTGTCTTTACACGAAGAAAGCCCGTGATGGTTCTTTGTTGATTTTGGTACTCTATTTGGATGATATGCTGATAGTAGGGAAAGCTCATGATGAGCTAGATGCTCTTAAGGCTTAGCTCAAAAAGAGCTTTGAGATGAAAGATCTGGAACAGGCCTCTCACATATTGCAGCTATGGATGAAGAAATGAATGCCTTGCCTGAAAATAAAACATAGGATATTGTGCCATTGCTTGAAGGGAAAAAAACCATTGGCTGCAAATGGGTTTACAAAATCAAATGCAAGTCAAATGGCAGTGTGGAAAGGTACAAATCCAAGTTGGTTGCTGACTTGATTATGAGAAAACATTCAACCCTGTTGCCAAGATGGCAACCATATGCACTGTGATTGCTTTGGTTGTTGCTAGAGGCTAGAAATTACAACAGATGGACATGAAGAATGCATTTCTCAATTGTGACTTGGTAGAGGATGTCTATATGGGTCAATCGGAAGGGTATGTACACCCTGATTTTCAGCACTATGTATGTAGGCTGAAAAAAGCATTGTATGTGTTGAAGCAGGCTCCGAGAGCCTGGCATGCAAGGATCACTAACTACATGCAGAGCTTGGGATTTGCTATTGGTAGGGCTGATCACAGCCTATTTACAAAAAAGATTGACAATGGCTTGGTAGTGTTGGTCATATATATTGATGATTTGATAATCACTGGTGATTATGACTTGGGCATATAGCATGTAATGCAGATGCTGAAAAATGAATTTGACATGAAAAGCTTAGGTGATTTGAAGTATTTATTGGGCATTGATGTGGTTACAGCTGAAAATGGTTTATGGTTGATGCAGAAGCACTATGCCATGGAAATGTTGAAGAAGTATGGCATGGCTGAATGCAAACCACTAGGTACACCTCTTGATCAGAATGTAAAGTTAGACATGAGCATTGGGGCTGAAGTTGAGGATGTGACTATGTATAGGCAGATGGTTGGCAGTCTGATTTACTTGACCATCACTAGGCTTGATTTGAGCTATGTTGTAGGGCTCATAAGCCAGTTTATGCAAAAGCCTCGGAAGCTGCACTTGGATATGCGGTTAGACGCATTATGAGATATGTTAAGTCAACTATAGATTATGGGCTATTCTATGTGAGAGATAAGCCCTTGAAATTGGTTGGATACACGGATGCAGATTGGGCAGGATGCTCATATGACCGTAGATCTACGAGTGGCTATGATTTCGGGTTTAGAAGCGGAATGATTAGCTGGAGCAAGAAGAAGCAGCCTACGGTTGCTTTATCGAGTACTGAGGCAGAGTACAAGGGTTGGCAGCATGTGAGATTGCATGGCTACTCAAGCTTATGGTTGATTTGGATATACATGTAGATGCTTCAATGACTCTGCTATGTGACAATCTTAGTAGTATACTCCTATGAACCCAGTATACCATGCCAGGACAAAACACATTGAGGTACACTACCACTTCATCAGAGAGATGATTTTTGCAAGAAGAGTTGATCTCATGCGCATGTGAAGACTGATGAACAAGTTGCGGATACCTTTACCAAGTCTCTGGTGGGTAAAGATAAGTTCTGTGTTTTTAGATAGCTGCTTGGTGTACAGATATTGTCTTGAGCTTGAGGGGGAGTGTTAGACTTCAAGCTCATCCTTCTGTCTTTGGTATGACTGTACCCGACACTTGAGTTGTCTAGCTATACTACATGATACAAACATTAAATAAGTTGGTGCTTAGGACTTAGTTGTTTGGTGTGAATGGTCCTTGTGACCTTAGGTTGTAAACTATCTTGAGTTATGGAACATATATACAATGGAATATACGTGAGAGAGTAATAGGCTTTTCACTGTGTGTTAGCTTCAACCTCTCTCTCTAACTTTTATCAGGTGGTGTAGTGAGCTTACCTCGATGCCTGAACGAGTTGCCTCCTCCCTCAATCACACCGATAGATCCATGATTCTTGATGCAAACTCAAGCATCCTCAAGCCTCCACCTCCAAGATCCATCCTCCATAGACGTGTGTGAGTCAAGAAAAGAGAAGAAGAAGAGAGGAGATGGTGGAGAGCTTCACCTCCTTGATCCCTCACCCTCACACACTCACTCCCTCACACTCTCATACTCTCTCCCTCAAGCACACACAAGCAAGCAAAGAGAAGAGGAGAAGAGAAGAAGAAGAGTCTCTTGTTGCCACACACCAAAGAATAAGCTCTCATTCACTTTTTGAACTTTATATATATGTCCTAGAATCCCATGGGTACCCATCCCCTTTTCTGCATGACCGGCCATCGTGGCAAGGTCCTTTTTTCCATTCTCTTCTACTTGGCCCATTTCTTTAGTTTATGCCCGTCTACCCTTTTACAATTTGCACAAGAAGGAGCCTGGCACTCTTTTATAAAAATTTTGGGCACCTTTCACTTAAAAATGCGCTTTTTCCTTTAGCTTGATTTTAGAGGCCATCCTTGCGCCTTTGCTTGTTCACCATCCTTCTTCTTCCATCTCGAGCTAGGGTTAACATTGTTGAGAATCTGTCAATCACACCTTGTGTATGCCCCTTTGTATGGAACAGCTAGGTTAGGAAGATGCAGTTTATTCTAGGAAGAGAGACAGAATCCCATATGCACAGTGGATGAAATGTGCTACCAAGCAATCCTATATAATGATGTACTTGACTATCACTTTCATATGAAGATAATGCAATAGTACTTGTCTCTTTCTGTCAAGTCACTGTGTCATTGTCAGTCCTACACAAGATTGTGTTTATGAGTTCAAGTCTCAATCTTGAAACCTAATTCACTTGTGTAACAGTTGTCTTCTTTGTCAATGTCAAAATGAGTAGTATCTTCATCTTCCATCCACCATAGCTTCCGCCTTTGCCATGCTCTAGATCCCGCATTTCTAACATGGTATCAGAGCGCAGCTGAGCATGGCTTAGCATGTTTCAGGTCCTCTCTCTGCTCCCTCAGTCTCTCATGATCTCTATCCAGCTCAGCTCAAGTGTATGACTTCTTTTCTCAACTTCATCTTCAGCCAAGCTTGTGGCAGCCATAGCCAAACAGCACATAGCTCTGATTGAGCCCCTGGATCTCACACTACAAGCCGTTTCATCCCACGATTCCTTCTAGAAAAACGTTCCTCTACTCGTGGCGCAGCTTCCTATCACATCACAGTTCAACATTGCGCACATCAGACGGCAGCATTGCGGAAATTCGAGATTGCTGTCCATTCTGCGCCATATTCCGGTCATACAGTTCGCGCTGCCTCTGTGTGCTGTGATCTGGTCCGTGTGCATAGGGCAATTGAAGCTCATTACCCAAGCTTCCTTCCCATCAAGTATTATGCAAAATGGTTACGTCCACGAGCTGCACGAGCTGAAAAACCAGGCTGCACCTTGCAAACCCTAAAGGGAAGCCATAGCCCTTGAACCAAAGCTCATAAGCCTATTCAATTTCTCATTCCTTTGGGCTCAACCAATAATCTGCAACTCTGATCTACTCAGTGCCTCATTCAAATCAGCAAGGGAAGTGAGAAATCATAGCCATTTTTTCCAAGCTTCCATTTCACTTGATTTTCCTTATTGGCTTGAGTCAAGCTAAACCCTGCCACTTTGATTCACTGATTTGATTAGTCTCCAACAACATTTGTCCATCAAATCAAGGAGGGGAAATCTCTGAAGCATTGAAGCACTTAAAGACCATTGAAGATTTGAAGACCTCTCATAGACTTGAGTGACAGTAGCTTTTCAATCAACTGAAGGTTTTGCTACTCTGATCTACTCCAAAACTCAGTCTTCAGCAAGAAATCAAAACATCAAAATCAACAAGAAGAAGGTTCAAGAAGATCCAACATCAACATCAGGCTCATCAAGAACAGTATCTATTGATACTTATCAAGTGTTATTTGACACTATTCTTGTATCCTTTGATACACTTGAGTACAACACTCCTACTGATTTATCTCAGATTTGAAGCTGATTCTTGGTCATATCAATGAAAATCAGGAAGATTTCTATGTGGATACACTTCATGAAGAGTAACATGACTTGTGTTGCTTATTTACATGACATAGAAGATGTTCTTACTCTACTTGCAGAAGGAAATGGAGCTACCTACACCAAAGAGAAATCAATGAATCCATTTGAAGATTCTGAAGACATGTCTACCACTTTGCTTGAGGGGGACAACTGGAAGAGCAAACTCAAAAATGCTACAAGCAAAGTCAATAAAGGAGCAGACCAAGAAGATCATGAAGAAGAGAAGAAAGATAAGAAGATTTTCCATGATGCTGACAAAGAAATAGCATATGCTGAAAAAGACCACAAGGGCTTATCGGTCCTTGTCTCTCATTCTCTGTTTTAAAAGCATTGTACCTGCCTTAATGTTCCTTTCATAAGCTTTGTAAACTCCTCATGTAGCCTTGTACTACAGCCTCTGTACACTTTGTGAGGCCCCTGTTACAGCCTCTGGATGTCCACCATGTTTATGGTACCCACACTTAGCCTTTTCTGCGACAGCCTCTGGTGTTTTGCCATGTTTGTGGTATGCCCACACTTTGCAGGTACTGCTCTCACTAAAGCCTCTACACACTTTGTACTTTCAGGTTGTGATTGAGGAGGGGTGTTGAGAATCTGTCAATCACACCTTGTGTATGCCCCTTTGTATGGAACAGCTAGGTTAGGAAGATGCAGTTTATTCTAGGAAGAGAGACAGAATCCCATATGCACAGTGGATGAAATGTGCTACCAAGCAATCCTATATAATGATGTACTTGACTATCACTTTCATATGAAGATAATGCAATAGTACTTGTCTCTTTCTGTCAAGTCACTGTGTCATTGTCAGTCCTACACAAGATTGTGTTTATGAGTTCAAGTCTCAATCTTGAAACCTAATTCACTTGTGTAACAGTTGTCTTCTTTGTCAATGTCAACATGAGTAGTATCTTCATCTTCCATCCACCATAGCTTCCGCCTTTGCCATGCTCTAGATCCCGCATTTCTAACAAACATTACCCCCCTCCTAGTTTAGTGCCAATCACATGGCACTGATGTGGAGTGGTTGGTAGGAGGGATGGTTGTAACCAGGTGGCTTTTTTTGAATACAAGCCCTTGCGAGGGTTGGTGCTGGGTGGAGACCGGCCCTTAAAATTGGAGATGTATCATGTTGGACAGATCCCTACATGGAGAGAGGCTGATGAGCGAATCTAGCTTCAAAATTGAAAATGGTGTTAGATGGATCCATCTTTTGGTCCCTTGCACAGTTGCCTTCTCCTAGACTGTTCCAAATAAGCTTATTCATTCACTTTTTGACTAGGGCTACCTTGGTCCTGCCTCTATTCTATTTCGCCTACATGATGACATCATCGCATAAGATGGCCCCATTCTTAATTGAGTGCTGGTTCCAGGACACTTGCATTTTTGAGCTGGTGAAGGTTCAATGAGGAAGGGCGGATGTGTAAGTTGATGTTGATGGGGTCTCAAGGGAATTGGGCTTGGGAAAAAATGAATCACCCGATTGAGGTGGTGGACATTGAGGGCGTATTGCATGGATGATGGGGCCTTCGAAGCTAGTGGTTGGGGCCTTTGGTTGTACCTGAAAAGAAAAGAAGATGCACTACCTGGGGATGTCTACTATGTCGTGTGGTGCATTGTGCTTGTGCTAGTGGAACTCGAAGTTGGGTGAACCAAGCCTAGGTGTTATTCCTCACTTGAGGACCCAGTTTGTGCCTAAGGGAGGTGCAGTGCATGTAGCTTAGAGTGAGAGGTAGGCGAGTGTTACCTCCCTAGGTATGTCCTGCCCTTGATGTGCCCTAAGCGTGAAATAGGGGATCAAAATGAAACTAGGGGGTTAGGGATGGAGCCGGCCACGACCAAAGCCACCAGACGCACCTAGCTTGGGAACTCCTAGGTATAGTGACCATGGCCTATGTGGGGTAGACTATTGTTCGTTGTGTGATTTCTTCGCTTTTCATATTTGCTTTCTTTTTCTTTGTTGCTTTCTTTCTCTTTCATGTTCTTTTTCTTTTCTTTTATATTCTCTCTCTCTCTCTCTCTATATATATATATATTATTGGGCCACTCTTATAGTCCATTTTGAAGATGGATTCTCCTCATGCCCTGATCCTATATTCATTAGTACATGTAATTACCTGGCTACTTAGGATCCTACTAAATCTTGCCCCACAAACACAACCTTCGACCCCTTGTGTTTGATCCCAATGCCATAAAATAGTTGCGCCATGGCTCAACTAATAATGCACACTGCTTTTCTCCCCTCGTTTAGTTTATCCCTTCTAGAAGATATGAATGATAGACACTTTACACATTGCACTCATCCATTTTTCTCTACAATTACTCTTCTGCAAGTATCCCTTGAGGTTCAAGCGGACTTGCAGAAGAGTGATTGTAGAGAAAAATGGATGATTGCAATGTGTAAAGTGTCTATCATTCATATCTTCTAGAAGGGATAAACTAAACGAGGGGAGAAAAGCAGTGTGCATTATTAGTTGAGCCATGGCGCAACTATTTATGGCATTGGGATCAAACACAAGGGGTCGAAGGTTGTGTTCTTGTGGGGCAAGATTTTGCCTAAGTAGGATCCTAAGTAGCCCAAGGTAATTACATGTACTAATGAATATAGGATCAGGGCATGAGGAGAATCCATCTACAAAATGGACTATAGAGTCACCCAAATTTTCTAGGGTGAAGCTAAGGGCCACCCGTGCCTATTTCACTTTCTTTTTTCCTTGAGTGCGGCTCTTCTTTCTTTGGAGGTGTTTGGTCTTCTAGCCATGGTCGATAGAGGGAGGATATGGGACTAATTCCTATTCATGAGGTCCCATCTCGAAGCTCAATCCAGCCTCTTCCTATTGTCGAGCTTCCTATTGCGCCCCTTCGGTGAACCCTAATGCATCCACCTCTTGTGGGGTCAGGCTTGCTTGCAACAAATACTTTATTTGTTCTTCAGAGCTTAGGCAAACTCCCATTGGTTGCATTGACGTTTGCATACCTACCTTCAGGGCCCTACATGCAATCCCAAGCTTCTTCTTAATTGTCTCAACAGCCTCCCTTTCCTTTGGCTAAGTAACATAGAGTAGCGTATTGAGAAAGGCACATTGCTGGGCCTCAAAACTCATGTGGACGGTCGTTTCTCTTTCAGCCAATATTTTGTCTTGCTCCACTCGTTGCTCTTCTTTTAGCCAATATTTTGTCTTTCTCCACCTAAACTAGGCGGTGCGCCAAGGTTTTAACTCTTCTTTCGTTCTAATTGGCCCATTATTTTGCTCTCCTCTTCATGTCCTTGAGGCTTTTCCCCTACCTCTGAGCTAGCACTATCAGCCTATGTTCTTGATCTTCCATTTCTCCTCTTAGCTTCTACTGCTCTTCCTTTTCCAAGTCTGCCTCTTGTGTCAATTTTTCCACCTCTTTTTCATACATGTGTGCTCTTTCCTCTCTTAGTGCCTCCAGTTCTTCTATGGCTTTAGTGAACTTTTCCATTTTAGCGTCGTGCAGATCTTCATAGAGCCCCACAATCTCTTCATTGTGTCTTCGCACGCACCGTATGGCCTCAATTTATTCATCCAATCTTGCCTGCAATTCAACTTTTGTCTCCTCTTTAGCCTGCAGTTGCTCCTTCAACTCATTAACTTCCCTTTGGGATATGGCTATTTGGCGTATTTTCTCCAACTGGAATGCAGCCATGGCCTTTTTTTGGCTTCTAGCTCTACCACTGCAATTTTTTTCTCATCCTTGGAATTTTCTAGTTGAGAGAGAAGCTCTTTGACATATTCATTATACTCTGCAGGTGGCCTCTCTATTGTTTGCAGGGATGGAGGTTGTGGAGGATGCCACCTTTTGCCTCTTCAAGTCTTGCCTAGACTCAACATCTGACTTCTATTTCCGGTTTTTTGGTTCCTGCCAGGGGTCCCTTCTCTTGCTCCTTGGCTTATTTCTTTATTCACGAAGTATTGGACCCAAGCCATTAGGTTGTTGGCGTCTACCTGTGTTGTAGGACTAGGTGTGGATATGGAGATGGTAGTGGCAGGCACCAGGAGAGTAAGAATGGGGGTGATTGGGGCCTTGCCCTTGCCTTCTTGCACTACAGGTGGCACGAGTTCTGGCACTTGGGCACTTGAGCTCAGCCCTTCATTTCTAAGTGGGCTCATGGGGTGGGCACTAACTCGCCCTGCCTAGATTATCATGCTCAATGGACCTGTGTGTTGTAAGGGCTATGTCTTCCTCCTCCTTTCTTCTCAACTCCTCCTCCTCTTCTTGCTTTCTCTTTCTTTCCTCCTCAGCCTTTTTGGAATCCCTGTGAGCCTTTTGTAAGTCCTATTAAGGCTTGGATTCTGTCATCTATTTAGTACTATTTCATACCTTAGTACTTGTATGCATTTAGGTTTATGGGATTTTGCATGCATAAAGTGACTTTAGCTTTCATATGATGTTTCACCTGAAAGGCAAATGTAGGTCAAAAATGTGAGGAAGTTGTATTCGTGGAGATCCTATATATGAGGAATGAGAGATTCTTCAAGTAGAGTGTGTAGATGATTGATTCTATCTACTTGTGTCTGTAGCTTGAATATTAATGATGTCTAGTTCAAGTTATTTCATCAAGAATGGTCATGTTGATAGTAAATTTTGTTATATCTTTTTGGACAGAAATTCTGCATTCATGAATATGACATGTATTTCATGTTTGAGTATGTTTCCTGAATATTCTGTGCATATAATGGCTACAAATTTGTTCAAGAAGTTTCTTACAGTATTAGGGTTATTTCAAGCATGCTAGTGTGTCTTGTGTTTCTGTTGTGGTCTTGAGAGGCCAAAACACTTTGGCGATCCTGCCAGTTTCATGGGAAAAGTTCTCATGATTTAGGCTTTCCTAGGAAGAAAGAAAGGGATATTGTTTGCCAATGAAGCAAGAAATTGTTAGGGTCAGCTTGTGAATGAGGACAGTACTAGCAGTTATGTAATTGCTAATCGATCTTTTCCAAGAAGATGTGGGAGATATGGTTTCTTTTTCTTAATGGAAAATGTAGCAAAGTTTTTCAAAAATTCAAGGCGTTTTGGATCTTCATGCATTTTTTTACACTTCTACAAGTTGCAGGCATCACATCATCTCTGCATAAGACACATCCTGCACTCACGTTGTTTGAAGGAGGACATTTTGAAGTTCTTATTCTTGAAAATTTTGATCTCTTCAAAAATTTTCAATGTTGTGGATTCAAGGTAGATTGTTTAGGTTTCATCTTCCAATTTGAAGTTCTTGCTTCTAATTCGGGTTGAAATTTTCATATCTCTAATCATTTTGAGAGTTTCAAGATGAAGCCATCATATCAGGATTTTAGGATGGCATATTCGTAAAGAAAGGCGGTCATGAAGTTCAAGGATTATCTAATCTGCAATTTTAGGATAACATATTGCTGTGAACAATTATGCTGTGTACTATATGTTTGTATGTCATTCTTGCAAATCAAGTGTTGTTTGTATCTTATCTCAATTCAAGAAATAAAGGGGCTCTAATATTCAAGGTAGTGTGTTTTTTCCAGTCAATTATGATGTCTCTAGGAAGTCTAGCAAAATAGAAATGGTAACCTAAAATATAGAAAGCACCATCAATAGCTTAAATTGTAGGAATTTCAAATAGTTACTTGGATTGCAAGAATTTCAGGAAGTTACCTGAATTGCAAGAATTTCAAGCAGTTACCTGAATTGCAAGAATTCCAAGTAGTTACCTGAACTGCAAGAATTTTAGGTAGTTACCTAAACTCTCACCTGAACTATACGAATTTAAGGTAGTTATCTGAACTATAGGAATTTCATACTGGTTACTTGAATTGTAGGATGGAAATGACAAGCATAACCTGAATTGTAGGAAACATGGGAGGAAGCTTGATAAAACTAACAGATCTAGCCAATAAAGGAGTTTTCAAGCATTTTTCAAGAATAACTTGAATATCATAGGCTCAAGATCTACTGCTCCATCATTGCCGAAGTTAGAAGGTTGGCTCAAAGAAAAGCAAGTTCTTTTCAAGCTTTAGATATGCTTCATTATGGGTAAATCCAAGAAGAAGGAAAAGAGATGTAAAGTATGCTTTGAGCATGGACATACTTCAAAGTGATGTCCATACGTTCATGAGTCTTGTGAAAGAGGGAAGTCTTGTAAGTATTTCTGCATGGTTGATCTGTGTAAGCAATTTAATGGTATGCCCAAGAAGTTCTCTTCAGGTTTAGGTTCAAGACTGGATAAAGCATGGGAAAAGTTGACTTCTTTTGAGACTATACTTGATGATGTTTATGAATGGCATTATGATCATGAAGGCTAGAAGGTTAAGTCTTGCTCAAGTTTGAAGCAAGTTCAGAGATTGCTTAGAGCAGTTGAGAAACTCAAGGAGACGTACTATGATATTTTGGATTCGGATCAGGATTCAAGTTCAAGTGATGATGATGATTGCTACTCTTTACCTATGGTTTTGCCAAAGATTGAGGCAGAGGGAGTGAGAGAGAACAAGAGCCAAAGTAGCCAAGAATCCTCGAGTACCCCAAACCCAACACAGGAGCTTACCAATGGGAGAGTGGAGCATCAAACACTTTACATCGATAATTTGAAGGTATTTTCCATACTTTTGAGTCTTGCCAACTCTTATAATCAATCTCAAATATGTTTTTACTGAATAAGAAAGAAGTGATAAAGTTATCATCAAGGAAGAATATCAGTTGCATATTCAAGAAGATGATGTTGTCAATGTTGCTGAAGCTACAGTGCTCTGCTATGCTACCGTGTTATCTAGCAATCGCTTCATCATCAGAAACTCGCTTAGTATGAGGTCTCCTTCTAGCTCTCTCTCGCTCTCTATCTGATTTCTATCTACTAGGGTTAGCACTCTATGGATCTCTTGCATTACCATACTCTGGTGTAAGCTCCTAGTTTGTTGATCCTGGTTGTACACGACTATGCCTTGTAGAGCTTTGCATGCTAGCTTCCTCTCCTCCTCAAGATTCGCTATGATGTCCTCTGTAGATCTAACGTGGTGTTCCAATCGTGTTTGAGCATCATATTTTCTCACTATCTGTTGGATTGCCTTAAGAAAGTCTCCTAGGTCAAGTTCTTTGTTGCTTCTATGGCACAAGCTGCCCTCTTCCATGTCTAAGATTTCTTTTTCTGCCAAGTTGTCAATCAAGTTGATGAGGTCGAGTAGATCCACTTCCCTGATAGTATCGATCCTTGCTGCGTCCCGCTTTTCATTTGTATTCTGTGCTTAGTTCTACTTTTGGGGATTCAATCACCCATCTATGTCTTGGGATCTTCTCTTACTAGTGGGTTCCTTCAAGTTTTTATGTTAGATTGAGTTCCTTGTTAATTACAAACAGTCCTCAACTTACCCTCACTCTACATGTGTAGGCGTACTCTTTTCCATGCACTGTGCGCAATCAAACTTTCAGCTCTTTCCAAGTGGACCTCAAGTGCTGGAAAACAATACGAGTGTGAAGACAAGATGACTATTTAGCTTCCACACTCTCGCTTGTGCTTGTGGCCTAATGGGGCACTAAGCTTGGTTCCTAGCCTCCTTGCTGCTCGTTAGGGTTTGCGCTATGTCGTTCAGCTTGTTCAGGGTCAAATTGGGGTCTTACAATTAGCCTACAAGACTAAGCACGTCAAGGTTGTGGAAATGTGCTACCACACGATTCTTGGCTGTTCGGCCAAAATTTCTAATCATGTAACTGTCTATAAGGCATTCGGTGAGTTCTTCTAGTGTGGGTCACACTCTTCATTGGTCGGGGTTTGTCAAATTTCTAGATTTCCTCTCTCAAGCTGTGTCCGATTTAACAGAGTCCAATTTTGAAAATCGGACATCTGATTTACCAGTGTCCGATTCTAGGAATCGCATAGGAGTGCTCAATTCGATTCTATGGTCCAATTGTCACAATCGGACAAGGTGTGTCTGATTTCCTCTTGTTCGATCCTCGGAATCAGATAGGGGTGGGATGGCTGAGCGGTGACATGGCAGGTCTGATCCTAAGTGTTTGATTTTCTAAATCGGACAAGGTCTTTGGTCCGAGCGTCTGATTCTTGGAATCAGACACTAGAAAGCCCATCCGATTCCACCGGTCAAAACACATGTCAACTAAAATTTGACAAAAATCTCCACACTCAAGCTACGATGACCTACAAGACCTTCCACAATTCAGTTAAGGGTGTAGGCCAAGGGTCTCATATACCTGAATCTCGCAGAAAACTCCGGCATGCTCCGATTGATCCTATAAGTTCGTGGCCTACAAGCTCTATCTCCTTCTCTCTCTCTCTCTCTCTCTCTCTCTCTCTCTCTCTCTCTCTCTCTCTCTCTCTCTCTCTCTCTCTCTCTCTCTCTCTCTCTCTCTCTCTCTCTCTGGGCATAACCTTAATCTTCCCGACCACTCCCCTTGTGATTCCAACACATCTAAGCACTCCTTTTTTCCATTGTTTCCCTGTTTGTGCCCTATTCAGGCTTGTTTTATAGCAGTGAACCCTAAGCTTTCTACTCCGATTTCTTGATCCTATCCTATTCTAAATGCAAAAAAATAAAAAGCAAAGTACTGAAATGATTTCTCCTATTCAACTAATCATCAAAAACCAAAAATACTTACTTATAGCATAGATTAAAAAGCTCGAAACCTCCTAATCTCAAGCTTTGATTCGGGGATGAAACCCTTACTTTGATGCTCAATTCGAAGCACGCAAGTGCTCAAGCTTGAATCCGTTGGTCCAACGGAACCAAAATGTAAGGAGCTCATGCTCAATTGCTAAGACCCACGGACTGCTTATTCGTTCAAGTGTTTCAAGTGAGCACCTATGGCTACTCTCACCTAGCTGACATGCCTTTGATCTTTGCGATTTGAGGGGTATGAAGATTTTCGATTATGGTTGGGATTTGAAGAATTTGGAGGATGATGTATTTTTCTTATACCGGGGTGTAGTGAGGTTACCTCGATGCCCGAACCAGTTGCCTCCTCCCTCAAGCACACCGATAGCTCCACGATTCTTGATGCAAGCTCAAGCATCCTCAAGCCTCCACCTCCAAGCTCCATCCTCCATAGCCGCGCACGAGGCAAGAGAAGAGAAGAAAAGAGAAGAAGAAGAGAGGAGATGGTGGAAAGCTTCACCTCCTTGATCCCTCACCCTCACACACTCACTCCCTCATACTCTCACACTTCCTCCCTCAAGAACACACAAGCAAGCAAAGAGAATAGGGAAAGAGAAGAAGAAGAGTCTCTTGTTGCCATCTCTTATTGCCACATACCAAAGAATGAGCTTTCATTCACTTTTGGAACTTTATATACATGCCCTAAAATCCCATGGGTACCCATCTCCTTTTTTACATATGTATATCATCTACATCACCTATGTTCAAGGCTTATTTATAAATATCCTTATCTATAGATTTTTTTCTAAATAAAACATAATCCTTTTCTATTCAATCTGTAAATAACCCCTGTATATTACACTTTTCTATATGTAAAAAATGTATGAAAATGGTATTTTAAAAATACCTTATTTTGAACCCGCGTGATGCACACATATATTCATGAGTAACTTATCTGAGATTGTGGCAAGGTCCTTTTTCCCATTCCCTTCTACTTGGCCCATTTCTTTAGTTCATGCCCGTCTACCCTTTTACAATTTGCACAAGAGGGAGTCTGGTGCTCTTTTACAAAAATTTTGGGGCACCTTTCACTTAAAATTACACTTTTGTCTTTAGCTTGATTTTAGAGGCCATCCTTGCCCCTTTTCTTGTGTCCTACTTCTTTCGTCTCAAGTTGGGGTTAATAACGGTCTATCATTAATGTTCATATGTATTGAGCTTGCCATCTCAAGCATCCCCCTCAAGCTCAAATGTATCTCTGTAACCCCAAGTAAGCTTCTAAACTTTTGAAGCTTCCTAACACCCAATACCTTGGTGAAAATGCCAGCTATCTAATCACGTGTGGTGCTGACATATACCAAGTCAATCTCTCCTACAAGTACCTTTTCTCTCACAAAGTGGTAGTGCATCTCAATGTGTTTAGCATGGAACACTGAGTTTCTAGCTTGTTGTATGCTACTCATGTTGTCACAATGAATGACAATTGGACCATTTTTGTGCACATCCAAATCATTCAATAACTTTTGCAGCCGTACCACCTCACATGCTGCCATAGCAACACCTCTATACTTAACCTCTATACTCAATAAAGCAGCTGTAGATTACTTTTTGCTACTCCATGTAATTGTTACACTACCAAGGGAAAGCATGAATCCACTAGTAGATCTTCTGTCTGACATGCTACAAGCTCAATCTACATTTGTGTATCCAAACACCTAGATATCCTTACCTATCTCATAAAAAATTCCATAATGTAAAGTAGACTTCACATACCTCAATATGTGTCTAACTAAATCCAAATGAGGCTTTTTAAACATCCGCATAAACTAACTAACAAGGCTAACAACATAGCTTAAGTCGTCGGCCTTGTGATACTCATGTAAATCAGACGACTCCCTCTAGTATCCTCCTAAACATAGTAGGGTCTTCTATCTCATCCCCAATGTCAACACTCAACTTCACATTTTACTCCAATGGCACTAAAAGAGGATTACATGTTGTCATACCATACTTGGATAACATATCCAAGCCATATTGACTTTGGGATAGCCATATACCATCATCACATATTATCACCTCAATACCAAGAAAGTATCTCAGCTCACCCAAATCCTTCATCTCTAACTTCTTGTTCAAAAAGTCATTAACTTTAGCAATCCCATTATCACTATCACCTGTAATAATCAAGTCATCCATATAGGTGACTATGATAACCGAACCTACATCTCCCTTTCTCACATAAAGTGAGTGATCATTAGCATCAGAAATATAAAAGCCAACATTGACAAGATACTCTCTGGTCTTGTCAGACCATGCTCCAGCTGCTTACTTCAGTCCATAGAGCATCTTCTTTTCCCTGCACATAGATGTGGGATGGTCTAAATTCTCATAACGTGCTACGTATTCCATATGCACCTCTTCTTGCAATTCACCACATAATTCACCATATAAGAAGGCATTCTTATCATCCATTTGCTATAAAATCTAACCTTCGATTGTTATTGCTACCAAAGCAGTCATACGTCCAATAGTTGCCATCCTAGCAACTAGACTGAATGTCTCGTCATAATCTATGCTATATGTTTGAGCATAGCCTTTTGCAACCAGCACAGCCTTATACTTGCTAACTAAACCATCTACATTATGCTTGATTTTGTAGACCCACTTATAGCCAATAGCTTTTTGATACCAAATCCCAAGTCTTATTGTGGCTTCTAATACAACTATCTTCTTATCCACTATTGCATCCTAATGAGCATTACCAATAGACTCCTCAAAATAAATAGGCTCAACATCCTCAACTATCTTCACCATATAAGCATAATGGTGAGCTGCATAGCCTTTAAAACCAAATCTTTTAACAGGGTATCTGACACCCTACTAGATCTTGTTGAGATATCAAGCTCCACTCGCGATATGCCAGGGTGACTGTTGTGCATTTATGTCACCGACTTGGTAGCTGTAGATGCGGTTGGTACACCGCCCATGAATAATAGCTAGATGATAGCTATCCTTATCTACTCTAGTTCGTGGCTCAGTTAGTATGCCACCTTAGTTAGTTGAGTTTGGTTTGAGATCCATATATAGGGTTCTTCTATTTCTATGTACTTGAGTTCTTTTTTGCTTACACAACTAAGAAGAGGAAAACTGTTTTCAGCCTCCACCTTTGTGTGTATTCCCCCATTGTGCAAGCAAGAAAGCTACAAGTGAGACTCCTTCCTTCTCTCCCACAATCTTGACATGGTATCAGAGCCTTATTCGTGGTAAGGAGCTCAAGGAAGCAAACCAAGTTCGCGGTGTTCTGGTAAGAGGACCAGTGTTGCTTTCATTTTTCTATTTTGGGAGCAAGTCTTTGTAGGTAGCACAGTCGGAAAGTGCAAGAGTGCATTGTCTCAGATTGAGACACCTTTCGCGGTGTAGCAAGAGGGCAGTATATGCTATGGGCAGGGGCTTTAGCCTTCGGTTGCTCTGTTTTTTTTATTTGAGGCCATTTTGGGGCCTGTTTTGGAGGCGGAAGTTTTTTGCACGCACTTAGGAAAAGGCCCTGTTTTATGCTGTGCGACCAGTGTTCTACAGGTCGGTGAAAAGTTACTGTAGAAATTGCATCGTATGCCTGTGTGCAGAGACATTGGGAGTTACAGAATCATCCTTGTTGCCTATTGATGCAAAATCGTCACTAACAAGTGACTATGTGGTCAAATACCACTTTCGTCAGTTTTGAAGATTTGCCCTTGTGAGGCTGAAGCTGTGTTTTTTGCAGTGACAGAATTTTTTGCAGTGTTCTGTAATGGCGTCTGATTCTCTTTCACAGATTGTCACTGAAAAGCTTGACAAGAACAACTTCCAAGCATGGAAGTTTAGAATGACGAATTTCCTTATGGGAAAAGGATATTGGGAATTCATTGCAGGAAATGAAGAAGAACCAGTTCTTCCTGATGTTCCCAATCAACAGCAAATGCAGGTATTTAAAGGATGGCATGAGAGAGCCAGAAAGTTATGTACTGGCTATCTATCAGTATTTCAGACTCTATGATTGTGCATATTCAGGATGCAGGTACGCCAAAGGAGGCATGGGATACTTTGTCAAAAATGTATAGCACAAATACGCAAGCCAGGAAAATGCAGCTCAAGCAAGAGTTGCACAATGTGCAAAGAGAAAGTATGAGCATCAATGACTACCACATGAACGTGAAGAAGATTGCAGATGCACTTGCTTCCATTGGGTCGCCAGTGGAAGATGATGATTTAGTTTCTATGACCTTGAATGGTCTAGGAAAGGATTATGCATAGTTTCGAACATCCATTTCCGTCCGTGAAAGATTTCCTGATTTTGAGGAGTTGATTGCTCTTCTAATTTCTGGTGGTGCATCTTCTTTAGGAGGAACTTCAAAAGAAACTGTCTTCTACTCAAATGCTAGAAGAGGTAGAGGCAGAGGTAGAGTAGGCCGATCTGGAGGCCATGGTAGAAATCAGAATATGCAGCAAACTCAAGAAAACCAGTCCTATGGAGGAAACATGGTAAATCTAGAGGCAGGGGGAGCCAAAGAGGTCATGGTGGATGGCAAAGAGGCCAAAATGCAAACAGCAATGTTGAATGCTACTACTGTGGTAAAATGGGTCATATGGCTAAAGACTACTATAAAAAGCAGAATAACATCATGAATGGAAAATTGGAACAAGGGAATTATGCATCTTCTAGTAGACAGGGTGATGACATAAATGAGCATTTGTTTATGGTATAGCACATGACCAATTCTGTGACAAGTGCAGAAGAAAGCAATGATGTGTGGTATATTGACTCAGGTGCATCAAACCACATGACAAGTCATGCAGAATGGATGCAGGATGCAAGGAAAATGGAAAAACTAGGATTTGTAGAGACTGGTGATGATACTGCACATCCTATTATGCAGATTGAAAAATTTCCTTTGTCTATGCAGGATTGGAAAAAAAAATACTTGTTGGATGTATTTCTTGTCCCGAATATCACCAAGAACCTGGTTTCTGTTGGTCAAATGGTTGAGCAGGGCTTGCATGTTAGATTTAATTCTCATGGATGCTTTGTTGAGGATATGAAAAATAAAGGTCGCTTGATAGCAAAAGGGAAGAAGAAGGGCAGAATGTTTACGTTGGATGCAGACATGCCTGAATTGAGTGCAGCAATGTTTGCACATGGGACCGGTGTAATTGCAGATATTGATATCTGGCATAAACGCATTGGTCATGTTAATGTACAACGACTTAAATCAATGCAAGCTCAAAATATTATTGCAGGATTGCCTAAATTCAAGGTTGCAGAAATGCATAAGGTATGTGAAGCCTGTTAGTTTGGAAAACAGGCAAGGAAACCATTTCCTAGACATGTTCAAGAGAGTAAGAAGCCATTGGAATTAATCCACTCTGATGTGTGGACTACTAAAGCTGCATCTCTTGGAGGCTGTCATTATTTTGTCACTTTTATTGATGACTATAGCAGAAAAGTTTGGGTGTATTTTATGAAAAAGAAAAGTGAAGTATTTGGGCATTTCAAAACTCTTAAAGCTATGGTTGAAAAAGAAACATGCCTGCAAATAAAATGCCTAAGGTCAGATGGAGGGGGAGAGTACCTCTCAAATGAGTTTGCAAGGTTCCTGCAGGAGCATGGCATAAAGCAGCAATATTCATGCAGTCATACCCCACAACAAAATGTAATTGCAGAAAGGAAAAACAGGCATATTGGAGAGGTATCTCATGCCATGCTCAATGAAAAATACTTGCTAGATTTTTACTAGGCTGAAGCAGTTGCTACAGCAGTCTACATAATGAACAGGACTCCCACTGCAGCAATACATGGGATGACTCTAGAGGAGAGGTATACTGGTAGAAAACTAGATATCTCTCATTTGAAGATTTTTGGTTGCATTGCCTATGTTCATGTGCCAGATGAGTTGAGATCCAAGTTGGATCCAAAAGCTGAGAAGTGCATCTTTATTGGTTACTCTCTACAGCAAAAAGGGTATAGATGCTATAACCCTTCTACTCGTAAGTTTACAGTGAGCAAAGATATTGTTTTTAATGAGATGAGTAGCTGGTATAAACCAGTAAATGTGATTGATGATGTAAATACACAAAATGGTAATGCTGCACAGAATTCACAACAGCAGTCACAAAATATTAGTGGACCTGGAGGGTCCTCTAGCAGTGGTTCACATTCTTCACCATGGAGGACAGGCAGATTAAGATCAGGAGAATCTCCTCAAAACAATGCAGATAGTGGTATGCAGGTTTCACGAAAAGGAAAAGAGAAGGTAGATCAGCCCATGTTTGATGTGAATGCATGTCACTCTTATGTGGATGGTGAATCCAGTGGCTCAGAACAGAGCATTGATAATGAGTTGGGTATTCCTTCTATTGTTACACCTGGAGTAAGGAAGACCAGGGATGTTTTGAGAGTACCTAGGAGTGAACCTACTTTGCGCACGTCTACCAGAGTTAGGTATCCTATGGATAGGCTGAAATATGATGGATTTACAGCCATTCACTATGCCTATATGGTCAAAGTGATATAGGAACCAGAACCCACTTCTTTTGAGCAAGCCATGGGAAAAGAAAAATGAGAGAAAGCCATTGGATAAAGAAATGGATGCCTTGGAAGCAAATGCTACATGGGAATTGGTACCTTTGCCTAAAGATAAGAATGCAATTGGTTGTAAGTGGGTTTATAAGGTGAAGCACAATGCAGATGGTTTTGTGAATAGATACAAGGCAAGATTAGTAGTCAAGGGGTATGCATAAACATATGGCATTGATTATGAAGAAACATTCAGTCCAGTTACAAGGATGGCAACCGTAAGAGCACTCATTGCTATGCTGCATCAAAGGAATGGTCTTTACATCAGATGGATGTAAAGAATGCCTTCTTGCATGGTGATTTGTAAGAAGAGGTATGTATGGAGCAGCCACCAGGTTATGTGCATGTTGTTCATCCTGAGTTTGTTTGCAGGTTGAAGAAAGCCTTGTATGGCTTGAAGCAAGCACCTAGAGCATGGTCTGACAAGATAGGATAGTATCTTGTTACTATTGGCTTTCAGATTTCCAACGCAGATTTCTCACTTTATGTGAGAAAAACAGAGAAAGGTATTATGTTACTTGTCATTTATGTTGATGATTTGATTATGACAGGTGACAGTGATGAAGATATCCTTCATGTGAAAATGCTATTGAAGCAGAAGTTTGAGATGAAGGATTTGGGAGAGCTGCATTGTTTCTTGGGCATTGAGGTGATTAGATCACCAAGTGGGATATGGCTCTTGCAGAGGCAGTATGGATTGGACATGCTGTCCAAATATGGGATGACAGGCTGTAAGCCTATTTCAGTTCCTTTGGAGTAGAATGTGAAGCTGAGCGCAGATGCAGGTGAGCTTCTGGAAGACCCTACTATGTACAGGCCCATAGTAGGAAGTTTGATTTATATGACTATTACCATGCCAGATTTGAGCTATGCTGTTGGATTGGTAAGTCAGTTTATGCAGACTCCAAGGAAACCGCATTTGGATGCGGCTAAACACAGTCCACATTGCAATATGGACTACTTTATGAGACTGGGGTTCAAATATAGTTGCATGGATACACTGATGCTGATTGGGCTGGTAGTATTTCTGATAGACGATCTACCAATGGATATGTGTTCTCTTTTGGGAGTGCTGCAGTCACTTAGAGCAGCAAGAAACAGCCTACAGTTGCCTCGTCGAGCACTGAGGCTGAGTATAAGGGTGCAGCAATGGCTGCATGTGAGGTAGCTTGGTTGCATAAGCTACTTTATGATATGCATCAGCCTACAAATGGGCCAATTGTCATTTATTGTGACAACATGAGTAGTATGCACTTGGCAAATAACCCAATCTATCATGCTAGAACAAAGCACATTGAGGTGCATTATCACTATGTGTGGGAGAGGGTTTTACTAGGTCTTATTGATCTAGTTTATGTCAGCACAGAGGATCAGGTAGCTGACATATTTACGAAGGCATTGGGCACAGAGAAGCTGCGCAAGTTCAGAGACTTGCTTGGTGTGCAGGAATTGGGATTGAGCTTGAGGGGGAGTGTTGAGATATCGAGCTCCACTCGTGATATGCCAAGGTGACCGTTGTGCATTTATGTCACCGACTTGGTAGTTGTGGATGGGGTTGGTACACCGCCCATGAATAATAGCTAGATGACAGCTATCCTTATCTACTCTAGTTCGTGGCTCAGTTAGTATGCCACCTTAGTTAGTTGAGTTTGGTTTGAGACCCATATATAGGGTTCTTCTATTTCTACGTACTTGAGTTCTTTTTGGCTTACACAACTAAGAAGAGGAAAATTGTTTTCAGCCTCCATCTTTGTGTGTATTCCCCCATTGTGCAAGCAAGAAAGCTACAAGTGAGACTCCTTCCTTCTCTCCCACAATCTTGACAGATCCATATACCACTTAATCACTCAGTGGAGCCTTTATATTACTATATGCTCTCTGTACACCTAGTGTCTTGAGACTAAAGGAATGGCAAGCTCATCATCAAAACTCTTTGAACCACTAGAATCTCCATCAAATCCCAAATGACTAGTAGATGCATCATTATCATCCAACACTTTCTTCTTTCCTTTGTCTTTCCCCGCAACACTTGTAGATCCACTTGAAGATGTGGGGCTACTCCTTAGCCTTTAGACCAAGGGCTAACTCTAGGTGTAGTACTAGATCATGTTTCTAATCTACTAATGCTCTATTATTCTTGCTTTTATTTCTACATATAGCTATCATGATCATTAGCATCATCTAATACATCACCAGTAGATGCATACCAACTACTCATCTCATCAAAAATAACGTCCCTACTCACTCTGAACTCACATGTGAGATAGGGTTATAAAAACTATATCATTTCTACTCTAAGAAGTATCCAATCAAAATAAATTTTTTAGTATTTGGATCAAGCTTCTTTTGCAACTCATCTAGCACATGGACATATGAAATATAGCCAAATACTTTCAAGTATGACACATCGGGCTTCTTGTCTATAAAGCATTCTTTGGGGGTCATCCCCCCATGAACTATAGTTATGGGATTTCTATTCATAATATAGACAAATTATGAATAGTTTCAGACCAAAAAAAATTGGCATATTCTTTTCAGCCTATCAATGCCTGTGTAACTTCTGCAATATGTCTATTTTTTCTTTCTACAACCCCATTTTGTTGTGGGGTATACTTGCAAGTAAATTGTCTATTTATCCCATGAGATCTCAAGAAGCCACTAAACTCATTTGAGAGGTACTCTCCCCCTCCATTTGATCTCAAGCACTTAACTTTTAAACATGTTTTTGTTTCAATAGCCAACTTGAAAGATTTGAAGTGCTCAAATACATCTTTCATACTTCCTTGAACAATCATCAATAAACGTGAAAAAGTATTTGCTACCACCAAGATATACATTCTGTATAGGCCTCCAAATATATGTATACATAACATCAAGTACATTTCTGCTCACATCTCTGTCATGCGAAAAGGGTTGTCTTTCCTGCTTACCAAATTGGCATGCTTTACACACTTTATGAAATTCTGCAACTCTCAAAGCAAGCAAACCTGTAACCAATCCTTTGGATTGCATTAATTTTAGCTTGTACACATTTGCATGTCCAATATGTTTGTGAAATATTTCAATTCTGTAAACTCCTTTTCCTTTAGCATACATAGCAGCATTCAATGCAGGAATTTTAGCATCTAAAGTGAACATGCAGCTAGCTCTACTTCCTTTTGTGACCGACCTACACTTATCAGTAAAGTCTTCTACGAAATAACCTTTTGCATTAAATCGAACCTGCAACCCTTGCTCTTCCATTTGGCCAACTGACACTAAATTATTTGTGATTGATAGCACATGTAATATATATGTCAGACTCCTCATCTGGCCATCATGCAAGAACCAAGGAACCTTTTCAATGTGTAAAATTAGGTGGCATGAATCATCACCCATCTACACAACCCAGATTTTGTGTCCTACATCTCTTCAAACCATTCAACATGATTGGTCATATATTTGGATACACCTGAATCAACATATCATACATCATCATGTGTCCCCTTTCCTGTAACAACATTCATCATATGCTGCATAACAAACAAATACTCATTTTTTTCTTCATTCTGTCATGAAGATGATGCATAGTTTCCTTGTTGCAATTTATTACTATGAATATCATCCTTCTTAATATAACAATTGGCTACAATATGGCCTATTTTGCCACAATAATGATAAATAATAGCAAAATTTTTAAAACCCCTATTCTCCCATCCTCCTCCTCCTCTCTAGAGCTCCTCTACCTTTAAAGTTTCCATAGCCTCCTGAAACTTACATTTCACTAGATTGCTTATTTAACTTATTTTGCTAGTTATCACTAGCACATCCTATATCATAGCCTCTCGAAGAGGATCTACCACGTCCTCTTCCTGAACTTGAGTAAAATCCTTAGATCTGTTCACTATTTCTTTTAGATGAGTCGCCCTACATATTGATCTCTTCAGTAAAATCATAAGAGAGACTAACTCATCAAAATCTAGAAATAGCTTCCATACATATATAGAAGTAACAAATGATTCCCAAGCCTTCTCATTGTTAAGGTCACCCAAAGTAGATGAAACCAAATCATCATTATTAGGTGCATTGCATCAATCGCTACTAAAGAATTTTCAATACTCCTCACCTTTAAAACATACTCATTAACATACATTTTTCCTTTCTTCAAGGTATTCATCTCTTGCTTGAGTTGAAATTTTCATGCCTTGTATTTACTAAAAATATATTCTCAAAAAGTGTCCAAGCTACATGTGAAGTTTATGCATTCCTGATATGTCCTAGCATAGTATTGTCAATAATTGTGTTGATAGCCAATACAACGCCTTCTTGTCTTTTACATTCCATTCTTTTCATGCCTTTAATTCATCTGCAGAGGGATGCTCAACTCTGTAGCTCCTTTTCTTCACTTGAAACAAATACATAAAGGCCCCTTCCAATGAGTAAGTTTGTCACATGGAACTTGCATAAAGGGTATTTGTTATTGTCTGACTTCTCAATGATGGGATTTCCACTGTTCTCTACCATTATCACAAAAATGATACAAAATAGCAAGCAAGTCTTCAACAACCTTTTATAACAAGTGCACAAGTAGAAAGGACCAAAAGGAGGCAACCACTTGTAAGGCATCATCTTAAGGGAATCTAAGACCTCCAAAACCCCAAAAGGACCTGACCCATAGCAATGCACCAATGCTCAACAATAGAGTTAAGGATGTCTCATCAAGAGACTTGGAGCAAGACCATCAAAACTAATGCATTCACATGAGCATAGAGGAGTACTTAGCCTCAAGAGATTTCCAAAGTGCTTTTGGGAAGGGAACAGGAGTCCTTAGCCTCAAGAGATTTCCAAAGTGCTTTTGGGAAGGGAACAAACATATAAGAAGATTAAGTGGAAAAAGAAACCATAAGAAAGCAATTAGACCAAACCCAAGAGAGCATCGCGGAGTGAGACTCAAGCAAGGAAGAAGGCACCATGAAGTTGAGGGATAGAATGACCAAGAACCAATAGTTAGCTAACTCTATGCACATAGCTCGATGAGAATATCATTGAATGATGAATCCTTTCATAAAAAATATAGAAACTCCAACATTTAACAAGCCTTACTAGCTAATGAGAGCAAATTATTCAAGTATCTAATGTGCAACTCAACAACCACTTAGCAAACCTCTAGAGTGAGAAGTGCCTTCTTCAAAAGCCACTCTCTACCTAAATTGATCAATCTTATTGAGACCCTAGTCAAAGAAGAAGAGTTAGAGACCAAATCTACTTCCAACTCAAATGCAAATTATCTATGTTTTGATATAGTTAATTTCCAATGAAAATCTAGTAGCTATTAGTAGAGTAATACAATCAAGATAAGATAGATCCGGAAGAGGAAATGAGAGTAGGAAAATATCTCTTATAGTCTAGGTCCATGCAAGCATAGAGGATTGGTAGGAAAAGGAGAGAGGCTGAATTGAACCAAATTTAGTGCTTCTTAGCATTCATAGGAAGAACTAGACCAAGAACAAATGTCGATAGGGAAAGAGCCCTCTCATCTGACCAAAATCTTAATCAAGCTATTGTTAGATAATTTGGTCCAAGAGTGAAATAGTGCAACAGTAGCTATCTCAATCCTAGCCGGGTTAGGAATAGCACCCAATACCAAGAACCAAGTGAAAACCCCCATAGTAAATTAAGAAGTACAAATCAAAAGACGATCCCTATAACTTCATGGAGCAATTTGAATAGGCATGCGAGGCTAATAACCTCCAAGACTTAGATAATAGAGCACAAGCTTTCATACTGTGTCTAGAAGAGAAGGGAATAATTCATCACCACTTCCCAACTTCTCACAACCATCGTGGTCATTACCCCTAGTGGAGGCAACCATGTTGCCTCCTCATGTCGTCGATTCTTAGCCCAATGCTCTCCCTTCCCCTAGATGTCATAGGGCCACAGTGCCTCCACATAATCATTCACTCCCCCCATCGATGAACCCATCACATCCACCTTGTACCACTACTTCTTGCATCGATTGCTCTAATTTATGTATAAATTAGACCAAGAAAATGACTCCTACACCATCGCAAGTAGTCATTGCATGGAATCGGGGTCCATATACTAGCAATAATGAAGCACTGTATCTCCTTGTTTTGGTAACATTGTACCATGTCGACCAGTGTATTAGCTATTTGTGTCCCTCTCCCTCTTTTCCTCTCTATTTTTCACTTTCTCATAGTCAAGCTCCTTGCTTCTCTCATTAGTAAAGGATTAAAACATATTATTATAACAACCTAGGACTCATAAAAGTGACTCCTTCCTTCTCTCATTAGTAAAGGATTAAGACATATTATTATAATAGTCTAGGACTCGTAAACTTGGCTCTCATAATTTGTTTCACTATATTCAAATATGCAAGTTGTCTCCTAGTACACGGCTTGCTTAGAATTATGTCATGTTAGCCTTAAGAAGGATCCCAACAAATAAATGACCCGTGTAAAAGGATGTCTCCACAATGTTTATTAACAAAATCAGATATGAGAAATTGTTCAAGGCACTGGCTAATATCAATTCAAGTTTGCAAAAGAGACACATTGGCTACGGTTTTTGAAGAAGCAATGCATGTTGATGATCTATTGAAGGAAAGAATGCTAAAGTTATCCAACCAATAGGCACCATCATTGTACATAGTGAAAAGGCCACCATCCAGAATGAGCAATCTCTCTTGGACATGCAAGACAAGAAAAAGGTGTGGATCTCACTTAGGAAATGACTAGTTCTTAATTTGGACCTTGCAAAGCTTCAAGATGCAGTGGAGCAACCCATGATACCACAAGTACAATGCATTCATTGCAGCAAAAACCACATTCCAACAGTGTCCTAATCTTGGGCCACACACTTGCACAAATTGTGGAAGGTACAAATATGAAATCATGCATTGTCAGCTACCCAGGAGGTTTCCCCATCCATTGCACTATCTATAACCATTTTATCAAATGAATAGATCTCTCAATTATAAGATTGGAGCTCCATTGGCATTGCCAAGACCCAAGGAGGAAATATGGGTAACACCTAGGGTGTAGCACCTAGGGTGGGTATCAATTCAACATAAATACCTAGACCACATGGACCCATTGTCACTCATCCACCTAGAGATGCACCCGTGCATATTGTGGAAGAGCCACTAGAAGATAAAACTTACATAAACCCATATGTCACTTATGATGAGGAGGGATACCCTATCTTCATGGACTTTAGACTAGTTCTATTAATCACTTTGGGAAGAGGAAGAGGTTCAAGGGATGGGGGATGTTGAGAAATATATCTTATCTTATGGGAAAAGCCTATGTGTGCATTAAACTAAGGAAGGCTATGTGCAAAAGTGACTTAAGTCAAAAGAGTATCTATCCTCTTTTAGAGATACTCATTGTAGAGAATAAGAGGGATAAAAGAATAAGAGAATGAAGAACAAAGAATATGAAGATAGATTGAACCTTCATATCTTGTGCCTATTTTCCTTGCATTGCTTGTTTACCTCAAATATTTTTAATTGGTATCAAAGTGGGAGTGAAGAATCGGATTGAGGATTGCATCAAGGGAGGTCTTCATCATTGAATGCAAGCTTATTAATTAGGTACAAATCCTCATCTACTCAACTTTAAATAGATGTATGGATTGGAAGAGCCATTGTAGCTCAGATTTGGGGCTATCTTGCTCACTTTGAAGGAATTCAAGAAGCCATTGAAGGCTACAAATCTTATATGATAGCAAGGTTTTAGTTTGCCTTTGGTACAAATCAATACTTTTGTTAATGCCAAAAGAAAGGGAGTTGCTTAAGCTTGGGGCCTGCTTGAGCTAGGAATTGGTACAAATTGATACTTTTATTAATGTTGGAAGCAAGGAGATGCTTAAGCTCGGGGTCTATTTGAGCTACAAGCATGCTTTGGCCTAAAAGCACAATGGCAGAAGAACACAAGGCCACCTTTTTACAAAAAAGCAAAGGATTTGTTAATAAAGACAGAGAAATAGATTGAAGATTTCTTTTGTGGAATTTTAGTAGAGCTTGAAGATCTCAATGCAATCGAGTAGGCCTTGAGCAGATCCTTCATCCATTCAACATCAACAAGACCAAGTTGAAGGCCTAGCATGATGGGCACCGCTCAAAAAAGGTGAGCTTGCTTCAATTAGCCTTGTATGATTTATTAAATAAACCTTATCTTAAAAAGTCTTAACCCCCAAAGTAACCCTCATAAATCATGAGGCTACTTGAATTAGCTCATAAGGTTTAATAATTAAACTTTAGCTTCAAAAGCTCCCTCCAAAATAACCATTTTCATACTTGACTACAAGAATTGGTTCTCGGACCTCTATTCACACTGGAATACTCATTGAATTGGATAATTGAAAAGTTGGTTTCACACTTGTTTGGGCTACATTGGTTAAGAGTCAGCTAGCTCACAGACTGAGTGTTCACACTATCGAGAAATGAAAGTTATGAAGTGAAAAAAGACAATTTCTATGTAACTTTTAGGAGCCATTTTGGAAGGGAAAGATTTGCATCAAAAATCCAAGAAAATTACCATATACTGAGCACTATCTAAAAAACATTTTCAGCCCCAAAATTTGTAGAAATACAACAAAATTCTGAATTTTAGACCCCTATTTTGATGCTTATTGGGTTGTACATGCATTGTTTGAGCTTTATATTCAATGTTTCTTGCTGGATAGTAAATGTATATCCTATGGGCATGTGGTATTGATGTTTTTGGTTGAAATTGAGCACATGTATGACACTTATTTCATGAGACCTCAATTTGCATGTATTTTTTGGGTCTTGAAACCTATGCAGATGATGCTTGGTGGATGTACTCTTCTTGATCAATGATTTGACCCATTGTATATTACTGGTTTTCTAAAATTGCAGCAATTATAACGTAAAAATTTATGCAAATAACATAGATTGTTGGGGACAAGTTGACAAAGGACAACTATAGTGATTGATCCTATCACATGGAGAATTTTCTTATGGAAAGAGGTCTTTGGGACCTCATTATAGGTGAGGATGCATGTCCTAAACTTCTTAAGGAGCCAATAAAGGAAGAGAAGAAGGCCTATAAATATTAGACATGTAAAATCGATAAGGTATTACATTGAATTTCTATGCGCATTTTGGAGACTTTGATTCTACACATCAAAAAGGCAAATACATGTAAATATTCATGGGATATGATTGGAATGATGTATGACACTTGTACGAAGGCAAGAAGGATACACTAAAAGAAAAGGCTACATGGTGCATGGCATGGAAATCAAAGCATTAATTACTATGTTGTAAAGATTCAATAGATTGCAAAGGATCTTGCTTCAATTAATGCACCTATTCATGATTATGACTTGGTTTTAGTCACCTTAAATGGACTTAGTAATACATACAAGTCCTTGGACACTTCTATTTTTGTGTGAGGTGTTTCTATGCCTAAATTTGAGGATTTGATTTCCTAGTTGCTTATTATAGAAGAAAACACTTAGAGGTAACATGCTTTGATGAGGTAGGTGAAAGCAAATACTAGAGAGAAGCAATGGTTGAAGAAATGGATGCTTTTGAACAAGAACAAGACATGGGATTTAGTTAAGCTACCACATACAAAGAAGGCCATTGGTTTGCAAGTGGGTATATAAGGTCAAATCGAATTCAAATGGTTTTCTTGAAAGATATGAAGTAAGGCTAATTGAAAAAGGGTATGTTTAAACATATGGACTAGACTATGGGGAGATATTTAATCCATTTGCAAAGATTACTATAGGTAGATCAGTTATTGTTTTGGCTTTGATTTATGGCTGAAATTTATATCAAATGGATGTTAAGAATGAATTTTTGAATGGTATATTGGAAGAGGAGGTGTGCATGGAACAAACAGAAGGGTATGTACACCCAAACTAACCACATTATGCATGCAAGCTGAAGAAGGCATTGTATAATTGAAGCAAGCACCTAGAGCTTGGAATTATAACAAAAGGGAATTATTGGCACAAGGCAAGTATTAGCATCCTCAGCCATACAGTTTAATAGACTTGGGCAACCCACCCATGGAAATAGCTTGGTTTAATGTTATGTTGACCAATGGAACAAAAGTAGCACCTTTTGGGGTACTAAAGAACTAGCCAATTAAGATTGCAGGTATCCAATTCTCCATGAACTTTATGGTTGTGAAGGGAGGGGACTACAATATCGTGTTGGGAAGACCATGGATGAAGAACCCACATGCAATCGAGGACTAGATAAATGGCTTGATGTTCTTTGGTAATCACATAGAGGCAACTAGAATTGAGATGGGCTAAAAAGGAGAATCTAAAACCATACCAAATTACAATCTACTCATGAATTACATCTCTTTTCTTGATGACAAGTTGGATGCATACTCTTACAACCATTGACTTTCCCTATTCAAATGATGAGGATGACTACAAATGAGTTGTTGATAGAGCAAGCAATGTAGAAAGCAAGATAGGATGACCTTTAGTACCAATTTTTGTGATGGCCCAAAGAGAAAATGACTCCTTGCATGACCTATCAAGTACCTATAAATAAAATAAATTAATGAGAAACCTAAATTTTCTAAAAAAGGGATTACAAAACAACCCAAGTATGAATTTGAAACCTCCAGAGGAACTTTTGGACACTCGAAAATGGAAGTGGAGCAAGGTGCATGACATAAACCTCATGTATAATTATACCCTTCTAGATGAAAGCAACACTCTATAGCATAATGTGCTTTTTGAATATTAATATTTCAATAAATCGGACACTAAAAGTGCTTACAACAATTGCACATCTAAGGAAGAAGCCTCAAATAATGGAATTAACACAATTCAGCTCTGACAGCAATGAGCATACGATAGAGAAAATCATCATGAACTCTAAACCTAAAGAAGCATCATGTTGCTCATTGATGGAATAGTTAAGATGGACTCTAAGACGAAAGAAGCACCATGTTACTTATTGATGGATTTCAAATGAACTTGTATTGAGAACCTTAAGGTGATAGACTACGACCAAGTAGGGCTTGACCAAGTGAAACTAGTTGTGTTCAAAGAGTAGAGAGAGAGAAAGGGAAAGACTCCATATCCATGAGCCTTCAGGCTCTCAAGCTCATTCCTTCATTTCCACACACTCAACTGAAAAACACACACCCACTACAAGATAAAGTGACCTAGTGTAAATGTAGACTAGACTGACTAACTCTAGTCAGGTCACTGGCTGACTATTAACCCGACTTATTTAATGTAGTCACATGTAGACACACTAACGGTGAGCTTGATTTCTAACACTCCCCCTCAAGCTCAAAAACAAAACTCCAATCATCTGCATCACTCCAAGTAGCTGTCTAAAGTGAATGAACTTATCTTTACCAAGTGATTTGGTAAAGATGTCTGCTACCTGGTCTTCAGTCTTCACATGCTCCAAGTCAATCTGATCTGCTAAAACCATTTCCCTGTTGAAATGGTAGTGAACCTCAATGTGTTTTGATCTTGCATGATAAACAGGATTGCTTGCTAACATAACACTGCTCAAATTGTCACAGTACAGCTTGACTTTGTTGTCCAAGTGTACTCCCAAGTCATTCAGTAACTTTTGTAACCACTTAGCTTCACAGGCCGCTAAGGCCGCACCACGATACTCTGCTTCCGTACTAGACAATGCAACTGTAGGCTGTTTCTTACTCTGCCAACTGATCATGCTACTATCCAATCCAAATGCATAGCCACTGGTTGACCTCCTGTCATATGTGCAACCAGCCCAGTCAGCATCAGTGTACCCCATCAAGTCAAGGGTTTTCCCATATGCATAAAACAGCCCATGATCTGTGGTACCCTTTACATATCTTAGAATTCTTCTGACTGCATCCAAGTGTGGTTTGCGAGGCTTCTGCATGAATTGACTGATCAGCCCCACAGCATAACTCAAGTCAGGTCTAGTGATCATGAGATAGATCAAGCTACCTACCATCTGTCTGTACATATTAACATTCTCAATCTCTGTCCCAACATCAATCTGCAGCTTGACATTCTGCTCCAAAGGCGTATCCATAGGCTTGCAATCAGCCATACCATATTTCTGTAACATGTCATGAGCATACTGCTTCTGTAGCAGCCATATTCCTCGAGGTGTAGAGACAACCTCAATCCCCAAAAAGTATTTCAACTCTCCAAGGTCCTTGACCTTAAACTCAGCCTGTAAACATGTCTTTATTTCTGCAATCCCATTTTCATCATCTCTTGTAATGATTAAGTCATCAACATAGATAACTAGAAAAACATAGCCACTATCTGTCTTCTTTACAAACAGACTATGATCAGCATCTCCCAATCGGAAACCATGTTGTTGTAAATAACTGTTGATGCGAGCATTCCATGCTCTGGGTGCCTGTTTCAACCCATATAATGCATTTTTCAGCCGACATATATGTGCTGGAAATTCTGGATGTACATAGCCTTCAGGCTGTTCCATGTAAACCTCTTCCTGTAATTCTCCATTGAGAAATGCATTCTTTACATCCATCTGCCATAGTTTCCAGCCTCTAGCTGCTGCCAAAGCAATCACAGTTCTAACTATAGCCATCTTTGCTACAGGGCTGAAAGTCTCCTCATAATCAAGACATACTGCTGCGCATACCCTTTTGCAACCAGCCTGGCCTTATATCTTTCCAATGATCCATCCGATTTACATTTTACCTTATACACCTACTTGCATCCAATAGGTGTTTTTCCCTCAGGCAACTGTACCAAATCCCATGTACAATTACCAAAGCTGAATATTCCTCATCCATAGCAGCACGCCAATTCTCATCTGAAACTGCCTCATCAAACTTAATTGGTTCTCTAAAACCTGTTACTTTCGTCATATAAGCATAATGACGGGCTGAATATCTAGTGTAAGTATACCTGTCAATAGGTCGTCTGACCCTCTCTGATCTCCTGAGCTATGGCTCACTGTGAGCTTGCCTCTCATGAGGCGGCACATAACGGCTATGTCTAGCACCTGGCGTCATAACAAACGGAATCCCCAATTCACTATCTAAGCTGTCACTACTAGATGAATCATAACCTACAGTGAGTGGACCTGTTACATCTTCAAAAACCTTTTCTTTTCCCTTATCTGTTCTCCCCCTCACTGACATATCCGTGTCAGTGGATGCAGTAGTGCGACTCCATAATCATCCTGTCCAAGGACTCACTGTAGATGATACATCACCTGTCTGACCAGTCATGGAAATACTCTCTGCAGGAGTATTTTCAGCATGACTCACACTGGGTGAGCCATCAGTAGGCACTGCAACAGGATTCCCATACCAAGATGCTAACTCATCAAATACCACATCTCTGCTTATGAGTGTCTCATGCGTAGAAGGTACATAACACTTATAAGCTTTCCGTTCCTGTGCATATCCAATAAACATACTTTTCACTGCCTTAGGATCCAATTTCTTCCTCTTCTCATCCGGTATATGTACATATGCAATGCTGCCAAATACCTTCAAGTGTGAAAGATCAGGTTTATGACCATACAGCCGTTCATACGGAGTGACATCATGAATCCCTACTGTAGAGGTTCGATTCAGCACATATACAGCAGTCACCACTGCTTCAGCCCAATAACCATTTGGCAGACATTTTTCATTCAGCATAGCTCTAGCTGACTCCATCAAAACCCTGTTTTTCCTCTCTGCAACACCGTTCTGCTGCGGTGTATAACTGCATGTGAGATGTATTCTGATCCCATGTTTAGCAAGATACCTGTCAAAGTAGTTTGAGACATATTCACCTCCTCCATCTGATCTCAAACATGATATGTAACAGCCCAATTCATTTTCAGCATGTTTCTTGAAGTCTTTGAATGCATCAAACACATCATCCTTATGTTTCAAGATATAAAGCCAAGTGTACCTGCTGAAATCATCAATAAATGAGACATAATATCGTGCACCGCCAAACGAAGCATTATGTGAAGGACCCCAGACATCAAAATGTACCAACTGTAAAGGCCTAGTGTTGTTTTTTACATGTCTCATGAAAGGAAACCGTGCCTGCTTCCCAAACTGACATACAAGGCATACATGACCAAAATCATTATACTTGAATTTAGGTAATCCAAGTACTACTTCTTTCTGCTGCATAGATTTTAGCTTTTGTACATTGACATGTCCAATCCGCTTGTGCCAAATCTCTACATCCCGAATGGCACTCTCATCATGTGCAAACATGGCTACTTTAAGTTCAGGAATGGTCGCTTCCAAAGTAAACATCCTGCCATCCCTTCTGCCCTTGGCAATTAGCTTGCAGCCATTTCCATACTCCTCAATGAAACATCCATCCTTGTTAAACCTCACTTGCAGATTCTGTTCTGCCATTTGACCCACAAACAACAAATTCTTTGTTATGGTCGGTACATGTAAGACATCATGCAGGCCTTTCTTCTTGCCATCAGGCATCATCAATGGAACAATCCCTTTATGCTTTATGTCATGTTGGGTATCATCCCCAGTACATACATGACCATGTGTACCTGCAACCATCTCATCAAACCACTTTCCATGCGGGGTCATGTGGTTTGATGCTCCAGAGTTAATGTACCGTCTGTCATCTCTATCATGTCTCGATGCATTTTTAGATACATGCTGCATGGCAAAGAGTCTATCAACTGACTCATCATGAGCACCACTGGAAGATGCATAGTGCACATGCTGTCTGTCATTTGCCTTCATATCTCCTTGCTTCTTGTAACAATCCTTTGCAATATGTCCATACCGGCCACAATAATGACAGTCCTTGTCCCTGTTGGACTGATCAGACGACTGCCATGAACCAGAACCACCACCTCTACCTCGGGATGATCTCCCCCTTCCTCTAAACCCACCAGATCCACGCTGGCCTTGTGTATTTGCACCATGCCAATTACTCTGCTGCTGCTGCTGTCCATAAGTATTACGAGTGTCACCACGACCTCGAAATGAACCACGACCTCTAGATCCTCTGCCACGCTGGCTAGAGTACAACACAGTGTCTCTACTCTGAGATGCATTAGAACCTGTAATCAAACCAAGTTTGACTTCCTCATGCAGCAACAAAGCAACTAGCTCTTCCCAGCTAGGGGGCTCTTCTCTGACAGAAATGGAAGTGTCAAAAGCTTTGTACTCTTTGCCTAAGCCATTCAAAGCAACAGCAATCATATCATCTTCTGATACACTTGAGCCAATAGTAGCAAGTTGATCAACTATGGTCTTAATCTCCGTGGTATACGTCTGGATGCTCTTGCCATTCCTAGACATGTTGTTGAACTGTTGTTTCAACTGGATCTTTCTTGCATGTATCATGGTTCCATAATTTTTCATCAGTATGTCCCAAGCATCCTTCGGAGTCTCACATCCAGTGATTTGAATTACCATAGCATCAGATATACATAAGGAAAACCAATGCAGCACCTTGCATGCTCTTTCATTCCATAGCCTGTAGGCTCTTTTATGTTCATTTGTTGGATTGTAACTGAGGAGCAACTTCATCTCCTGTACATAAATCCCAATAACCTCTGCCAACCAGAAAGTTTTTCATTCTGAATTTCCATAATGTAAAGTTCTTATTATCCAACTTCTCTCCAACTATCTGAGTGATATTGTCAGTCCCATGTGCATTAGCCATGATGCAATAGACTGTCTATCAAGTGCCTGACTCCCTGCAGTCCAATAAGTATGACTGACTAAGTTCAGTCCGTAACAGTTTATGACAATTTTCTGCACTAAATTGCAGAAAAAAAACCAGGGTATTTCAGCCCACTGACACCCCAAAACAACCCTCAAACAAGTGGTCTCAACTGTAGATATAACTGTCAATACATAAGCTATGTGTTTGCTTCAGCTTAAGCTTATGTAACCTCACTGCCAGGGTACATAATGCAGTCTGAAAACTGTAAACTGTGAGTAACCAGCAGCAATTTCAAGTCCAAAACTGAGTGTGTCAACAAATTCAGTTTCAGGTTGTAGTCAACCAGAATTCAGCATACCAAGCTCCAAGCAGCTCCAAAAATGTCTTTTGACCATGCCATACATTTACTTTGTAGTGGCAAGTTCAATACATGAGCTGTTTGTAATTAACTAGGACAGTGTAACTGCATTTACTTCAGCTTCAAAATTCAGTTTTCAATTATGCTCATTGCTTGCTTCAATTCTCCATGCATTCAGCACATATATAGGCCAGTTCATATAGATGATGGAGTTTTCAATTATGCTCATTGCTTGCTTCAATTCTCCATGCATTCAGCACATATATAGGCCAGTTCATATAGATGATGGAACCCCCAAGATGACATGTATTGCTTCAGTAATGCACAGTACTTGTCATTGACTGTGTATGACAGTTTTCAGCCTATCATTGATTTTTAGATTTGAGTATTTTAAGCAACTGTGTATGACAGTTTTCAGCCTGTCATTGATTTTCAGATTTGAGTATTCTGAGCAACTGTGTATGATAGTTTTCAGCCTGTCATTGATTTTCAGATCTGAGTATTCTGAGCAACTGTGTATGACAGTTTTCAGCCTGTCATTGATTTTCATATCTGAGTATTCTGAGCAAAAGATCTCAGCTCCAAGACATTTGATCCAATGTATACATGCTTTGACACATTCTTGTGCTCCAAAGATGCCTTCTGAGTGTAGTACAAGGCTCCTGTGTGTCAGTAATGACTGAATGCATACTGTCCATTCATGTTTACAGCAGTTCAGAAATGATTACAGGTCTGTGTCTGTCACTCCAGCTCATAACAGAGTTCCCACACAAGCATTTACTTCTTGCACACTTCAAATACCTTCAATAGTGAGCATACATGCTCTATGAACCTTGTCCAGGTGCCCCACTGAAGATTGACAAGTTGCTGTCCACTCAGATCAGCAGGCGCAAATTTTCAGACCAGGGGGCGCAGATTTTCAGGCACAGGTTGTTGTCCACTCAGATCAACAGGTGCAGATTTTCAGACACAGGTTGCTGTCCACTCAGATCAGCAGGCGCAGATTTTCAGATACAGGTTGCTGTTTTTCAGGAGGCAGTCCACGATTTTCAGACACAGGTTGCTGATTTTCAGGAGGCAGTCCACGATTTTCAGAAGGCAGTCCACGCTGATTCCTTCCTTTGACTATTGCTTCATTTGCAAGTGTCCAGCTTCTTCCTCATTCCTTACTTCCATCTCCTTTGCACTGCAGGTTGTCATGCCCATTCTCCCACAGCCTCATGGATGAAGCTCTGATACCATGTTCAAAGAGTAGAGAGAGAGAAAGGAAAAGACTCCATATCCATGATCCTTCAGGCTCTCAAGCTCATTCCTTCATTTCCACACACTCAACTGAAAAACACACACCCACTACAAGATAAAGTGACCTAGTGTAAATGTAGACTAGACTGACTAACTCTAGTCAGGTCACTGACTGCTACTAACCCGACTTATTTAATGTAGTCACATGTAGACAGTTGTACATACTAGCTGTCATAGATGTCGGTCATAGATGAAGACACACTGACGGTGAGCTTGATTTCTAACAAGTTGCACTATACAAGGTTAGAGTCAAGTCTAAGTTATGACTACCTAGTGAGACACCCTCATCTAGCAAGGACGTAACTACAACGTTGGCTTAGAAGTGAGCTCCAAGAATTATCCAAAAATCCCATTACCACCTAAAATGATGCACCAAGGGGAGCTTTCCAATCTACATAAGGTGTAGAAAGTTAAAGGATGAAAGGAGAAGAACTACCAAGAATTCAAAAGCTAAGAAATAGAAAAAATCCTAGGAACTCCCCAAACACTTCACTAAGTTTAAGAAAGGAGATCAAATTGTGGTGTTGCTAGGAGCTAAGCATCAAGGATAGACCAACAAGCTAATAGAGAGACCCAAGAAGGTAAAGAAAGTTAACCTAGCCAAAGAGGATGCTAAGCCTCAACCTATCTTTATGTCTTATGACCTTACCGAGGATGAGGAAACAAACATCATAAATCTCTTAAGATAATTTAGATGTATATTCACTCGGTCCATATAGAAGAGCTCAATGGGATAGATTCTAGCATCGTCACCCATAATATCCCCATGGTGCCAAATGTGGTACCAATAAAATGACACCCATATGCAATGAATCCTAAACACGCTCCTACTATCAAAGAGAAAATGAAAAAACTCCTAAATGTGGGATTCATTTATGAAATTGAGCACATAGCCTAGGTTTCACCTATTGTCGTCATGTTGAAGAAAATTTGAAATATCAGAATATACAGGAATCATGAAAAGATCAATGCAGCAACAAAGGGAGACAATTATATTTTGCCCTACACATAGTACATGTTGGAAGGGGTTGCAAGAAAGGAGGCTCACAGCTTTCTCAATGGATATCTAGGCTACAATCAGGTGCACGTTCATCTAAATGATAGGTACTAAACATCATTCACCACTCAATGGGAAGTGTTTGCATGTATAGTGATGCCATATTTGAACCTGACTAGTACTTCAACCACTTTTCAATAGCTCATATGCACCATCTTCAAGGATGTCTCCACAAATGGTTGGAAATGTTTGTGGATAATATTTTGTACACATCAACGAGGTAGAATGCCTAGAAAAGCTCAAAGTAGTTTTTAGCATTATAGGAAATATGGTCTCTCTATGAAATCCCTTTAATTGCAAATTCTAGGTAAAGCATGGTTATATCCTAGGGCACATGTCCCCTCAGGCATATAAGATTTTCATGAATTGTGTGGTGGGGATACTTGCTTGAACTATTGTACCGATTATATACAATGCATACAAGATGAAGCTCGCTCAAGAATACAAGAAGACAGATGGAGGCCAAAACATTTTCTTGCTAGTTTTTCTTCCTTCTTTCTCTCACAATATAATGTACACAAAGCATGCATAAGATACAATATAAGGGAAAGTGGCCTACTAAGTCAAACAGTGCATAATAGACTATACTAATCAACTCATACTATAATTATGCCAGATGTAGGTAGGTATAACAAACAAAATATGATAAGTGATAAGTCAGTGGCCATATGAGAATCATAATGACCACCAATATACTAAGTATAGAGGTGCAGACCTAACCATGTGGTCCATCATCAATGTTTGCACATGTTGAGCTTGCCATATTAATAAAGATGTTATTGACAATTTGTATTGAAATATACATTGATCACTGAACCCCTATGTAAGTTGTTGATTGTCTTTGAATGGATTGGCTAAAGTATACCAACATGCTTATGAAGCCCTAAAATAGGCTTTGATATTAGGTCCAATAATGTGAGTACCAAACTAGAATATAACCTTCCATGTGCACTTAATGCTTCAAAGTTTACTATGGGGCTAGTATTGTGCCAACCTAGTGAATACAACTTAGAATACCCAATTAGTGTTCCATGTATCCGATAGCTCACAATCATGAGAATGAATTACTCTACCACTAAGAGAAAGGGCTTGGCAATTATGTTTTCTATAAAGAAGTTCTACCACTACTTGCTAGCAACACCATTCACCTTCTTTGATGACCATTAGGCTCCACTTTACTTAGTAAACAAACCATCTATGGATTGGATACATAGCCCAATGGTTTTTTCTTTTTCTTGAATTCAACTTCTCAATGGTTGTTAGAAAAGGAAAGCAATAATACATGACACTCGAACAACAACAAAATTCTTGTGGAAATAGGTAATCACACGATTTGGCTATCCCCTTGAGATTGTGAGTAACCAGTGTATACACTTCATCAACGAAGTGATCGCGTACTGGTTGTCCATTTTCATGGTCATTCACCGCAAATCCTCTCCCTATTACCCTAGCAAATGGCCAAGCAAAAGCCACAAGTAAAATCTTGATTGATGTGCCAAATAAGATAGTTTTAACCTCTTGAAGTGACCAAGATAACAAACTCATGGAAGCCTTATGGGCCTACCTAACGATCTACAAGACCACAGACTCCGTTTAGGTGAAAGCATAGTAAGGCAGCACCAAAATAGGTTTTATGGGACATGACTATAAGGTCAAGAAATAAAGATTTTGCACCTTTGGAATTTTTGTGCTTATTTTTTTAAGCATACATGAATCCACTTATTAGTGATTCTTTTCATAATTGTTTAGTAGTGGTCCATTAACAACTTAAAGATGCTCTCTCTCTCTCTCTCTCTCTCTCTCTCTCTCTCTCTCTCTCTCTCTCTCTCTCTCTCTCTCTCTCTCTCTCTTCTACATATTTGGTTGGAAAGCTAACCGAGACGATCCTTCTCTCTATGTGATCAATAGTTCCTAGTACTCAACAGATGGAAGTTCAACTTGAACCTTGTTAGAAGTGTATCAGCTTAGCACATAGCAAATGAATTCAAGAGGCACTATTGGCATAGATACATATGTTGATGCTCATCAAGAGGCACTACTCATAATAGAGTAGGGCTGTGGGAATTGCCAAATTTCAAAGCATGTTTGGATAAGACAATATGAAGTACATCATATTGGCACAAAGTAGATGAATTCAAGAGGCATGCTTGGCACCGATGCATCTATTGATGCTCATCAAGAGGCACTACCCACAACAACAAAGCAATATTGTGGAAATAAACAAATGTCAAAGCATGATTGGATAATACAATATAAAGCAAAGAGAAAAAGAGGATACTGTCAAAAGGTACAAGAGAGAAGACTACAATAGGTTACACATGAGATCAGCAAAGAGAAGAGAAGTAGAGTAGTTGGAAATTGTGGCCAGGTTCTTTGTCAAAGAGACTTTTGGTATGGATGTAATAGCAATGAATGATATGTTTAGCAACTTTTACCTTCTTTTATCAATCAAAAAATTCACACATTGGCTGCATGAATCAGAGGCCAAAGCAAATGAGGTGCTTGTTTCAAGAATGTAATGTACCTTAAACTCAATAAAGCAACTCATGTGTCCATGTGAACTATATATCAAAAGTTTCAACATGCTAATGCTAATGAATACACCCTGAAATCATACCACAAGGCCTTCTCTAAGTGTTGGAGTAGCATACCAAGTTTTAAACTAGTACACAGATCAGATGCCGTAAGCGCGCGTAGTGAGCATCAGAAGGTCCCCAAGAACAAAAGAACTCTACTTTTTGCACACAAATCAATGTAGAAGACTTGCACGACATGAATAAGAGACCAATTGGGTACAATCTCCCCCCATGCCTTGTGTGAGCGCTCCACAAAGCATGTATTTTATGTATTAATCATCTTCAAGCTCAAATAATAGCTCAAATTACAAAATCGCACGCTTTTGGCTTTTGAGTTTGCTTTTGTGCCAAATAGAAAATAAAGCTAATGGGCGGGAGCCCAAGAAGTCAGGCATACCCAATACAATGTCCAAATACAAATATCTAAATCGTGCGTCCATGCGCATACAAAAATAATAAATAAATATCATACACATTGATAAATAGGCACGATAAAATATAGGTGCCATGCCTAAGGTGTGCGCCCATCAAAATATAAATGATAACTCGAATACATGCTATCCTCCAATGCTTTCCACCGCCACTACTACTATCTCTATACATCAACTGAAGCATTCACAATCGTTAGTAAAATAATACAATTAAATCGACAAAAGTGAATACTTAGCAGTCTTCAGCTAAATAAATCAATTGGTTAGAAATCAATCCTAACCTTAATTTATCACGAGTGCGCACTCTAAACTCATAAATGTTTATTAATTTAATATGTATTTTGTGAAATCACCCGCTATGGAATCACCCATATACACACTAAAATTAACAAAACGCCCGAAAAGGATAGGCGTCCCCATCGACTTCTCGCACAAAGAATCCACGTTGTGTATGAGCCCCGATAATAAAAGTTTATGGAATCCACCATAAAACCTCACGGAATCCACCGTGGTACAGAATCCACTGTGAAATATGTCTCCTAGCATCATACCCCCGAGGTGGGATAGCAATTGTCCTCAATTGCTATTAGCTCAATGTGGAGCTAACAGAGTGGGGAAAGCATTTAAGTCTCTAGTGTGCATCCATTGGGCCTCTTCAACAGGATGGTTTTTAAACTTAACTAAATATCTAGAATATCTACGGCCAGTTCTAGTGGTCATAAAGTCAACATCTATAATAGCTTCAGGCTCAAGGATTTCAGTCTCTTCATCTAACAAAGGTGGATTTTCATAGACAGGGTGTACAGGTAATTGGCCTCTAAAGGGTCGTAATAAACTAATATGAAAGGTGTTGTGAATTTTCCAATGTGGTGGTAGTTCTAGTTTAAATACATTATCATTGATTTTGTGAATGATCTTGAATGGTCCATAGAATCTAGGTGCTAATTTCACAACTGGATGTTTATCTACACTTTGTAATCTATATTTTTCTATTCTTAACCAAACATAGCCATCAACTTTGAAATTCATGGCCTGTCTTTTCTTATTTGCTTGCTTTGTATATGATTGATGAGCTTTGACAATCATATCTTTAACTTCATCAAAAATAGTAGCGTGCATGTTAGCAATATCATCAGCAGTCTGAATTTTATTTGATAATGAAGCAACAGGTATAGGTAATCTATAACCATAAATAACTTCAAAATGGTGCTTTCTTTGTAGCTGTATGTGGTATATTGTTATATGCAAACTGAAGTAAATGTAGATATGTATCCTATGTATGTGGTTTAGAAATAGTGTAAGCACGTAAAAGATCTAAAATAGTACTGTTAGTAGCTTCTGTTTGACCATTAGTTTCAGGATGAAATGCAGATGAAAAATCAATCTTTGTGCCTAAGTTAGCAAACAAAGTAATCCAAAAATTATTACAAAATCTAGAATCACGATCAGAAATAATAACTTTTGGTAAACCATGATTACTAAACACAGTTTTCAAAAACAATTGAGCTGCTTGAGATGCTGTTAAAGTTTTCTTGCATGGAATGAAATATGCTTGTTTGCTAAACTTGTCTACAACAGTCCAAATCATATCATGGTTAGCTTTAGTGTTAGTAAACCAGTAATAAAATCCATAGAAATCTGTTTCCATGATCGTGATGAAATAGATAAGGGCATTAGTAAACCGTACTGTTTACCATGATGTCTCTTAACTCTTTGACAAACTAAACATTCAGAAACAAAGTTAGATACATCAGTGTCCATATGTGGCCAATAAAAATCTTCAGTCAATGTACGCAAAGTAGATATAATACCTCTATGACCTTGATATGGAGGACAATGAATCTCATTCAAAACAAAAAAAGGAACTGTAACACATAATCTCTTTTCATAAAATATGAATCCATTATTGTAAGACAGTGAATCAATAGGAATCCAATTATTTGCAACTAATTTATTTCAATCAGCTTGAAAAGTAATGTCCTGATGATAACTATCTTTCATAGGGATAAGAGAATCAAATGATACCACAGAAATATTATGAATTGTTGGTCTTCTACTTAAAGCGTCGGCTACTACATTCTCTTTTCTTGGTTGATATTGTATAAGGGGATTAAAACTTTGAATGAAAGCTTTCCATTTGCTATGTCGGTCAGATATTTGGGATTGACTAAGGATATGTCTAATGCTTTGTTGGTCAGTCTTAATCATCAACTCAGAACCCATTAAGTAATGTTTCCATTGACGTAAGGCTTGTACTACAGCTAGTAATTCCTTATCATATGTAGAATATTTAAGTTCAGATGGTTTCAGTTTACAGCTAGAATAGACTATGGGATGATTATCTTGCATAAGTATAGCTCCTATTCCAGATCCACTAGCATCAGTAACTACTAAAAAGAATGGTCTATTGAAATTAGGTAGTTGTAATACAAGTCATGGGTTAATGCATGTTTCAATAAATCAAAAAAAATGTGTTGATTATCAGTCCAGTTATACACAATACCCTTCTTTAAAAGTTTAGTCAAAGGCAAGGCAAGTAATGAAAAATTTCGCACAAACTTTTTGTAAAAACTAGCAAGACCTAGAAAAGAATGTAACTCATGCACATTTGGGTATGGGCCAATTTAATATTGCTTCTATCTTTTTAGTGGTCAACCTTAATACCTTCTGATGAAACAATGTGACCTAGATATTCAATTTTTGTTTGAAAGAATTTACTCTTTTCTGGATTAGCACACAATTGATTATCTTTCAACAACTTGAAAACTAAAGACAAATGTTCATAATGCTCATTTTTATTTTTACTGAATACCAATATATCATCAAAGAATACTATAACATAATACTGATATTTCAAAAATATGTGATTCATCATTCAACTAAATGTAGCATGTGCATTAGTTAGACCAAAAGACATCACTAGAAATTCATAATATCCAAATTGTGTTCTAAATGCAGTTTTAAATATGTCAGATTTATCCAATCTCACTTGATGATGACCAGATTTAAGATCTATATTACTGAATATGGCAGAACCTTGTAGTTTATCCATAAGATCATCTACCCTAAGAATTGGATATCTATTTTTAATAGTAATCTTATTTAGGGCACAATAATCAATGCACATGCGATAAGCATTATTCTTCTTCTTTACCAATAAAACAGGTGCACCAAATGGAGAACTACTAGGTCTAATTAATCCTCTGTTTAACAATTCCTCTAATTGATTTTAAATTTCTTTATGTTCAATTTGATTATGCATATACGATACTTTACATGGTGGTTGTGTACCAGGAATTAAATCTATTTTGTGATCTTCAGGACATAAAGGTGGTAGTCCAGGTGGTAAATCATCAGCAAAACAATCTTTAAATTGAGCAAGAAATTGTGTATACCTAGGATGCATATGTTTCTCTTTAGCTTGAAGTTCATTCACCCAAATTAAATAAGATTTACTACTTTTACATAATGCACGTTTAGCTTGAGTATGAGTAAGCAGTGGAAAATTATTAGATGCGTGCATACCATGCGATGTAATTTGTTTTCCTTGAAAATAAATTTTAATTGAATGCGTGAAATAATCTATAACAGGATTATACTGATGAAGCCAAGGCATACCTAGGATAATATCACTAGACTGTAAAGGTACAACTAAGAAATTTCTACGTTCAGTGTATTCACCAATTTTAATTTCTAAGTCATGCATCTCTTGTGTTCCATTATATATTGTGCCTAAGAATGCTGCTTTAATGCGATAATGTGTAGAAACAGTTTGTAATTTCAATTCTTTTACTAATTTTGCAGACATAAAGTCATGTGTGCTACCATCATCATGCAAAATAATCTTTTCTTTACCATGCACAAAACATTTCATTGTCAACAAAGAATGTGGAGTTGGCATACGTGGCAAAGTATCTGAAGGAGTACTAATGTCGTCCTCATCTTCCGTAAAGTCAGGCATTTCCTCACGTTCTTCTTCTTCCGTTGCTCCAAGATAATTGATATGGACAGGTGGTTTCTTCGATTGGCAATTGACTGCTAGATATCCAGGTTGATAGCATTTGTAACAAACTATAGGTTTGGCTTTAGATACATTATTAGCAATGGTAGGAAGTCTAGAAATATTAGGATTTGGCTGTAAGGATGGCTTAGGGTTTTGATTGGTATTTGATGGCAAAGAAGGTGGTTTTGTCCAAGCCTTATGGAATGATGATGGAAGAAAACGACTTTGATTGAATCTTCTAAAATTTGAATTGAATTGCTTGGAACCATAGTTACCATTTGCTTGAAATTGTTGTGGACGCTTGTCTTTTCCTCGAATCTTGTCTTCAGTGTCATGAGCAAAAGAAATTGCATCTTCAAGGGTTGTAGGCTTGAACATATTGACTTCAGCGTAGTAATGTCCAAGTAAACCAGACATAAACTTGCATTTGTGAGTCGCTTCAGGTACATCTTCTAGTATGCGTAGTTGCAGTAGGGCATTCTAAAAACGTTCAGTGTATTGGGCAATAGGCTCACGATCTCTTTGCTGTAGAAGATCCCATTGCTTTATGGCTTTTTCATGGAATTGAAGAGGAAGGAAATTCTGCAAAAACTTTTTTTGAAAACTCTCCCAGGTAGTGGGACAATCAATGCTCTTGCGAACCACAGTCCACCAAAGAGATACTCGATCGACTAAATGATTAGTGACACATTTAATTTTCTCTTTTTCAGTGTATGTCTATTCATGAAAGTAATCATCAAACTGACTTATAAATGCAAGTACAGTCTTTCCATCTCGAGTTCCATTGAAAGTACGAAATTTGAAGTTTCTTTTACTTATCTTTGTTTCTTTGCAGATGGACTGGGCTTCAAGTGTCACATCGATGGTACGTCGAATAAGATCTTCAGGTTGTGGTCCATCTTTGTCAGTGGTAGTTCATTGCAAATTGGCCAATTAAACTTGCAAAGCTTGTCGAGCTCTTCGTTCTTCATCAAGCTGCATCATAATTAAATCTAATTTTTGTTCCATCGTAGATTCGGGAAGATCACCTTCAGCCATTAAATCATCCATATTTTGTTCCGTCATCCTGTAAAAATCCAAAAGACCTCACACTCTCAAAATCTGATTAGCGGGATAAGCGTAACTCAAAGTCGGGTATACAAGGCTTATAGATTTTTGTTTGGCTTTTCCGGTCTTTGTCTTTTGCGGTTACAGGATTTGTTGTCTTCGTAGAAACTGCGTATAACCTTTTGCGTGTACTGAAATTGGTTCAGCAAGTCTGCGTATATGAATAGAGTCTTCTAGGGAGCAATTTTGTGGTTCTGTGCTTCTACGCAGGAACAGCCTTTATGGGAGTAATTGGAGTTAGTCTGTAATGACTTCTGTGGACTTAAGTAACTTACAGGAGTTAAGTAACTTTGAAGACTTAGAGTATCTTGAATGATTTAGAAACTTTAGACTTGATCTACCCTGCGTTATCTTCGTGTAAATAAGGACGTTTGATGCTGCTTTGATGCCGACGAGTACATGCTCTTGCCGTTTTTTAACGAATTTTGTTGCTGAAGCTTTTTAAAGCTTCTTATTAAGCTTTTTACTAAAGCTTAATAAACTTTGAAGTTAAACTTGTAGATATGGAAGCTTATCTGTTCTCTGTTGAAAAACGACTTGGAGAGGGAGATGTAGGAGTGGTCCTCCACCTCCTCAGGCCGGTCCTTCGCGATCAGAGGCTGCAGACAGAGGTTCTTGACCGCCAGGAATCCACCCGTATCGACCGTTCGTGATGAAACTCGCTGTAGAGCTCGATCGTTCCAAGAGCTCCGCCTTCGTGCAAGATGGGTATCGATTGGAAGCTCTCGATCTTAGCTTCGCTCTGATACCACTGATACACAGATCGGATGCTGTAAGCGCGCGTAGTGAGCGTCAGAAGGTCCCCAAGAACAAAAGAACTATACTTTTTGCACACAAATCAATGTAGAAGACTTGCACGATATGAACAAGAGACCAATTTGGTGCAATCTCCCCCCATGCCTTGTGTGAGCGCTCCACAAAGCATGTATTTTATGTATTAATCATCTTCAAGCTCAAATAATAGCCCAAATTACAAAATAGCACGCTTTTGGCTTTTAATTTTGCTTTTGTGCCAAATAGAAAATAAAGCTAATGGACAGGCATCCAAGAAGTCAGGCATACCCAATACAATGTCCAAATACAAATATCTAAATCGTGCGCCCATGCACATACAAAAACAATAAATAAATATCAAACGCCTTGATAAATAGGCGCAATAAAATATAGGCACCATGTCTAAGGTATGCGCCCATCAAAATATAAATGATAACTCGAATACACGCTATCCTCCAATGCTTTTCACCGCCATTGTTGCTATCTCTACACATCAACTGAAGCATTCACAATCGTTAGTAAAATAATACAATTAAACCGACAAAAGTGAATACTTAGCAATCTTCAGCTAAATAAATCAATTGGTTAGAAATCAATCCTAACCTTAATTTATCACGAGTGCGCACTCTAAACTCATAAACGTTATTAATTTAATATGTATTTTGCGGAATCACCCGCTATGGAATTACCCATGTACACACTAAAATTAACAAAACGCCCGAAAAGGATAGGCGTCCCCATCAACTTCTCGCACAAAGAATCCACTTTGTGTATGAGTCCCGATAATAAAAGTTTACGGAATCCACCGTAAAACCTCACGGAATCCACCGTGGCACAGAATCCACCGTGAAATATGCCTCTTGGCATCATAAATATACATCACATGAATCTTTATGGAGGTTAGCTGCCATGGATAATGGAAATCTTCATTGGGATGTATGCAAAAGAAAAGGATGAACAAGCATCATCACCACAAAGAAGTAAAGGAGGTAGTTTTGCAATATTGGGTTGCAAACACACGAATATCTCCAAACAAGAAGGATGTATGCAAAATGTGCATTGGAAAAAAATCATACATAAAACATCCAGTTCACCATCTTGATATGTTTCACATCATGATCAACCACATTATCCACCATTTTGTTATTAGTATGCATAGTATTTTGAACATCACATTTGCAAGCATTACCACCCATTACACGCTATGTATGCATCTCATCCACTACATGTACCACAACCTCACTAGTGTACATTTCATCCAAATTTTCTTAGAGCCAAAAAATCTAACTTGTTTCCTTGACAATGCACAAGTCACACGAGGCAAAGTAATAGACATTGATATCACATCCATGAAACCAAGTTGACATTAATACAATGTATAAGACAAAAGAACAATCTAAAAATTCTAAGAACTAAAATTTAGATACAATACAATGTTTGAGACAAATGAATAATTTGAAATTTTAGAGAAATGAAATTAACATAATGTGGAAAATAAAAAATTTTGGGAACTTAAGACTTTCATATTATAGAGAGTAGTGGTCTAAGCATCACAAAGGGAACGACAGTGTCTAAATTGCAAAATACAAAGCAGTGGTTTCTAGGCTATAGAATACAAGCTAATATACAAAGTATGCACTAAGGTTGTTGGGATTTCAAGAGGCAGCACCATGTGTAGAGGTGTAGGAGGACACATGGAACCTCTTATTTCTAGTGAATCTTGGGCTTTTTCTCACTTCCTTTGAGTCAATACTAGAGTCTGCAACCAAACATCAAAATTATCCAATATTCATAACTAAATAGTCACCATTCGTTGTCATTAAGCAATAAGGAATAATATTTATTGTGCTTCTTCTTACCGACCTCCATAAATGACTTTAGAGGGTAGTTTGAGTCATTATCTCCAATGTTGCCACTTTTCACCTCCATCATTTTCAAAGGTCGTAGATACTAATTTATCAAAGAGATCAATGAGAAGCAACAAAACCAAGGTTTAGTTGTGCAAGCAAGTATGCTTAAATATTATTATCTCATGGAGTTGCTGGATCTAACAAAGAGGTCTTTTCTCTACTAGGTGACCTTCCGCTGCTCAAATGACATTCTTTATCTCTATTTCCTGCCTTTGACATGGGAATTGTATTTATAGGGCTCCCAGGTGCTTGGTTCTTACACACAAAAGTTGCTTCCTTTTGAATGTTCTTCAAGACCTCGTCGATGTCTAGCTTCATGGCACAATGCATAGACACAACTTGGGAGAAGTGGGACTCTACCAACGACAAATCATTTATGTGTGTATACAATATCATGCCCACAATTCAATGTGATTGTTTTAATTACGTTACCTTTTATAAGATAATATTTTTCCTCGTGAATTGGCTCTCCACTTGTAGACTCCCCATACTTGAACCATATTCCATGCTTTCCCTTGCAAAAGAAGCACACAAACTACAAGTTACAAGTGGCCAAAATAATGAAAATGAAATGAAAAGAACACATGCCTAGCTAACTAGCTAAGTAGCTAGTCCATCACCCAAATAACTGACTATCTAGTCAACAAAGTATCTAGCTATGAAAAGAATATGTGCCTAGCTAACTAGCTAAGTAGCTAGTCCACAACCCAAATAGCCGACTATCCAACCAACAAAGTAACTAGCTATCTAATTGGTCAACTAGCCAACTATCTAACCAGCTAGTCAACCAACAAGTTAGCTAACTAGTCAACTAGCCATCTAGATGTATACTCTTCTATCTAAATAGCTATCTTGTATACCACCTAAATAGTTATCTAGCTATCTAAGTAGCTAGTCTATTATCTAGATAGTTGACTATCTAGTCAACAAATTAACTAGCTATCAAATTAGTCACGTAGCTAACTATCTAACCAACTATTCAACCAGCAAATTAGCTAACTAACTAGTCTAGTGGCTATATAGCTCTCTACTCTACTACCTAAATAGCTATCTAGCCTACTACCTAAGTACCTATCTAGCTATCTAAGTATCTAGTCTACTATTTAGATAGCTAACTATCATGTTCAACAAAGTAACTAGCTAAATAGCTAACTAGCTAGCTATCTAGTCAACCAACTAGCTAGCCAGCTAGCTATCTAATCAAATAAGTAACTGGCTATGTAATTAGTCAACTAGTTGACTAGCTAAGTAACTAGTCAACTAAGTAACTGGCTATCTAATTGGCCAACTAGCTAACTAGCCAACTAACTACTCAACTAAGTAATTAGCTACCTAATTACTCAATTAGCTAACTATCTAAGTCACTATTCAACTAGCTGACAACCTAACTAACTACTCAACCATGAAACTACCAAACTAACTAGTCAAGTAGCCAAGTTAATGATCAACTAGCTAGCTAGTTAACTAACTAGTCAACTAGCCTAGTTATCAAGCCAAAAAACAAATAATAGTACATGTAGGTTGAGTTTGAACAATTCCACTGTTATATACGGTACAAAAGCATTAAGATACTTATTTTTATGGAGGGTAAATCCAAGAGATTGCAGTATTGTTCTCTATTGATAGAATCCTTTAACCATGTCGAGTATCCTTTCGTCACACTGGGAGAGCAAACAAGTATCCCACATTTGGCAAAGTACCCCAAAGCAATACAAATGATAGGCATGCTTGCAAGGAAGCATGCACAAACTTATCATATTGTTGTCTTCAAAACCTATTCCACAAGTCGAGCACTCTTAAGACTGAAATGTTAAGACAAGAGGTAGATTGTGGGACGTCATGCATGGGAAATGAGACTTGGAAATTAGTCAAGGAGATGTCTTGTGCGTGAACCAAAAAATCCAAGTGAATCTAAGCTTTGTGAAGCATTAGCTTGCACTACTTCACCTCCATCCACAAAAAAGAGGTATCAATTGTAGATTAGCTTTCTATAAGCCATGGAAATTGAAACAAAACTGAACCAATCATGGTTTTAAACAAATGATATTTTGCAAGATATTAGAGAGCTTACCTCTATCTAATTGACATGTACACTAATCATTTGGTGAAACTCAAACACTTATAAAAAATAAGGCTACTAGTGACATATGTATCAACATGTGAAAAGACTAGACAAAAAGCTTGGTTTGACAAACACATCAAGTAGCGAGACTTCACAAAGGTCGACCTACTATTGCTCTCCATTAAAGGCCATAAACAAAAGATGAAGTTTAGAGGTTTCATCCCTTTTTGTGTGCACCAAATTGACCAAACCAACAATCTGGACCTTGAGACTCTTGACAAAGGGGCATTGATTTTTTCAATGGCAACCACATCAAAAATTACTATCCAACAATCCACCATTATGCACCAAATTAGTGAAATTGGCAACATGGAGCTCGAGACACTCAATGAAGAGGGCACCAATTTTTTCAATGGTGGTCGTATCAAAAAGCATTGTCCACCAATGCAAAGGTCAATCAATATGGGGGCACTCTTTATACCTTATTAGGAAAATGCATAGTGCTATTGGCTATTGAGACTAAAAGCCTACCTAACAATTCTACCTTCTGCTTAACGATGAAGGAGTTGGCAAAGAGACATTGTTAGGATGGACATTTAGACAACAAACTTAATGAATGGTTGATTATGATGTGCAAGCATACACCTAGAGCTTTCTAACATAAAAATCATCACAACTTTTAGCAAGGACACACTTGTTTCTTTGAAGCACATGGCACTACCAATAGGCTCCAACATAGCCAATGCAACCTCCAAGGAGGGGACCAAGACCTTAATGTTATAATATCCCTACCCGCCCCCTCCTCTCACAAAATGAGGCGCTAAGGAGGAGAGGAATCGTTGTCCAATGAAGGTTTAGATTGATCGATCCATGGAGAGGAGCCATGGAGCTTGGAACCTTTGGTCAATGAAGAGAGAATTCAAGAAAGTTCCACTAGAACCTCTCTACCTTTTGAAACTACCAAAAAAATATCCCTAGGAAGAATAATCAAATTTGGCCATTCACCTATCAAGAACAATCAAAATAGTAGCATAGAGGAGGTTTCCCCCAAAAGTAGCTCAAATTAAGCCCCAACTAAGTCTTAAGAACTAGAGTAAAGAGGTCCCACCGAATGAAACAACCAAAGCAAGGCTCTAATATGATTTTCAAGAACCAAAGTGGCACTGATCTTGAAACTCACCCCAAGCGAAGGACCTAGAACTTAGTGACGAAAATGTGCACCAACCTTGATACAACAAGGAGAGGCCTTTATAAATACTTGAATGGGATCTAGGAAAGGGGGCTTTGAGAGACCTCTTTCAAGTTAAGACTCAATACATGACCTTATTGGGTAGAAGATCCTAATGACTAGGATACTAACAATCCCTATAATTATCCAACACTCATTCAAGCACAATATTTTTGAACCCTTTTGGTATATAAGAGCCCAGCAATTTGTCAAAGCCCAAAGAAGACTCAAAGATGCTACATTTGAGATTTGTCCCTAGACTCAAGAGGTCATGAGAAAGCCCAAAAACTAATATTTTATGGCATCTTTGAAGATTTTAACATGTGGAGTAGTGAGTGTGCATCACACACAAATGACCCCTTTATGATACGAGGACTTTCAGGGGAGCATAGCCCAATGGATATCGGATCAATAGAGCTTTCAATCATCCCCCCTCCTAACATTTTTCAAACACAATTGACTACATGTTGTTACCAAAGATGAGGTTAGAAGCAACAATGTTGCAAATTCTAGATAATGAGATGCAATGGGCTTATAGAGCAACAACATTTTCCAATAAAAAGAACCTCACTTGTATATGGACAACAATTATCTACACTTGACAATAGAAGAGACTACAAAGCAATTCAAGCCACATAAGCAAGAGACAAGAGGCCTTATTACACACTCTATGTCTAGTACTTTCTTTCACTTCTAGATTTTCCACATGATCTAGCATTATAGACTACTAGTCTAGTTATCCTTGTAGCCTTGTACTCGACATCTACCTTGCACAAATAACCAAGATGTAGATGACATAATGGTGATTATTACTAAGATGCCATTTAAAAGAAATTTATCTTATTGAAAATAGAAGGAACAATTTAGAATTGCTACATAGACATCTAAAGCCATATCTTTGCCATGAGAAAACAAAAGTGCACTAGTGTGCATAAACACAATGAGTTCTTTTTATTAGTTTGGCTTATTGGTGGTAATTTGGCTCCTACTGCCTTGTGAGAGGTAGCAACTAGTACATAGCTTACAAGGTTCATGGACATGGTTTCACTAATGGCTACATGCTAGATTGGTGGTAAGATTTTGGAGATATTTTGATTGGTTTACATAGTTCGTCTAGAATTTAACGAGTTGAAATAAAAAAGTGACTTTAATACTTCCTTACATAGTGTTATGCCTTTCTAGTGGTGGTTTGCTTTGCCATTGCAATTGTCATGTTAACATTTCTACTTTCTCAGTGTAACTAGTTAACATAATTCCTTGCATGAGATGGAATGCTATCTTATTTAGTCTCACCGTGTTGTAAATAGTCCCAACCCTAAAGAAATGGCAATCTCCTAGATTGAACAAGAAGTTAGTGCGCAAGAGATCACAACCAACAAGATCGTAAGTAGTTATGAAGCATTTTCATGATCCTCAAACAAGCTCCCACCAAACCCAATAATAATAATAATAATAATAATAACTTAATTCCCCAATACATGCAAGTTTATTCAAAACACAATGTCCATGTGGTATGTCATAATATCATTTTGTGAAGTCTAGTGTTGTTAGATCATTTGAAGCATTTGATTGTGAACCAAAGAGAAGCACCCGAGTACAAGCATCTGCTTTGTATACAAGTGATCTAGCCAAGGGCCTTCACTTTGCCATTTTGCTAAAGGGAACATTGCACTCCCATTTTACAATCCCAAAAAGATACATTTTCTATGAAGGATGTACTTGCATTGGTTGCTCAACTAGATCTAGACCTTTACGAGATGGATATAAAGATGGATATTCTACATGGGGACATGCATGATAAGATTTATATTCAATAGACTAAGGGCTTTGAGGAAAATGGTAGGGAACACCTAGTGTGTAAGTTGAGAAAGAGCCTTTGTGATCTTAAGCAAACATCTAGGGAATAGTACCATAAGTTTGATGCTTTCATGCACTCAAGGATGTAACTATAGTGCCATGGATCTCTGTTTATACATGAAGAAGGATCGTGATGGCAACCTTATGATTTTGGTATCTTATGTAGATTATATGCTTATTGATGGGCGAGATCATGACGAGCTGGATGCCTTGAAAACTCATCTTAAGAAGAGCTTTGAGAACCAGGTGGGAAAATACTATCAAAGCTCTCAATCCTACTTGCATTTGCCATACCTCTGAAGATCTTGCTGCTAAACCAGGCGGGAAAATATTATCAAAGCTCTCAATCCTACTTGCAATTGCAATAGCACTGAAGATCTTACTGATTAGTATCTTCCAAATTATGGACAGATGAAGACATGTCACCAAAGATGATAAAACATTGTTGAGATGTTGAAGTAGATGTGATTTGTTGAGCCAAAGAATAGCATGATACTGGATTGTTTATAGTTTTGACGATCCCAAAATATAGTGGGATCCAGAACAAAATGGCAAATTGCAAGTATTGAACTGAAGAGACAACAGTAAGTTTTTAAATGTATATAGCTTAATATCTTACACTGGCTCCAATTGATTTCCTCCAAACAGAGCAAACACAGTATTTCAGAAACTCTGAATGATTTTCTGGACCAAATGGAGACCTAGAACTCAAGAACACACTTAGATTCTCATGGCTACAGTCACCAGTGGAAGAGAGATTTTGAGAGGTAGCTTTGCTTATGACATTATGATGATCACTCTTAGAGAGTGAGACAACTATGTATTTAGCATGCAAGGGTGAGTAGAAGGTGAGTTCAGGACTTCATCTGAACATGACAAAAGTACAACCACAACATAATTGGGATGGAAGTATGATACCAGAGAAACAAGACTCCAGATGCATATGTGTCCACTTTGGTCATAAAGTGCGCCTCGTATCCTATGTACAGAGAAACAAGACTCCAGATGCAAATGTGTCCACTTTGTTCATAAAGTGCACCTCATATCCTATGTACAACACAATGGAAACATTTCAGCCTTGTTGTACAGTCCAAATGAGATGACTGATGGACTTCTGACTGAATCGTATGCGGGATTCCAGAGGTGGCCCCCATTAGTCAGAGATACACAAGAGTAAAGGTCAGGCAATCCAATAACAACCCTCCCTTATCCTGAGCAAATTCTCCACAACATGTTGTCAAAGTCAAAAGGCATTTTAGGAGTCACGTGTCTACATGCAAAACATACTAAGCTGTGCTATCCTGATACAGACAGCCACTTTGACATGTGCCTGCCAACTTGCCAACAGTAGCAAACAATGATGAGTATTGAACCTGATTCACACAGATCATGGAAAAACAAGAAACCCTTCAATGGGTTCAAGTGCTGAATCACAGAATTTAGACACTTACAGTAAAGGCACCAGTCCCCATATATATTTTGAAATTTTGACTCTGTGAGATTAGTGAAGTTACAGCAGATGTTGAAGCTGTCTTTCCTTGTAAGAAGAAGCAAAACCCTAGTCTTTATATTATAAGATTGCTGACCAGGATATTCCCCCATTTAAGTATAGAAACTGGGCGTATATATTTTTTAATTATACAGAAACTGCTCCCAATATATTTTCAGTATTCATCCAGGCTGTAAAAGTATCTTAAAATGCCAACAATATACAGCTACAAAAGACGCCTGCAAGCCAGAACATTACTATCATTCTGAGCCTTCTCTTTAACATTCTTCAGAATGTTACAGCATTAACAGGAGAATGTTACAGCATTAACAGGGTATCAATGGGCACTATACAATGTGTCCAGCTGCATGTACAACATGTGCACATAGCTGGTTGTGTGCCATAAGAAATGCCATCAGCTAGACTGCATCAGATGATCCAGCTATAGGAGCTTGCTTCAAGTGCAGATGTAGAATCTTCATTTTGGACTTCAAGGCAGGCAAAGCAATTGCCTCCTTATGGTTCTCAGAATAGATGACTCTCCTGAGCACAAAACTAAAAAATCAAGTTTGAACTGTGCCAGTTAAGAATCAATCTTCAGTAAAAATTGTGGAGAGCACTAGTTGCTGTGTGAACTTTGCCCGGAATGTTGCTTCCTCCAGCTTCTGGTCAGTTTCCTCAGAAATCAGAAAGTGATCAGATCTGCAGATGACAATAGTTTATATTAAGGTTCCCCTCCATTTCTCACTTAGTCTGAAGGTGGTGAATTTCTAGATGTATGTTCATGCACATCAGAGATGAAAAGAAAAATGAAAAAAGAGACCACAGCAAAGAAAAGGCAGCCAGGGACATTTGAACCATGCACAGAGGCAAACAGCAGTAGCAGTTATCCAATCTGTTAAATGGTTGGCCAGACCTAAATGATGTGGATTTCAACAATACAACTGGACTAGGCAGTTTTTTGCTTGGACAATAGCTGTTTGCACTCATATCTGGGCTCTCTCTCAAAAGCCATGGAAGGAGGAAGTCATCCCACAGTCTTGTGCCTCACTTGGAAGTTGGGCCTCCTGCACTAAGTATATTTGCTCACAATTCTAATGCTTCTTGAATCCCTAAAAATCACTGTAAAGAAAGTGATCCACCTATCCACGATGGTCCACACAAGTATGGACGGCCCACCATAATGCATACAACAATGACAATCAAATAGGACAATGGATACCAAAGTACTAGGTGATCAACCCACCACCAAGATGTCATAGAGAGTAGAAATAGTTGAATCTTGATGCCTATCACAAACCAGCTCCGCAGAAAGCACATCATCACCATGGATTTCCTGCCTTCAGCTAGACCACCAAAGTGTCCCCTCATGTGGGAACAAAGTAGGAGCATAGACCACTCTCTTCCTCATCTCCCATCATGAACTTGAAAGGCAAACCAGTGTTAGCAAATTAATCAGTTCATGGGTGAGTCCGCACATGTATTAGTGGGCTGTTGTATTATTTCCAATCATCATGATTGGCTGCCCAGTTATTTGCACCAGTTTATGACCAACTAGCATTTCTCGTCCTAGCCAACTTATAGTTGGTGAAGCCAGATTGCTGGCCAATCAGTTCACGATTCAGTTCATCATGTGGGCAAATAAATAGGCCAAGCACTCCCTTCTCCAAGAATCTGAGCATACACCATTGCATGCAGGTCCTGTTCAAGAGGAAGCCCACACCAGTGCCCACAACCAGTGACTCACTTTTGCTCTGTATTGTCGTCTATTTCAACAGATTCTCATGCTTCCATTCACCCTATTCTGTCAACCAGCTCCATGATTTGAATTTGCCAAACTTCATATATGCTTGTAGAAGACCCTGCTCAAGGTCCAACACGCTTGCATATGACTGAGGCTAACATGCCCCACCAAAACCATACGCTCACACTCCCTCTCGCACTAGAGTCAGTGAGTGATGATGACACCACTAGAGACAGAAGGACAATTCCGAGGCCACTACAACTTTCACCACATGGCTGGAATCTGTGTCAAGATCCAAGGATGATGAAGAATAAAAAGAGTCATTGCTCCTCCTATTTCCACAATGCCACTAGATTCTTGCATTCCTTGTGGAGATATCAATGTTCCAACAATTCAAGCAAGAGATATTAGTTCAAATTAAAGACAAGAAAGAGGAGTCAAGTGTGAAAGTGAGTATAGCGAATGGAGGCACAACAAGTAAGACACATGAATCTTCCCTTAGGCGTGTAAATCAAGCTGAAAACACAAGGGAAAAGAAAAATTATAAAACACAGATAATTAATTAAAAAGCAAAGGTTGACGCTTGCATGAGGGTGAAGATGGCTGCATAAACGACCAAGATGGCTGCAAAAAAGTGGCAAAACAACTGCAACTTTGGGAAGATGAAGGGCAGGACAGATCAAGCACAGGGTAAAACAGTGTTTAAACAGGTTAGACAGGCTGCCCAGTTGTAGGATAATGTGCCTAGGCCAGCTGTGAAGGGAAAGCCACAAAAAGCAAAGTGTGATGACCTCGAAGCAATCGTGCAGGAAAAATCAGACCTGAAACAGCGGTCAATATAGGACAGCACTAGAACCAAGATGCTTGGGCTCTGATCCCATATCAAAGAAATCTAGAGCAGCAGAAGCAAAGTGATGAAGCTGCTATAAATACAAAGAGCTACACAAGAGGACAATAACACACAAACTCAGAAATAATGAACCAAGGAAACAGAATCCATGCACCAAAGCACAAGAGAGTGTACATTCACATGGGCTACACAACCAACAGACTTCCTCTCCTGCAAGATGTGTGCATGTATCGCATGACAATGACATGGAGGAGAGATCGCCTATAAATAGGCAGAAATAAGGTAAAATAATGAGCAGGTCAGCCAGCCATTAATGCCACTCTAATAGCTTGTTGGCCAAGCTGAAAGTGCCACCCACTGAAAATGAAATGCACCCAAATTACGTGTCCATACAATCCATGATATGTACTATGCTAACAGAAGTGGACCATCTACAGAACAATCAGCAAGACAAATACCTCTTTTGGCATTTCTTTCATTTGCCCGTTTACTTTGCCTATGCAAGTTACCCAAGGCAGGCTCATTCAGTGTCAAGCAAAATTATGTGTAGCTTAGGCAAGATCATCTATGAAGAAACCATATCTCAAGTAATTATCTGAGTGGAGCTCAAGATATTATTAAAAATAGGTGTTGCTTGCCTTTCTGAAATCTAAGTTGAGGCTCATTTCCACAAGAGTAATGCAAATTTATGACTGCATGTTTACCAAGCTAAACATTTACCGAACTAATCCTTCGAGGTACAATCCCTAAGCTAATGTTTGCACTCCTCTTACTTTACATATTTCTTCAAGAAATATGAATACAAAGATAACGATGGTTTTTCAAGGCACCTATTTGTTTGACTTATGTTCTTTTTAGGTCAATAAAATATCATGTATTTGGTATCTTGTTAAAGAGTCAGAAGTGGATATATTAGCCACAGCCTCCCTACTTCTCTATACGGTGAAATTTGGAGAAAATGTTTGCAACTTCATTTAAGTATGGCCAACTCCTTAGATGTTCTCATTTATTGTATCATTCCATTGTGCTTACATAGACAAACAACAATGTTCTTCCAAGGGTCTTTCTTGGATAATATGTTTGGACAAGGCATTAATATTTGCGAATACCAACTCCTTTGAGCTTATAATTTGACTGCTAGTTTGTCAACCCATGGGTTTTAGCTCAGAAAATGGATGTTATTGCTCTCCAATCGGGTGGTCTAATAAGTGATAAGACATATAAGCTTATCTCTTACTTGTTGGGTGACATTGTTGCCACTCACATCATTGCTTTGCTCAATTATTACTTTGCTAGTTCCAACTCTTTGAGGCCAGCATGCACAAAGCCATGCTTGAAGAACAAGTGCACAAAATAAGCTTGGGCTACATTGCTGCCACTTATGGCATCAGTTTACCTGGATATGGTTTTGCCAACACTATTCTTTGAGGCTAACATGCATAAGGCCAAGCTATAAAGATGAGCAATGGTCAGAACTGAGAATGAATCAATTACCTTAGAAAGGTAACACCAGTGCTCATCTACATAAACTAAAGGCTAGTTCAACATGTACTCAATCTCTGCTTGCACAAACAGAGTTTGCAACTAGTACACAAATTCACACAAAAATTAAACACCCGAGTCTTTCAAAAGAAAAGGCAAACAATATTAAAGGACCTTGCATCCTACCTTGTAGTTTGCTTATCATGAGAAAGTGAGCTCTTGACATCGATCTCCACATCAGTAGCAGCAGCTGTCTCTGTCACATCATTGTGACTCTCAAATGCAGGCAGACCATATAGAAGGCTCGATAAAAGTGGATCTAAACAAAGAACCAAATGCATTTCCAGGAGTAAGTATTTGTGGCCCAAGATAATACACAATTTTGCAATGAGCAGTCAAGCCCAATACCTAATGATGACAGGGTACAATCTGTTGAGGTGGTTGCTGTCTTCCGAAATCTCCTCCTACGCTGCATGGAGATGCAAGTTTTCATCATTTTCCACCATGGAAAAGTCTCCTATCACAAACAATAATCTTTTCGTTTTCCCATGTGGACAAATTGAGATATAGAATCTAGATCATATTTCCATTTTGTAACGTCAACATTGAGCTCCTGCAAGGGAGCCACCCCATACCTGGCCTTGTGCAATGGGGAACAGCTCCCTGTGTCTATGATCCCCCTCACCCCCACTACACCAAGCTAGGTATGTGGTAGCTCCCTGAAAAAATGTCATAATGTGTCGTTGGAGTTTGGGAAGTAGAGATTCATATGTCGGAAAATGTTTAAAACTTGTGACATCACACATATATACATATGTGTCAAAGCAATATCTCTGGTGACCATTCCTCTTTTCCAAGAATCAAGTGCACAATCCCTTCCCATTATCCAGTATTAGAACGAAATAAGCAAAACAAACAATTCATGCATTAATGCATTATGATAATCTTTCCGCCAAAAGATGAGTAATGAAGTTGCAAAATGAGCAAAGTAATTGTACCACAGATTTTGATTCCAAGCAGTGTTCCTCCTCAAGATGAGAACAGAGAGAACCGATATCGTACTCTGCATAGCAGAAAGGGCATGAAAACTCAAAATGCACAATCTCTTCGCTTGCAAGGTCATCCAGACTCAGAGGACGATCTGCATACAGGCGAAAACATAAGCACTGTAAAGTTATGCAGGCGAGCGCAACTATACCAGCCCAACCAAGAAACTAAAAAGAGTAGACACACTTGTGATGACAGGTGAGTCGGGAGAAGACAAGGAAGACAGAATCAGAAACATGTACAAAAGGTATAAGTTGCAAAAGAGAAATCCAACATGGGCCAAACCAGAACAGAGAAGAGGAGAAACCATTGATTTGATGGTGGAATTTGTGGATGTGTACAGATGAAAAAAATTAGGGCAAAAGGCATCATTTCATTGGAAAGGAAGGAAGGGGGGGGAAGAATTTTCCAGCACACCTATGTGGGCAGACTGCAGAGAGAGACGCCTTTTGGTGGAGGAGAGGAAGGACGGGCGGAATTCGGCGGAGGAGTCCATGAGAAAGAGAGGGGGGGAATCCCAGTTTTGTCTTCACTTGCGCTTCGCCCCTTCTCCTTCTGCTGCCTCCCGTCTCTCTCCCAGCGTCCCTCCCTCTTTCTCTCTGTGTGTCTCTCTGTCTGCTCGGCTGCCTTCTTTTCCTTCTCTCTGAGTCGTGCGTTCCCTGGACTCCTCTCTTCCGCTTCCTGCAGAGTATAAAAGTTAAAAGATATGCTTGCCTCTTTTGCAGGCATTGCAATTTGCAAAACAGAGGCAGCACCCAATCACATGAGCCCACGCGGCAGTCCGTCAGATAAAGACAAGTAGACTGTTACACACGTGCACTTTCCCGGATTCTCTTGCACGTATGTCGATGATCATTGATAGATAATACATAATCATGGTCGAGAACGCTCTGGCTTGTTCACACGGAAATTCCTGGGGCCAAGCCCTGGGGTCTGCAGAGCTTCCTAGTCCAGTCACCAGTGGCCCACCAAATCCTTTTAGAGGCGTGTCACACCCCGTTTGTAATCGGGATATCACAAGTTGAAGGAAGCCCTAGTAGTGCAAATACGGTCGCACTTGGAGAGGGAGGGAATTGTGGATAATGCCCGCAAAGTCTAAGCTTAAACACCTTGGATGATCAACTGCATACTTTAAATGTGGAAATTGACAACGATATCACATGTAGGCGACAAGCAAGTGGTGAACCTATGCCTTCCAGTTTGCACCAATAAAATGGTGTTAGAACCTCATTTTCGACTTGTGTTAACAGGGATTCCAATGGATTATGTTACCCCCACTCACCCCCACCCCAAATAGCATGGCAACATGTTAGAGCTTGTTTGCGCCTGGTGTTAGTGGGGTGAGGGGAACCTTACTGAGCCTAGCCTGCTCCCCCCACCATTTGGTCAAGTTGCACCCAATGGAGTGAATGGGGTTTCAATACCCTTGCAAAAATCCTACAAGCCTTGGGTAAAATAAGTGTTTTAGTTGAACATTTACAGGGTTAACAAATGCCCTTGGCCCGTAGAAAATTTCCCAAGCCTCTCAACCGATTATGTGTCACTATCTATCAAAGCTAACTCTCATTTTCTTGTTGTTTCTGCTCAGTGCTCCCTTGAAGCAAGCTGGTGCAACCTCAAAGCCATCGAAACCCACTAAATGTTCATCAAAACCCCATTCACCTGGGTGTGATGGGGCTTTTAATGGGGAGAATGGGATCTCCCTCCCCCCATTGTAATTCTGTGCAACACAACCCTTAATCGAGAGTGCACCAACACCCAATCCCAAAATGGATGTAACTACTACCCTGAACTCCTTAAAGGATCTCAACTTGAATATCATTATTGATGAGGTTGATCCATCATCCATCTAAGTAATGTTGCCTCTTCATAAGCCTGCCACCTCATTGTGCAACAAGGGTATCATCAATCACACACACAAACCTCCTACAAAACCTTACTAAGCTGACTACACATCGCCCCAATTGACCTAAGCAATGGGCAGGTGGGGGGTTTACACTAGGCGGTGATATGCCATTGCGCCCATGCTTTAAGCATGGCGAACACTATATGTGCCTAGCATATGAGAATACAAGACCCTCATTTATAAAAAGGTGAAGCATATGACCCTAAAGCTAATAAGTGTTAAACCCTCAACCAAACTCCTTTAAGAGGTAAGATTTTACCATTATGTCAAAGGCTACTTAATGTCTTCAATGGGTGTGGACAACACATAATGTAAATGGCAAACTCTTTTTCAACTACCCCTATCACCATCAAGGGCACTATGTAGCTGGCCTAACGTAACCAAATCATTCTGGGGAGAGAGAGAGAGAGAGAGAGAGAGAGAGAGAGAGAGAGAGAGAGAGAGAGAGAGAGAGAGAGAGAGTGTGTGTGTGTGTGTGTGTGTGTGTGTGTGTGTGTCTCTCTCTCTCTCTCTCTTTAATGCAAATGACTAATATAGCTATCTCTCTCTTGATTTAGTGTAGATGACTAATATAGCTACATCCTTTTATGTATCCATTATCATAGAGATGAGTGCAACATGAGATATTATTATAGAGACACTAACAAGATATATGATGTGGGCTGTGGTATTGTCAATTCAGACATTCATATTTGTAGTTCTTATGGTGATGGCATGTGGTGTTCCATGTTCTTTTTGGCTATTTATAAGATCATCTGTATGAAGTATAACTTGATCAATCATATAAGCATTAGCAAGCATCAAGACTCTTTCACTATAGTAGAAGGCAGCTACATAAAATCTAGAGATGAATGGGTACATATTTACATGTAAGGTAAGTTAACACATATATATCTTAACATATACCACACTTTGTAAATGCTCATCTTAATTTTTTCTTCAATGTAACAATTTTCATCTAACAAATCATATGTGCTTCAAGAGATTTGCATCCTAAGGCTCTATCTAAATTTAAAACATATGTCAAACACATATGTAATCATCATGCCAATCTTTTACAGGTTGGCTTGAGCTCCAAATTCATCAATTTTAGAGATGACAATAGTTTGCCAAAATCTATTTTGCTATGCAAGCTAGGCATATTCATAATTAAGGAGCACAAATGCCAGGCTAATCTAAATTGTGTTTGCACATTGTAATTGTTTGCTAACAAAGGCTTGGGTGCCCATGATGACCTCTTATATTGGGCTAATATGGTTCCTACTTGGGAATGTTTGTGTGGCCTCTTATACTTTGGGAATCTTTGTGACACCAAATGTTACTTGGGATTGAGCTATATGCTACTTTAGAAAAATTACCATAAAGAGTATTTGTTTTTTATAACTCTAAATGTTAGTGAACAAGGAAGTGTTCGTCCAATTTCTACTTATGTCCTATGTATATCCTAGAGCATAAACAAGGGTGCACAATACCATGTGCAAGAGTGTTGCCCTTCTAGTTTTTTCTTAGTTTCAAGATCGTTTAACGTAGCTTGATTTTGCTTGCTCACTTGCATTTTCTTGTTTGTAGATGCTTACTCACATAAAGCCAAGTATTGTTAAAATGATCCTGGAAATATTTTCAAACACCCTTGAAGAACCTCTTATTTCTTCTTCGTCCTCCTAACTATCTTTTGTAATGTGCATACAATCATGGCTTTCTTTCTGAAAAGGGTGACACCTCTCAACTTTCCTACAACAACATGGCATTGTTGCAAGGAAGGATTCAAAGGATTATGCCCACCACTTCCATGTTGCTCAATATAAATAACTATACTCCTAATCTCTCATATGAAACTTCTCAAGTTGATTGGGTTCTTACCCTATGAGATGGATTGCATAGCCTAAGGTCATGCAAATCACTACACAAACTTTAGGCCTATACAAAGTTTTTGATGAAGATGGTGCCTCATAGTGGATGCTCCTACAGCATATTGCCCAATCCGATCCCCTTGGGCAAAGCATGAGATAAAGATATACAAGGTGGGCCTTTGTGTTATTCTATAACAAGAAATAATGAGGACATAATCATAGAGTTCTCTCAAATATGCTAAACCCATAGAGCATATAGTTGCAAATCCAACATTAGAACATGACGTGCATCTATGCATATGTCACCTTCATTGAAGGTATTCATCCCCTTGTTATTTATGAAGACATAGCTTCCCCTATAGCCCCAACATGCCAAGCACATGTCAACAATCTTGCCTCAAATGCAACAAATCTTATGGCCCCTAATAGAAAACACATAGATGGAGCTTGTGACATACAAAGCCATGTCTTAAGTCATGGTTGAAACCCTTGTACTGCAATAAGCTATCTAAGTGAAGGCATGGATGAGGTCGATGCTCATGTGCACACTAAGCTTCTAATGGTAGAGCTGAATAAAAGTGTGAGCTTCAAAGCCTAAATACTAGCACTTGCCAAGACAAGTGCCACAATTGATGTGCTAGAAGCAACAACATTTGCAATCACCAATGGACAAGAAGGTTGAGTCCATAACAAGATGGAACCATTGGGGCTAGAGGGACTCGACAAGGCTAGCCACAACCCTATATCCAAAACCTTTGTTTCTACTCCTAGTATTAGTAGCACTTTTAAAATCAAGACAAAATCTTTGCCTACAACATGCACAATGTATCTCAACTATTGTCCTCTCAACAACTAACAATGCACATGATAATGCCCTTTAGACCAAAGAAAATCTTGAGCAAGATTTTTGTATATGCAAAAGAAGGTTTCTCTATTAACCCACAAGGCCTATAGCATGCCACTCACATGAATGTCATAAAGATTCAACAAACTTGATTTTCATGGCAATCCTAGTACAATAATGGCTACAAAACATTCTTGAGTTATGATTTCACCTAAATAACTCCTCAAATGTCATTTCATATGTGACATGGGCCTTCCTTAATCCCCCAAGAATCACTTTATGGAGCTTAAAAATTGCAATTTATGGTAATAAACAAACTTTATTGATAATGACTATAGAAAAGGCTAGTCCTAAGTTGTCTGACTGATCATAACAGAGAAGAAAAGGAGAGTGGAAGAGAGGCTTCACCTATAGACCACACCAATAGTATCCTCCCAAAGTATATAGCTATAAGTAATATTTTGCATAGATTATTTTTTTTCTTTTCTTATTCTTGTTAAATTCAAGTGCATGCCTTGCAGTCACTACCTTGTTATCATAGTATTACATTATAGAGGTGACATCATTGCCCATATCCTTGTGTTTGCATCAATATATCTATTGAAATAGTTTAAGAGCTTTCCTTGAGAAACCATGCTCTAAATGTGTTGTGATCATTATGATCCAAGACACCACATCCTTGTTACATAGTGTAAGAAATCTCTCATGTCTTGACTTCAAGCTACTATAGGTCTATACCATTTCACATGCACATTCAACATTGCAATATCAAGAACAAAACCACTAGAAGACACTTTTGCATCTTGAACCCTTCATGTAGCTTATCTCATTGTTGCATGGCTCTGACAAACATAAGACAATAACTATACTCAGCTTAGCATTGTCCTATGCATAAATATATAGGTTCTTGCACACTTGTTTGATAACATAAATCGGATACCTACTTTATTGAAGAGCATAATAACAAAGGACAACAAAAAACACAATGAGCATCATAGTCATCACTAATACTCCAACAAGCTCTCAAATTGACCAATGATTTTGCAAATGAATATAAAATGACACATCAAATGATTGGCCACTTATTTTCTATAGGACACACTACAATATATCAATTAACAAAAGCATGTAACCTGAAGATAGACATTGTACCAATAAATTTGAAGCATTGACATTAGGGACAATTGATGAATTGATAAATATTACTCCAAAAAAAGGAAAAAAAAACTAGGAGAATGGGAATTAACTACATCATAGCAAATACCGGCTTCTATTTATTAGGTGAGATTCCCTTTTTGCACTAAATGTAGGCCTTAACATAATCAATTGTATCATAGCTTTCACCTTAAAGTGTGTTGGTATTTCAGATGATGAAGCAAGCTTGATTATGCTTCACAAGGTGTTTAGTAGTTTACCTCCTTTATGTCCATTTTCTCCTCTTGCACATCCTTTGGAACTTGCTCCATTTCATCCTTCTCATTCTTTACCTTGTGTAGCACTACACTTATATGTAAGAACACATCCATTTGCCTTACTTCATTCGGTAATAGACATATTCAATGACTATAATAGGAAATTGTGTAGTAGAGGTCCACCTTTGGTTATTCTCTTCAATTTCAACTCCCTCACATGTTGAAAGACTCACGATACAGCTCAACACTCTAACATTCAAATCAATTTTCATTCATTATAATACTTGGTATAGCTAGAGCAACTCTCGTGGCCATGTGAATCAATTTAAAGCCTCTAGTTTCATCATAATTTTATATCATTGGTGTAGCTCTTAGGCTTTGGGGGGGAGAGAGAGAGAGATAGAGAGAGAGAGAGAGAGAGAGAGAGAGAGAGAGAGAGAGAGAGAGAGGGGGAGAGAGAGGGGGAGAGAGAGAGAGAGAGAGAGAGAGAGAGAGAGAGAGAGAGAGAGAGAGAGAGAGAGAGAGAGAGAGAGAGAGAGAGAGAGAGAGAGAGAGAGAGAGAGAGGTAGAGATGAGCTAAGAATGGTGTTGAAGATGCCATGAAGAGCTCTAAGAGTGTGGTGTACTCATGATGAATCCAAATTGTAGGAGCAAAAGTCCACTGGAGCCAATGATGAAGGGAATAAAACACTATCCTAATTAGTAGGATGTTGTGAATGTCTATAAGTAGCAAAACACAATATAGGTTGAAAATTGGTAGCCCAATCGACAACAAATGATAGTGATGTGATCACCTCAATTGGCTTTTCTCTAGATCCAACAAATGCAGGTTGAGATGATGAATACACAACTACAACAAGCTATGGAGATCATGAAAAACAATATTAGCTTGCATGTGACAATGACAAGCTTGGTGGCATCAAGATGATGGGGGCCTCCAATAATGGAGAAGTCTCATAAGACATAGTAGAATCCCAAGAAGAAGGAGTCTAAGGCAATGTGAATTGGTTACATGTTGTTCATGTATCTCGCACAAAACCAAGCTCTCCACGATAACCATAGGATCCTCTTTAGAAGAACATCAGCTTTGATACCATGTGAAGGTTGCACAAAGAAAATACAGAATGTAGAAACATGGTTGAAACACAATAGCTCAGCTAGCAATGCAATCAACCCAAGCCCTAAATGCAAAATAGATGTAGATATATATATATATTGATGGACATAGTGGATAGAGCTTGCAGCAGAGCAAGGAGATGCCATGGCTATGCACCTCGATGCAATGTGAGATATGCACACGTGCGTGTGTGCGTGCATGTGTGTGTGTTCATCTTCTTAACAAATTCGAGATTTTTTTGGTTAAAATCAAGAATTCCATTTTCCTATTTCAAGGTAACATGCTTCCAAGCAAGATATTGACAACTCTTTCTTGACTCATTTTCCTAAAATCGAGCCACTTAACTCAAGTTAATTGGTGGGCAAATTTTTCAAGATCAACACCATACCATTGTAGTAGCATATGTCTTAACAACAATGCTCATACATACAAGCACACTATGTATCTCTATAGTTGATCTAAACATTGTTATCCCATGCATATATATATATATATATATGCTTGGCCATAAACATATCCAAGCATATTATATATTAATGCATTGATTAGAACACACACACACACAACTTGACTGTGCTTTTTCACTACACCTTTACACACATAAGCAATGTTTGCTATGCGTAGATATTCAAAAGTTTGTCATAAAAAAACTCATTGGTGGATAGGCACTCACATGGATAAGGTCCTCTCAATGGTGTAAAGTCCCTCTAAATAATAGGTTTCCTCTTTGCCCTAAACTTAACCTTGCTCTCGCTTCCTTTCGTCCTCTCAAATCATGGTCACCATGAAGCTCGTCATCACTCCATATGATGATGTCGGCTTTCCTAGTGGATCCACACCATTTCTCTCGACCTGTGAGACCATATGGAGATTAGAAAATGGTAGAGAATGTAGGTTACTCACATGATGCACACCTATAACATTCCTCAAGAGATAACTAATAATCTCTCATGGCAAGTCTTGCTTCAATAGTTGTGCCTATTCATCAAGATACCTACAAACTCTATATTGATGACACCCTGGTTCATCTAGCATTAGCCCATATTACACTCATTTTTTAATCCACCACCATATATGTATTCATGGCTACATCATACATAAATGATGCTAAGCATACTCATGATGAGTACATATCTCAACTTGAGCTTATTTGCTTACTTGGTTGGGCAAGATCCTCCGCAAGGTGGTGGGGAACTGGAAGTTAAAATTGAAGGGGCCCTTGGACGTTTCTTGCCTCTCCCAGATCACAAGGTCGGCGTGGAAGCTTGCTCGGGTATAGTCTTCACATGGTGGGATAGGTGCCTGGGGTGCCCTCACTCCCTTGGCGTTCCATTTTCTCCTTGTCTCCTCCACCATGCATTTTCTTTTCTCCCTCAATGCCTCCTTTCTTTTTGCAGAGGTGTCTGCGTGTTGCTTCTCTTCAGGCCATGGGGAAGGAGGTGGTGGGACAAGCTCTTCTTCGCGTGGTCCCATTTCAAAGTTCACATACACCTCTCTTTCCTGGCTTGGCTCTTGCTGCTCTCCTTTGATGAACTCAAGTGCATCCACCTCCTGCGAGGTTAGGCCTGCCAACAGGAGATAATGGTGTTGCTCTTCCAAGCTTGGGCCAACCTCACTAGGTTGTGGTGGCATCTGTAGTCTTTCTTTCAGCACTTTGCGAGCCATTCCCAATTTCCTTTTCATTGCCTCTATGGACTCTCCCTCTTCTGTTTGGGTGACGTCCAATAGGGTATCCAAGAAGGTGCGCTGCTGGGTCTAGAAGCTCACTTGGGCAGCCTCTGCTCTACTTTCTGCCAGTATCTTTTCTTTTCTACTTTAGCGAGTCAGCGTGCCAAGGCATTAACTCTTTTTTCGTTCTGATAGCCTATTCTTCTGCCCTCCTGTTCATATCTTCGAGGTTCTCTCCTTGTCTCCGGGCTAGCACTGTCAGTCTGTGTTCTTGGTCTTCAATCTCTGTCCTTAGCTTGTGCTACTCTTCTTGTGTTGCGGTAGTCTCTTGTGTTAGTTTTTCCACCTCTCTTTCATACATGTAAGCTCTTTCCTCCCTCAGCTCCTCCAGCTCTTTTGTGGCTCTAGTGATTTTCTCCATTTTAGCTTGTAGATACTCGTAGCGTGCCACAATCTCTTCATTGTGCTGATGTAGGCATCGTGTGGCTTCATTTTCTTTGTTCAAGTGCACCTACCATTCTACTTTTGTCTCTTCCTTAGCTTGTAGTTTCTCTTTCAGTTCATTGACTTCCCTTTGGGCCATGGCCATTTGGCGTGTTCTCTCCAACTAGGATGCAGCCATGGCCTCTTTTTTAGCTTTGAGCTCTGCTACTGTGATTATCTTCTCCTCCTTATGCTTTCTCTAATTGAGAGAGGAGCTCCTTGACGTACTCGTCGTAGTTTTCAGACGGCCTCTCTGTTGCGGGGGCCGAGGTTATAGAGCTTGCCACCTTTGGCCTCTTAGGGTCTCGCCTCGACTTAGTGTCTGTCGCCGTAGCCGGCCTTTTGGTTCCTACAAGGGGACAGGAGTCTTATCTTTCTGTTAAAGAGTATGCTAGAGCCTTTGATAGTACTCTTAGGCTTTGGCCAAGAAGATCCAGTGCACTACCAGATGATGTGCTATGTGAGCTCTTTCTGAATGGCTTAGAGATTAATACGCAAATCCAAGTGGGACTGCGGAATCCTAAGTCATTAAGGGAAGCAAAAATGCATGCCATTGATTATGAGGGTCATATTCAGAGATGTTGGGAAAACTTTTGGAATTTTTCCCGCTCAGTATAAGTGCATCCTAGCTTCCAACCATTTCTGCAAGAAGACAGCTCACTTGTTGATACCAAGGCAGCCTATGAGGGGAACCTTGGTAGTGATGGCTGGCATTAGTAGAGTGGGAATGGGGGTGATTGGGGCTTTGCCCTTGCCTTCTTGCACCGCAGGTGGCATGAATTCTGGCACCTAGGTGCTTGAGCTCGGCCCTTCGTTTCTAAGAGGGCTCACAGGTTTCAGCTCGGCGTGCTTGGACTGTTGCTCAATGGACCTATGCGTGGCGAGGGCTATGTCTTCCTCCTCCTTTTTTCTCAACTCCTCCTCGTTTTCCTGCTTTTGCTTTCTTTCCTCCTCAGTCTTTTTGGACTCTCTGCAGGCCTTTTGCAAATTTTCCTTTTCTTGTTTCCTCCTCTCCTCTTCTTGCTGTCCTTGTGCAATTTTCTTCTTCGTCTTCCTAGTCTTTCCTTGGCTAGTTTGCTCTTGTTCTTCCTTGTCTTCTTCTTCCTCACTCAGTGTCCTTTCGCTAGATTGCGCCTCATGTTCTCAATGAGGTGGTGACCTTCTTGGCATTTCATCCACCCCTTCTCCTCCTTCTTTCTACCCTTGTCCCAAAGCTTCCCTGATGATTGCGGTGAGGACCCCCCCCCCGAATCCAATGGTTGCGACCTTTGAAGACGAGGCTTTTCTTTTAGCTTTGGTCGCAGGAGATTCCCCTCCTCCAGTTTGTCCTCTCGTAGCCAAGGCTTTTGCCGAGGACTCAATGGTCTTCCTCACAAAAACATTGAGGTTCACCTCATCTATCGACCTTGCTGCGACGCTCTCTAGTAGGGGGACATTGATGCAGCTCATGATGGTGTTGTATCTTTGACTAGAAAACAAGGTGTGCACCATTTTGGCTTGGAGTTGGATTTTGGGGTCAGGGATATCTGCTAGGCTGATGCCATCATTGGTGTGGACTTTTACTTTGTCCATTCCTAGCAAAGCATATACATCTCTTTTCGGTTTCCTCTCTATTTTGTTTGCCAAGCCCAATGCCTTTTCCACTAGCTTTGAGGTCAATTTAATGACATAATGCATCGAGGGATGAAATCTATCAGGTGGACGTCTGTCTCTAGCAGACCGTATCACGGAAGGCTCTGCTGCCTGCCCAGCTGCTTGTCCAACACCCTGACCATGAGCATCTGTTGCAGCTGTAGGTTGTCCAACTGGCTGTGCAGGAGCTCTCGGCTTCTCTTGAAATATGACCCTACGGATCTCAGCAACTCTCTCAAGCTACCTATGCATCTTGTCTTCATGGAAGGCTACATCATGACTGCAGATGACTTTCCGCGCCTGCGGATCCCAGAGACGGTAACCCATCTCGCCTGCATCCCCATAACCAAGAAAAATGCATTTGACACTCTTAGGATCCAACTTACTTCTCTTGTCCCTGGGCACATGGCAAAATGCCTCACATCCAAAGACACGGAGATGCGCATAAGAGGGAGGTCTTCCAGCCCATACCTCCCCTGCAACCAAATTCTTACGGTTAACCTCTTCCTGCAGAAGAGCACTCTCAACATCAGATAATTTCAAGGTAGCAGCAGAGGCACATAATGCAGTGTGGAGTACATCCCATGACTCATTAAGAGTACCAAGCAAGAAAAGAGGAGTGACATCCTCTACAAAATTGATGTCTTGCAAAGTCAAGTTCTTGAGTATAGCATGGAACTGGCTCAAGTGAGCAGACATAGTCACATTCTCCTTCATGCGCAGATCCATAAGCTGCTTCAGCCAATACATCTGACTCCCTGGACTTTTCTTGTCATAGAGATTCTTGATTTTATCCCACAACTGCCATACACTCTGTTCTTCCTCAAATACATTGTAATGAACCTATTCTGTGAGAGATAATACAATAGTGGACTTGCATAACTCATCAAGCTTAAACCATTCCTTATCTGGCATAGTTGCACACGGCTGCCCCCGCTGAACCTCAATGGTTTGATATGCGATTTCTGCACCAACACTTGCCAAATCTGGCTCTTCCAATAAGAGTAATTCGTACCATCAAACTGAGTGATGTTGAAAATAGCATGATCAGTGGGGATGAATTTGCCATAATGCAGGCTGGAAGACTACAGACAATTCTAAACTGCGTGTTGTTTACTGCAGAAAATGACCAAAAAATCACCAAAATCGAGAGAAAATGGCGAGAAAAGTGTAACCAAAGCTGCTGCCCACCAAGTACTAGTGAAAGTACATCATTTCAGAATATTTCAACATGAAAAATCCATATCAGTCTGGAGTTATATGCTTCAATGTCGGTCAAGCATACAAGATGCTCCCACTGGCACAAAAGGAAGATAAAGGAGCCCAACAGCTCAATCAAACCAAGTCAAAGTACCAAAGACAGGTAACCAAGACAATGCCTCAATAGCATCCCAAGAGCATGACGGCTATAGAGCAACTATAGGTAGCATCCATGAGCAAGACATACATCCTAATAAAGATCTTTGACAACCAAAGTGACATCCAATACAAAAATTCCGGAATAACAAATGAGAATCCAAGCCAAGTCTTCAAAGAGCACTAAAGCTCAACAAGTACATGGTACATTGTGCCAAGACAAATGCATCAAGCCGTAGGTGTCGGGTAAGCATGTATCCAAAAAGCATATAACTGTCAAAGCACTGACCACTGTCAAGCATAGACCGATGTCAATAAGTGTGGGCTGAAATAAGCTCAAGCTTCCAAAAGCATCAGCACTAGCATCAAATGTCTGTGGACTATTTATAATAGTCCTAAAACACTATTTTTAGCCACCAAACCAATGCCTAATCTCCAAGGATCAATGCCAAGTATCAATACATGTGCAAAAAGCTCGAAATGGAGCCCGAACAAGTGCTTAATGCCAAGCTGGAGCTAGAGCTGAAGTGGCTGAATGGTGCCTGTCCAGAATCAGGCGCAGGTTTGCGTGATGTTGCTGCTGCTCTTGCTAGTCCACGTGGCAGGTCTGGAGAGGTTGGATGGCTCAAACATGAGCCAAAGAGGTCTGGGAACAAGCCTCTAGCAGCCCACAACCAGTGGCAAAGAGATATGAAGGTTGGAAGCTTCAATGGTGGCTGCCTTGTTTACCTAGACTTGTGGACTAAGATAAATCTCTAAAACAATGAAGCAATACCTCAATGTCAATGCCCTGTGTTGAGAATCTGCCAATCACACCCTATGTATGCCCCTTTGTATGGAACAACTAGGCTAGGAAGATGCAGTTCATTCTAGGAAGAGAGACAAATCCCATAGGCACAGTGATGAAATGTGCTACCAAGCATTCCTATATAATGATGTACTTGACTATCACTTTCATATGATGATAATGCAATAGTACTTGTCTCTTTGTGTCAAGTCTCTGTGTCATTGTCAGTCCTACACAAGATTGTGTTTATGAGTTCAAGTCTCAATCTTGAAACCTAATTCACTTGTGTAACAGTTGTCTTCTTTGTCAATGTCAACATGAGTAGTATCTTCACCTTCCATCCTCCATAGCTTCCGCCTTTGCCATGCTCTAGATCCCGCATTTCTCACACCCTGATGGTGCCTCAATAGGCCGGGAAGAAGCTCGGGAAGCCGGAGAGTGACGGGAGCTCAAGAGAATGAGCTATGGGTGCCGGGAAGGAGACCCAATGCGAGTGGGGAGTCGATGGGAAGCTGAGAATGCCATGAGCCAAGCTCAAGAGTCGGGAAGCCGAGCTCTGATACTAGTTGAAAGATGAGAAGGATCGAAGCTTGCACGTGAGAGCTATGGCAGGAGAGCAAGAGCAAGAAAGAGAGAGACAAGAAATGGGAACTCCAACAGTCACAATGTGTGACTGGGCCTTCCTTTATTCAAACTGTCACTAAAAAAATAAAGAATAAAGTGACGGTGATGGCTGCCCGCCACCTGTACTGTGCAGTGGCGGTGATTGTCTCAGTGTAGTAATACACGGGCGGCTAGGCGGAGGCTCCTTTACCCCCAACAATATGCATTTTTGGTCCCAACCTTTAGTATTGCCATGCATTGAACATGCATGGAATCTCCTATCAGCTCCAAAACCTTTGTATTAAGTTTTCGTCGGGCCTCTATTAACTTTTAAGGTTGAGGAAGAGGCACGATTCTATTTCTCTTCAGCACATGACCAAACCCAGCCTTCATATCTTTGAATATCTTTGAGTAAGTCGTTGTGCTAATATCGGCCCTGTCACAAATGGATTGTGCATCCACAGCTGAGAACTCATTTGACACATCTTTTAATGTGTACTCAATCACCTTCTCCTTCACAGCCTTAAACTTAGGATTGTTCAAAGTGTTTTCCAATGTACTTGCCTTCAATAATCTACTAATACACAATCCAACCTCACCCTCACCTAGGTTCTCATTCTAAGCTACCTTACATGCTTTGATATGTCACTTCCACTGGCCGTTGTTCACAATTAACTCATTGATTGGCTTCTTCTTTCGTTTGCGCTCTTATGTTAGCTTGTTGTTGATCTTTCTTAGGTCGTCCAATTGTGCCTTTGTCTCCTCATATGAGATACCAATGTCATGGATAGTGTCCTGCATTGAAATAATTTGATTGTTTTGTTGAATTATAGTGTCATTCAACTGTACCACTTATCCTATGAGCTGTTGTATATGAAGTTGTGCATCGATCACATCATGACACATTTTTATGGTTGCTTGGCAAGTTATAAATACTTTGAATGCCTGATCATTGAGCCGTCTAGTGTAACCGAGCAACCCATTTCACCCTCGCACACATACTTCAACAAATTTGTGATTCCTAAGAAAGTTGGAGGTCTATTGTTTAAGGGGTCAATTGGGTAGATTCCCCCATCAACCCACAAGTCCAGATGTTTCAATCCCATTTGCATGTAGCTTTGTAAAACCTGAGGATTGACACTGGTACGCTGCGTTCTTTTGAATAATGGGGTGTATTCAATATCTACCTTAATATGAAACTTCTTCTTTCATGTATTCATTTTACTATTAATAGAAATGGGGAGCCTACTTGGTGGTCACAGGAGGTAGAGTGGAGATGCACAGAGAGGCACACAAAGGTGCTGAGGGAAAGGAGGGTGTAAGTAATTCACTCTATTAATGAAGGTTGCATAAACACAGAGAAGAGGTCAGAATAGAGCCATGAGAGAGAATAGATATGGGGGAAATAGCTCAAAGGGTAGAGATGTCCAAGACTTTTCATATTTTAGACATTTCTATTTTACCTCCAAAAACATTTCCAAAAAACATGAAATTTGACCAGTTGGTTTGTCTTTTGACCAAAAGCTAGAATATAAAAAATCCCCAAAATATCTTAAAATGAACTTTCGAAATTTTATTTTTCTTATTCTTGATTAAAAAATAAATTGCCTCGTATCTACTAATCATTTTGCATTGAAAACAAAGCACCACACTCCTGTAACTAACTCCTTTTTGAATATAAAATTTGGTTGAAAAAGACTTCTTGAATGAGGAGAGAGAATGAATTTGAATATATCTTTGCAGATAATATAAAAAAGGTAAAATAAGAGTGCAAAAGTTGAGAGAGAATAGGATTATTTTACTATTCTTCTCTTCTCTTTTCCTTATTTTAAGGAGGAGAGAGGGGATACTAAAAGGCCCATTTGTGAGTTCATTTTTTTCCTAATGCATTGTCCTATGTACAAAAACAACTTGCACTGGTGTATAGGAACAGCTTGCATTGGATTGATATCAAATCATGTCAATGTGAGGAGTAATGACTAGTGTGGTTTGAAGATCAATGGCAAGTCCGATGGCCACCCGAAAATGCAAATATTAAAACCCGAAACTCGAAAAATGGCGGTAAGCCTCTTTTGAATGAAAATTCAAACATTTTTTGACATTTCATGATGCAAATCTTGTTCATACGTGATGAAAATTTTTTTAATGCTTGGTTGCAATATGTTTGAGGGCTATGCATCATAAAATTCAAAACCCTTGCTTGAAATCATGAGTTATTAATTTTTAAAAATCTAAAAAGCATATTTTAAGAGAAAAATGATGTGTTTTGTCATTTCAGGAAATCAAATCTTGTTCATATGGGATAAAATTAAACATCAAGATAGATCAAAGTGTGAATTAATGTATTGTCTCGTAAAAATAAAAAATATATATAAAATAAACTAAAAAATAGACAAAATAAATTTTACACATAAAAAATTATACAAATACTCTTTACACCTACCACCACAAGCAAATCCTTAAATGGTAGAGGGAAGGGGTTGTGGGAAGTTGAATATCATTGGAATGTTGTTTTTATGCATATTTAATATATAGGATCTAATTATTTTAAGTCTAAAAATTTGAAAGAGATAGTAGCACAAAGTTGGAAAGGGCAACACGTTGGAGTACGATCTAAATATTTTATCTACAAACACCTTCTTTGGTTATATCAATTCATAGTATCTATACGCTCCTGGCCCATGAATCCATGGGATTGTTTAGGTGAGTTTAGGAGGCTTTGTTGGCTAGAGCCTTAGAGCTAGTCTTGGGCCCATTTTTGGTCCCGACACTTTTCATAGCCTTCTTAGATTTCTTTCTTATTGCTAATTGATTTGTAGTCTCATTTGTTACACATTTATCAAATGTTTTGGAGGATGAACTTAATTCTCTCTCCTTCTCCTCTATCTTTAAATGGTCCTTTTTTATTCCTTTTATTGCTATCTTTCTATTTCCTAGCTTGATGGACACTCTTGTTGTCATTTAGCCCTTTCTTGAGTCCCATATTCTTGTGGAATGTTTTTGTGTGGTGGAGGTTGTCTAGCATGTTTCTATGGCAATAAATCTTGAAGGGAGGCTTATGTGCTTACAGCAATGATCCTAATGGGAGCATTGCCATAGTTTATGATACTTTTTCTTGCCTTTGTATAGTTGAGCTTCTCCCTTAAATCTTTGTGAAGGACATTACGGGCTAGAGACTCGATGGTGTATTTTAAGGTCCTAGTTAACCAAGTTTCCTATCATGACATCCTTCATTAACCATTTGGATATCTATGTCGGAATGGTTGTGGCCTTGTTGTAGGTGAAAAGGTGGTGGAACACTTGGGCTACAATGTTTTGCTATTGGAACTCAACATTTGGGACCATTTGACACATTTCTATTATTTTAGGAGTTTGGACCTACGAAATCTGCGATTAGCTGTCACCTAATCTCCTCACAGATGTGTATGAATCTAAAGACTCAAAAAAATGTAGAGAACATACTTACTATCACTTACCACACCATCGTAGCTCATATTGGAAAGTAGGCTCCACGATCTACATGTCTACTCTTCATCTCGATCTTGCTACTAGTGTTGCCATGTGAAAGAGGAGATATTATAGGCAAGCTTTTTTTGAAAAGAAGAGAGCTTCTTGTCATGCATCCTTCGCTCTCCCTCACACTCTCAACCCCATGTGCACACATGTACACATGATTCATCAAGATAGGAAGGAGAAGAAGATAAGGAGAGAGAAGAGAGCTCGACTCCTTGTTTCTTACTCTTTCACACACTCACACACTAACTCTTATACCTTCTCTCATAGACAATAGAGTAACAAGAAAATGAGGAGCCAAATTTTGTACATACATAAACACCCTTTTCCATTAGTTCTCATTTTTTTAAACACAAGACGTTTAGGGCCAAGGTTTCCCCATGTCCCCCTTTGACATCTTGCCCCCCTTTAATGGCATTTCTAACAAGTCATAACTTCTATTCATGCTTCTAGACCTTAAGATTTAACTAAAAATTGACTAAAAAAATTTTCAACTTCAAAGTATCCATTGTTTGTTACAACTTGCATGAGTAGGATCCCAACTCTTATCAAAACTTGTGGGTAGGTAGGAGCCCAACTCTCATCAAAGTATCCACTAGTTCTTACAACTTGCATAGGGAGCCCAACCCTAAAACCTTTTTTTTCCCAAAAAATTTGTGGGCTTCTTTTCTCTCTTTTCTCCTTATACTTAACATGATTGCACCTCCAAGATGAGTGCCAATCCCATGACACTTATGCCAAAGGTATGATGCCACTATTGGCAAGAGACTCTAGGTCATTTGATAGGGAAGGATGGTGTGATGTGGTGTAAGAATTGAGGAGTAGGCTAAGAGTAGTGATGTTGAGAAACTCGATGCCAGGTAGATTGCATTGAAGAGAAAATGAGTAGTGCTGGTTGATGTTTGAGGGATTGTAATGGTTAAATACCACTGATGTTGATGGGTCTTGAGGAGCTCCATTGTACATGTTAAGTTACTCATGCTCTTCCTACAAGGTGTGTCTACATTAGTTGTATAATGGTTGGTGTGTGTGCAAGTATAATTGGGCGTTGGGTCAATTTTCAAGTAGGCTTGGAATGTTGTCCCACACTTGAGGACCCGTTTGTGAGAGATTATGGTGCTTGTGCTATTTTGAGGGTGACAAGTCATTAAATCAAGCTTGGGATGTGTTGCTCTTGATGTGCCCTACAATTGCAACATGGGGGAGTGGGCTAGGCTATTGCCCTAGGTGCAATGAGACTGCAATGAGGTTTTCTTTTTTTTTTCTTTTTTTTTGAGATACAATAAATAAACAAGGTACACGTGATGAATGAGGAGAATTAGATAACTAAGGAAGTGGCCTAAATGTGCACCACAAAGACAATCCTTTTTGAGAAGATATTCTTTGATAGACTCATGCAACTATAGCGATGACTCTCGGTAGAAGGGATGCATGCACATGACAAACATACCATCCACCATAGCTTCTAGTAAACTGAGTTCAAGATGTTGGTAGTAATAGGGATTAGAGCTAAAGGCAAACCATTGCCACTCGATTAGTTCCTACGTTGACATAAAAAAATAGTGGTGGTAGCACATCTTCACAAGGTGTTATTGATTGTTGTAGGAATATGATGAAGAGTCTGGTAGTTACTGTCACGTGCCTACCTAATAGTTCCCTAATAGCACGTTTTAGTGGCCCATCAGGGGAAATATCCTAGATGGCTTCGCCCGACACTCGCGAGAATGCACAGGGTCTATCGTCTAGGTTTCCCAGAGTCCACCCCATAATGGAAGGTACTGGTCATCCCCATGAGGATCAACCTGCAAGCTCAGGGTCCTAATTTGAAAACTGAGGTTTTGATGCATCAACTAGCTCCATTGGAGGTGTCCCACAAGGGCTTCTTGTCTGATTGGAGCGATCGTAGTTACCCTTGCTTCATGGAGTGCAACGCTTTTTTCCAGCAACTAGTAACACCATATTGGGGAATATGAGAATTTCCCATAAGTTTGGGACACATGGTCAAATCTTTGGGTTTGCTATAACTTGAACACTATAACTCCAAATCAAGCACTCTATATCTCAATAGATTCCATTTTTCAAGCGCTTTCCAATGATAGGTCACATCATATGGTTTTGAGAAACTTATGGATATGTTATCCAGGTGCCACCTTTTTAGTATTCAAAAAATGAAAATTGGGAGATTCCCAAACTCACTAATATTGTGTTTAGTCAGGATTCAAGGAACCTTAACAGAGTTCTGGCACAACTGCTGCACCTTTCCCCTAAGATAATTATTGATCAAGGTTTTAAGACCCAACCCTAGGTAAGTCATTGCTCGGTTCTACCTAATTTCTCCTAATTAACATTTCATTAAATCTCTTGAAGGAAGCTCCTAGCTTACCGGGACCACCCATCCGTAAGAGGGATCTGTCAGGGATCTCGCCCACCTGCTTTCCACAAATGGTTTTCTTTAGTTTTCTAATTACCTATCACATTAAGTTACGACATATAAAAGTATCTTCATTAATTAACCCGTTATCATAGGTTCCTTTGCACAATTTTACAACACAACATAAAGATAGAGAAAAACAATCTTTTGGAAAAATATATTTATTTATTATTTCGCAAAAGTTATTTACAATACTTTTTCCCTTCTGCATATGCAAAAGATAAAACCTCAGTTCATCAGAAAATCCCTTCTGTCTGTGTAGAAGAAAGCAAACCCTCCAAGATTTCCGTCCCTTCACTAGTACCGGGGACTCCAGGATCCCATCTTGATTCACGTGAGGGTCAGGCAGTTCCTAGGAGCGATTGAGAGATTTACGGCCAGAGCCTCCTGGCATTCCGCCTCCTCCTGCCTAATGGATTCCTCACCAAGTGACCTCTCGCCATCGGGACCGGTCCAAAGCTCCTCGTGGTGGTACAAAACAATCCCCCTTGGAGTAGGGTTCTGCGTCTAGCCGTGGGGGAGGCATAGCGCGATCTTTCATCTTATTATCCTGATTAGATATTTACAATCAGATCTAACTACTACAAGCACAATTAATCATTCTTGTGCAACCATCAATACATGCACAAATAAAAAAAAGAAACGATAGCAAGTGTTTTTAGCATAGGAAGTAGCCCCACCCAATTCTAGGGTTTCTCTTTTAAGGTCCCACCTTATTCTTAGGGCTTCGCTTCCTACTTGCAACTCTTTTTTTCGGATCCCCAAGTTATTTCACGAATCTGAAGTCTATTTTGTCCTTATGAAAACTTGGTATTTTTGCCCTAAAAGATAATACGGGCATTTATACCTATCGCAAGCAATTCATGTGCTACCCTGCCCTAACCCATACTTAGCAGGATTTCAAATGCTTTTCCAAGTCTGTTTAGACATTAGAATTTGTATCGACAAATTCTTATCAATGTCCAATAAGTCTTACAGACTTTCGATATTTATTTAATTTCTTGATACTGATAGTTTCAGGGTTGTCGAGTATTTCATAGTTGTTTTTGCTTCAACATTCTTGATATTTTAGGTAAGGTTTTCTCATTGTTTCATATGTGGTTCGACTCATGATATTGACGCTCTCGCTAATATAACCATTAATATTAATATTGTGTTGTTTTCAGTAAGAAAATAATTTTTATTTTATTTTTCTCGTATTCTATGGTTTAATCAATGTTGTCCGACCATTTGTCGAACTTTCAACATTATCTAGGAAGATCATTTTACATTTAGCTATGTCATAAATGCAATGCTAATTGTTTTTCTAAAAACTTTATTCTAAGCAATGTAAAAATCACGTGTAGTTTTTCTTTCATTTTTTAGACATCTAATTATATTACTATGCACCTAATGTATGCATGCTTAGTATATATTTTCCTATAAAAATTTTTGTTGATTCAATGCATTGATTATTTCATGATATTATCTAAATGATTTTCTATAAATTATTATAAGACTAATATGCGTCTGTTTATCATTAGCAAAATGAAATAGAGATAATCACTTTCAATGAAAAATTATAAAATATTCCCTTTCCTAACACCGTCTACTTTTTTTTAGTTATTATAATCACACACATCATTAATGAAATAACAATAAATATCACCAAATAAACCATAATTACGATATTTTCTTCATGATAGGCATATAATTCTTTTTCAAGTGAAAGAGTCTTTTCACTGAATAGTTTATTATTATATTACTTAGGCCATTTTCCTAAGCGGCAGTTCATATGCATCTTCTTTAAAATGTGTTTATAATCATTTAAAGCCAAATATAGCAATAAGCTTATAAAACATTATTTTTTTTCAAACCGACGAGATGTTACCTCTATCAAGTTTGTAGTAACGGGGGTTTCGCCAATTCCTAGTGCGTCATTTTCTCCATCGACCGCATTTCTTGCTTCTTTTGCTTCAAATGGGCTTCTTGAATTTTTGCGACCTCGTGGAGCCATGGATGTCAGGCGAAATTAACGTGGTAGCTCAAGGAGAGTTGATGGTTGTCTAGAAAAATTTTGCCAACGTTTTGCTTAGCGATATGGCTGTATGGAAGAAAGGTGTAACAGGGGGTAGAGAAAATGGAAATGAGGTAGAAGAGGGGTATTTTCCTTCTTCAAGGCTCAAGCTAGAATGGAAAAGAGATGTAGAGAAAATTTTCCATTATCAGGAGGTCTTCCTTCTTGCTTTCTTTGTGAAGGAGAGAGGTTGTATTTATAGCCATGAGGAGGACGCACGCAGTCACTCATTCTTTTGGCTACTTGTGAAGAGCTAAGTAAGCTTGATAAAAAATACTTTTTGATTTCCTATCTGTTGGATGGTGGCATGGGGATGATTTTAAAATGCTTTCTCTCCCTCCAGGCATAAAAAACGTCACGATTTTTTGCCTATTTTTTCAAAAATGTCTTTTTTTCATCAAAACAACTTCATTTGGTAGTTTTTGGCCAAGTTACCTCATGACTTATCTAGTTTATAAAGTCATGCCATACACTTTGATACTTAACTTACTCAATATCATGCTTGTTCTTGCGCTTTCTTTGTGTACCGATTAAGGCTTCTGCGATTTGTCTTGCCGTTGCAAAATCAATGTGATATTTGATGCTAAATCAAATATAATGCAGGAAATATTATGATCAAGCCGTCGTAATATTATTTACAAAGCGTATTTGCTTTTTTGTTGGCTGGGTTCATTGAGGTGTCTTCTCGTGTCGGATTGCAGAATTGATTTAATGCAAGATTTGATATTACATGCGGTCACTTATGTGATAACTCAACAAGTAATTTTTAAAACATTTCAAGCCTGAATTTGTTTTATGAAGTGTTATGGCGGGAATATTACAGTTACATGCAATGAATCATGATGAAAGAAGGATAAAGGAAATTGGTGATTTCTTTTATAAAATGGCCAAAGAAAGGGACTAGGTCAATGGGTTGAAATAATTAGGCTTTGTTTAGCATGGGTTGCTATGATGTTAGGGATCTTTGAAAAGTTGTACCTATCGTGCTCTTTCTCCTAGTACTCTTGGCCATTCCTCTGTGGGTAGGGGCAATAGAGTGGATCTATTTGATTTTCTTTTTGGGAGTAGGTAAAGGCTTCCTAAGCCCTCTTGTTGCTTTCTAAAATGGGATACTGCCATTTTGGTAAACTTGATCACACTTCTCTAAGCTTCATCTTCAAGTATCTTTCCCTTCTTCCTTGAAATTTTTAGGATTTTTTATAAGACTTAACATCCAAGGGATCTAACCACTTCATGGTAAAATTTTAGTTACTCCTATGGACAGTTATATTGTACACAAAGGAAGAAAGATTTTGAATTTATTCTCTTCATTGGCATTGAATTCAAACATTGCAAAAGAGCTTGTTGACTCCATCTTTTCTTATTATCTTTGCACAATTTCTTCTAGGTGCTTTTCCTATTCCTATGGGAGAAGCCTAGAGAATGGGGCATTTTATTACCTTTTTGTAATGACTAAGCTCTCAATGTCTACATCATAGTTGAGTAGGCCTCCTTTAGCTCTGAATCTTCCTCTTTTTCTGTAGAGCACTCTTTTGACTCCCCTATATCAAATTTTGGTAGCTTAGGCCTGTCTATAGGGAATGCCATGACACTGGGTGGCTTTAGGGTGAGGGGGGAGATTGGCACAGGTATATCTAACTATATGAAACTTGAGGCTTTCACCTTGTGCTACTCATAGCCTTTCTTTCTAAGATAGCAAGTGAATATTCCTTAGTCTTTTCTTTTTTCATTAGAGAAATTCCTTTGTTTCTCTCCATGCATTTCAAGGTGTTTGAGATCAACCGTAATTGAGCCTTGAGCTCCTTTGGGCCATTAGTTTGTGGGGTATAGGCCATTAATGAAACTTCCTTGAAGAGCTCCTACTACTTAGCCATGACAAACTTATAAGCATCCAACTGCACTTTGTATTGGCTTTCACTATATAGGTGATTGGAGAGATTCATAAAAGCTATTTTATATAGTCTTTGTGTTTCAGTCTCAACCAAGATCTACACTACATGTTGAGAGATGGATTGATCCTTTTTGCACAAGACCTCTTCAAAGAAGCCTTCATTTCCTTCTCATGTTCCTCTTAGCTCTACTTCATTCTGGCTTCTAGCTTTTTCCACTATGTCATTGTTTTTCTTTTTGCAACTCTTATAATCATTCATTGTTCTTCCATTTCTCCTCCATTTGATTCTCTTGAAGATGATGAACTAAGCTCAATCTCTTCTCTTTTTTTCTTCTTCCTTTTCTCTAGCTCATTGACAAGTTTTGGGTTCTCTGCTTCCTCTCTCTAGCTCTTCTCCTTTTCTTGGGTGCTATATTCTCTTTTAGTCTCTTTTGTGGTGGTGGTTGTTGGGCTACAAACATGAATGGCATAATATCTTGTAATGGGATATCCATATTGACTGTGATGATTTGTGTCAATCAATTACCATAGTCGTTAATGCTATTAACACTTCTTTGCAATTGAGTTCTTTATTGGGATATTTCAAGAGGACTTTATTTGCCTTGGTTAAGAACTGGGTTACACATTCTAGAAAGAGGTCATCTAAATCTTGATTGAAAATATCCTCTTAAGAACAAACACTTGGGAACTCTGGCTAGGATGGTGATGGCTTTATTATAGGTGAAAAGGTGATGGAACACCTATGTACTGACTCAAAGGTCATCATTTGTAATGTCTTTTAACAACACCCCTTCATTGTGTATGATAGTATCATCCCACATTTGTGTAGTTTGTGGTGTTTTTTATATCCTAGTGTATCTACTCAATTTAACTTTTATGTCGAGGGTATCTTCTATTAATTATGGATTGAGTTGAAATTTTACTATCCTCTCCACATACTTGACCCCTTATTTTACAACATAGGAAACCTACTAGGTTAAGTGTTTGGATGATAGTTTCTAATGAGAGCTAAGCATCCTATGATGTGAACATTTGTGTTCGTGGCTTGAACATAGTCAACTAGGCCAAATTTGGCTATAACTTTTTCTATAATTTGATATATGTTAATCAACCTTATTAGAGTTATTAAGAGTATGAGAACCATATTATTCCTACTTTCCATAAGCTTACTTATAGTTCAAAATCCATCGTTTGTTACATGGTGAATACTAGTTTATCTTCATTGAGGAAATCATTGATAATCTTTGGATATGTAATGGGTAGCATAGGAGAGGTGAGGCCATGATAGGGACTACCATTTGCAAAAAGAATTAGCATTCATTAGAATTACGTGAAAGTAAAAATTAACCCTTTTACCACAAAAATCAAATATAGGTTGATTAGTTGATGGTCAATTCCTTGTTAGGAGGAGTCGGTCTTAGGAGAATAGCTTGAAGCTCCCTCTATAGAAAATAATATAAGATTTTGAGCTTGTGGACTCAGTTTGGTGTAAGCGGCATTTTTAAAAGTTCTTTTTCAATCAATGGTTGTAGTTTTATTAGTGTTTACATCAAGAATGGTTTTATTTAATTACAATATAGGAGCTTTAAGGTTCCACCAACCTTAAAAATCTATGTTATAAGAGAGCTATTTGGATGAGTACATTCAAATTGGTCAATTGAACCAAACGAATGCATAGAGGGAAGATGTGGGATCGCTTAGTAATGAAGGTTCATTAAAGCAACATGCGATGAGAATCTCTTCTTCTATCAAGGTCTTTTCCATTAGTGGGTGATGGACAACTTTTTAGGTGCATCGAGTTTATGGGACTTAAGGATTGATTATAAGAACATTGACTCACAATAGGTCCAGCAAACTAATTGCATGATGTTGCTCAGCCAAGATGAAAAGGAAAATGTATTTTGTGGCCATTTTGAGAGATTGTTTGTACCAATTTTATAAAAAATGACTAAATGAGGTACATTGGCATTTAAGGCATTCTACCTTGGAAGGGTCCTAAAGCCTTGTAGCTGCCACCTAGGTGGAAATAATGTAGCACTTTTGGAATTGAGGTTTGGGTTCACAAGAGAGTTGATCTTGGATAGGAATGCTCTTTTGAAATAGATGCTCATGCTCTTCCCATATGGGATGCCACTAGGCTACAAGTGTGACCATATCATCACATCAACTAGACCTACATCTATCATAGAGAAAATCTTTGCAAAGGTACCAAAGGTAGAGTCTAGCTATAAGAAATATTGGGCTAGGCTATGTTGGGTTTCTTGGGCTAATTCTTTAGCCACTTCATAGATGAAGTGCTGGCGTTTTCTTTTCTTTAGAGGGGTAGGGTAAAGTGGCTTGTGATCACTCGTTGAAGGGGGGTGTACTGAGTTTGTGCATGTGGGATGGTGGATTGAGAGGTTCTTCAAATCATGTGGTGATTGGTTGTTGGCAAGACTCATAATTTCTCATGCCATGGATGTTTTTGGGTAGACCAAAGGGGTCTCTATGGTCTATTTGGGTCAATAAACCATGATGGGCTTAGTGTCCTTTTAGGTATTAGTAGTGGTAGTTGATGTAGATTTGGCCTGGTGTGATGGGCTTTGCAGGCCTTATGAGTAAGGCGATTTCAATGGATTTAGCACATGACCTTTGAGTTGTAGTAGCGGCATGAGGTTTTTGTTGTTGTGGTTCTTGAGGGTGATTTTGTGCATGTGTGGGTCGACGTAGAGCAAGGAAATGGTTTTTGATCATGAACTTGGATTGGTGTGGTTTGCTTATAAATCCAGAGGTATGTGTAGCCTTAATAATACCCCCAAGTGCATATAGGAGAGCCTTAGGAACCCAAAGAGGATTGTTTGAGGTTTGCAATGGTTAAGATAATACTTACCACATCTTCATTTAAAACAAGTATGGAGCCTTGAAGGTTGAGATCTTGCTTGGGTAGTGGATTAGGATTATTGGTGGGGTCAAGGAAATTGGTTTTCAATGATTATAGGTCGTTGGTTTAGAGCCTACATAATTAACAACTATACAAGAGGGCCATTTAAACTATGGAGGTGTTTTGTTGAGGTTGTGTTGTAGAAGTCATTTTTGGAATGGGTCACAAAGTCAATCCCCCAAGGCTAAAGACTAAGATAACCCTTGCACCTAGGAATTTTAGATGTATGCCATTGTCAACATAATTGACATAGCAATTTGTGATGAATTTAAATGAGTGTCCAATTGGATGTTGGTTCCCAATCCTTCCTAGTTAGAACATTGAATGAGGCAAGAATGGTATTTGTTTCCATAGTCAGTTGTACTTTACGCTTACTTAACTATAATGTTTTATGCCAAATAAAATTTAAAAGGGAAAACAAACCTTGAACATGCCATCGCTTTCTACGACATCATCATCATTGCCACCACACTTGTCATTGCCATCATGTTGTGACTCCCACTCATCTTCACACGCCATCCCTTAAAGCTTGCACCATGATTTGTCTGGCTAACACTAGAATTGGAACTTGCCACCAACCATCTTAAGGCTATAAAAACCCTTACTAAGGGAGGGGGTTTTAAGAGAGAAGGCAAGGTGATGGCCAATTTATCTAGGGAAAGTGGCCAAGAAGCTGAACTAAGGGAGCCATGTTCTTTTGCTATAGATTCCTAAGATGGGTATCGAATGTGAGAGGTATCTCCGCAAGGACCGTCTAGGGAGCAAATGGGGCTTTGCCTGTAATTCCTTGGATGCTCTAGGACTAGCCTACCTCCTGCAAGCTTGGATGGATCTCTTAGAAGGCCCGACACAACCTATGGGGAGACTTGGTAGTTTTTAATTGTCTTTGGGTAGAGTTTGGACATAGACTAGAATTATTGTTAAAATAAAGACTAAATAAATACACATTTATTTTGTGGAAATATCATATTTTTGTTTGTGCTTAATTTATTTGAAGGAACATCATTTTAAGAGGTTAATTAAGGAAGGTAGTTGCCATGTGTTAAACTAAATCATACTAGGAATAATTAGCAAAGTAAAGAGAAACCTAGAGGAAAGTGGGTGGCTAGATTCACAATGAGTCTTGCCAAAGGTAGGGTGGTCTCAGTTTGCCAAGAGGCTTTCATCACAATTTAAGTGTTAACCCCAAGTCGAGATGGCGGAAAAAGCAAAATGAAGATGGAAAAAGAGCAAAGACATGCATGCGGCCTCTAAAAATGAGCTGGGGCAAAAAGCGCAACCTTAAATGAAAAGATGCCTCAAAAAACTTAGAAAACTCTTGTAAAAGAACGCCAGGCTCCCTCCTGTGCCAATTGTAAAATATTAGATAGGTGTAGGCTAGAGGCACAAGGCTAGAAGAGGAAAATGGAAAAAGGACCTTGCCACAATGGCCGGTCATGTAAAAAAGGGATGGGTGCCCATGGGATTTTAGGGTTTGTATATATAAAGTTCAAAAAGTGAATAAGAGATCATTCTTTGGTGTGTGGCAACAAGAGTCTTCTTCTTCTTCTCTCCTTCTCATCTTCTTGCTTGGGTGTGCTCTTGAGAGAGGGAGTGTGAGAGTGTGAGGGAGTGAGTGTGTGAGAGTGAGGGATCAAGAGGGTGAAGCTCTTCACCATCTCCTCTTCTCTTCTTCTCTTCTCTTCTTCTCTTCTCTTCTCTCTTCTTGCGCGCATGGCTATGGAGGATGGAGCTTGGAGGTGGAGGAGGCTTGAGGATGCTTGAGCTAGCATCTAGGATCATGGAGCTACCAGCGTGTGTGAGAGAGGAGGCAACTCATATCGGCACTAAGGTAAGATCACTACACTCGTAGGATCGACGGCGCGTCGGCTAGGTGAGAGATAGCCATTAGTGCTCGGCTTGGAACGCTTGAAACAATAAGCGGTCCGGGGGTCTTGGTGGTTGAGCAAAAGCTCCCACATTTTGGTTCCATTGCCAGGACAAACAGATTCAAGCCTCGAGTGAGCAATCAGCCCCATCTGTTGAGATATCGAGCTCCACTCGTGATACGCCAGGGTGACCGTTGTATATTTATGTCACCGACTTGTCAGTTGCAGACGCGGTTGGTACACCGCCCATGAATAATAGCTACATGATAGCTATCCTTATCTACTCTAGTTCGTGGCTCAGTTAGTATGCCACCTTAGTTAGTTGAGTTTGGTTTGAGACCCATATATAGGGTTCTTCTATTTCTTTGTACTTGAGTTCTTTTGGCTTACACAACTAAAAAGAGGAAAACTGTTTTCAGCCTCCACCCTTGTGTGTCTTCCCTCATTGTGCAAGCAAGAAAGCTTCAAGCGAGACTCCTTCCTTCTCTCCCACAATCTTGACATGGTATCAGAGCCTTGTTCGTGGTAAGGAGCTCAAGAAAGCAAGCCAAGCTCGCGGTGGTCTGGTAAGAGGAGCAGTGTTGCTTTCATTTTCTGTTTTGGGAGCGGATCTCTGCAGGTAGCACAACCGGAAATTGCAGGAGTGCATTGTCTCAGGTTGAGACGCCCTTCGCGGTGAAGCAAGAGGGCAGTATATGTTGCGGGCGAGGGCTTTAGCCCTCGGCGACCTTCTTTTTTTGATTTGAGGCCATTTCGGGGCCTGTTTTGCAGACGGAAGTTTTCTGCACGCACTCAGGAAAAGGCTCAGTTTTATGCTGTGCGACCACTGTTCTACAGGTCGGTGAAAAGTTACTGTAGAAATTGCATCGTATGCTTGTGCGCAGAGACATTGGGAGTTTCAGAATCATCCTTGGTTCATGTTTATGCAAAATCGTCACTAGGAAGTGACTGTGTGGTCAAATACCACTTTCGCCAGTTTTGCAGATTTGCCCTTGTGAGGGTGAAGCTGTGTTTTTTGCAGTGACAGAATTTCTTGCAGTATTCTGTAATGGCGTCTGATTCTCTTTCACAGATTGTCACTGAAAAGCTTGACAAGAACAACTTCCAGGCATGGAAGTTTAGAATGACGAATTTCCTTATGGGAAAAGGATATTGGGAATTTGTTGCAGGAAATGAAGAAGAACCAGTTCTTCCTGATGTTCCCAATCAACAACAAATGCAGGCATTTAAAACATGGCATGAGAGAGCCAGGAAAGTTATGTATTGGCTGTCTATCAGTATTTCAGACTCTATGATTGTGCATATTCAGGATGCAAGTACGCCAAAGGAGGCATGGGATACTTTGTCAAAAATGTATAGCACAAATACGCAAGCCAGGAAAATGCAGCTCAAGCAAGAGTTGCATAATGTGCAAAGAGAAAGTATGAGCATCAACGACTACCACATGAAGGTGAAGAAGATTGCAGATGCACTTGCTTCCATTGGGTCGCCAGTGGAAGATGATGATTTAGTTTCCGTGACCTTGAATGGTCTAGGAAAGGATTATGCACAGTTTCGGACATCCATTTCAGTTCGTGAAAGATTTCCTGATTTTGAGGAGTTGATTGCTCTTCTAATTTCTGAGGAACAGAGAAATGGTGGTGCATCTTCTTCAGGAGGAACTTCAAAAGAAGCTGTCTTCTACTCAAATGCTGGAAGAGGTAGAGGCAGAGGTAGAGGAGGCCGATTTGGAGGCCGTGGCAGAAATCAGAATATGCAGCAAACTCAAGAAAACCAGTCCTATGGAGGAGGACGTGGTAACTCTAGAGGCAGGGGGAGCCAAAGAGGTCGTGGTGGATGGCAAAGAGGTCAAAATGCAAACAGTAATGTTGAATGCTACTACTGTGGTAAAATGGGTCATATGGCTAAAGACTGCTATAAAAAGCAGAATGACATCATGAATGGAAAACTGCAACAAGGGAATTATGCATCTTCTAGTAGAAAGGGTGATGACAGAAATGAGCATTTGTTCATGGTGCAGCACATGAACAATTCTGTGACAAGTGCAGAAGAAAGCAATGATGTATGGTATGTTGACTCAGGTGCATCAAACCACATGACAGGTCATGCAGAATGGATGGAGGATGCAAGGAAAATGGAAAAACCAGGATTTGTGGAGACTGGTGATGATACTGCACATCCTATTGTGCAGATTGGAAAAATTCCCTTGTCTATGCAGGATGGGAAAAAGAAATACCTGTCCGATGTATTTCATGTCCCGAATATCACCAAGAATCTGGTTTCTGTTGGTCAAATGGTTGAACAGGGCTTGCAGGTCAGATTTAATCCTCATGGATGCTTTGTTGAGGATATGAAAAATAAAGCTCGCTTGATAGCAAAAGGAAAGAAGAAGGGCAGAATGTTTACGTTGGATGCAGACATGTCTGAATTGAGTGCAGCAATGTTTGCACATGGGACCGGTGTAGTTGCAGATATTGATATCTGGCATAAACGCATTGGTCATGTTAATGTACAGCGACTTAAATCAATGCAGGCCCAAAATATTGTTGCAGGTTTGCCGAAATTCAAGGTTGCAGAAATGCATAAGGTATGTGAAGCCTGTCAGTTTGGAAAACAGGCAAGGAAACCATTTCCTAGACATGTTCAAGAGAGTGAGAAGCCATTGGAATTAATTCACTCTGATGTGTGGACAACTAAAGCTGCATCTCTTGGAGGCTGTCATTATTTTGTCAGTTTTATTGATGACTATAGCAGAAAAGTTTGGGTGTATTTTATGAAAAAGAAAAGTGAAGTTTTTGGGCATTTCAAAACTCTTAAAGCTATGGTTGAAAAAGAAACAGGCTTGCAGATAAAATGCCTAAGGTCAGATGGAGGGGGAGAGTACCTCTCAAATGAGTTTGCAAAGTTCTTGCAGGAGCATGGCATAAAGCAGCAATATTCATGCAGTTATACCCCACAACAAAATGGAATTGCAGAAAGGAAAAACAGGCATATTGGAGAGGTATCTCGTGCCATGCTCAATGAAAAAGACTTGCCAGATTTTTATTGGGCTGAAGCAGTTGCTACAGCAGTCTACATAATGAACAGGACTCCCACTGCAGCAATACATGGAATGACTCCAGAGGAGAGGTATACTGGTAGGAAACCAGATATTTCTCATTTGAAAATTTTTGGTTGCATTGCCTATGTACATGTGCCAGATGAGCTGAGATCCAAGTTGGATCCAAAAGCTGAGAAGTGCATCTTTATTGGTTACTCTCTGCAGCAAAAAGGGTATAGATGCTATAACCCTTCTACTCGTAAGTTTACAGTGAGCAGAGATGTTGTTTTTGATGAGATGAGTAGCTGGTATAAACCAGTAAATGTGATTGATGATGAAGATGCACAAAATGGTAATGCTACACAGAATTCACAGCAGCAGTCACAAAATATTAGTGGACCTGGAGCGTCCTCTAGCAGTGGTTCACATTCTTCGCCATGGACAGGCAGATTGAGATCAGGAGAATCTTCTCAAAGCAATGCAGATAGTGGTATGCAGGTATCACGAAAAGGAAAAGAGAAGGTTGATCAGCCCATGTTTGATGTGAATGCAGGTCACTCTTATGTGGATGGTGAATCCAGTGGCTCAGAACAGAGCATTGATGATGAGTTGGGTATTCCTTCTATTGTTACACCTGGAGTAAGGAAGACCAGGGATGTTTTGAGAGCACCTGGGAGTGAACCTACTTTGCGCAGGTCTACAAGAGCTAGGTATCCTGTGGATAGGCTGAAATATGATGGATTTACAGCCATTCACTATGCATATATGGTCAAAGTGATACAGGAACCAGAACCCACATCTTTTGAGCAAGCCATGGGAAAAGAAAAATGGGAGAAAGCCATGGATGAAGAAATGGATGCCTTGGAAGCAAATGCTACATGGGATTTAGTACCTTTGCCTAAAGGTAAGAATGCAATTGGCTGTAAGTGGGTTTATAAGGTGAAGCACAATGCTGATGGTTCTGTGAACAGATACAAGGCAAGATTAGTAGTCAAGGGGTATGCACAAACATATGGCATTGACTATGAAGAAACATTTAGTCCGGTTGCAAGGATGGCAACCGTAAGAGCAGTCATTGCTATGGCTGCATCAAAGGGATGGTCTTTACATCAGATGGATGTAAAGAATGCCTTCTTGCATGGTGATTTGCAAGAAGAGGTCTATATGGAGCAGCCACCAGGTTATGTGCATGCTGTTCATCCTGAGTTTGTTTGCAGGTTGAAGAAAGCCTTGTATGGCTTGAAGCAAGCACCTAGAGCATGGTCTGACAAGATAGGACAGTATCTTGTCACTATTGGCTTTCAGATTTCCAAGGCAGATTTCTCACTTTATGTGAGAAAAACAGAGAAAGGTATTATGCTACTTGTAATTTATGTTGATGATTTGATTATGACAGGTGACAGTGATGAAGATATCCTTCATGTGAAAATGCTATTGAAGCAGAAGTTTGAGATGAAGGATTTGGGAGAGCTGCGTTATTTCTTGGGCATTGAGGTGATTAGATCACCAAGTGGGATACAGCTCTTGCAGAGGCAGTATGGATTGGACATGCTGTCCAAATATGGGATGACAGGCTGTAAGCCTATTTCAGTTCCTTTGGAGCAAAATGTGAAGCTGAGCACAGATGCAGGTGAGCTTCTAGAAGACCCTACTATGTACAGACGCATAGTAGGAAGTTTGATTTATATGACTATTACCAGGCCAGATTTGAGCTATGCTGTTGGATTGGTAAGTCAGTTTATACAGGCTCCAAGGAAACCACATTTGGATGCGGCTAGACGCATACTTAGGTATGTGAAGTCCACATTGCAGTATGGACTATTTTATGAGACTGGGGTTCAGATACAGTTGCATGGATACACTGATGCTGATTGGGCTGGTAGTATTTCTGATAGACGATCTACCAGTGGATATGTATTCTCTTTTGGGAGTGCTGCAGTCACTTGGAGCAGCAAGAAACAACCTACAGTTGCCTTGTCGAGCACAGAGGCTGAGTACAGGGGTGCAGCAATGGCTGCATGTGAGCTAGCTTGGTTGCATAAGCTACTTTATGATATGCATCAGTCTACAGATGGGCCAGTTGTCATTTATTGTGACAACATGAGTAGTATACACTTGGCAAATAACCCAGTCTATCATGCTAGAACAAAGCACATTGAGGTGCATTATCACTATGTGCGAGAGAGGGTTTTACTAGGTCTTATTGATCTAGTTTATGTCAGCACAGAGGATCAGGTAGCTGACATATTCACGAAGGCATTGGGCGCAGAGAAGCTGCGCAAGTTCAGAGACCTGCTTGGTGTGCAGGAATTGGGATTGAGCTCGAGGGGGAGTCTTGAGATATCGAGCTTCACTCGTGATACGCCAGGGTGACCGTTGTATATTTATGTCACCGACTTGTCAGTTGCAGACGCGGTTGGTACACCGCCCATGAATAATAGCTACATGATAGCTATCCTTATCTACTCTAGTTCGTGGCTCAGTTAGTATGCCACCTTAGTTAGTTGAGTTTGGTTTGAGACCCATATATAGGGTTCTTCTATTTCTTTGTACTTGAGTTCTTTTGGCTTACACAACTAAAAAGAGGAAAACTGTTTTCAGCCTCCACCCTTGTGTGTCTTCCCTCATTGTGCAAGCAAGAAAGCTTCAAGCGAGACTCCTTCCTTCTCTCCCACAATCTTGACACCATCATCCCAGGATAAGGAAAAAACCATTGAGATGAACCAAGACTTGGCTGACGTTAAGATGGAACTAGCCAAGTTGCAAGACATGTTAAGATGACCAACGTGCCCACACGTCCAATGCGTGTACTGTGGGCGGAAACCACTTGCCAGCCGACCTTGCACTAACTGCGGTAGGTTTGGTCATGATGTCGCGCATTGTAGATTGCCAAGGAGACTTCCATACTCACAAGTATACGGCCAGCCTTACCTAACGAATAGGCCGTAGCCATTTTTCGGAAGGGGAGCCCCATTGGCCCTCCTTGTGCCTAATGACATTAAGCCGGCTATTCCTAGGATGGAAATAAATCCTACATGCATTCCTAGACTGCCTGGTCCTTACGTAACCCATCCACCGAGTGATGCTCCTGTCCACTATGTGGAAGAACCAAACGAGGAAGAAGCTTACATATGGCCTTACGTCTCGCATGACGATGAGGGCAACGCTGTCCTCATGGATTATCGCCCCGTACCGATGATGGCGTTAGGAAGAGGACGAGGTAAAGGCCTAGGAGGGTAGACGTAGGATCCAATCACCTGTTGGACTTGTGGCCACCCAAGTCATGTCTCATCACGCTGCCTTGAAAGGGAGCAGCAAAACAGAGACAAGGCTGACCAAAGGTGTGCTGAGTGTGGAATCACCCATCTCTTCGTCGATTGCCCAAGGTGAAAGCCGTCATCTAGCTCAGCCAATGAGCCATTTGTCCCATTGGGGCTGTTTGGTGTCGAGAACCATGATGGGGAGGCCACGCCTATCCCATTGCGGGTCATGACCCGTGCCCAAACGAAGCAGGTCGGCATCTCTCTGCCAAGACCTAGCAATCTTGATGCAGCCTCGATAGGGAAGAAGAGCCGTAGACGGAGGAGGAAGAGGTCGGAAGCTAAAATCGCACTAAAAACGGAGAGTGCTACAACTCTGCCTATTGGAAAGAAGATCTATGACGCAGAGGCAGAAACTTCAGCCCCTAAGACATCCGCAAAGGGAAGTGCTAAGGTAGGGGAATACTCGCATCCAAAGCGACAGTTAGAGGCCATAGAAAAGGTGAAGGAATGGGTAAAGGAAGCCCAAGAGCATCTAAAAGACGCTGAGCCCATCCTAGAAGACGAAATCGATGACCTCTCCAGCATAAGTACGCCAACCTCACCTCCACAACCAAAGTCGGGAGAAGCAACTGCACCACAAGCAGTGCCGCTAAGGCCAAGCCTCGTCGCTACAGGGCCGTGGTTCAATCACGGCCACTGGTCAGGATGATCCAGGTTAGGAGAGAGACGAACACCCAACCATCTCCTGACCACGTTGGTGACTACCCTTGTAACACTTAGCCTGGGAGATCTGCTTAGGCAGCACTCCACCCTATGGCAAGATCTTAAGCAGTGGGTTGAAGGGTCACAAGAGCAGGTCACGGCAGACCCTTATGACCATGATGCAGAGACGCAAATACTGAGTTTGACGCTGTACTCTATGTCTAAATCCTTGAACGTCAATGCCTTCTAGGAAGGTTCCGAGATGCATGCAATCTTACCAGTTTTAGCCCTAGGTGATACAACGAGGAAGGGAATCGTGGACACGGGGGTTGGGGTTAGTGTGCTTAGCCACACAGTGCTTCAAACTTGGGAAAACCCACCTGTTGAGACTGCTAGGTTTAATGTCACACTAGCAAACGATATGAGAGTCAAGCCATTCGGGGTGCTTAAGAATTAGCCAGTGAAGATCGCAGGTGTCCAGTTCTCCATTGACTTTATAGTCATGAAGGGAGTGGACTATGACATCCTATTAGGCCGACCTTGGATGCACAATGCTAGAGTCATCGAAGATTGGGGTAACGGCTTGATCTTCCTTGGCAATAGGACAGACACCGTGAGAGTAGAGATGGACACCTGGAAGACCTCATCAGTCGACTTAGATGCCATCTCTGCTATGCTCAAGGGTAATGCTCAGGTCAAGAAGTCCTATGGGCCCTTGACCAAGTATATCCCATGCCCAGAGGACGAGCGGGATTGGATGCATGTCCTTGCTACAATCGACATGTCGTTCTCTAATCACGAGGCGTATGAGCAAGCCATCAAAACAATCAGCAAGGCTAACGACACACCCTCCGTACTAGTCTGCATGATGACGGGAAGCCTTCGTGGGAAATCGAAGCCCGTCAACTCCCAAGTCCCAACCAACTGTAAAATATTACACGGCGCAGCGAACAGAATCTGAGAAAGAGATAGAGAGTACACAACAGATAAGAGGAGAATCAGTAAATTCTTTAACTTCAAACAACTGATACAAAGATGGCTCTGTCCACCCGTGCGCTTCCACTGAGTGAAGCTTAGATGGCGATCTAGACAGAAGATAGGTGAAGAGCTTAAGGCTAGTTGGAACAACAACTCTGACTGGGTGAAAGATGAGTGAGAGATGGCTACGAAGGGGTTTAGCTTTTATAGCCTGCGAAGGTCGTTAGGTCGGCCTGCTGACCGACCTACCATATGAGCCTCCACTAGTCGGCCAGGGAATATTCCAGGGAATATTCCCTTTACCATCGGGCCGGGGGCGCTGCCCCCGGACCCCCACCAGGGGGGCCTGGGACCCCCCAGCCAGGGGCTGCTTTCGCGGCCCCCGGACCCCACAATAGGGGCCCCTTTTAACTCCCTTACCACGCAACTCAATGCAATGTGCCTCGAGTTGCTACCAGCTTAACCACTCCATCTAACCCAAAGATTAGACCCACAACAGTCACCTTTTTGCCATCCGATCACATAGACCTCATCTAATATACAAGTCAGGACTCAACCAATGTCCGGGCTCACATTTGGCTTCTCCTCATAATGGGGGCCTTACAACTTTGAGCACCATGGATCATTGGTAGCACCTAATGAGGGTGGGGCATTGATCATATCTAACACCCCCCCTCAATGTCCACCCATAGGTGAACTATCTCCTCGGCCCAATGCCGAGTCTCTGAAGATGAACTTGAAGCAGATCCTTCGTAAGTGCTTTGGTGAAGATATCTGCTCCATTCTCCTCTGTTGGACAGTAGACCAATTCCACTATCCCATCCTCCATCAAATCACGCACATAGTGATACTGGATCTCTATATGTTTGGTGCGTGCATGAAACACTGGATTTTTGGCGATGGCGATGCAACTCTGATTGTCACATCTCAGCACAGTTGGTTCTTCATCCTGCACTCCCATATGCCATAGAATCCTTCTCAACCATACGGCCTCACATGCAGCAAAACAAGCTGCCTTGTACTCTGCTTCAGTAGAAGACAATGCCACTGTTGGTTGCTTCTTACTAATCCAAGAAAAAATTCCTGAACCCAAAGAGAAACAATAACCAGAAACTAACTTCCTGGAATCAATGTCTCCTGCCCAATCTGAGTCACAGTTCCCCACAAGAGAAGTTCCGAAACTGTATGTGATACCATAGTCAAGAGTTCTCTTCAAGTATCTGAGCACCCGCATCCCAGCCTTCCAATGACTCTCATGAGGTTTGTTTGAGAACTTGCTCAAAACACCAACAACAAAACTGATATCTGGTCTGGTGTTACACAAGTAGATCAGACTGCCGACCAACCTCCTATACCTCCCAATGTCTGCTAGTGCTGATGTATCCTCGACGGATAACTTTGCATTCACCTCCATAGGTGTAGCTATCTCCTTGCACTCGGTCATGCCAAATGCCTTCAAGATCTCCCATGCATACTTCTTCTAAGAGATGAAGATCTTTCCTGGCTCTTGCCAGACTTCAATCCCCAAACAATAGTGCAGCAAGCCTAAGTCTGTCATTTCAAACTCAGAGCTCAAAGCCTTTCGAGTTTGGTTGATCATATCTTCATAGTCACCTGTAATAAGAAGGTCGTCCACATATAGGACAATCACTACAGACTTTTTACCATCCCTGTAAACATACAAGTTAGCATCTGAGGCACATCTTTTGAAGTTTAGGTTTAAAAAGAACCTATCTATCCACTGGTACCATGCTCTGGGGGCTTGTTTCAGCCCATACAATGCCTTCTTCAGTTTACACACTTTGTTCTCAGAATGGGGGGCCTCAAAACCTGGTGGCTGAGCCACGTACACCTCCTCCTTGAGGTCACCATTTAAGAACGCTGACTTAACATCCATTTGGTACACTGGCCACTTCTTGTGGGCAGCCACTGCAAGTACTGTGCGAATAGTGGTCATTCTGGCAGTTGGGGCAAATGACTCTTGAAAATCAAACCCTTCAACTTGGGAAAATCCTTGGGTAACCAGTCTAGCTTTGTACTTTTCTAAGGTACCATCAGCCTTGTACTTTACCTTCCAGATCCACTTGGTGCCAATAACCTTCCGCTTTGCTGGTCGATCCACTAGCTCCCAAGTGTCATTCTTCATTATGCTGTCATACTCCGCCTGCATAGCATCCTTCCATGATGGATCTGCAAGTGCTTCTTCTAAGTCAGTTGGCTCCTTTACTTCTCTCATAATCTCAACCATCAAGGCCATATTGACTATGTTAGCAGAAGCCCTCCTTTGCTCCTCTATTCTCTGAGACCTCCTTGGTCCGTCTGCCTTCTCCTCAACAGATGCAGGCATAGGATTATTGTGGTCATAGAGCTGCTTCACCCAGCGTGGCAATGGCTTTTCCGGTGGGGTGATGTCAGGTTGGTGAACTTTTTCCTCATCATCTGAAGATGATGCTTCCTCCTCCTTAAGGATAGGGATAGCTCTCGGGACAGGTTCATAGTGGACTACTTCTTCGCTTGATGATAAAGTGGAAGAACTTGCCTTCTCCTCCTCCACTGTATGCGGCTCCTCCTTGAACACCACATCACGGCTCACGATGATCTTCTTTGCCTCTTGGTCATATAATTTGTAAGCCTTCTGCTCATCACTATAACCCAAGAAGATACATTTTCTGCTTTTTGGTTGTAACTTGTTTCTCTTCTCATCTGGAACATGTGCATAACATTCACATCCAAAAATTCTGAAATGTGAGACAGATGGTTTCTTACCAGTGTAAGCCTCATGAGGTGTTTTTCCCTTGAGAGCCTTTGTATAGCTCCGATTTAGAATGTAGACTGCAGTATTAACAGCTTCAGCTCAAAAATGGTTAGGCAATCCCTTGCCCTTTAGCATGCATCTTGCCATCTCCACAATGGTGCGATTCCTGCGTTCCACAACACCGTTCTGCTGAGGTGTGTAAGGCGTCATCAATTGACGCTTGATCCCTTTGCTCTTGCAAAAGCCTTCAAACTCCTTTGAGTTGAACTCACCACCACCATCTGTTCTAAATTTCTTCACACTTTTCCCTGTTTCATTCTCAACAAGTATTAGCCATTCTTTAAACTTACCAAAAGCTTGAGCCTTATCACGAAGGAAGTACACCCACATCTTCCTACTGTAGTCGTCGACAATCAACATAAAATAAGAAGATCCCCCCAAGGCCTGTGTAGGCATCTTACCACACAAGTCAGCATGCACCAACTCTAGAGGAGCCTGTGCTCTATTCTTGCTTTCTTGTGGAAATGCCTTTCTCTGTTGCTTGCCCATCATACAAGCTTCACATGGTTCCTTCAATTCAGTTATTGTAGGTAGGTGAGCAACCATACCTTGCTTTTGCATCTCCTTCAATACTGCAAATCCGATGTGTCCAAACCTTTCATGCCAAAGCTTACTTGTGCCCACTCCAGCGGTGGCTGTAAGAGCACTTAGCTCATACAGGTTGTTCCTTCTTTCTCCTTTGCCAACAATTGTGCCAGCACTATCAATAATTTCTGCACCTGTCTTCTTGAACCTCACTTCATGACCAAGATCAGTTATGGCAGCAACTGATAAGAGATTTCTCCTGATTTCGGGAACATACAACACATTTGAAAGCTTTTTGACTTCACCATTTGTAGCAACAAAAGAAATAGTACCTGTGCCCGCAGCAGGGCATTTAGCATCATTTCCAACCATCACAGTGATGGATTCTTGTAGAGGCTGCATAGAACTGTATAAACCTTTCTTGTTGGTCATGTGACGGGAGGCCCCACTATCCAACACCCATGAGTCAGTGGTAGATTCTTCTTGCGCCGAGGAGCACACTTCCTCAATGGTCGCCATGAATAATTCCAACTCTGCTTCAGCCATATTTGCTGTCTCTTTCCCTTTACTTTTAAGGGTACCATTCTTTTCATCTGCCTTCTTGACACGACAATCTGCAATTGCATGTCCTTTCTTCTTACAGTAGAAGCACTCTCCTTGAAACTTCTTCTTGCCGCCCTTCTTCTTTTTGTCACCATCATTTTTGGTGGAGGAAACACCTTTGCCTTTTGCATTGGCAGAGAATGCAGCATCTCCATTGTTGCTTCCTTCTCGGGCTTTCAGCCTCAACTCCTCCTCCATTAATAATGCACAAAACTCCTCAAAAGTCAAAGCTTGAGGTCTCACCTGAGTATTAAGGGCAGTTACTAGTCCATCAAACTTTTGTGGACAAATCCGAAGACACCTCCGAGCTAGCTCTTCGCTAGTCTTTTGTATCCCAGCGCCAGCCATCTGGTCGCGCAGATTCTTAATCCGAGTGATGAATGCTTCAACCGTCTCTCCTTCAGCAAACTTCTCCGCTGCTAGTTGATTCTCCAAGTTTTGAATCCTTGTTTGGTTTCGTGTTTCATACTGACTCCGTAGTACATTCCAAGCCTCTGACGCTTTGGTTGTATGCTGAATCAGAGTCAAAACACTGTCAGAACAGCTTGTAACTAAGGCACACAATGCATCTGCATTCCTTCGTTTCCAAGCTCGTAGAAGATCTGCATTCGGAGGAATCATCACACTAGGATTTGATGGGTCGGGGGTAGGCTGTGGTTCTGCGTCAGTCCCCAGCACAGTCTCCAGAAGCTCATAAGAATCAAGGATAGTTGTAATTTTGAACTTCCACAAGGTGTAGTTTGTACCATCTAACTTGCCTTCGCTGAAGGTTGGTGGACGAATCCTCAGTGTTTGAATAGCCGGTACAGCAGCACCACCTCCTGCACCGCTTCCTGATGCGCCAGAACTGCTTCCTAGAGTCGACATCGTTTCTCTTTGCTGTTGAAGCCTTTGCCTCTTGCACGCTCTCCGATCTCTAGAGCCCCCTGGGCTCTGATACCATGTAAAATATTACACGGCACAGCGAACAGAATCTGAGAAAGAGATAGAGAGTACACAACAGATAAGAGGAGAATCAGTAAATTCTTTAACTTCAAACAACTGATACAAAGATGGCTCTGTCCACCCGTGCGCTTCCACTGAGTGAAGCTTAGATGGCGATCTAGACAGAAGATAGGTGAAGAGCTTAAGGCTAGCTGGAACAACAACTCTGACTGGGTGAAAGATGAGTGAGAGATGGCTATGAAGGGGTTTAGCTTTTATAGCCTGCGAAGGTCGTTAGGTTGGCCTGCTGACCGACCTACCATATGAGCCTCCACTAGTCGGCCAGGGAATATTCCCTTTACCATCGGGCCGGGGGCGCTGCCCCCGGACCCCCGCCAGGGGGGCCGCTGGCCCCCTGGGACCCCCCAGCCAGGGGCCGCTTCCGCGGCCCCCGGACCCCACAATAGGGGCCCCTTTTAACTCCCTTACCACGCAACTCAATGCAATGTGCCTCGAGTTGCTACCAGCTTAACCACTCCATCTAACCCAAAGATTAGACCCACAACAGTCACCTTTTTGCCATCCGGTCACATAGACCTCATCTGATATACAAGTCAGGACTCAACCAATGTCCGGGCTCACATTTGGCTTCTCCTCATAATGGGGGCCTTACAACTTTGAGCACCATGGATCATTGGTAGCACCTAATGAGGGTGGGGCATTGATCATATCTAACACCAACAATAGGAAACTCCAGGAGATACTGGAATACCTAACGGACAAGCTAGCTGGCAATCCAGCTGCAAATTTCAAACCACTCCAGGACCTCTTAGATGAATCCAAGTGGCAATGGACTAGAGTGCATGACTTAAACCTCATGTATAACTGGGCCTTGGTTCTTGACCAACGACTAGAGATATACCAAGCCCTAGGAGATGACGAGCAGTCTGATGAAGAGAATTCTAACGACGAATACGAAGACTGCCAATCCTTCAGTGATGAAAGTGAGGGTGAGGTAGATACCGTGGAATACGACACTAAAGGACTAGAAATAGAGCAAATACGAGCAGACTCCAAGCCGCAGAAAAAGAGTATCTTCAGGATGGAGCAAGGAGTCATGCACGTGGAATGTGATCGCACTTGGTTGGAACACGTAGGAGCCATAGACCTTGAGCAAGCAGGACTAGCCCAGCCACGAATGACATCAGTGTTTAGGACTGAATCACCATCTGAACTGCGCCCACCAGGGGAGACCACCTCTTCTAGCGAAGACGGAGGGTTCGACTCTGAATCAGAGGTTAGTTCAGATAGTGATCCAGAAATCCCTAGGCCGCCCATAACCATACGAACCAAGGGGGACCTACGTGTCCACCTGAGGCGCAGACGATTAAGGTAGGAAAAGGCAAAACAACCCAGGGATACTTGAACGAAAGAACAACGAAAACCACAGGACCTCCCTAAACGATTTACGAAATTCAAAAAAGGGGATAGGGTGGTAGTTCTATTAGGTGCCAAACGTCAAGCACAGACAAGCGAACCAATCGAGGGACCAGCCAAGGTCAAGGAGGTGGACCTAGCCCAGGAAGGGGAAACACCCCGACCAGTCTTCATTGCCGATGACTTGACTAATGAAGAAGAAATGAGTCTTGTCGCTCTCTTGCGAGAGTACATAGACGTGTTCTCCTAGTCCTTAGAAGAGCTTAAGGGGGTAGATCCAAATGTCATGACTCACAACATACCCATGACGCTAGACGCAACGCCAGTCAAGCAACGACCGTACCCTATGAATCCAAAACATGCTCATGCTGTCAAGGAAGAGATTGATAAGCTGATGAGAGCAGGATTCATTTATGAAATTGAGCACATAGAGTGGGTATCGCCCATCATCATCATGATGAAGAAGAATGAAAAAATTCGAGTGTGCGTCAATTACAAGAAGGTAAACGCTGCTACCAAGAGGGACAACTATCCGTTGCTGTACACCGAGCACATGCTTGAGAGAGTGGCAGGCAAGGAAGCTTATAGTTTTTTGGACGGCTTCTCAGGGTACAACCAGGTGCAAGTGCATCCTGCGGATAGGCATAAGACTGCCTTCGCCACTGAATGGGGCGTCTTTGCTTACATAATCATGCCCTGCGGGTTGACTAATGCCCCTGCCACTTTCCAACGCCTCATGTGCACCATCTTTAAGGACATGCTTCTCAAGGAGTTAGAAGTCTTTGTCGATGACCTCTGTGTCCACTCGACCTGGATCGAACACTTAGACAAACTCCGAGCAGTCTTTGAGCGGTGTCGCTTATATCGTCTCTCCTTGAACCCCTTAAAGTGCCAGCTTTGGGTGAAGCATGGATGCATCCTAGGGCATGTGGTGTCGAAGAACGGCATTGCCACTGACTTCTCGAAGGTCAGGGTCATTGTTGACCTTCCACCCCCAAACAACTACAAGGGAGTTCAATGCTTCCTAGGCCATACTGGATACTATCGGCGGTTTGTACTGAATTATGCGTTGATCGCCAGACCCTTGTACAAGCTGCTTATTGTATTCGAATGGACTGAAGCATGCCAACGGGCATACGAATGATTGAAAAAGGCTCTAACCACAGCACCAATCCTACGAGCCCCAGATTGGACCATCACCTTCCACGTGCATATCGATGCTTCTAAGTTTGCCGTGGGGGCAGTGTTGTGCCAACCTGGCAAACACAATTTAGACTATCCAGTGAGCTTTGCTAGCAGACAACTCACTGAGACAAAAATGAACTACTCGATGACGAAAAGAGAGGGATTAGCCATGGTGTTCACTGTGAAGAAATTCCAGCATTATCTTTTGGCCATGCCCTTTACCTTCTTTGTGGACCATCAAGCCTTGCTCTATCTAGTAAACAAACCTTGCGCTATAGGACGCATAGCTCGATGGCTCCTTTTGCTTTTAGAGTTCGACTTCTCCGTGGTGGTACGGAAGGGAAAACAACATTACATGGCTGATCACATGTCACGCATTCCCACCGGAGAAGCCGCTGGACAAGGTGTTGTTGATGAATTTGTCAAGAATCGCGTGGTGGAGGGGGTTGCTCAAGATGCTGCGCCGAACACACACAGAATGCACAAGGAGAAGCTCACTCAAGAGACAAGAAGAGAGATGGAGGCCAAAACGTTTTCTTGCTGATTTCTTCTTCTTCTTCCACACACTTTACAATGTACACAAAGTATAGATAAGATACAACATAAAAGGAAAGTGGCCTACTAAGTCAAACAATGCATAACCGACTACACTAGTCGAATGGCGCTATAACTATGCCAGCTGTAAATAGGTGTAACAACCTGAATATAATAAGTAATGAATCAGTGGCCATGTGAGAGTCATAATGACCACCGACGTGCTAAGTGTAGACGTGTGGACCCATCTAACCAGGCGGTCCATCATCCATGTCCACATGTGTTGAGCTTGCCATCTCAACACTCCCCCTCAAGCTCAACTGCATCTCTACAACTCCAAGTAAGCTTTGAAACTTTTGAAGCTTCTCTGTACCCAATGCCTTCGTGAAGATATCAGGTATCTGATCCTGTGTGCTGACATACACCAAGTCAATCTCACCTGCTAGTACCTTCTCTCTCACAAAGTGGTAGTGTACCTCAATATGTTTTGTCCTGGCATGGAACACAGGGTTCCTAGCCAACTGTATACTGCTCATGTTGTCACAATAAATGACAACTGGACCTTCCACCTGCACATCCAAATCAGCCAGTAACTTTTGCAGCCATACTACCTCACATGCTGCAACAGCAGCACCTCTATACTCAGCCTCTGTACTCGACAAAGCAACTGTAGATTGCTTTTTGCTGCTCCAAGCAACTGCTGCACTACCAAGAGAGAACATGTATCCGCTGGTAGACCGTCTATCAGACATACTACCAGCCCAATCTGCATCTGTGTATCCAAATACCTGTACATCTGTACCTGCCTCATAGAAAAGCCCATAATGTAATGTGGACTTCACATATCTCAATATGCGTCTCACTGCATCCAAGTGTGGCTTTCTAGGTACTTGCATAAACTGACTCACAAGACCAACAGCGTAGCTCAAGTCTGGCCTTGTAATAGTCATGTAGATCAAACTCCCCACTATCCTCCTGAACATAGTAGGGTCTTCTATCTCATCCCCAACATCAGCACTCAACTTTACATTTTGCTCCAACGGGACTGAAAGTGGTTTGCATGCTGTCATACCATACTTGGACAACATATCCAAGCCATACTGTCTTTGGGACAGCCATATACCATCCTCACATCTGATCACCTCAATGCCAAGGAAGTATCTTAGCTCACCTAAATCCTTCATCTCAAACTTCTTCTTCAAAAAGTCCTTGACTTCAGCAATCCCACTATCACTGTCACCTGTAATAATCAAGTCATCCACATAGATGACTATGATGACCAAACCTGCATCTCCCTTTCTCACATAAAGTGAGTGATCAGCATCAGAAACATAAAAGCCAATATTGACAAGATACTCTCTGATCTTGTCAGACCATGCTCTTGGTGCTTGCTTGAGCCCATAGAGTGCCTTCTTCAACCTGCACACATACGTGGGATGCTCTAAATCTTCATAACCTGCTGGCTGATCCATATACACTTCTTCCTGCAAATCACCATGCAAGAAGGCATTCTTTACATCCATTTGCTGCAACCTCCACCCTTTGGCTGCTGCTAAAGCAATCACACATCTGACAGTTGCCATCCTAGCAACTGGACTGAAGGTTTCATCATAATCTATGCCATATGTTTGGGCATAGCCTTTTGCAACCAGCCTAGCTTTGTACCTGCTAATAGAACCATCTGCATTGTGCTTAATCTTATAAACCCACTTACATCCAATAGCTTTCTTTCCCTTTGGCAATGATACTAGATCCCAAGTCTTATTGGCCTCTAATGCAGCCATCTCCTCATCCATTGCTGCATCCCAATGAGCATGACCAACAGCCTCCTCAAAACATGTGGGCTCAACATCCTCAACTAGTTTCACCATATAAGCATAATGGTGAGCTGCATAACCCTCAAAACCAAATCTTTTAACAGGGTATCTCACCCTACTAGACCTGCGTACCACTGGATCACTCAATGGAGTCTTTGCATTAACACGTGCTCTCTGCACACCTGGAGTCCTCACTAAAGGAATGCCAAGCTCATCATCCAAGCTCTCTGAGCCACTGGAGTCTCCATCAAGAACTGCATCAATGCCTTCTGACACTTTATTCTTTCCTTTGTCTTTACCTGTAGTGCTACTAGATGCACCCGAAGATGTAGAGGTACTCCTTAGTCTCCCAGACCAAGGACTACCAGATGATGTCTCTGGTCCACTAAGAGTTCGTGATTCTTGCTTTTCAGCCTGCACATGAGTGTCATGATCATCATCATCATCCAATGCATCACGACTAGATGCATACCAACTGCTCATTTCATCAAAGATGACATCCCTGCTCACTCTGAACTTACATGTGACAGGGTTGTAACAGCGATACCCTTTCTGCTCTAAAGAGTATCCAATAAAGACACACTTTTCAGCCTTTGGATCCAGTTTCTTCCGCAACTCATCTGGCACATGAACATACGCAATGCAGCCAAATACTTTCAAGTGTGAAACATCAGGCTTCTTACCTGTAAAACATTCTTCGGGGGTCATACCATGAACTGCAGCTGTGGGAGTTTTGTTCATAATATAAACAGCAATATGAACAGCCTCAGACCAAAAATGCTTAGGCATATTCTTTTCAGCCATCAAGGCACGTGCAACTTCTGCAACATGCCTGTTTTTTCTTTCTGCAACCCCATTTTGCTGTGGGGTATACCTGCATGTGAACTGTCTCTTTATCCCATGAGACCTCAGAAAATCACTGAACTCATTTGAGAGGTACTCTCCCCCTCCATCTGACCTTAGGCACTTTACTTTCAAGCCTGTTTCTCTTTCAACTGCAGCCTTGAAAGTTCTAAAGTGCTCAAAAGCTTCACTCTTTTCCTTCATAAAATATACCCACAGCTTTCTAGAACAATCATCAATGAATGTGACAAAGTATGAACTGCCTCCAAGAGATACATTTTGTGTAGGCCCCCAAATGTCTGTATGCACAACATCAAGGATATTTCTGCTTACATCTCTGTCATGTGAAAAGAGTTGTCTTGCCTGCTTACCAAACTGACATGCTTCATATACCTTCTGAAATTATGCAACTTTAAAAGTAGGCAAACCTGTAACCAACCCTTTGGACTGCATTAATTTCAGCCTTTGTACATTTGCATGTCCAATGCGTTTGTGCCAAATTTCAATGTCTGCAACAACACCTTTTCCTTTGGCATACATAGCAGCATTCATAGTAGGAATTCCAGCATCTAGAGTGAACATACGTCCAACTCTACTTCCCTTTGCTACCAACCTGCACTTGTCATTGAAGTCTTCTACAAAGCAGCCCTTTGCATTAAATCTGACTTGCAGCCCTTGCTCTACCATTTGACCGACTGACACCAAGTTCTTTGTAATAGATGGCACATGCAATACATCTGAAAGACTCTTTGTCTTACCATCATGCAAGGACAAGGGAACTTTTCCAATGTGTGAAATTGGGTGGCATGAGTCATCACCCGTCTGCACATAGCCTGCATTCTGCAAATCCTGCATCTCCCCAAACCATTCTGCATGGTTGGTCATATGATTGGATGCACCTGAATCAACATACCAAACATCTTCATGTGTTCCCTTTCCTGTAACAACATTCAACATATGCTGCATAATGAACAAACGTTCATTTTTATCTTCATTCTATCGTGAAGACGATGCATAGTTTCCTTGCTGCAACTTACCACTGCGGATATAATCTCTCTTAGCATAACATTGGGCTGCAATATGACCTGTTTTTCCACAGTAGTGGCACACAATACCAGAGTTGTTAGAACCTCTGTTCTGCCATCCACCTCTTCCTCTAAAGCTCCCCCTGCCTCTAAAGTTACCACGACCTCCTGAAACCTGCATATCGCCAAATTGCTAATTCAATCTGTTTTGCTGGTTATCACTACCACGTCCTGCACCACGGCCTCTTGAAGAGAACCTGCCACGTCCCCTTCCAGAACTGGAGTAGAAAGCTTGGACCTGTTCACCACTTCTTTCAGATGTCTCACTCTGCATGTTGATCTCTTCAGTGATCATAAGAGAGACCAATTCATCGAAATCTGGAAATGGCTTTCTGACATATACGGAAGTTACAAAAGACTTCCAAGCCTTTTCATTGTTAAGTCCACCCAAGGTAGACGACACCAAATCATCATCATCGGGCATTGCATCAATCGCTGCCAATGCATCTGCAATGCTTCTTACCTTCAGTGCATACTCATTGATAGACATCTTCCCTTTCTTTAATGTATTCAACTCTTGCTTGAGTTGAATCTTTCGTGCCTTTGTATTTACAGAAAACATATTTTCAAGTATGGTCCAAGCTGCATATGCATTCTCTGCATTTCTAATGTGTCCCAGCATGTTATTGTCAATTACTGCAGACAACCAATACATGACCTTCTTGTCTTTTGCATTCCATTCCTTTCGTGCCTTTGTCTCTTCTGCAGTTGGAGGATCACTCACCTCCGGCTCCTTTTCTTCACCTGAAATGAACTCGTAGAGGCCTTTTCCAATAAGAAAGTTCGTGACAGGAAACTTCCATGAAGGGTAGTTGTTCTTGTCGAGCTTCTCAATGATGGGGCTTCCACTATTCTCTGCCATTATCACAATAATAATACCAAACAGCAAGCAAATCTTCTGCAACCCTCGACCTGTAGTACACAGCAATTCACCAGACAGCCTTTTCCACTGTCTGCTCAACAATACATGCAATCTGCAACCAGTTTGCAGATAAACCTTGTGTTTACTCACTGGTAAACACCTTTGAACTTACAGATCTGAAATCTGTAACCTGGGGACCCACGTTCGGTCAATACAGTCGAAGTCACAGTGTATCCCGAAACTGCTGTCCGCAACCTTGCGGCTCTAAAACGGGCCCTGAAACGGCCTCAAATGCCCAAAATCTCTGCGGGTAAGCCCTTTAGGGCTTACTTGCAGAATATACAGTGCTCTTCGCGCACACCAAATCTCATTGCAATCTGAGATTTTTGCTCTGCCCTGCTTCCGGTGCCTCCACAGGCACTATCCAAGAGGAGTGGAAGAGTGGGAGAGATTCTTACCCGTAGCTTGCTTGCTCGAACCTTGCTTCTTCTCCTTCACTTCAACCTTCGAAATCAGCCTCTCTCAATGGCGCGGCTCTGATACCATGTCAAGAATCGCGTGGTGGAGGGGGTTGCTCAAGATGCTGCGCCGAACACACACAGAATGCACAAGGAGAAGCTCACTCAAGAGACAAGAAGAGAGATGGAGGCCAAAACGTTTTCTTGCTGATTTCTTCTTCTTCTTCCACACACTTTACAATGTACACAAAGTATAGATAAAATACAACATAAAAGGAAAGTGGCCTACTAAGTCAAACAATGCATAACCGACTACACTAGTCGAATGGCGCTATAACTATGCCAGCTGTAAATAGGTGTAACAACCTGAATATAATAAGTAATGAATCAGTGGCCATGTGAGAGTCATAATGACCACCGACGTGCTAAGTGTAGATGTGTGGACCCATCTAACCAGGCGGTCCATCATCCATGTCCACATGTGTTGAGCTTGCCATCTCAACAGAATTACCCGACGCTCATCTGTTTAACCTGTCCAGCGAGAGAGATCTATTTAAGGCTGACCTAACGCCATATTGGGCAGATGACATAGTCCAAGTGCTTGAGTACGGACTGCCTGACCGACCAATAGAAAAAGCCCGACTTAGGCAATTAATCCTTAAGATCCAGCCCTATCAGCTGATAGCAGGCCAACTCTATAGGCTGGGGCAAGACGGATTGTTGCGTAGATGTGTATGCGAATATGACATGCATGATGTGCTCTCAGAAGCACACGGCGGCATTGTCGGAGGGCACTTTAGCGAAGACACGACAGCACGAAAAGTGTTGTAGTCTCAACTGTGGTGGCCCACGCTTTTCCGCGACGCAACACGATTCGTCAAGCACTGTGAACGAGTGCCACAAAGGTCCCAATTCGCAAGGATCAAATGGAACTAACCCCAATTATTGCTCGACAACCCTTCGAAAAATGGGGAATTGATTTCATTGGACCCATCAGTCCTGGGGCACAATATTCGTAGGTCAAGTACATCATTATGGCCACGGATTACCTCACTAAATGGGCCGAAGCACGAGTGACACGAAAAAACAATGCTAGAATGATGGCTAAGTTCTTATGGGAGCAAGTGATTTCACGATTCGGCTGCCCCATCAAACTGGTCAGTGACCAAGGCACGCACTTCATCAATGAAGTGATTGCACATCTCCTGTCCACCTTCCTCATCATCCATTGCAAATCCTCGCCATACTACCCTTAGGCAAATAGCCATGCTGAATCAACAAATAAGATTCTTGTCAATGTCCTAACCAAGGTTGTCTCTGCTTCATGCAACGACTGGGACAACAAGCTGATGGTAGCTCTATGGGCTTATCGAACAGCTTATAAAATAGCTGTGGATCATACCCCCTTTAGATTGACATATGGAACAGAAGCGATTCTACCATTAGAATTCTTCATTCCTAGCTTGAGAATAGTGCTTCAAGAATGATGGAAAGGAAAGGAGGCATGGACGCAACACCTAGTTGAGCTCGAACGCCTCTCGGAGACTCGTCTTCTAGCCACCCATGCACTGATCTATGAGAAAGCTCGACGCAAGAGCTGGTTTGACCAGCACATCAAGCAGTGCGAGTTCGAACAGGGTGACTTAGTGCTCCTCTACTCAGTTAATGGGCATAAGCAAAAAATGAAATTTAGAGGTCTTGGACCCTTCAAAGTTCATGCGATTAGCCAAACAGGCAATGTCGAACTTGAGACCCTAAACAGTGAAGGAATAGGCTTCTTCAATGGCAGTCGTGTCAAGAAGTACTACCCTCCTATGCATCCTTTGCATGAACCACCGATGTTAGAACCGCCTGTCAAAGTACAGGTAGCCACAATCACTGAAATCGACGACGAGGATGAGGAAGCCGTAGAATCCGCATACCTCCGTATCACGGTCACGGCAACACAAACATGTGCTTTCAACTCCTTGATTGACGAGGGAGCAGACTTCAATGTCTTAACCCACGATCATTGGACTCAACTTGGCAAACCACAACTTCAACCCACCACTGCCAAATTAAGCCCATATGGGGCTCATTCCTATGCACTACTCGGCAAGTGCAAAGCAGCTGTTTCTATCGAGTCTGTGACTGTTCCAATGATTTTTTACGTGATCTTTTGTTAATATCACTAGGTAAAAAGCAACAAACATTGAAGCCCTTAGGGTCAATCCTTTCAAGAAGGGTAGATAACTCCTCAAAATATGGGAGTTGTTCTGCTTCCTTTTACCTTTAAAAACATGTATCTCAATCTCTTGAGAATTATCATGTATTTATCCATAAGTGTAAGCCTATATGCATGAACAACACATATATAAGATTCTTGGAAAAACTCAATCAAAAAATCTTCTATAGCCTCTTAAATTCAGCTGAGAGCTACCCTAGTCCATCTAAAACTATCAAGACTATGCTTGTCACAAATTTATCTGATAAGCCTTTGAAAAGACTATTTTGGAATTACATTATTTAGAGCCTTCATTGCACTTCTAATCTCCTTTAGGCACCTAACATGTTGTGAGAACCTTCTTCTTAGCTTTGATTTCCTTGTAACTTTTGAAGGCTTGGAGGACTGATGGATCTTTGAAGCAAGACATCTAGCATCAACTTTCTACTTTCTTATAGTGGCCTTAATTCTAGCCATCTAAAACATCCAAAAAAATAAATAATATAGCCAAATTAGGAAAGATCTCCAAATCTCTCATATAATGTTATCTATAATTACTAAGTAGCAAACAAACACTAATCACATAGTCTACCTCCAATTTCAATAAAACAATGCAAGCACAAGACATATGAAACGCGAGGAGGCCTTCTAGACAAGAGAATCTAACACCCTCTTGCATTTCATACGTCACAAGAGGAACAACAAGCACAAGACGTATGAAATGTGAGGAGGCCTCACATGGACAAGAGAAACTAATACCCTCTTGCGTTTCATACATATTTAATCAAATGCAATTAATGCCATGAAGTTTTATAAGCCTCATAATAGAATAGTTCTCATTCTGCAAATCTCACATCTTACTCTCAATGATTTCAACCCTTGAAAGAAGATCTATCTGAATGTTCACATCAATAATATTTAAATCTTATCCAACTACTTCTTATCAACATTAGTGGAAAAAAATTATCATTGTGTGTGATCAAACTCTATTGATCCATGATTCTATTCGAAGAAACTTGCATTCCAAGTGACGTATGAAATGCGAAATAACTCTTATCCATGGGAAGAGCCACGACTAATCGCGTTTCATACATTGGGATTTTTTTGGGATCATTTGGCACGAATTGTCAAGTGATTTAGAGCTAACTCACATTTGTCAAAAAACTTACATTTTTGAGGGTTCGGCACATATGCTAGGCAATGAAGCCTTCTTTAGTTGCCTTGCACTGAAGAATCATTTTGCATTGTGATCAAGTTAGTGTTGTGTTGGTGTAATAGAGTATAGAAAGAGCTTTGTCTTCGAAAAAACTCTTTTGTGATTCAGAAATTAGGTTTATAAGGATGTTGGTTTACAAGTGTGGCTATTGTAATGCATAGTTACTTTCACACATGCGATAGGCAGACCGTTTTTGCCCGGGAAGTTGTGCCACGTGTCACTTACTTTTTTGGCATGATAACGCTATTATGACTCCACTTTTTAAATGTTAAAGGTAATTCTTAGTATTTTATTTTTCATTTTAAGCGCACCTCCTTTGAATTAGTGCACTGTACTTCTTGAACAAACGTGTGGTGACTGTTGGTATAAATATATGGCAACTCAGGGCGGTTATGTTTATGTTACTATTTTTTTCACATATCTTGCCTTGTCTTCGACAAGCTATTTATCTTGTAAGCATCGCAAGCCAAACTAGGTGTATTCTTACAAAAAACCATTTATTCTTAGTGGTAGCAGGGATTGCAAATATCAGGTATCACACTTTTCTTAATATTTTTTCTCTGCAATCCTGAATTTCAAGGCATTGAAGATGTTAGTTGGTTTAAGAGGAGAAAGATACATCAAGAACTTAGAAATTCTATAAGGGTTTTACTTTGTTTTTCTATCAATATTGGTCTTGTACACATGTTAAATGATGGGGTTTTGATGTTCTTGATGTATTGTTTTGTTCAAAATTTTTGGATGTATAAATCGTGAATTCGTCAAGTTTTTTTGTCAAAGTGATGCATGAAATGCGGTTTTATGAACTATGAAGCGATTTGGATCATTGTTTTCGTGTTTCATGAGTCATGAATGTAAAACAAAATTTGATCGATGAGACGTGGAATTTCATGTTTTCTCTATTGCATAAAGGGCGAATTCACTTCATTCATCTTGTATTTCCAAATATCTAACATAACAAACATGTTAAATTTGTCAAAATACAAAAGCAGTGCCTTGTAGGTTTTGACTAAAATTTTTTAGCAATCTTTTTTTAGTCTATGCCCCTAATTTTAATTTTTTGTTTTCTAGATTTGGTTTTGTGAGTAATTAGGATGACTAAAAGGAAGTTATCTTTAGAGGGAAGGGAGGAGGAGGATCTAGAGGATGCCTGTGATGAAAAGCTATTTGATTTTCTTCATGCAATTGGAAATTCATCTAGATTTGTTTACATCATAGATATGCTTAATGTTTCCTTTGATTTGCAAGAGCTCTTGAAGGATCTTGAAGATAAACTGAAGGATTTTAGGGAGTTTATGATAGACATCTGGAAGGCCTAGAGGGATTTGTTCATTATAGTGATGTAATGGAAGCTACCAATGCTACTAGAACAACTTTGCAAACAAGGTTTAACCTTACTGATGAGGAATTCAAGAAGTGGAAAGCAGATTGCCTTTTTCATGAGAATCAACATCAATGTCTTCTTGTACAGAAGACATTGAGAGAAATTGCTATCAACTCTTGATGTTGAGGGAGAGAATTTTCAAGACAATTCTGTAGCCTTGCATTCATGTATTAATTAGATCGTGGAATATGAAAAGGGGGGATACCTGTAGAGGAAGAGTACTTAGAAATTCAACAGAGACTTGGTATGGATAATATGGGGTATGAAGAGAAACTAAAGTCTCCATTAGAGGAGAAACCAAAAAGTTCAATAAATCTATATGATGATAGTCTTCTTGAATAATATGAAAACCCTAAGGCATGAAAAATAATTCTAAGATATCCAGTGATTTATATTAGAGTATGTTATGCATTATAGACAAATATTATTGGATATTTATATATTGACATCTTATACTATTGTGGTTTATTGTGCAGATAGAAATTGAAGATGCATACAACTTTCTTGGAAGAGCCAAGGGCTCAAGGCCATTGAAGCTTAAATAATCAAACAATTGCAATTTATCATAGCAGGCTGTCAAGCTCTCCAAGATTACCAATAATGGCTTTGAAAGCTATCTCCAAGGTGATTGGATCCCAAGCTTTCAATAGAGGTTTAGACAATATAATTTTGGTGGAGAAGGAAGAAGTTGTAGGAGTTTTTGGCTTCATGCCTGGATACAGTGGATCTAGCAGGATACTTTGGAGTTCTTGGCTCTTATTTGCTCTCCTATGTAGAAGATGCCAAGATTTTGAAGCTCCTTCCAGGCTATAGGAAACAAGAGTTCGTGAAATGTAGAGGTCTCATCAAGTGGGATGAAACAAAAGATTCCTTTAGAGGCCCTAGTGAATTCCCTGAAACTAAAGACTCTTCTGCCAGAGTCAAACTAAAAGATGTTAAGAATTTCTTGAAACCCATATTTTTCCATTTCTTTGTCTAGTTTGTAACCATTCTAAGTATCTTTGATTTACAAAAGAGTTTAAATATCCCTATTTTTTTCTTTGGGTAATACTGGATATAGTCCTTGTCAAAGATGATGTATTCCATGATGCAGTTGTGTCTTTGAGCTTGAATTTGTGCCAAATTTGTCTATAGAATCATTGAAAGACCTCTAATAAACTTTTTTCTTTGTATCTTCCACCTCCATGTCTTGTGTGTCTAAATTAATTTTTTCTTGCTTAATAATATGATTTTTCCATACCTTGGGTTGACCAGATAGATAGAGATCCATATTTCTTGATAAAATATAGAGCATGGTTGTATAAAATATGCTGCATAGTTAACAAATAAAGAAATTCAATTAGAAAACCCTATATGAGTCAAATAATAAAGAGACATACATATGCAAACTTCTTACCATATAGTGAGTGAAGTGCTTGTTAACCCCAGTACAAGAAGAAAGCAGAAAACGTGGAAAAGTGCAAGTCGAGACCTAAAAGAGGTTGCCTAGAAGGGAATCATACACAATGAAAGAAGCAGGAAGGGAAATGGTCGAAAGCGCAAGGGTAACCTCAAAAGCTAAGTCAAAGGAAAAAATGCATTTTTAAATGCAAGGCGCTCCTAAAACTTTTTGTAAAAGAGTGCTAGGCTCCCTCCTATGCAAATTGTAAAGGTAGATGGGTAGTAGGAAGGAAGCTAGGAAGATAGGAGGACAGTGGGAAAAAGGGCCTCGTCGGCCATGACTAGTCATGTAAAAAAGGGGATGACCGCCCAAAAGGGATTTAGGGTTTTGTATATAAAGTTGAAAAGTGAATGAGAAGCTCATTCTTGTGTGTGGCCAAAAGTAGCTCTCCTCCTCCTCTTCTTTTTCTTCTTCTTCTTCTTCTTCTTCTTCTTCTTCTTCTTCTTCTTCTTCTTCTTCTTCTTCTTCTTCTTCTTCTTCTTCTTCTTCTTCTTCTTCTTCTTCTTGCTTGAGCTTGTGCTTGAGAGAGGGAGCGTGAGTGTGTGAGGGTGAGGGACTGTGGTGGAGAAGCTCTTCATCTTCTCCTCTCTTCTTCTCTTCTCTTCTCTTCTCTTCTCTTCTCTTCTCTTTCTTGTGGCAATTGAGCTTGGAGCGTGGAGCTTGAGGATCAAGCTCGCTTGAATCTTGCACTTGGATCCTGGAGCTATCGGAGTGCTTGGGAGAGGAGGCAACTCGATCAGGCATGGAGGTAAGTTCACTACACTCCTAGAGAGAGATAACATATCAACTATGTGAGAGGTAGCCATTAGTGCTCAGCTTGAAACGCTTGAAAGATGAAGTGGTCCGTGGGTCTTGGTGGTTGAGCATGAGCTTCCACTACATATTGGTTCTATTGTCGGGACTAATGGATTCAAGCCTAGAGTACTTGTGCATTCTGAATCGAAGCATTGAAGCAGGGTTTTCCTTGGAATCGGTACTTGAGATAGATAAGTAGGAAGCGATGGAGTTTGAAGAGGTATTCGAGCTCCTTAAGCAAGTAAGTTCTTGATTTTTTGGATTTGGAAAAGTAGGTTGGAGTAGTGTAGCTGTTTGCTTTGTGATTTTGATGCATTAGGGTAAGAAAAAACAAAGAAAAAAAATGAAAACATGCATTAGGATTTATGTTGTGGTTTGATTTGTTTGCCGACTTGCATTTTGGAGTTTATTTGCTATTCTAGGTATATACAATCCTTCATTAGGGTCTATTCTTACATTCTGAAAGTTTATGTGACCCCTTATAACCAAAATCATTAGACTCGAGTTGATTTTTGTCATCCTTGGAAACTCGTCATGCAGAATCTTCCTGTTTGATTCCCAGAATCAGACAATCGGCCCATTCGATTGCCTTGGGGCAAATTGGCCCGGTTCAATTCGAATGATTGAAAATCAAATGAGGAAATTAGACCGTCCGATTGGTGAAATCAACCCACCACAAATTGACCGTCAGCTCAAGAAAATTGGCTGTCCGATTTGGCCGTGAGAATTGGAAGAAGCAAAATCGAAAGAACCCAAAATTGATCAAAGAAGCTGATAATCGGCCTGTCCAATTCTGAGAATCGGTGGAGGTTGTATCCCAAAAAAAAGAAAAAAAAAACCACAACTGACTGACCTTGCCAATCAATGCATAGACCATAGCCCAATCGAGTAGAACGACATAGCAGAAATCCTAGCAGACCTAAGAGTGGCCAATAATCACACTTAGAGTCAAACTAGGTCAGGATGAAGAGAGAAAAGTGAATGCGATAATTATTTCTTTGCATTTGCACACCACTTTGATATGAACACTCGAAGTGCACTTAAAAAAAGATGAAAGTCTGATTTCGCACGATGCACAGAAGAGAGCATGCACACACACTGAGTGAGTTTAATTGAGGATTGTTTGTAAATAATAAGGAACTCACTCAAACCTAATAATCACAACAGACAAACAGGTAGGAGAAGACCCTATAACATAGTTGAGTGATCGAGAACCCCGAGTATAGGACCAAGCATGGACACAACCTAAGAGTCAACGCTGCAAGGACCGACACCATTGGAGGAGTGGATCTACCCGACTTAATCAATCTCATCGACAACCTAGTGGAGCACGAGACCACGAATATGGCAGAGTCAAGCAGTAACCATAACCATGGTGAAGAGCTTGACCTAGGCAATTTTCCAATAGAAATACACTAGCTAATCACCAATTACAACCTACAAACCAATATAAACCACCATGGTAGGACGTCCGAGGATATCAAGCAAATATCGAAGAGGAGAGGAGACTAGCGCGGGAAGCCTTGTAGGGCATAGTGACCTACAATCAGGAATAGCAAGCCAGAAGCTTGCGGCAGAGCATAGAAATGTGTGAGATTCATCGAGTGCTAGCCCAAGCAAGCAGAAGTAGGACAAGCCTTGATGCAAAGAGGGAAAGAGCTCTAAAAGGCGATCTCAGAGCGAGCTTCTTACGAAGCGACTACTAGACAACTCGTCAACAGAGCAAAGTGCTGCTACAATGGCAACCTCATTGCTTGCATGATTAGAAGTGAATCAGGGATCTAAGAGCTAATCAAGAATCCCTATTATGGCTAAGCAGTTAGACAAGTACTAGCTAAACGATGACCCATATAGTTTTGTAGAGCAGTTTGAGCAAATCTGCGAGGGCAATGGCCTCATTGATCTTACTATGCACTCACAAGCTTTAAGCCTATGCTTAGGAGGTAAGAGCAGGACCTGGTACACGAGTCTAGATGCTGTCGAGCAGATTAACTTCAACAACCTCAAGGGTCTCTTCATCAAGAGATTCTCTAAGCATGGGTACTCTGATAACCTTCTAGTATGACTGATAAACATTAAGCAGAAAGATGAGGACATAAGAGATGACGTCACCCACATGCAGAGTCTCTTCAAGAGGATTCCAATTGGTTGAGCGACCCACCAAAAGAGCAGTCTCCACAATCTTCATCAATGGGATACATAGTGAGGAACTCTACAAGTCCTTGGCAAGCAATTCAAGCTTGAAGCAAGATGCGCTAGCTAGGATCTTTGACGAGATAATTAGAGTGGACGATCAGCTCAATGAGAGAAGCTCCAAGAGCTTGACCCGAGAGAAGAAAAATTCTAGAAACCCTAAGAGAGTTTCAACATCAAGTGAAAGATCATGCCCAAGCACTTAGGATAAAGGGAAGGGAACGGACGTAAGTCAAGAGCTAGTGGAGATGAAGACAGAGCTAGCAAAATTACGAGAAATGATAAGACAACCAACACATCCTCACATCCAATGCGTGTATTGTGGTGAAAACCACTTGCCAACCGAGTGTCAGGACCTGAGGTACCGACCTCGTGCCAATTGTAGTAGGTTCGATCACAATATCATGCACTGCAGACTATCGAGGAGACTCCTGTACTCGTGATCATACGAATAGCCTTACCTAGTGAATAGACAACAAAAATTTTTCGGGGTGGGGAGCCCCATTGGCTCTCTTGGCACCTAATGATGCCAAACTGTCCATTCCTAAGATGGAGATAAACCTCACTGGTATACCTAGACCACCTAGACCCTAGGTGACCCATTCACCAAACTCTCTAGTCCACTATGTGGAGGAGTTGAATGACGAAGAGTCTTATGTGCATCCCTGCGTATCATATGACGAAGAGGGAAACACAATCCTTATGGATTACTGACCTATACCAATGATGGCATTAGGTAGAGGTAGAGGTAGAGGTAGAGGTAGAGGTAGAGGTAGAGGTAGAGGTAGAGGTAGAGGTAGAGGTAGAGGTAGAGGTAGAGGTAGAGGTAGAGGTAGAGGTAGAGGTAGAGGTAGAGGTAGAGGTAGAGGTAGAGGTAGAGGCAGAGGTAGAGGCAGAGGCAGAGGCAGAGGCAAAGGAAGGAAAACCCAAGAACCAATCTCGTGTTGGACTTGTGGACACCCAGGATATATCTCCTTACGCTGCCCCAAATGGGAGTAGGCTAATTGGAAAAAGGCCAATCTTAGATGCCCTGAGTGTGTAATCACTCACCTATTTTTGAGGAATGCCTGAGAGGAAGACTACCCTGAGTCCATATTGGAAGATGAGATTGATGACCTCTCAAGTGTAGGCACACTAATCTCACCTCCATGAGCAAAGTCGTGAGACGCAACTGTGCCACAAGCAGTGCCACTTAAACAGTCTACACACTATAGGCCCGCAAACTAGTCGGGGCCATTGGCCAAGAAATGCAGAGTTAGGAGAGAGGCAAGCAATCAACGACCTTCTCACCACACTAGTGACTACCCCGGTGACTCTAAGCCTAGGAGATCTTCTTAGGCAACATCCAATACTATGGCAAGAGTTGAAGGAGTGGGTGAAGGACCAATGGAGCAAGGGACAACTGATCTACATGATCATGACATGGTACCTCAAATACCCAGTCTGACACTGCACTCGGTGCCCAAATCCTTGCATGTCAATCCTTTTTGGGAAGGAACCAAAAGACATGCAGTCTTATTGATCCTAGCTTTGGGAGACACCACAAGAAAAGGAATCGTAGATATGGGAGCAGGAGTTAGTGTGTTAAGCCATGCTGTACTCCAGGACTAGGGTAACCCTTCTGTTGAGAATGCTAGGTTCAATGTCACCCTAGCCAATGGAATGAAAGTGCGGCCATTTGGAGTGTTAAAGAACTAGCCCTTGAAGATTACAGGAATTCAATTCTCTCTTAACTTTATAGTCATGAAGGAAGTGGACTATGACATCCTGTTAGGCCAGCCCTGGATGTGCAATGCATGGTCATAGAAGACTCTTGGGGAAGTTACTATATGTGTATCCTCTACATCACGTGCGTTCAAGGCCTATTTATCAATATCCTTATCTGTGAAATTTTCCTAAATAAAGAACAACCATTTTCTATTCAATATGTAAATAACCCCTTTATATTACATCCTTTTGTATGTAAAAAATGTATAAAAATGATATTTTAAAAATCCCTTATTTTGAACCCACGTGATGCACACATATATTCATGAGTAACTTACCCGAGAGAAGACTGGGGTAACATCGTTTGATCTTCTTATGCAATTGAACAGAAGAAATAAGAGTAGAGATTGATACATGGAAGACCACACCAATCAACTTTGATGTCATCTCCACCATGCTAAAGGGTGATGTGCAGATTAGAAACTCTTACGGGCCACTCACAAAGTATATCCCTTACCTAGAGGATGAATGAGATTGGATGAATGTACTTGCTACAATCGATTTTCCATTCTCAAATGAGGAAGAGGAGAATAAGAAAGTTGTGGAGAAAGAGAGAGTGCCCAAGAAGGGTCCTACAATGCCACTGTGCATGATGGCCAGAAGCCCTTGCAGCCAATCCAAACCTATCACGCTCTATGTCCCTAGCAATAGGCCAGAACTCCAAGAGGTCTTGGAGTACCTAACATGCAAGTTAGCCACAACCCTGCCACTAACTTGAAACCTCTCAACAATCTCTTGGATGAACCCAAGTGGTGGTGGACTAAGGTGCACAACCTGAACTTAATGTACAATTGGTCCCCTTAGTCACCAATAAAAAGGAAACTCCATGTCAAGACTTAGGAGATGATGAGAAATCGGATAAGGATAGTTCTCACGATGAATACAAGGACTGTTACTCCTTCAATGAAGAGAGCGAATATGATGATTGCTACTCCTTCAACAGCACCAAGGATTGCTAACCACTACACGGGCCTCCATTGCTAGAATCCCTTGTCAAGGTATGAGTGGCCACTATCACAGAAATTGAAGATGAAGATGAGGAAGCCGTAGCTTCGGCTTACCTGCGCATGACTGTCACTGCCAAGAAAACACATGCCATTGATGCATTGATTGATGAGGGTGTTGAATTTAATATCTTGACTCACGATTATTGGGTTCAAATTGGCAAACCACAGTTAAACCCACCAATGCCAAACTTAGCCCATTTTGGGGTCGATCATATGCACTTCTGGGAAAGTGCAAGGTTGTAGTCTCTATTGAGTCTGAAAGCATGCCAATGATCTTTTATGTGTTTTCAAATGTGAAGGATGCAAGTATAAAATCATTGTTAAGATGTTTAAAAAGCACACACTTTGCAACATCGACTCTATTAGCAGCGTATTCACCTTGCTATCGACAATGTACAAATAGTCATCGCTTTCAGCAAAGGTAGCGCAGCTTCATCAAAGCCTACAAAGCCACCAGTAGAGCAACCCACCACCACCAAGCCAAAGGAGGGGGTGGTAACTCGTCACAACTTGCCAAACCTCAAAGCCAGCAAATCGTTGAAATCAAAGCTAAGGCCCATGCACCATAGTTCAAATGGATGCCTAAACATCAAGGGCCACCACCCAAAAGTGCACAATCATGATCCCACAAGGCTAAGAGGCAGAGAAGGAACTATAGGCATCAACGAACGGTCAAGCAACGATGGGTCCCCAAGATCTTATTGCGAGCACAAGGTTATTATGAGGGTAACACCATGATATGTGTACCTAAATCCAAGATGGACAAGGGCACTACTCAAATGATGCCTGCAACCTTGACCACACCAAGCCACATGACAAAAAACACCCTAATGCCACAAAAGACTTAGGTTGCAAAGCCCATAAAACCACAAACACATATTAAGCTGGTAGAGACTCAACAAGTCTATCAACCAAAGCCACAACTTGCCACTCACACACTGCCTCAACCTTGTCCTACTAGTGCCTCTAAGACCTCACTTCCATTCTCAAAGGAGCAAGAAAAATATAGCCTCTCCTTGGAGACGAGGGCTTATAATAAAATCAAATTTAGGTATATCTTGAGTCTAGAAGACATAATTGTGGAGGAACCAATCATCCAACATTTGGTGAAGTAGTGCAGGCTATGGAAGTACGTGGAAAAGGTGGGCTGAGCCATCAACTATGAGAAGTGTGCCGAGTTCCTTCACACCTTCAACAATCGAAACTGGGGCACTATCATGGTGCAACTAGAAAAGGAAGCCTACCAAGTAGACATCAAGCTGTCTGAGATGGTAGAAAGCACTAGGATTACCAAAAAAAGTGGAAAAAAGGCCAAAACGAGATGTATATGACATGCTAGGGATGGACAAAGTGATGGTCCACATCAACGATGGCATTAGCCTAGTTGACATCCCTGACCCCAAGGTTCAAATCTAGGCTAAAATGGTGCACACTCTATTCTCCAATCAACAGTATAGTGCATTAATGAACTAAATCAACGTATCGATGTTGGAGAGCATTGTTGCACAGTCCTTTGATGAAGTAAACCTCAATGGCTTCATGAGGAAGACAATACAGACGTCAGTGAAAGCAATAGCCACCAGCGGAAGACCTGAAGGGGGAAAGTCCTCAGCCTCCAAAACCAGGAAATCGTCATCCTCAAAGGCCTCCACCATTGGCTTTAGAGGAATCTTGACAGCCATCATAAGAGAAGCATTAGGAAATGCACATGACGGGTGATGAGGCAGTTGGTAAGGGCAGGTCCCTTCCACACCAAGGACAAGAGTAGACCCAGCAAAAGGACCATGAGTGAGGAGGACAAAGGAGATCAAGAAGTACAATTTGGCCAAGGGAGGGCCAAGAAGTCAAGAGTGAGTGCCTTAGCACACCGACTAGCCCTTTCGCAGAAGGTGACAAATTGCTAGCAGAGAATAGGGCAGAGGCCACACAGGTGACCTTGGAAGCCCAACAACATGCCTTCCTCCGCACTCTCTTGGATGCCACGCAATTTGAGGAAGAGGAGGCCATTGAGTCCTTAGAAAAAAAACTGGAGATCACATGCAAGGCTCTAAGGCATGGCCTACACATTCAAACACAAATTGCAAGGCCCACAGAAGCAGAGCCACCACAGCATAGGATAGAAGAGAGGTGAGGGCCGAGTTTTGAAAGGGGGCAGTGACAAGCAGCTACTCCTTAGAGGGAGGTTTTTATGACAAGGATTCCCCCACCACTCTTGTTGACCTCCATTGTTGGCCAAGATATCTATTCTATGGTTGGATCAATGTGGCAAAAAAAAACACACACAAAGGTCGCAGTCACTACACCTAGGGGTTCTCAAGTTACCAATGTCCAGTGGCTTCGGTCGGCCAGCTCCATCTCTAATCCCCTAGCCCATTTTAATTCCCTACATCATGCTTAGGGCACATCAAGGGTAGTAGGACACATCGAGGAAGGTCACACTTGCCTATGGTTAGACTTGCCTCCCTACGCACCACACTTCCAACAATACATGAACTAGGTCCTCAAGTGTGGAACCCCACCCAAGTCCCCAACTCCCAGTTCCACTAGCACGAGCACAATGTAGGACATTACTTGCTTGGAAATAAGTTTTCCTTAGTCATAGATAATAAAAGTCATAAGTGCGATTTTACTCATCCTAATCTTAATATGAGGCAACAATGTTGCATCGAGATTCTACAAGAGTATGACTTTGAAATTAAGTTCAGACCCAGTGAAGAAAATGTAGTCGTAGATGCCCTTAGCCATAAAGCCTTCCTTAATGGAGTTATCACTAAAGAACCCTCTAGGGTAGAAACTCTGGCTACAATGGTATCAATGCTAACTAATCCTATCATTGAGTTGACCAAGGATGAAGCAAATAAGGACCCAGACTATCAACAATTGTTTTGGGAAGTTTAGAATAAGGAACAAGATCCCAAACTCAAAACTAAGTATCAAGAATTCTCTATAGATGAAGATGAAGGACTTGTTTATTTCAGAATGAGACTATGCATTCCTTCAAGTCAAATTCTCATGAGAAGGATACTTTGGAAAGCACATGATTCTCCTTTTTCAAGACACCTGGGTTATGCAAAAACCCTTTATGCTATCAGGAAAAGCTATTACTGGCAAAAAATCAAGGGTGATGTACTTAAGTATGTCACTAAATGTCTAAATTGCCAAATGATAAAATCTGAACATGTCAAGTTACCAAGAAAATTCCATCCACTTGACATTCCCTAGATGAAATGGGAATTTATTAGCATGGACTTTGTAGTTGGGTTACCTTCTATACAATGAGGATATAACACAATAATGGTGATAGTAGACATGCTAACAAAGATCACTCATCTTATTCCAACAAAAAGCAATTACAAAGCTTCAGATATTGCTAGAATTTTTGTAAAATAGATTTTTAGGTTACGTGGGTTACCTCTAAGGATCATCAGTGATTTTCTTTTCACATCACACTTTTGGAAGAGTTTATTTGAAGCCATTAGAGCCCAACTTTGTTTCAGTACTCCTTATCATCCACAAACTAATGGGCAGAAAGAACGAGTTAATCAAGTAATTGAGGATATTTTGCGTACATATTGCAGCAAGGGATCTAAAAGGTGGATTCAGTATCTATCCTTAGTGGAATTTGCTTATAATGCCTCCTATCATTGAAGTATTCAGATGACTCCATTTTAGGAATTATACGGTCAAGATTATCGTATGCCACTTAACTTTTCCGATCCTACTCTAAGGGTAGAAGCTTCGAGAAAAATGTTAGAATAAATGGATGAGCAAATCAAAACTATCAGATAGTATATTCAAGCTACCAAGGACTGACAAAGGCGTATACTAATTTGAAAAGGCAAGAACGAATCTTTAAAGAGAGAGACATGGTCTTCATCCATGTCCATCCAAAGAAGAGTTCTTTATCTTTAGGAGAATTTAAGAAGTTAAGTCCAATATATTGTGGACCCTATAAGATTCTCAAGTACTTGGGGCCAAGCACTTACAAGATACAACTCCGTGAGAATATTAATATTCAAAATGTATTTCATGTTAGCTTATTGAAAGCATACGTAGCTAACCCTAACCATATCCTTGATGATCAACAAGTTGTAATACCTAGCCAAGGAGTCCTTGAGCTACAACCTGACAGGGTAATTGATGTAAGGGAGAGAAATTTGAGGAGTAGAACCCTTAAAGAATACCTTGTTCTGGTGGAAGGATTATCATGAAGAAGATGCTTCATGGATATATGAGAATGCTCTTCATCAACAATACCCACAGTTTCTCTCGAGATGAGGACATCTCAATTTTTCTAAGGGGAGGAGGATGTAATATTTCTAGGCAATAAAAGTTAGTTGGTTAGTTCAAAAGTTAGTTAGTCAATTAATAAGTTAGTAAGGCCACTAACTAAAGTAAAAAAATTAACTAACAACTAACTAACATTTTAAATAAATAAATAAATAAAATCGAGAGCCGTAACTTGATATTTTTTTCTAAATTAACAAGGATTGTAGTCACCCTTCATGGAAGTTAGAACGTGAACGAGAGTTATGAGCTATATTAATCACTAGTGTTAATGTATATAGTATAGATGTCTAAAAACATTAGATTTTTAGACATGACTAGTATATTTTAGATATTTTAGATATTATTCTAAAAAAAGATATGGAGATTTCTAGAACTGGATGTCATTTAAAACTGTGATCGCAGTCTACAGACAGAAAATAACACTTCAAACAGAGAGAAGAAGGAGTGAAATGAAAGATTTCCAATCAAGTGTCTTGGGGTTTTAACCCGCTTTCGAAGCCAATAGAACCATCAGATTTATGATCTGAGCATCAAATCACTGATTTTTCCAAGATCCCCTTCACAAAGAGCTCCACTTCTCAGCCACAACCCCTCTTCTCCAATTCACTATAAATAAGAGGCATAGAAAGCAGTTAGAGAGACACAAGGAGACCCCGAAAGACTGCGAGAGAGAGCTAGAGGGAGAGAGGTAGAAGGATATCCCTTCAAGAGGCTACGAGAAGGAGCAGAGAGAGAGAGAGAGAGAGAGAGAGAGAGAGAGAGAGAGAGAGAGAGAGAGAGAGAGAGAGAGGAAGGAAGTTAGCTCAATTCCCTTGTCTCGATCTTCAACTAACCCATATTCTCTTATACTCTCTCATCTCAAATCTATTCTACCTTCCCTATCTCTTGAACTACTCATGCACGATGGCTCCAAAGTGATAAAATGGAAAGACCATGGGAACCACCATAATTGATCTAGCAATGGGCATTGCTAGATATACGGGAATGCCCAAGGTTGTCGGTGCTACCACTACCAACGGAACATCGAGTATGGCTAATGCAAGTGCGAGTAAAGACAAAATTCCTAATGTCATCATGCTGTCGAGCCAGGTTATTCATTACTAGATTATTATTTTTCTATATAAAATAATTACATAAGATATTAGCTTCCATATTCTTCACTTATACGAATCGATAACTCATCTAGAAAGCATACTAGTACAAGCATAAACAATTAATCATTATGAATTGCAACTAGATTAATTAAGATTCTAAGTCATAGAATCATGGTAGAATTAATGGCCAAAGGCTATTGTACATATGTCTTTATGCACATTCAATATAGTTATGGTCAAATACCGTAAGGTTAAGAGTTGACTAACGCTTGTAGGTTGATTGTCTATTTAAGAGTTCTATAAGTCATCTCATTGAGTTATTGGCACAATATATTTCTTTAAGGAATTTCACTTATGTTGGGTAAGATAGCCCAAACGGGAAATTCATGCCTTGCTTAACATGCTATAAGAGATGTACTCAACACTTTTTTATGGGGAGGAGAATCCTCATTAGAATTTAAGGTTACCTTAGGATAAGCTCTACCTTGGCTATGTGAAGCTGTGAATTGCATGATGGTGTGATTGTCATTGCATCATTTGATATACATTTGAAAGGACTATTTGTGTTTGCTAGAATCTAGATCTCTTATTGAAATCATTGTCAAACAGAATAAAAGGACGGATCGCGCTAGGCTATCCGCAAGCTAGCGGCGAGACCCTACTCCAAGGGGGTCATGATTATCACTACGAGAGGCTTGGATCGGCTCTGTAGATGAAAGGTCTCTTAGTAGGGATAGTCTCATGTAGTAGGAAATGTAGGTGCGAGAGGAGGCTCTGGCTGTAAATCCTACATTGTTCCCAAAATTTGACGAGCCCCTTCATGACCCAAGATGGGGTCCTGGAACCCTAAATACTAGTTATGAGGGTGGAATCTTGGTAGATAGAATACCCTCGTGGAATTATGCGTATCTTCCACTGGGTCGAAAAGATGGAAATTGTAATAAGCTTCCAATATAATAAAGAAGTTTGCTTTACTGTTCGAATTGTATGCGTGTCGGTAAGATAAATTATGTGAAGGAACCTGTGATTTCATGGACTAATTAAGAAAGCTGGTTGTATATGTTTCAATAAATGTGCTGTAGGTAATTAAACAACTAGAGATGATCCCGTCATCAAAGGAAAGCGGGTGGGCATAACCCCCAATGGGTCTATCCAATGGCAAGGTCGTCTTAGTTAGGAGGTTTTCTAAATCTCCAATAGAAATAGGAAGACGGTAAATTGACCAACTAGTCGTTAGGTAGAACCAACTTGCATTGTTTTAGGGGGTTGGAATGGGATTTTGCCTTATGGGTAGGAGAGTTGACGTATCTCACTCCCCTTCGTCTCTCATTCTCTTTGAACGAAGTGCAATGGCAAGTTCGCTTCGGATCGAGTAATCTTGTAAAAGTAGAACTCGGAATTAGTGACGCTAGCTGGCTGCTAGGAGACCCATTTGATGTTAGAAACCCAAAACTTTAGATTGATCCTAGTGGGTTTGGCCAGAACTCTCCCGTTGCAAAGTAGACTCAATACATCCTAAGTGACAAACCCCGTGATGTTCCAAGGGAGCACCAGGTGGCATCATTTTCGGAAAACCTACTGATGAACTACTAAAATGTGTGTCGTGGATTGAGACTAGCAGACACCTCACAATAGAGGAGATGGCAATTAGTACTTGGGTATTCAGAAATGAATTATCCTTACCCAACATTGTATTCGTATTAATTGCAATGCCCTAGCCCGTGACTCTATTGTTGGGTGCAGTATTACTGTTGGTGCGTGTCATCCTTCGTTTTGGAGCCATATTTTTAGCTTACAAATCTCTCTCTCTCTCTCTCTCTCTCTCTCTCTCTCTCTCTCTCTTATCAGAGAGATAGCATGCCAGGGCGACTCTCTTCTATTGCGATGGGGGAGGGGGATAAGCTTGTGGAGAGGAGGAAAATGTTAAATGGGTGTGGTCACCCTCTAAGGAGGGAAAAAGGAGAAATATTCTAGAAGGTTCTCTCTCTCTCTCTCTCTCTCTCTCTCTCTCTCTACTATGCCAAGGCCCCTTTCCTTGTGATGGAGGAAAGAATGAAGTAATGAATTGCAGCCTTGGGGGGGTCAAGGGAGAGGTGGGGAGGAAGTGGAGTGGTAGTGGTGGTGATGGTGATGGTGGCAAGGAGTCTCCAGCCGGCCAATTGGTTCAAGGGGGAGGGGGGGACTGATTGTTATGCCCAAAGGGGGGATTGTAGACCATGTAGCCTCCCCTTGTCATCATCATTATCACCATCTTCTCCTTCATCGACATCGTCTCCCTCTTCTTCCTCGTCGTCATCCACTACTTCTTCCCCCTGTCACCTGTTTGGTGATGATAGGGAGAAAAGGAGGTAAATAAATTTCAATTAATTTTATTAAAAATAGGGGGGTTACTATGCGAGGGGGGAATATTACATCCTCTCCCCCTGAGAGAACACGAATATCCTCATCTTGGAAGAAACTAGGGTTTCCTATGCAAGGGGGGGAATATTACATCCTCTCCCCCTTAGAGAACGCAAGATGTCCTCATCTTGGAAGAAATAGGGGTTTCATTTTGAAACGTGTGGGGTAGGAATCATCACGCATTCGTTGCGACACTTGACCACTCATGAACATGTGGTCTTTTGAAACAAAAACCTATTTTATTTGATATATTCGAGTCTGGCCAACTAACTTAAGTTTGGGCTATCATTTCTTGATTAGCAGAAGCATTTTTTGTAGGAGAGAAATAATCATTCATTGACTCAATCCATATCTCTGCCTCTGCTACTACGATGTCTATTCCTTTTCCACCAAACTTGAGTGCCTTAATCTTCTCGAGAAGGATTTTTTTCTCTTGCATGTCACTATTCGTGGGGTGTAGGTGCCTGACAATCAAGCCATACCACTTGGGTTATTCTATTTAGGATATGTCTACAAATCATACATTAATCTATCACATATCATTACGAAATTTTGCTTTGATACCAATTGTAACGTGCCCGCTTTTCGGCTGTCCAATCATGTTTTTAGCGGTCCATCGAGAGACAAGTCTAAGCATCACTATTCGGCACTCCTATGGAATGTTACGGGGTTTGTCGCTTAGGGTTTCTCGAGTTCACCTCACAATGAAACGTTTGCGATCGAACCCACTGGGATCGACTTGAAATTTGGATTCCTAGTGGTCAAGGTCTCCTAACAACATTCTAGCATCGGGTCCTCGACATCCTGCTTTATGCAAAGATACCCAATCCGAAGCAGATCCATGCCATACTTTCTTCAAAGAGAACGGGAAATGAGAGGGATGCGCCACTCAACCTCCCTACCCCTAGGGCATAGTTTCATTCTGGTCCCCTAAAATTGCATGAATCAGGTCCTAACCTAACAATTTCTATTGGTCGAGATGTTGGTAAAACCTTGTGAGAAGCCTCCCAGTTCTCTAGGACCACCCTACCATAGGACAAGACCTATCGTGCATTCCGCCCACCCGCTTCCATTAATAGGCATTCTTTAGTTTTTTAATTAGGTCCTACCACATTTATGAGTGACATTTAAAATCGGCTTCCTTAATTAAGCCTTTTAGCGAATAGGGTTCGTTCATGTAATTTATAGCACTGACACAAAAATGTAGCAAGCAGTCCTTTTGACAAACAAGCTAACTTATCTTCAAATTAATCTTTATCTCCTACCCATACTGGAGAAATTATATGTCCCTTCTGCCCTGTAGAAGTAACTGGTCCAAATCACATGGCATCACAATTTCCATCCTTTATCTAGAATAGGATCTTCCAACACCATACATGTTGGGGCCACAGAGGTCTCTCAACTCCGTTTCGGACTTGGCAAGGGGTGTCCAGAACTCCACCTGACCAGCAAGCTGCCTAGGAGTGAAACATTATTTATGTGCTTGTCATTTTTTCACCACTCGACCTTTGACCCATGAATCGAGTAGTGCCTTTTTCGAGTTGATTGGTGGTGCAATCTTGAAGGTGATCCACCCATGTAAAAAACCTTTCCTTAATTATGTCATTTAAGAATCAAGTACAGTCAAGGCAGTCAGCCCTAATATCATCTTCCAAGAAAACATTCCTTTATCCTCATAGCAATTTGTCATCACAGACCCCTGCCATGAATTTACCATCAATCACAAGTACTTGGAATAATTATCCAAACAACAATCCAACAATCAGTTCAATGTAAAAACATTTAGGATGTTGTTTGATCAACCAATGAAACCAATTCTATTTTTCCAAACAATGCAAGAATAGATGTGATAACATTTCCATCCACATATTTTCTCTCCCCCTTGGGATCTAAGAGTGATACTATTCAAAATTTTACTTAACACCCCCTTCCTTCGGCTAAGGCATATGTTAAGGTCTCATACAACTATACAAGGTGTAACTTCTATTGGTCACTTATATTGATTGACAACCCAACCTTTTTCCCAACAAGTATAAAAGTATCAATCCTTTGGCTTAGGGTTTCCTGATCCTCGAGCTCTCTACTTGCCTTTTAGGACTGGGGTTGTTGTTTGTACCTAGCCTAACCCTGAATTAGATTGATAAACATGGCAGTTATCAGACAGATCTTAAGGCATCTAAGTTTTAATCCTTAGGATCATTGCTTGTACTAACTATGCACATCATCAAGATCCCAATCTATCAAACATGGGCTATCATTTCATGACATTAGCAAGATCTTGGGCAACGACCTAGAATTTCTTAACACGAATTTCCTTTAGGCTAGACTACTTACCATGCAATCCATTAGGCATGCAAGCTGTGACATATACCTTCAGTGTGGAAAAACATTACTATTGATTTGCAAGAAAGGAGTCGACAATACTTTGGAAACTTATATGTTGATTACTCTAGGTGGCCCCAAGGGGGGACTAGTCATTGTGCCATAGGCCACGTGGCCTCCCCTCGTCATCATCATCGTTAGCATCTTCTCCTTCATCGAAGTCATCTCCCTCTTCTTCCCCATCATCATCCACTCCTTCTTTCCCTTGCCACCTGTTCGACAACAACTGGGGGGGGAAATGAGGTTTTAAAAATTCAATTAATTTTATTAAAAATAGGGGGTTTCCTATGCAAGGGGGGGAGGGGGGAATATTACACTTTCTGTCATGTTGGAGACCCCCTAGCATAGCTCTTAAAGAGCTCAAATCAATTTGTCGAGAATTTCTCTAAGGTTCCAATGGGAAAAATCACAAGATACCCAAAGTGACTTGGGCTACTTGTATACTTCCTAAGCACAAATGGGGCTAGGTCTACAAGATTTGGAAATAATGGCAGATAAACTAGCTTCCAAATGAATCATTAGAAGCATTGAGCATGCTTCAGAAGATTGACCACTATTGCTTCACATAAGTGTGCCACTATTTGCCCTGTTGCAGGATTTCCCTAGATAGAAACAATTGTCAGTCATTTTAGCCACCTTTGTCGAGGTGTCAATAATAGTGTGTAAGGCCTCACCCCTTGCTAAAAGTGTGTGGATAGCATGGTTAAGACACAATGACTAGAATCAGTACCAGTCACAAAAAAACCCTCACATGGTCTACCTTCGACTCTATTTGGTTTAGCCTTGAGATCCACAAAGAGCTTGGACAAAGGGACCTAGTGGGGAATGTTCAAGAAAGGGATGCAATTGTGGGGAGACTTATGGGACTTTGATAACTATATATGGGAGGACTTGGAAACAATAAAAAACAAATAAAAATGCAATATCCCCCGTGCCTCCCCCTCCCATGAGAATCCGCCCTAAAAAAATTTAATTTTAAATCAAAAATTTTTACTCTCCCCCTATCGACTGCATGGCGGGGAGAGAGAGAGAGTAAGTAAGTAAGTAATGAGTGGGGGGTATGCAGCCCCCCAGGTGGGGGGTGGCGGCTGTGAACAGCCGTCTCCCCCTCCCCTTACCACCTCCCCCCACCTTATAAGGGAGCCCTCCCCCCCCTTGTCGAACAGAGCCCCCACCCTGGTCGCCTACATCATCATGCCCCCCCTCCATCTTCGACAGTAGAAGTGGCCCCCCTGTAAGGGCTTTGTAGCTATACCATGCCGTTGCTACTGAATGCACCTATATAGAGAGTAGTAGTGACTCAAAGCCCCACCTTGTTTCCACTCTACGTGTGATTCCCTATACCCAGTGGTGAACCCTCTTATGTGCGGCGTCACGATGGTGTAGTCATGGGATGTGTCTATGTTGTCCCACTTTTTGGATTGAATAATACAAGAGTATACCTTGAGCTCATATATCATGTTACCTTTCTGTGTCATGTTGAGTACGTAACGAGTGCAGGTTTATCACACTTAGTATCAGAGCGACTCTTTCTCGGAGTGAAGGAGTGCTCACGGAAGTAGGAGAGAAGATCCAGTGCCCCGAAGAGATCAAAGTCGTAACGACCCACGGCGCGACACCCCACGTCGCGTCGCCCCACGTCGCGATGCCCCCCGGTGTGATGCCCAAACCCCGACACCCCACCGTCTGAAGACGTGACGCGGCTCCCCCGTGGCACGACCCAAACCACCACATGCGAAACATGGATTCCTCGCACCGACACCACCACCAACCACATGGAGGACGAAAGGGAGAATGTCACCTTCCCAACAATGGAGGAGAGGAAGAAGAGTAGAGGGCAAGAATTGAGAGTGGCCCAAGAGGAGAAGGTGGCCGGACTGGAAAGGCAATTAGATGGCATGTCAGGCATGCTGGAGTCAATATGGAGAATGTCACCTTCCCAACAATGGAGGAGAGGAAGAAGAGTAGAGGGCAAGAATTGAGAGTGGCCCAAGAGGAGAAGGTGGCCGGACTGGAAAGGCAATTAGATGGCATGTCAGGCATGCTGGATCAATATGGAGAAACATGCAGATGAAGGAAAAGGAGAAGGAAATGGAGAAAAAACTAGAAGTGGAGCAGGGCTATAGAGAATGGGTAATACAACAACAAGAAGAGGAGAAAAGACACAGAATGCAAGAGGAAATGGATAGAATGGGTAGAGAGGAGACATCTAGGAGGGCGCAAGATACAAGGAAAGAGAAGGAGAAAGTAGTAGAAATAGGAAGTAAAAAGAAAGACAAGAAGAAGGAGAAGAAGCACCACCATAAAGAGGAGGAAGATAGTGACAGTTCAGAAGACGACTATGGAAAATTCAAGATGCCCCAGCCAGCCAAGTACAAGGGAGAGAGAGATGGGCTGGTTCTGAAGAAATGGATCATAGAGGTGGACATGTACTTGAAGTATTCATGAATAACTTAAGACAAGAAGGTAGAGGTGGCAACCATTTACTTGGAGGAGGACGCTGCCAGTTGGTACCTACTGGAACAAGAGCAGGGCCACACCATCTTTTCGTGGGAAGAACTCTAAGAAGAATTGAAGGACTACTTCATTCCAAAGATGGAAAAATTCAAAGTGAGATATGAATGGAGGAACCTCAAGCAAACACAAGGGAAGATGCAAGAATACGTCAGCAAATATAGGTAGATTATGTTGTAGCTACCAAACATGGATACAAACACTAAATTACATGGATTTTTGTTTGGGATGCAAGAATGGGCTAGAAGAGATGTGGAGAGACAGGAGCCAACAAGCTTAGCAGAAGCCATGAGAATGGTTGAAAGACTAGTGGACCTGGAAGGTAGAAGAATAGCACAGGGGAACCAAAGTAGGTTCAACAACAACTTCAACAACAACAACTCATGGAACCAAAGGCCCAATGCCCCTAGAGGGGCATTCACAGATACAAGGAGCCAAAACACCACCACCACCACGTCCGTGTCACAAACCGCTTTAGTACCAAGAGGAGCAGTAGGAAGATGGGGAAACAATCACTACAGGCCAACCCCTAGCACATCATATGGGCCCGCAGGATCAAATACATCATGGTGGAGACCCCCAGGCCCGTCCATCGGGATCAGATGCTTCAAATGCGGGGGCCCACACTACCAGAATAGATGCCGGATAGAAGATACAGCTTCATAAAGTGGATCAAGGGTGAATGTGACTAGCGCATATGGAGGAGAAGAACCACAACCACTGCGTATCCAAGAAATCCCAAATGGAAGTGAGGAAAGCATGGACCACCCAAGGGTAGGGATAGTTAGCGCCCGACCCCAATGCATGGCAGCCAGAGTAGCAGCAGTTCACCATCTATACATCAAAGGTCGAGTGGGCGAAGGAAACCAACCTATCATGGTGGACACAGGGGCAACACATAACTTCATGACAGTAGGATGTGCAGCAAAACATGGATTAAAATTATTGAAGGCTCCAGAAGGATTAATAGTAACATTCGCACAAGGAGAAGCCAAGGAAGTGAAACAAGTCTTTGCAGTCCAAGTAGAAGCCGACAAATGGAAAGCAAAACTCAACTTCTTAGTAATCCCCATGGATGATTTTGAAGTGATATTGGGCTTGGAATTCTATGACAAGTATGTCATTGCAATGTTTGGTAAAGGTGTAAATGAAATGATGCTAGATATGCAAGGAGAAGGCGTTAGAGTACCATGTGAAAGAATACAACTGCCTAGCAGGACCCAATCAAGGTGCAAATGAAGGAGAATAAGCCAGGAGTATCATGCCAAATAGTGAAGCCAACTACAACCCAACCAAAGGGCCAAACCCAAAATGCACCGACCCAAGGGACCGTTATCAGGCCACGTATCATGACATCCAGTGCCAAGCAAGTCAAAAAATCAGTCAAACAAGGAGATATGGTCTACCTTGTATGATCCAACCAATTGAAGAAGAAGAAGATGGCAAGAAACTCAGACAACAAAGTAGGAACACAGAAGTGGCAGAAATACTTGAAGAATTCAAAGATGTAATACCAGTCGAGCTACCCAAGGGTCTACCACCCAGGCAAGATGTGGATCACAAGATTGAGCTGATCCTAGGGTCTGCCCCACCGGCCCGAGATCCCTATCACATGAACCACACCGAGCTCATGGAATTGAAGAAAAAAGTACATGAACTAGAAGAACAAGGGTTCATTCGCCCTAGCAAATCCCCCTTTGGTGCCCCAGTGTTATTTGTAAAGAAGAAGGATGGGGGACTTAGACTCTGTGTAGATTATAGGGCCCTTAACAAAATCACCATAAAAAACAAATACCCCATGACCCTAGTGGAAGACCTCTTAGATAGATTGCACAGGGCCAGGTACTTTAGCCGTATTGATCTTAGATCAAGATACCACCAAATCCGCATAACTGAAGAAGATATCCCAAAAACAGCCTTTCGCACCCGATATGGTAGTTTTGAGTGGTTAGTACTAGGATTCGGCCTAAGCAATGGGCCATGCACATTTTGTGGCCTCATAGATTGAGTCTTTAGACCGGAGATAGATATCTTTGTCATTATCTACATAGATGACCTCCTATTCTACAGCAAAACCTTAGAAGAGCACAAGCAACACTTACGCGGAGTTTTTGAGAAACTACGGCAGCATCAGTTATATGCCAAGCCTGAAAAATGTGAGTTTGTAGTGAAAGAGTTGGAGTTCTTAGGCTTTATTGTAGGAGCAGATGGAATCAAAGTGGATCCTAAGAAAGTGGAAGTTGTCCAAAGATGGCCTGTACTGAAAACTATAAGAGAAGTGCGGGAGTTCCTCAGCTTCATAGTATTTTGTCGGAGATTCATCAAAGATTACAGCCTCATCACTGCCCCCCTCTCCCACCTCACCAAAGAAGATCACTCTTTTACATGGGGGAACGTGCAACAGGAAGCCTTTGAGTAGATGAAGAAGTGCATGAGCCAAATCCCATCCTAAGGATGCCGAATTTCACCAAACCCTTTGAAATTTCTACATATGCATCCGACTACGGCATAGGAGGTGTACTGGTACACGAAGGTCACCCCATTGCTTATGAGTCCAAGAAATTTACCGATACTGAAACAAGGTGGAGCACACATGAGAAGGAAATGTTGGCAGTCATCCACTACCTCAGAAAATGGAAGCACTATGTTCAAGACAAGCATACAATAGTCTTCACCGACAATATCTCCCTCAAATACTTCCAATCTCAACCCAAGTTATCGGAAAAGCAAGTCCGCTGGCTAGACTTCCTAGCAGAATTCGACCTAGAGATTAAGCACAAGCCCGGCTCTACTAACGAGATAGCAGATGCCTTGAGCCAGAAAGCTGTCAATGTGGTCAGCAGAAACTTCATAGAACTAGTCAAGGAGGCCCTAGAGCAAGACCAAGAAATGCACAAGATAATCAGAGATATGGAAGCAAAGAAGACCCCACATGGAATGTACACCTTAGAGGAAGGTATCCTATTTTTAGGCAAGAGATTGTATATCCCCAACAATTTGGAGTTGAAGAAACTCATCCTGCATGAGATACATGATGGAAAAATTGGAGGCCACAAAGGGCAAAGAAAAACCTTGGAGGCCCTTAGGAAGTAGTTCTTTTGGCCGAATATGAAGGAAGAAGTAATAGACTACATCAAAACTTGCTCCACTTGCCAATTGGTCAAAGCACCACGATTAAGACCAGCAGGACTACTACAACCATTACCGGTACCCAACCGCCCATGGGATGTCATCAGCATGGACTTCATTGTGGAGCTACCTGAGTCCCATGGGTACACAATCATGTTTGTAGTGGTGGACTATTTTTCCAAACATGCCTACTTCATCCCAGCCAAACCACCACTAAATGCCAAGGAGGTAGCACGCCTCTTCTTCACACATGTATTCAAACTTCATGGCTTACCACTGGCCATCGTATCAGATAGAGATGGAAGATTCATGAGCGACATGTGGAAGGAACTTTTCAAGACCCTGGAAACACAATTGAGATTCTCATCATCCTTCCACTCGGAGACAGATGGACAGACAGAACGAGTCAACCAAGGCCTCGAAGACTATCTCTGGAGCTATGCCTGAGTGGACCAGAAAGATTGGGCCTTGTACCTTGATGTCTTGGAATTCCACTATAATAGCTCCATCCACTCGGTAATAGGGTACACCCCCTTTGAGCTAGCCACAGGAAAAGAAGTCATTACCCCACTGGCCTTAGCATCCGGAGCGGCCAAAGCAGAAGATCAAGATGCAGAAGAGTTCCTAAAGAAATGGAGAGACCGAAATGCTGCAGCTAAGCAAAGCCTCGAGCAGAGCAAGATCACCATGACCGAGCAAGCAAACAAGAAGAGAAAGGCTGTACTATTCGCCAAAGGAGACATGGTCCTAGTTAGCTCTAAGAATATGTCACTTCCCAAAAACATTACCCCCAAGTTCAATCACTGCTACTATGGACCCTACCGAATCACTCAAGTGCTGAACGAAGTCACCTACAAACTAGACCTGCCAGACAGTGTTTGTGTTCATAATGTGTTTCATGCTCGTCTTCTGCGCAGGTTCTATCCACACAACCAATGGGGACGGTGCGTACCAATGCTCCATTCCAACAGTCCCTTCGAAGTAGAAGCATTCCTCCGATGCCGGGAACAAAGAGGCTTCCCCGAATACCTCACCAAGTGGCGCGGGCGTCCACTCAAGGAGGCCACTTGGATCTCAGAAGCTGAGGCCCGTGAACGCAGAAAGGATGCCTTCGCCCTTTGGCTCAAGGAGAACCCCCCTGCCCCTCCCAATGACCCTTGAGCCTTTCTAGAAAACCAAAACAACGCGGTTCTCAATCATAGACCCCAACGTGCCTCTACTACTCAAATGTAATTGAGTCGAGGGTGAACCCGCATGGTAACAATCATCAAATAACTCCAAAAACAAAGCCCAAATAGTCCAGTCTAGATGGGCAGACATTGACCAGCTTGCTAGAAAAGGCTGTGTTAAGACCCCCAAGTCCTAGTGTGACAGACACTGACCAGTCTGATAGTATAGACTATGTTAAGACCCCGCGGTCCCCTTAGACCAGCAGACATTGATCAGCTTCCTAGGAAAAGCTATGTTAAGACCCCGGATGAGTCAAATAACAAACGCTACCCTTAGATTGCTGAGGACAGCAATCTAGTAAGCGGGGGTGAGTGTAAGGGCTTTGTAGCTATACCATGCCGTTGCTACCAATGCACCTATATAGGGAGTAGTAGTGACTCAAAGCCCTGCCTTGTTTCCACTCTACGTGTGATTCCCTATACCAGTGGTGAACCCTCTTATGTGCGGCATCACGAGGGTGTAGTCCTAGGATGTGTCTATGTTGTCCCACTTTTTGGATTGAATAATACAAGAGTATACCTTGAGCTCATATATCATGTTACCTTTCTGTGCCGTGTTGAGTGCGTAACGAGTGCAGGTTTATCACACCCCCCCGGGTGGTCTCTAGCAGGCGCCGCCCCCTGGCCGTGACAAAAGGAGAGAGAGAGAGAGAAAGAGAAAGAGAGAGAGAGAGAGAGAGAGAAGAGGGAGAGAGAGAAGGAGAAGAGAAGAAGAAGAAGAGGGAGAGAGAGAGAGAGAGAGAAGAGGGAGAGAGAGAGAAGAGGGAGAGAGAGAAGGAGAAGAGAAGAAGAAGAAGAGGGAGAGAGAGAGAGAGAAGGAGAAGAAGAGAGAGAGAGAGAGAGAGAGAGAGAAGGAGAAGAAGGGAAGAAGAAGAAGAAGAAGAAGAAGAAGAAGAAGAAGAAGAAGAAGAAGAAGAAGAAGAAGAAGAAGAGAGAGAGAGGGGAGAAGAAGAGAAGAAGAAGAAGAAGAGAGAAGAAAAAGGAGAAGAAGAAGAAGAGGAAGAGAGAGAGAGAAGGAGAAGAAGAGAAGAAGAAGAATAGAGAGAGAGAAGGGGATGAAGAGAAGAAGAAGAAGAAGAAGAAGAAGAAGAGAGAGAGAGAGGAGAAGAAGAGAAGAAGAATTCTTGAAGATACCCCTTCATTTTTTTTTTCCCCACTCAAGGAGAGGTGGCGAGGATCTTGCATAGGAGAGTGCAAGAACTCTATCACTCGTGCATGCGTCTTTGAGTATGGCCCCGAAGCATAGTTCCACAAAGATGGCTGGAAACCCTGCAAGCGTGGATGGAGGTTCGAAACAAGGTGGCACCGCAACCGCGAACGGTTCATCAGGCATCAATACTACTAGAATCACAGCCTCACTCCAAACCTAGGTTGCTCTGTCATTAAATCATAGGTTATAATTATCACGGCAAAAAATCATATTCACATGCATCACATTAAATTGCGTGTTTGATAATTTCCTAGGTATGAACTTAGTTGTGATGTATGTAATGAGCAAGATAATTTCCGTTGTAAGATGGCATCACAATAGGTGAAATTGATTAGGTAATTGCATCATAATTTACCAAAAACGTCTTACAAGAATTCCTGCATAAAGTGCATTGTTCCTTGCACAAGTTCTTGCTTAAAATGCATTTCAGAGGACATTGAAAGAAACAAAGTGCATCTCCATATCGCAAGATGGATTCTAAGGTACATGTAATAAACTACAGAAAAGATTAAAGTGCAGTTAGACTCATACCATGATCACATAAAGTTAGATCATTCAAGAAGGTCATAGATCGTGTAAATAATTACATAGAGGATAATGTTAAGATTGCATGCATAGAAAGTACTTTCACATGTGTGGCACGAAATATCATATGGATTATATCAAAACTGTGAGCATTGAAATGAAGGCATGGCATTACGTTGCGTGCATTAAAGTTGTTGGGAAAATTCAACGTTGTTTGTAATCTACCAAATGGGACTGAGACCCATGAGTCCCATGTCAAAGTCCTTGGTGACTTCAAGAGGGATAAGTAAAAGCTTAAGTGCATGTGAGTATCATTAAGAGGGCTTAAGAAGATTATACTTAAGATGGAGTAGGAGCTATTCTAAATAGTACCATCTTGACCAACCATGGTCAAGGAGATAGACAATCTTGATCAATTAAGATCAAAGATAAAGGTACATAGATACTTCAAGGGATCTAGGAGATAACCAGCAAGTTGACCAACCAAGGACAATGGGGTTGTCCATGATCTATCTTGCAAGGAGACCTAAGGTAAGGATAATTAGGGTCGGTAGGGTACAAACCCTAACCCAAAGAAAAAGGGAAAACAAGCAACCCAGCTTGCCAAGCCCTTGTGATCTCGCCAAGTTGTGAATGATCCAGGATCGAATGCTGGGAGCATTTGGGAAGAAGGAATCACAACTTAGCAGTTGGTTATACAAACGACCTCTGAGATAATCGTGATTGTACACTTAGGTACATTGTTTGAACTTCTTTGCTCAAGAAACTAACTCAAGGAAAAACACTTAATGCTTCAGGTTAAAAGCTTGGAGGGAGAGGCAGGTTCAGTTACCTCCGATTGTTTACCTCGCCCTATCCAAGGGGGTTGTTAGCCGCGCTGGGTATGTGGACCGAACCTGCCGCAAGAGGTCTCTCCGTGGGTGTTGCTTGGAGCGAGAGGACACTTGGGTGCCAGGGGAGGCTCTGACTGTAAATTCCTTGCCTCCAGATCCCGCACAAGAGGCCGATGTGACTCGAGATGGGATCTCGAGGCCCGTGTACTAGTCTACGGACCGAACTTGGAGCAGCAATCCTGTTGATTGCTGGGATAGCCTTCGGGCATGATACTTGATGTTTTTGGGACTATGATAAATAAAGATCAGATATTTGAAAAAGGAACTTGCTTGACTTTGTTTTTGTGTCAGTGCCTAAGTTATGTGAAGGAACCTATGTTTAAATTGATTAATTAAGGAAGCTGCTTTTGCATGTCAAACATAATGTGGTAGGTAATTAGATAACTAAGCAAACCAAGGAAAGTGCGGTGGACGTGACTTGGGTCCTACGGAAGGGTGGTCCCAGTTAGCTGGGAAGTTTTCTCAAAAGACATGATAACGAGCGAATGAGACTATGCCTTATGGGCAGAGAGGTTGAGCTTCGCATCCCTCTCATTTCCCATTCTCCATGAACCAAATGCAGCATAAATACGCTTCGACTCTGTTGTTCCTATGCAAAATGGTTCATCTGGAGCTCGACGCTAGCTACTTTCTAGAGACTTTGCTGATAGGAAAGGAACCTCGACTTCAAGTCGGTCCTAAGTGGGAACGGCCAGATGCTTTCGCTCGGGGCAGACTCGGGAAGACCTAGATCTCAAACCCTGTGACATTCCTTGCGAGTGCCAGGCAATGCTTTCTAGACTCTTCCCGATGGGCTGCTAAGACGTGTCCCACAAGTGGACGAGCGGACACGTTACAAAAAACTTAAGAGAGATAACATAATTGTACTCTCACAATGGATAAATCTTTGGAACCTGAGCCATGCAAAATCCATTCAAATATGTGGCCAATCTCTACCAAAGCCATCATGTGAGAGTTAGGGTAGAATCCCCTACCCCTACTTAACCTCCCAATCTCTAACCAAATTTTGATTAAAAAACTCAATGAAAAATGGATATCTTGAGTCTATTGTAGGAAATTATCAAACCCTTCCACTCAGTAGAGTTAAATTGGAAGAAGGAACTTTTACTTGGGGGGAGGCAAAGGGGCTCACAAAAACAAAACTATGGATGTTCATTAGAGCATACTATCTATGGGATATTTGGTTACAAAGGAATGAGGCAAGATTTAAGGGAAAAACTTTTCACTCTATACATTGTCTAAAATTGGATTTTCTATTGCAGATAGCACAAGAAAAGAGAGGAATGAGGCTATAAATTAATAAATAAGTCGCCATCAAGAAGAAGAAGACTCAATAGGATGAACGTACAGATTAGATCAAAGCTCACATGGCTACACTTGCTTTGAATATGGACTTTGACTTTGTGTTGAATGTCATCAAAGTAGCAGCAATATGTGATTAAACTACTAGCTCCCATGTCTAGCCCAATCACAAGTCCATTTATATGTCCATACTTTCTAGATTTGTAACACTGTGGGATTTTGCTCTTTAAGACTCCATCCAAGCTTGTTGCTTGGGTAGCCTTGTAAAATGAATGAAGCTAAGAGGAGAGAGGAGAAAGAATTGAAGAGAGAGAAAGAGAGCAAGAAGAAGAGAAAGGAAGACTAGAAGAGGAGAGAGAAAGACAGAAAAGAGGGGAGAAAGAAGGACGAAGCCATGGAAGCTAAAGATGAAGGCGAAGAGTATGTTCTTGATAATAACTAGTTGCCCTAAACTAGGACTCTTACACCTTATATATCTCGATCAATGTGACTGGGTGTCTATCTCTAGTTTCCATGTATCCCACTCATTACAATCCATCCCCACTTTTAAGGTTTTTTCCCTAAAAAATGAAGAGAATCGGGGGGGAGTGATGGGCAGGGATCAAGGAGTGAGGTGTAGAGTACTACTTTGAGCCACATTACAATGAAAATGGATGGGTAAAGACTAGGAACATCATGTTGTCCATGACATGCCTAACTGAGGTGAAATTGTCATAATTTTTGATAGGTTTCTCCAAATGGGGTGCACCACATGTCAAAATGGAGCTTATAATGAGTACTTTTAGTCGAGGTAGGATGCACATTCCTGATATTTGTGCAAGTACAAAATTGTTCTAAAATAGTGTGCAGTCTATAAGAGACAAGGGGTAGTCAACAAATGGGGGTATAACTGGCTAATAGTCTTCAGTCCATTGGGCCTCTTAGAGGTGAGGAAATTCATTGATAATAGTGGTTGGGCACTAGGATGCTTCTTCCAAGGGTAGGCCTTTCCATTTGATGAGGTACTCCTTGATGGATTGAGATCTTAAGTGCTTATCTCACTGCCCAATGATTGCCTCAAGGATATACTGAATGATGCCTTCTTCATTTATGGGGGGAAGTTCTCCCACATTGTCCATTGAGGTGCCAATGAAGGGTTTCAGCTGGCTGACATGAAGTGTATTGTGGATTTTGGTTGTAGGGGGAAGCTCTAATCGGTAGGCCAAGTCACCAACTCTCTTCGTGATTTGGTAGGGGCCATAAAAGCGGTGGGCCAACTTGTTTAGTGTTGCCCTCTTCTTTGAGAGTGGAGTAGTAGGACTTAAGCACTTTTAAGAGGACGAGTTCCCCTTCCTAGATTTCCAAATGCCTTTTTTTCTCACCAGCATAGGGTTTCATGTGAGTTTGTGCCTTTTGAAGATTCACTTTGCATTTCTAAAGTAGGGGGCTTGCATGCAATCCAACTCGGCCTAACTCTGAGGGTTGATCTTATCATTGAATAAGACTGTAGAGAGGGGGACCTTATACCCGTATTATGCCTCAAAAGGGGAAACTCCAATGCTAGAGTGGGTGGAGTTATTATAGGCAAACTCAGCCAATTGGAGCCACGTATCCCAACTATGTTGTACATCATGCAAAAGTGCCACAAATATGTATCAAGCCATTTGTTTATTTTTTTAGTTTGTCCATCAGTCTGATGGTGGTATGTAGTGGATGGAGCAATCTTGGTACCCATAGATATGAAAACTATATGCTAAAAGTTGCTCATTAACTTAGCATCCCGATCATGTACTAGGACTTGTGGTAAGCATGCAACTTGAATACATATTCCATAAATTGAATGGCCACATGAGAGGTGGTGTATTGGGTCTTAGTGGGGATAAAGTGGGCAGCTTTGGTGAGGTGATCAACTACCACACATATATGTTTTTCTAACCTTTCTTGGTCACGGGGAGGCTAGTGATGAAGTCCATTATGATATGAGTCCATTTCTCTCCGGGAATAGGGAGAGGCTGCAAGAGGCGAGCGGGTCTAAGTGTGTTGTCCTTATTCTATTGGGACACATTTGGTCACAAAGTCCTTGACATCCCTTCATAAGCCTTTCCAATGAAAGCTCTTGGCAATCTTGTCATATTTTTTGAAAACACCTAAATGACCAGCAATGGGGAAATGGTAGTCAGGTGGGATGTTAGATCAAGTATCTAGGAAGTACAACTGCTCGGGTCAAAAGGAAACCCATCCTTTGGGTCATAGAACTACTCGTGTCCACATTCTCAACAAGCTCCACATGGCCAGGTTATCCTGATCATTATGCCAATCTTCCATGACATACATGCTATGAACCTTGACCTTAGCTGTCTTGTAAGGGTACTTGGAGGCATGGTCGGTAGTGTACTTATCCCCACATTTAAAGCATAGGCCCTTTTCCTTTTGCTCCTTCACAACATCCAATGAAATGAAACGTTGGCTATTGGAGACATGGGAGGGTGATGCACTGGACTGTTCATTTTCAACATACTTACTCTCAACATTAGAGCCAAATGCTATCCCAAAAGTGCCATGTTTTATTTTAGCATGGAAGGTGGGATAAGTGGGTATTTTGAGGCTATTATTAGGAATAGAATTACCTCGAGAATCACCTCCATACAAGGTTGATCTTGAAGGGTACGCGGCTTTCCATAAGCTTGTTGAAAATTTTCATTCTTACGGTAGTTCCTTGCATATCTCTCAGCCAACTCAATTGCTTCAAATAATGTGGTAGGCTTTTGGGCCATGACATGGTATCATCGCAAGACTAATGCTCTCCACATACATGGTTAAGTTCATAAACTGATTTGTGCACTCATGCACGATGAGATTACGTTGGTCAAAAGTGTACCATTGTCTTGCCAACCGCTCTTTTTCCACAAGGGATACAAATACTTGAACCATATGCATTTTAATGTCATCCCAATCAATGAACTAATGATTCTCTCGATTGATATAGTGCCACCATTTGTGGGAAAATATTTCCATGTGGAGAGAGGCAAAGATAATTTTTTGATAATTAGTGCAGGGGTAGATATTGAAGTAGGACTCCAACTTGGACATCCATTCCTCGAAGTTTGATGGTGAGGGGGATTTCCCATTGTACTTAGTGAGGATAATCTTGTCATGAAAATCACGAGGGCCTTACTACCCATGAAACCCTTACTGTCCATACATCCCATGATGTCCATACATACTTTGCTACCCATACATACCATGTGGTGCACTTATCCCATGCTACCCACATTATAGCCATGCTGCCCATTATTGCCATGCTAGCCATTAGTACCATATTGTCCATGATGGGGCTGATTCATGTAGGTTCTATTGGGGCTCCTAGGGAGAGTGGGGGAGCTTCTACCAATGGTAGGAGAGAGCCTTAGTGGGGGGTCGGTTACATGGTTGATGGGGGAGCTCAACAAACGCTCGTCATGCACATGAGAGAGTTCACCAACCTCATAGGTAGAAGGGGAATTCCTTTAGCTCCAAGGATGCCCTGTGGGCCATGTAGTGGCTCCAGTTGTGGCAAGCATTTAGATTTGTGCTTAGATTCATTTGCCTTCTCTTGGGATGAAGTTTTAGCTAGCTGAGCAATAAGAGTGGTTAGCTACTCCAAGGTATGTTGAGTTTTGGAGTTTGAGAGGGCCATATTCTCAATTGATTCATCAAACTTGGACATCATTTGGCCATGGTTGGTGACCATGTCATTATGCCTTTCCATGTGATGAACCTCATGCTAACATAAGGTGTGGTTGAGCAGCTGTAGGGATCCATATCAGGCATTTCCTCCTACATATCACCATGGTGATCTTGTGACAAGATGGGTTCATCATTCATGGAGGGCATGGAGTCTCAAATCTCCCTCTAGAGTTCTTCATGGGCCTTACTTTTTCCTTTCTGATCAACCATCTGGATGCAGTCCACAGGACCTACTGTTAGTAAAAATGGGGTGTAACTTTTGGTAGGAAACTTTTATTGGTGAGATTTTTTATTCACATCAGAGGGGACAAAGCCCTCTTTGAGATGAGCTATTAAGCTTTGTGACAGAAAATGATTGACATATTCTGTAATGGGATTTCTATGTCTAGAGTGGTTTGCACCTTGTCCACATTGACCCTAGTACACAAAAATGGGCATAACTTTCTGACCGTAGCTCTGATTTTTTATTCAAAATGGAGGGGACAAAGACCTATTTGAGAGAGCTATAGGGTTTACTCCCAATTGCAATAGATAATTTTCTGCAATTGGATCTTTATGACTATAATAATTTATTGTGACTAAAAACACTGTCTATCCCTTAATGCAAAAGCACTATATGAATGGCTCATATACTAAGGGGCCTAAGCAACATCATAAATAACATCCTGAGTATATTGATCACCATCCCAAGCATAATTGCATGTCCATGTGCTTTGTCATCACTACATAAGTGAAGCTTTTATTGCCATACATCTCTCTTGACTGCATACACTTCAAGTCATAAACTTCAAGTGTCATACATAGGTACCATCAACACACTAAAAAGGGTGTTTAAGGGGAATCATTTCATTGGGAGAGGTGGTGATCATAGGAGAGTACCTACACTTGTATACAAGTATCGAGTTTCGGATCACTAGGAGGTGGGAAAATTTTCCCTCGAGCCGAGCTGTGTACCCCTTCAGGGTCTTAAGTGGTAAGGGAGGGTCACCTCTCTTTTGTATTACCACCTCGCTTGGCATCGACCTTTTTCCTTAGCCAGAGTATACATGGCATTAATTTTTATTAAGCAATCAGCATGAGATGCATCAAAAATGAAACACTGGGTCGTTTCATGAGATGCAAGGATGAACAAGAGATAGGGATTACCTTGGTAGTCCAATGACTCATTGGCTACTACTTACCCATTTACAAAGGTCCATTACTCACTTTGAGACTTATCCAAGGCACACAAGATAAAGAGGGAGGCTAATTTCAGCAATTACAATTGATTCAAGATTAGTTATGATGCATTAGGAGGCAAACCAGATATTGACTTTCAGTTGGGGACACATGCATATAATGAGGGATTGGACTAATAATGCCTATGCAATCTTTAATCTCTCCAACAAAAGGATTAATCTCAGCAAGTGGATAAATATGAGATTTTAAGATTAGATTGACATACCTCTTCAGTGTTTGGGGAAGATGGTTGAAGCATAATCCATTATGATGCCAATTATTCCATCAAGCAAGCCTGGTTGGTTGGAGCACTCCAATGGATGAAGACTTCAAGCATTCGAATGCTTCCAATGATGATGGGGCTCTCATGTTTACTCCTCAACTTGAGTCTTAAAATGGAAAACTTCATATGGAGCTTTCATGGCTTCCCACAAAACTTCTTTGCATGTTGAGCTCCATGTCTTCAATTTGAGAGTAGAAGGGGGGGAAGAGTGATGAAGGGTCTCCTAAGGGTTGAGTTTCCAAAGGTTGTGGCTGAAGTAAGAGCTTGGGCTGAGCTTCAATAATGGTTGCCTCACATAGTGTACAACATGATGTTCACATTCAAGAACTCAATGTCTAAGGGAGAGGTACCAATCTTAGACAAGGAGGGTGTGTTGTGCACTAGTTGTTTCCATTATGCGATGACGATGTGCTTGTTTTGTTTGAAGAGGCACAAAGTTTTGAGTATGGGATAGCTACTATTTAGTTTGAGTATGATGTTATTGTCAAGAGTGGTACTTGGTTCTTTAGTGCCTCTTGGGATGTATTAAGGGGATTTACAAAGTACACATGTAAATCGAATGATAGTGTTGATTGCTATAGCATTTTGTAGTATTTTTGCATTAGAAACTCATAATGGTTGGAATGCACACTATCTGGACATTAAAGCTGCATTTTCCATTTGTGATTTGCATGAGAATGCCTACAAGTGCTTGAAGACAAGTTTGAGGTCCGCTCTCAACTTCAATGTTGAGATATTTGCAATCACACCTACTTTAGTCCCTTTGTATAGGACAGCTAGGCTAGGAAGATGCAGTCCATTCTAGGAAGAGAGACGAAATCCCATATGCATAGTGGATGTTAAGTGCTACCAAAGAACTCTATATAATGATGTACTTGAACTATCACTTTCACATGATGATAATGCAATAGTACTTGTCTCTTTCTGTCAAGTGTTTGTGTCATTGTTGTCCATACACAAGATTTTGTTTATGAGTTCAAGTCTCAATCTTGAAACCTAATTCACTTGTGTAATAGTTGTCTACATTATCATGTCAACATGAGTTGTGCCTTTATCTTCCATCCTCCATAGCTTCCACCTTTGCCATGCTCTAGATCCCGCATCTTTGACATGGTATCAGAGCCCAGTCAGGCATGGCACTACTCCTCCAGCTCCATTGTACTCTCATCTAGCTCAACTTGAGCTCAGTCTAGCTCAGGTTAAGTCTAGGAGCTCATCTTCTACTCCTTCCTCTCCATTTGACCTTGTGGCAGCCATAGCCACGGTGCACCTATCCTGCTTCAAGCTCTTAGATCTCTTCGACCAGACAAGATCTTGACAAGCTTTCTTCAAGAGAACTGTAGGCCTATTCCTGGAGCTCCTCTCTATCACCTCAGAGCTCAACATTAGGCCATTTAAAGCTCAGCATTGTAAGTCTACACAGTTGCTGCCCTGTGTGTCTGCCATAGCCAGATAGACCTTGCCAACTTTGAGGAGTTGGATCTTGCAATAGGGGGCATAACTCTCCACATTGTCTTCTACAAAGTTATTCCCAACTTCAGGTGAATCATCGTGGCACAACACAGCTCGACATTGGCCACTGTATGCAACGGCATTACTGAAATTCGTCGTTGCTGTCAGAATTGCACCTGCTGACGTTCGAGCTGCTGCCGCCATCGCTACAGGCCACGATCTGGACGAGGATCATAGGACTTTGATAGGCCTTGAAAAGAGCTAAATTTCCATTAAAAAAGTTTTAAAAATGATCAACCATAGCTCCTGCAATCAACAAAAAACCAGGCCCCTATCATGAAACCCTAAAATCCACCATAGCCAATTTTTCACCCAAGCTAAAAAATCTCATTATTTTCTCTCTCCTGCCACGTAGAGCAACACACTGCCACTCTGATCTATTGTCCTAGCATCAAATCAAGGAGGGGAAGAACTTGGAAAGATTGAAGAAGTATCGATGACCCCGAACAAAGAAGATTCAAGCTCAACATCAACACAGACATAGTCTCCGCATAGTATGTTTTCACACTGTCACTACTTGTGTCTCTTGACACATTGTAATCTGCTCTTCCACTGATAAATCTCAAAATTCTAAAGTTGATTTGCTATTGTTCCTGTAAGTCTAACATGGGCAAAGAGGAGACCCGCATCAAACTCATCCTAATGAAGAAGGGCCTCTGGGCCATTACCACTGGAAAAGAAAAGAAGCCTCGTGATGTGGATCTTGTTGTAACTTGGCAAAAGAATGATGATAAGGCCCAGGCCATTATCAAACTGGAGCCAAACGGCAGCTATATCCACCATGTGGATAACTATGAGACCTCATAGGATACATGGAAGAGACTTGACACCTTGTTAGGTGCACAGTCTAATCATCAAAGTATGGTCTCCTGATTGAGTTTTTCAGGCTTGAAATGAAGTCCAGCACATCACTTTCCACACATCTAAATTACATGGAAGGACTTCTAACCCAACTTGCAGGAATCAACATTAAAATGGAAGAAGATGTTTGCATCGGTGTTCTACTTAAGAGTTTGCCTCCTGAATATAATAATGTATCAACAACTTTAATCAACATGCCAAATCCTAAACTTGTTGATATCCAAGCATCACTGTTAGAAGAGGAAAAGAAGCTAAAAACTAAGGAAGAACCAAGTACCTCTAGAGATGAGCATGCATTATATGTTGGCAACAGGTACAAAGGCAAGAAGGATCAGCTCTTTTGTGACTTCTGCAAAAGGACCGGACACACCGAGAAGTTCTGCCACGCAAGAAAGAGGTCCCAAAGGCCTATCTAGTTGCAGTCAAAGAAGAAGAAGAAAATGGACCAAAGGAAGAAGAAGAAGAAGACCACCAGGAGAAGGACAAACCTCATCAGTCCTTCTATTCAGATAGAACTTTTTAGTTTTGTATTTCCTAGCCCTAATGTCTCAAACATAAACTTGTAAAACTCCTCAGTTATCCTTGTACTATAGCCTCTGTACACTTTGTAAGGCCCTTGCTACAGCCTCTGGATGTCCATCACATTTGTGATACCCACACTTAGCCTTTTCTGCGACATTCTTTGGTGTTTTTCCATGTTTATGGTGTGCCCAAACTTTGCAGGTGTTGCTTTCACTAAAGCCCCTACACACTGTACTTTTGGTTGTGATTGAGGAGGGGTGTTGAGATATTTGCAATCACCCCTACTTTAGTCCCTTTATATAGGACAGCTAGGCTAGGAAGATGCAATTCATTCTAGGAAGAGAGACGAAATCCCATATGCACAGTGGATGTTAAGTGCTACCAAAGAAATCTATATAATGATGTACTTGAACTATCACTTTCACATGATGATAATGCAATAGTACTTGTCTCTTTCTGTCAAGTGTTTGTGTCATTGTTATCCATACACAAGATTGTGTTTATGAGTTCAAGTCTCAATCTTGAAACCTAATTCACTTGTGTAACAGTTGTCTACATTGTCATGTCAACATGAGTTGTGTCTTTATCTTCCATCCTCCATAGCTTTCGCCTTTTCCATGCTCTAGATCCTGCATCTTTGACATTCAAATGGTGAGATTTAGTCTTAAGGAATATGAGCCTATTGCTATGTCACAAATTGTGTAGTGGGGAGACTTCCTTGAGCTACTGTGCCAAACACACACAATACACACTAGAGAAAGCTCACTCAAGAGCACAAGAAGAGAGATGTAGGCCAAAATGTTTTCTTGCTAGTTTTTTGTTCTTTCTTCTTTCTTCTTTACACAATACAATGTACACAAAGTTTAGATAAGATACAATGTAAATGAAACTTGCCTACTAAGTCAAATAGTGCATAACTAACTATACTAATCAATTGGCGCTATAACTATGCATGTTCGTAGGTAGGTGTAACTAGCGAAATATAATAAGTGATAAGCCAATGGCCATGTGCGGATCATAATGACCACCAACATACTAAGTGTAGACATGCAGACCATCTCAATACTCCCCCTTAAGCTCAATCGTATCTTTGTAACTCCAAGTAAGCTTCAAAATTTTTGACGCTTCTCTACACCCAATGCCTTGTGAACATCTCTGCTATCTAATCTTGTGTGCTGACATATGCCAAGTCAATCTCTCTTGCAAGTACATTCTTCCTCACAAAATGTTAATGCACCTCAATGTATTTTGTCTTAGCATGGAACACTAGGTTCCTAGCCAATTGTATACTGCTCATCTTGTCACAATGAATGACAACTAGACTATCATCCTACATATCCCAATCATCCAATAGATTTTGCAATCATACCACCTCACATGGTGCCATAGCAACATATCTACACTTGGCCTATATACGTGATACAACATACCTTGATTTCTTTTTCCTGCTTCAAGTAATTGTTGTCCTACAAAGAAAAACATAATCTATTGGTCGGCCTTCTATCATAGACTTGCTACCAGCCCAATCTTCATCTATGTACCCAAACACATGTACATCCTTACTTGCCTCATAAAAAATTCCATAATGCAAGGTGTACTTCACATGTCTCAATATATTTTTGACTGCATCCAAATGAGGGTTCCTAGATACCTACATAAATTGACTCATAAGTCCAATGGCATAACTTAAGGGCCTTGTAATGATCATGTAGATTAAACTCCCTACTATCTTCTTGAACATAGTAGGGTCTTCTATCTCATCCCCAATGTCAACACTCAACTTTACATTTTGCTCCAATGGCACTAAAAGAGGCTTATATATTGTCATACCATACTTGGATAACATATCCAAGCCATATTTCCTTTGGGACAGCCATCATATAAGATGCACATTTGATCACCTCAATACCAAGGAAGTATCTTAGTTGGCCCAAATCCTTCATCTCAAACTTTTGCTTCAAAAGTCCCTTGACATTAGCAATCCCACTGTCACTATCACTTGTAATAATCAAGTCATCCACATAGATAACTATGACAACCAAACCTATATCCCCCTTTTTCACAAAAAAGTGGGTGATCTACATTTGAAACATAAAATCCATTGTTGATAAGTACTCTCCAATCTTATCAAACCATGCTCTAAGTATTTGTTTTAATCCACAGAGCATCTTCTTTAACCTGAACACATATGTGGGATGCTCCAAATTCTCATAGCCTCCATGCAAGAAAGCATTCTTTACATCCATTTGCTATAAACTCCAATCTTTGGCTATTGCCAAAGCAATCACATATCTAACAGTTGTAATCCTAGCAACTGGAATGAATGTCTCTTTATAATCTATGCCATATATCTATGCATAGCCTTTTATAACCAACTTGACCTTATATTTGCTAATAAAACCATCTTCATTATGCTTTATTTTATAGATCCACTTACAACCAAGAGATTTTTTGTCCTTGGGTAATGATACTAGATCCAAAGTCATATTGTTCTCCTATAATACAACCATCTTCTCATCCATTTTTACATCCCAATGGGCATGGCCAACGGCCTCCTCAAAATGAGTGGCTCAACATACCCAACTACCTTTAGCATATAATTATAATGGTGAGTTTTATAACCCTCAAAATAAAAACTTCTAATAGGATATCTTGCCCTACTAGACCTATGTACCAAGCTCAACATCCAAACTCTGTAAATCACTAGAGTCTCCATCTAGAACTACATGATTAGTAGATGCATTATTACCATTTGATTTTTTCTTCTTTCCTTTTTCATTATCTACCACAATACTAGATGCACTTAAAGATGTGGGATTGCTCCTTAGTTTGGGAGACTCGGGAATAACTATAGATCTACTACCAGATGATATCTCTGGTCTATTAAGAGTTTATGATTCTTGCTTTTCTATTTTCACATGACTATCATGAACATCAACATCATCCAATTCATCTCTACTAAATTCATAACAACTGATCATCTCATAAAAAATAATATCCTTGCTCATCGAAACTCACATTAATAGGGTTATAATAACAATATCCTTTTTACTCAATAGACTATCTAATGAAAATACATTTTTTAGCCTTTGGGTCTAACTTCTTCATTAACTCATCAGGCACATGAACATATGTAGTACAACCAAATACTTTCAAGTGTGAGATATCATGTTCCTTTCCTGTAAAACATTCTTTAGGATTCATAACATGAAATGTAGCTATGGATGACCTATTCATAATATAGACAACAGTATGAAAAGCCTCAGATAAGAAGTACTTTGGCATATTCTTTTCAGCCACCATTGATAGCCACGCAACTTCTACAATATGTCTATTTTCATTTCTACAATCTCATTTTGTTGTGGGGTGTACCTGTATGCATTAGGGGATTTTTGAGGTCTCAAAAATGCCATGTAAGATATCCTAGAGAGAGAAAATATTTTAGGAAATAAAAACATTTTTTTTATTTTTAAAAACTTTTCTATTTTGGTAAGTAAATATATAAAAATTTGTTAACAAGTCATTGTTGTGATATTCTCGTGGTCACATCAAACCTAGAAATCTAGGCCGCCATAATAACATCACCCCCCCTTTATCCCACCACTGTTGCCATCAATCCCCCCCTTTTATTAGAAAAATAATAATAATAAATGAAATTTTTTTCCATCACCTCTCCCCCTATAGATGCCATCTGGTTGGCGGAAGGAGAGGGAGTTCAACTGCATGTCGATGAGGGCAAGAGGAGTTGAACCGCGAAATGGAGAAGTCGAACTACGAGATGAGGGAGGGTACTGGACATAATTGGTGATTGCATGGTGAAAATGCTATTCTAGCCATTTCAACAGAGGGAGAGGAAGGGGGCCTCGTGTCACACCCCCTCCCCATAATACCCTTTTTCCCCCCTCCCTATAAAAATCCCCCCCCCCTTGATGACAAGGGGGATAATCTTCTTCTTTTGTCCCCCTTAACCAACACCACCCCTCCATTATAACTCGTTTTCCTCCCCTTTTTCTTTCAAGAAACCCATTATTCCACTTCCCCCCCACCCCCCTTTGTCACCAAATTTGTGACAAAGAGAAGGAGAGGGAGAGGTAGTGAAGGAGAGAATGACAGATAGAGGAGAGGGAAGGGAAATCTAGAGTAAAGAAGAGTAAGAGAGCGAGAGAAGTGGCTCAAGAATAACTCTCTTATTGGGTAAAGGCTCGGGTACTACTTCTCTCAACTGTAAGTCCCATCGACTACATCTAGACCGTGAAAGTCAAGGCGAGCGCAAGGAACTCCGGCACTAAGGAGTCCTTTGAAGGAAGTGAAGGTCGCTTCCCAACTCCAAAATGGCCCCAAAGCGTAAGCTCTCCCAAGTAATTGGAAAAGCTACAACTACGGGAGAAGGATTGGGCAAAGACGCCACCATCAACACAAATGGTTTATCAAGTGAGAATGCTAACTCAACACTCCAAAACCAGGTACCGCTACCATATCTAGAAAATTGAAATCAAATATTTAAGCATGGGCATCATTAGGAGAAAGTCATACCTCGTATCGAGTAATTTGCATATTTTGAACGGTAGAGCTGAAAAGGGTTTAATAATCATGAGTTGTCCGAAAGAGATTGAGAATCTACGGTTATAGCAGCAGAAACAAGTCAAGTATTAGGATCGAACTTTCGCAGGTGCATCATGGATTTTTGAGGTACATAAATATTCTATATAGATCAATTGCACTCCATAGTCCATTGTAGTGAATTAACTTGCATTTAAAATGAGTACATGTACGCTCGCATTTGAATAACTAGGTCATGCCTTTTGAGTTGCATAAGTGTACTAGAAGAGATTTTTATGAATAGGGATCTCGCATCGCATCGACAACTCAAGGAAGACTTGCATTGAGAATTGCATGGCATCATGAATAGCCTCAATTGCACCACATAATAGGATATGCATCTAAAAAGGTAGATTAAGATGCGCATGTGAAAATATTGAGCTTAATTGGAAGGGAGGGTTTGGTAAATGAAAAGAGCCAACATGGTCTCTAGTCTCTTTCCCAATAACCAACTGCGAAGGTGCCCAAAACACACTCTTGGGAAAGGTCACTTCCAAAATGTGATATATCTCGAAGCTAACCCAAGAAACTTGAATATCATATCCATAAGAAAAATGACTATCCGCCACATTACATTCGATGCTCGCAACTATTTCAGAATGGTAAATAGACCTAGTTTACGATTGACTTGCAAGAGGAATAAACACAAGTTCCTGCTATCTTGAGGGAAGGAAACCCTAGGATAACTTAGAACCTCAAAAAACTCTGAGGCAAGAAAATGGTTACCACAACTAACCAAACAAAACCCTAGACCAAGATCTTAAGATTGGAACCAAAGGATAATAACCTAGGGAAGCCATCATCTAAAGCAATAGCGTAACTGTTCAACCCTATTGCATGGAAGTGAGGTCAAAGATGGGTACTCTCTAGCCCCAGAAGATGATGGAAAATGATGTCAATGAAAGAAAGACCCAAAAGCGGCAACGTTAGGCATTTGCAAATGAGGACCCCACCTTAGCAGATTGTCTTGAGAGCATTCACCTTCATTGTTGTTTGTGCTTGTAAATCTAGGTTCAATGTCTGTGAAAGGAATGTATGATCCAAGCTCACAACAGAAATTGGAATAATGAATTAGGTTGAATTCAAGGAGGGCTGTTATCAAAGCCACCAAGGAATAAAAAAACCAAGATAGGAATAAATCGAGAAGGAAGAAGTGATGTTTTCATTAGGAAAGTATTTTTTTTTTCTATTACTCACTTGTGGATTGTTGCCGCTTCTAGACTTACGAGGCATGGAGCAGGTTCCTCATATTTCACATCATGTTCAAGACGGATATGAACTCTTCAATTTATCGCTGATGATGCAACATGGTGGGGATCTTGGATTGAATCTACAACCCTTCACCGCTGTGTGTGGAAAGGTGTTGGACTTGGAGCATGGGATATTGCTATATAGATGCCAACCGACTCACCTATCTTCAAAACAACTTGAAGAGGCTAAAATGATTGGAGGAGTTGAAGGTCATCAAGTTATTCATCTTCCATGATGTAACATGTCCGCTTGACTACTTGTGGGACATGTCTTAGCAGCCCATTGAGAGGGGAGTCTAGAAAGCGCCACCTGGCACTCGCAAGGAATGTCACAAGGTTTGCGATCTAGGACTTCTCGAGTCTTCCCCGAAGCGAAAGTATCCGCGACCATTCCCACTTAGGACCAACCTGAAGTCAGGGTTTCTTTTCTATCAGCCAAGTCTCTAGGAAGTAGCTAGCGTCGAGCTCCAGATGAACCACTTTGCGTGGGAACAACAGAGTCGAAGTGGATTTATGCTACACTTGGCTCATGGAGAATGGGAAATGAGAGGGATGTGAAGCTTAACCTCTCTGCCCATAAGGCATAGTCCCATTCCGCTCCCCTAAAATAGCATAAATCAGGATTCTAACTCTACTAACTCTAGGTCCTCACAGTTTCGTTATCACATCTTTTGAGAAAATTTCCCATCTAACCGGGACCACCCTTCCGTAGGATAGACCCAAGTCGCGTCTACTGCACTTTCCTTGGGTTGCTTGATTATCTAATTACCTACCACATTATGTTTGACATGCAAAGGTAGCTTCCTTAATTAATCAACTTAAACACACGTTCCTTCACGTAACTTAGGTACTGACACAAAAAACAATTTCAAGCAAGTTCCTTTTTCAAATATCTCATCTTTTTTTATCATAGCCCTGGAATACATCAAGTATCATGCCCGAAGGCTATCCCAACAATCAACAGGATTGCTACCCCAAGTTTCACCCGTAGACTAGTACACGGGCCTCAAGATCCCATCTCGAGTCACATCGGCCTCTTGTGCGCGATCCGAAGGCACGGAATTTACAGCCAGAGCCTCCCCTGGCACCCAAGCATCCTCCCGCTCCAAGCAGCACCCACGGAGAGATCTCTCACAGTGGGTTCGGTCCATATACCCGGCGCGGCCCTTGGATAGGGCTAGGCAGGCAGTCGGAGGTAACTGAACCTGCCTCTCCCTCCACGCTTTTAACCTGAAGCATTAAGTGTTTGGCCTTGAATAAGTTCCTTGAGCAAAGAAGTTTAAACAATGTACCTAAGTGTACAATCATGATCATTTCAGTGGTCGTTCGTACGACCAACTGCTAAGGTGTGATTCCTTCTTCCCGAATACTCCCAGCATTCGCTCCTAGATTGTTTGCGACTTGCTGAGATTCCAAGGGCTTGGTAAGCTAGGTTGCTTGTTTCCCCTTTTTCTTTGGGTTAGGGTTTGTACCCTATCGACCCCAATTATCCTTACCTTAGGTCTCCTTCTAAAATAGATCATGGACAACCCCTTCATCCTCGGTTGGTCAACTTGCTTCTTGGCAATTCACAATTTCTCTAAGTTTGACAAATCGATCTCCAAGAGAGAGAGTTGTAGTAGGGTGACTACTCGACCTCTTAACGAATCTGACTAGTAATTAGATCTCCCCTCCCTTGGCCTACGATGTAGTAGTAGCACCTTATGATTTAGTTGCAATAGCATCTGACCCTACAAACTTGTTGCTCGAGATAGGAAGCAGTGCCTATCCTGAGGAATTACATCCCTTTGTCTATCGATATTACTAGTATACATGTCCTAAGGCGTGGTACCCTCTCATTACTCGCAGCATAGAATGATCTAAGTTTGAGAATGTTGGATTAACTCTGCAAGCACTTATCTTTTTATATTGAATGTAACTATCACTTCATGCATGTTGCATCCTATATGCTTTTCACCAAACTGAAATATAACCCTTTTCCTTTTCATACATTTACTTATGCATGCAAGTTGCTTATACATGCAGGTTATGCTATGTACAGTTACAATGATATTGAAATAAAAACATAATCTTTTCCTTTCCCATGCAAGTCACCTGAAATAGAATGCAGTTGCTTATGTGAAAATATAACCCTTTTATTCCTCTCCTTAGCAACTACCTATTTAATTAAACATCCTCCACGAATCAACCTATTTACAGTCGTCACAAGAGATTCTTTTATTGCACAAATGCATTCAATTTTTGCCAATGTAAGTTACCCAATGCAAACCTTCCAATGCATGTGAGCATCACAATATATATTTAACCTATGTGCGTGATGCGACTAGGGCATTATTGCATGAGTTCATCCTTTAACACATGAATCATATATTCACAAATGCAACAGCCTTTCATCATGATGGTGTGAGGAATATAAATACCTTGTCATGCAATTTAAAACTCTTCCGAACATTCCTATGATCTTTTCAAAACGAAGCGTTCTAATAATGCAATTAGGTTTTCCCTATGCGAATTTATACTTAATGCACCCATATCATGTGGAAACGAAAAGGGTGAATTTGATGGAACCGGAATTTCTGCAGGAGAGGTATTATCAGCTTTTGTGCTTCAGGTGGGGACTCCTTGTTAAGATATCAAGCTCCACTCGTGATATGCCAGGGTGACCGTTGTGCATTTATGTCACTGACTTGTTAGCTAGATGCGGTTGGTACACCGCCCATGAATAATAGCTAGATGACAGCTATCCTTATCTACTCTAGTTCGTGGCTTAGTTAGTATGCCACCTTAGTTAGTTGAGTTTGGTTTGAGACCCATACATAGGGTTCTTCTATTTCTCTGTACTAGAGTTCTTTTTTGGCTTACACAACTAAGAAGAGGAAAATTGTTTTCAGCCTCCACCTTTGTGTGTATTCCCCCATTGTGTAAGTGAGAAAGCTACAAGTGAGACTCCTTCCTTCTCTCCCACAATCTTGACATGGTATCAAAGCCTGGTTCGTGGTAAGGAGCTCAAGAAAGCAAACCAAGTTCACGGTGTTCTGGTAAGAGGACCAGTGTTGCTTTCATTTTTCGAGTTTGGGAGCAAGTCTCTGCAGGTAGCACAGCCGAAAAGTGAAAGAGTACATTGTCTCAGATTGGGACGCCCTTCGCGGTGTAGCAAGAGGGCAGTATATGCTGTGGGAAAAGGGCTCTAGCCCTTGGTTGCCCTGTTTTTTTGATTCGAGGCCATTTTGGGGCCTGTTTTGGAGGCGAAAGTTTTCCGCACGCACTTAGGAAAAGGCCCTATTTTTTGTTGTGCGACCACTGTTTTACAAGTCGATGAGAAGTTACTGTAGAAATTGCATCGTATGCCTGTGCGCAGAGACATTGGGAGTTACAGAATAATCCTTGTTGCCTGTTGATGCAAAATCGTCACTAGGAAGTGACTCTATGGTCAAATACCACTTTCGTCAGTTTTGTAGATTTGCCCTTGTGAGGCTGAAGCTGTATTTTTTGCAGTTACAGAATTTTTTGCAGTGTTTTGTAATGGCGTCTGATTCTCTTTCACAGATTTTCACTGAAAAGCTTGACAAGAACAACTTCCAAGCATGGAAGTTTAGAATGACGAATTTCCTTATGGGAAAAGGATATTGGGAATTTGTTGCAGGAAATGAAGAAGAACCAATTCTTCCTGATGTTCCCAATCAACAGCAAATGCAGGCATTTAAAGGATGGCATGAGAGAGCCAGAAAAGTTATGTACTGACTGTCTATCAGTATTTCAGACTCTATGATTGTGCATATTCAGGATGCAAGTACGCCAAAGGAGGCATGGGATACTTTGTCAAAAATGTATACGCAAGCCAGGAAAATGCAGCTCAAGCAAGAGTTGCATAATGTGCAAAGAGAAAGTATGAGCATCAATGACTACCACATGAAGGTGAAGAAGATTGCAGATGCACTTGCTTCCATTGGGTCGCCAGTGGAAGATGATGATTTAGTCTCTGTGACCTTGAATGGTCTAGGAAAGGATTATGCACAGTTCCGAACATCCATTTCCGTCCGTGAAAGATTTCCTGATTTTGAGGAGTTGATTGCTCTTCTAATTTCTGAGGAGCAGAGAAATGGTGGTGCATCTTCTTCAGGAGGAACTTCAAAAGAAGCTATCTTCTACTCAAATGATGGAAGAGGTAGAGGCAGAGGTAGAGGAGGCCAATCTGGAGGCCGTGGTAGAAATCAGAATATGCAGCAAACTCAAGAAAACCAGTCCTATGGAGGAAGACGTGGTAACTCTAGAGGCAGGGGGAGCCAAAGAGGTCGTGGTGGATGGCAAAGAGAGAAAAATGTAAATAGCAATGTTGAATGCTACTACTGTGGCAAAATGGGTCATATGGCTAAAAACTGCTATAAAAAGAAGAATGACATCATGAATGGAAAATTGCAACAAGGGAATTATGCATCTTCTAGTAGACAGGGTGATGACAGAAATGAGCATTTGTTTATGGTGCAGCACATGAACAATTTTGTAACAAGTGCAGAAGAAAGCAACGAGTGTGGTATGTTGACTCAGGTGCGTCAAACCACATGACAGGTCATGTAGAATGGATGCAAGATGCAAGGAAAATGGAAAAACTAGGATTTGTGGATACTGGTGATGATACTGCACATCCTATTGTGCAGATTGGAAAAATTCCTTTGTCTATGCAGGATGGGAAAAAGAAATACCTGTCAGATGTATTTCATATCCCGAATATCACCAAGAATCTGTTGGTCAAATGCTTGAGCAGGGCTTGCAGGTCAGATTTAATCCTCATGGATGCTTTGTTGAGGATATGAAAAATAAAGGTCGCTTGATAGCAAAAGGAAAGAAGAAGGGCAAAATGTTTACGTTGGATGTAGACATGCCTGAATTGAGTGCAGCAATGTTTGCACATGGGACCGGTGCAATTGCAGATATTGATATCTAGCATAAATGCATTGGTCATGTTAATGTACAGCGACTTAAATTAATGCAGACCCAAAATATTGTTGCAGGATTGCCTAAATTCAAGGTTGCAGAAATGCATAAGGTATGTGAAGCCTGTCAATTTGGAAAACAGGCAAGGAAACCATTTCCTAGACATGTTCAAGAGAGTAAGAAGCCATTGGAATTAATCCACTCTGATGTGTGGACTACTAAAGCTGCATCTATTGGAGGCTGTCATTACTTTGTCACTTTTATTGATGACTAGCAGAAAAGTTTGGGTGTATTTTATGAAAAAGAAAAGTGAAGTTTTTGGGCATTTCAAAACTCTTAAGGCTATGGTTGAAAAAGAAACAGGCCTGCAAATAAAATGCCTAAGGTCAGATGGAGGGGGAGAGTACCTCTCAAATGAGTTTGCAAGGTTCTTGCAGGAGCATGGCATAAAGTAGCAATATTCATGTAGTCATACCCCACAGCAAAATGGAATTGCAGAAAGAAAAAACAGGCATATTGGAGAGGTATCTCGTGCCATGCTCAATGAAAAAGACATGCCAGATTTTTACTGGGCTGAGGTAGTTGCTACGGCAGTCTACATAATGAACATGACTCCCACTACAACAATACATGGCATGACTCCAGAGGAGAGGTATACTGGTAGGAAACCAGATATTTCTCATTTGAAAATTTTTGGTTGCATTGCCTATGTTTATGTGCCAGATGAGTTGAGATCCAAGTTGGATCCAAAAGCTGAGAAGTGCATCTTTATTGGTTACTCTCTGCAGCAGAAAGGATATAGATGCTATAACCCTTCTACTCGTAAGTTTACAGTGAGCAGAGATGTTGTTTTTTATGACATGAGTAGCTGGTATAAACTAGTAAATGTGATTGATAATGTAGATGCACAAAATGGTAATGCTGCACAGAATTCACAGCAGCAGTCACAAGATATTAGTGGACCTGGAGTGTCCTCTAGCAGTGGTTCACATTCTTCGCCATGGACAGGCAGATTGAGATCAGGAGAATCTTCTCAAAGCAATGCAGATAGTGGTATGCAGGTATCACGAAAAGGAAAAGAGAAGGTAGATCAGCTCATGTTTGATGTGAATGCAGGTCACTCTTATGTGGATGGTGAATCCAATGGCTCAGAACAGAGCATTGATGATGAGTTGGGTATTCCTTCTGTTGTTACACCTGGAGTAAGGAAGACCAGGGATGTTTTGAGAGCACCTGGAAGTGAGCCTACTTTGCGCAGGTCTACCAGAGCTAGGTATCTTGTGGATAGGCTGAAATATGATGGATTTACAGTCATTCACTATGCCTATATAGTCAAAGTGATATAAAAACCAGAACCCACTTCTTTTGAGCAAGCCATGGGAAAAGAAAAATGGGAGAAAGCCATGGATGAAGAAATGGATGCCTTGGAAGCAAATGCTACATGGAAATTGGTGCCTTTGCCTAAAGATAAGAATGCGATTGGTTGTAAGTGGGTTTATAAGGTGAAGCACAATGCAGATGGTTCTGTGAACAGATACAAGGCAATATTAGTAGTCAAGGGGTATGCACAAACATATGGCATTGATTATGAAGAAACATTCAGTCCGGTTGCAAGGATGGCAACCGTAAGAGCAGTCATTGCTATGGCTACATCAAAGGGATAGTCTTTACATCAGATGGATGTAAAGAACGCCTTCTTGCATGGTGATTTGCAAGAAGAGGTCTATATGGAGCAGCCACCAGGTTATGTGCATGCTGTTCATCCTGAGTTTGTTTGCAGGTTGAAGAAAGCCTTGTATGGCTTGAAGCAAGCACCTAGAGCATGGTTTGACAAGATAGGATAGTATCTTGTGACTATTGGCTTTCAGATTTCCAAGGCAGATTTCTCACTTTATGTGAGAAAAACAGAGAAAGGTATTATGCTGCTTGTCATTTATGTTGATGATTTGATTATCACAGGTGATAGTGATGAAGATATCCTTCATGTGAAAATGCTATTGAAGTAGAAGTTTGAGATGAAGGATTTGGGAGAGCTACGTTATTTCTTGGGCATTGAAGTGATTAGATCACCAAGTGGGATACGGCTCTTGCAGAGGCAATATGGATTGGGCATGTTGTCCAAATATGGGATGACAAGCTGTAAGCCTATTCAATTCCTTTGGAGCAGAATGTGAAGCTGAGTGCAGATGCAGGTGAGCTTCTGAAAGACCCTACTATGTACAGATGCATAGTAGGAAGTTTGATTTATATGACTATTACCAAGCCAGATTTGAGCTATGCTATTGGATTGGTAAGTCAGTTTATGCAGGCTCCAAGGAAACCGCATTTGGATGCGGCTAGACGCATACTCAAGTATGTGAAGTCCACATTGCAGTATGGACTATTTTATGAGACTGGGGTTCAGATATAGTTGCATGGATACATTGATGCTGATTGGGCTAGTAGTATTTCTAATAGATGATCTACCAGTGGATATGTGTTCTCTTTTGGGAGTGCTGTAGTCACTTGGAGCAGCAAGAAACAGCCTACAGTTGCCTTGTCAAGCACAGAGGCTGAGTACAGGGGTGCAGCAATGGCTGCATGTGAGGTAGCTTGGTTGCATAAGCTACTTTATGATATGCATCAGCCTCTACAGATAGGCCAGTTGCCATTTATTGTGACAACATGAGTAGTATACACTTGGCAAATAACCCAGTCTATCATGCTAGAACAAAGCACATTGAGGTGCATTATCATTATGTGCAGGAGAGGTTTTACTAGGTCTTATTGATCTAGTTTATGTCAGCACACAGGATCAGGTAGCTGACATATTTACGAAGGCATTGGGCGCAGAGAAGTTGTGCAAGTTCAGAGACCTGCTTGGTGTGCAGGAATTGGGATTGAGCTCGAGGGGGAGTATTGAGGTATCGAGCTCCACTCGTGATATGCCAGGGTGACCATTGTGCATTTATGTCACCAACTTGTTAGCTGTAGATGCGGTTGGTACACCGCCCATGAATAATAGCTAGATAACAGCTATCCTTATCTACTCTAGTTCGTGGCTCAGTTAGTATGCCACCTTAGTTAGTTGAGTTTGGTTTGATACCCATACATAGGGTTCTTCTATTTGTTTGTACTAGAGTTTTTTTTTGGCTTACACAACTAAGAAGAGGAAAATTGTTTTCAGTCTCCATCTTTGTGTGTATTCCTCCATTGTGTAAGTGAGAAAGCTACAAGTGAGAATCCTTCCTTCTCTCCCACAATCTTGACACTCCTACATGTGCCACTCTTACTCCCGCGTGTGCTCCTTTTGTGTGGCGCTTTGGGGCCATAGCAATCGGGGCTAAGGCGGGTGGAGGGTATGTGTAAATTCCCTGCAGCTAGCAGTCCTTCCCTCCCACAAGGGAACTCCCTTCACGGACAAATTGCGTCCTCCCATGGTCTGCGGGTGAAACACCCCCCAGGAAGCCCTTTTTTTTTGGAAGCTTCTTGGAATCTTTTTTTTTCTTCTATTTTCTGTCTTCTGGTAGGACGATCCTAATGGCATTGAGCTGAGGATGGGGAGGAAGAACAAGATGATGATGATGGAAGGGGGGTGCTGTGTGTCCACGAGGGGATCCCCTTTTATAGAGGGGGAGGAGGTGGTTTATGGGGGGGGAGATAGCTGTTCACGGCCGCCACCCCTCCACCTGGGGGGTGCATGCCCCCCTCTCACTCTCTTAACTCCCTCTCCCTCTCTCTCTCCTTGATATGCTGTCGGCGAGGAGAGAGAGGGAGAGTAATTTTTTAAAAAAAATTCAAAAAAAGGGGGGGTTCTCATGGGGGAGGCACGGGGCAGAGATATTACATCCTCTCCCCCTTAGAGGAATCGAGATGTCCTCATCACCCGGGGGTATTGTTGGTTGAGAATATTTTCATCCATCCAAGTGGCATCCTCTTCTAGATAATCTTTCCACTGGATGAGGTATTCTCTCAAGGTCCTTGATCTCAAATTCCTCTCCCTAACATCTAGGATCCTATCACGCCGTAGCTCAAGGACTCCTTGGCTAGGCATTACAATTTTTTGATCATCAATTCAGATTAGATAGATACTTCTTCAATAGGCTAACGTGGAATACATTATGAATCTTTAGAGTTGCGAGCAACTGTAGTCTGTAAGCATTAGGCCCTAGGCACTTGGTGATCTTATAAGGTCCACAATACCTCGCACTTAGCTTCTTGTATTCTCCCAAGGACAGTGAACTCTTTTTAGGGCGTACACGAATGAAGACCATATCACCTTTCGACGAAGGATCTGTCTTGCCATTTCAAGTCAGCATAAGCCTTCTCTCTATCCTTGGCAGCTTGAATGTCTTATCTTATTGATTTAATTTGATCATCCATGTCTTCCAGCATTTGTCTTGAAGCTTCTACCCTCAAAGTTGGATCCGAGAAGTTCAAAGGGGTATGACGATCATGCCCATACAAAGCTTGGAAAGGGGCCATCTGAATGCTCTGTTGGTAAGAAGCATTGTAAGCAAACTCAACCAATGGTAAGTATTGAATCCACTTTTTGGGTTCGCGACAACAGTATGCCCTAAGCATATCTTCAATGACTTGATTGACTCGTTCTGTTTGACCATCAGATTGGGGATGGTAAGCTGTGATGAAACAGATTTGAGTACCAATAGCCTCAAAGATAGCCCTCCAGAAGTGTGATGTGAAAAGAGAGTCACGATCACTAATGATTCTTCTGGGTAACCCGTGAGTTTGAATATTTCCTTGAGGAATAATCTTGCGATGTCTGAAGCTTTATAGTTCATCTTGAGAGGGATGAGATGTGCGAACTTGGTGAGCATATCTACTACAACCATAATAGAGTTATATCCTCCCTGAACTTGGGGTAAGCCAATAATAAAGTCCATACTAAGGAGCTCCCATTTCATTTGTGGAATGTCAAGTGGTTGCAATTTCCCAGGCATTTTAACATGTTCTGCCTTAATGCATTGACAAGACAAACATTCCGTGACATATTTGAGTACATCTCCCTTGAGCCTTTCCCAAAAATAGCTATTTGTGACCATGTTAAGGGTCTTGGCATAACCAGGATGTCTTGAGAAAGGGGAGTCATGGGCTTCCTAAGGTATATTCTGCTTAAGCGTTTGGCTTGCAAGGATACATAATCTTGTCCTAAAGTAGACAAGTCCATTATTGATGGAGAATTCTTAATACTTCGTCTTTAGCTTCAGGTCTTGATCCTTGATGGGGATCTCCCTTAGCATTTTCTAATAGATTGGGTCATCATATGCCCTCTCTTTTGCTAGCTCAAGAATCGGGTTGTTTGGCATTGATACCTTTGCGGCTAGAGACCTTGCTGTTGATGGATCTTGCAAAATAAGAGAATTTAGAAATGCTTTGCGACTGAGTGCATCGGCAACTACATTCTCTTTTCCAGGCCTATATTTGATTTCAAAATCGTATTCTTCCAGCACTTCGATCCATCCACGTTGCCTCATATTGAGCTCATTATGGGTGAAAATCCATTTAAGACTCTTGTGGTCCATTACTAAGGAAAATTTGTTACCTAGCAAGTAATGTCTTCAAATTTTGAGAGCATGGATGATAGCCAATAGCTCCAGGTCGTGGGTAGCATAATTCATTTTGTGGCTCTTCAATTTTCTTGAAGAATATGCTACGAGATGACCTTCTTGCATAAGTACACATCCTAAAGCAAGTGAGCTAGCATCAGTTACTACTTCAAACTCCTTACTAAGATCAGGAAGTTTCAGGATGGGTGCTGATACTAAGCTTTGCTTTAGTTTGTCAAAGTTGGTCTGTTCAGGAGGTGACCATACAATTGCTACTTGCTTCTTTAGTAGATAAGTCAGAGGCACTGCAATCAAAGCATTATCTTTGATGAAAATCCTGTACCACCCTATCAACCCAAGAAAACTATGTATTTCTTTGACAAAAGTTGGTGTTGGCCATTCTAGAACGTCTCTGACCTTAGCTGGATCTACTGAAATTCCTTTTGCTGATACAATGAATCCCAAATATTCAATCTATCGCTTGAAAAATGCGCACTTCTTCTTCTTGGCATAAAGCTTGTGTACTCTCATTGTTTCAATAATAATGCGAAGCTAGGGTTCATGATCCTTTCCTTGTTTTGAGTAGACTAGGGTATCGTCAAAAAATACGAGTAGGAAGTCATCAAGATAGGGCCTAAAGATTTCCTGCATTAACCTGTTGAAGGTAGCAGGAGCATTCGTCAACCCGAATGACATCACTAAGAATTCAAAGTGTCCATACCTTGTACTGAATGCAGTCTTTTGAATATCTTCTTCTTTGATCCTTATCTAATAATATCCATATCTGAGATCTATCTTTGAGAAGATCTTCGCCCCTTGAAGACGGTCAAGTAATTCATCTATTCTTGGAATGGGATATTTATTTTTCATGGTTGCTTGATTCAACCCTCTATAGTCAATGCATAGGCCAAGCGTTCCATCTTTCTTTTTTTGGAATAACACTAGAGCTCCCCATGGAGAACTGCTAGGTTGGATGTAGCCTTGATCTAACAGTTGCTTGAGTTGCTCTTTCAGGTCGATAGCTTCCGGAATGGACATCTTATACGGCCTATTTGTGACTGGTGGAGCTCCTAGCACAAGTTTGATTTCGTGGTCGACTTCCCTTTGGGGAGGAAGTTTCGTCAGATCTTTAGGGAATACATCTGCGTATTCCTTTAACCATGAAGGTTCTTCTTTAGATTCCTGATTCTAATCTAGCTTATTTAGTTTAATCAAATAGATTGGAAGACCCTTTTGAACACCTTTTATTATCTGTGTTGCTTTTGCCAACTGTATTTTTGGCTTACCAGCCTCACCTTGAGTCGTGACTAGTTCCCCTTCAGAATTTCGGAAGGAAACTTGGCCCTTCCCCACTGTGGATGTGGGCATCATTGGATACTAGCCAATCCATTCCGAGTAAACATTCGTGGACTCCTAGGTTCATTACCTTGAATCTCACAGAAGTTGGCTTCTCACCCAGTAGGAATTTCACCTTAGTAGTTTGCCTAGTACAAGTGACCTCACGACCATTTGCTAATTCCACAAGTAAAGTAGGTGCATCTATTGTGGCTATCCCTAATCTCTTTGCACAGATTGGTGAGATGAAGGAATGTATACTGCCACAGTCAATCAAGGTTTTGAAGCTTTTACCTTGATATTCTGAATCACTAAGAATTGGCGATTCGGACCCTTCTTGTGAAGAGTGGCGTGAACCATTGCCCTCTCAATGTTAGCATCCATGGATGGATCTTCTTCATTGTCCAGCTCCTTGTTGGAAACACTGGAGGTTCTCTCTTTGGCCATAATGGTGGTTCCTTGGCCATGAGTGGCTTTGTTTTGACCTTGGAATTTCCCTTGGCAATGCCCTCTACCAAGCTTGGGACACTCCCTCTTGAAGTGTCCGAGCTTGTTGCAATGGAAGCAATGTGGGTTGTGATCATTGCTTTGTGTTGGAACAAAGTTGTTGACAGCATTGGCCCTGGTTCTGACCCTGTGCTCTCTTAGTCTGAGCCTTAAACATGCCCTTATTCTGATCTTTGTAAGGCCAAATCCTGTTGTTCCTTGGTTTGGTTTGGCCTGCACCTCCTGTATTATTGGAGCAGCTTCAATGAGTGCGTCTTGTAGGTCCATTGGACACATTGATTCCAATCGAGTGTTTATGGGCGGATTCAACCCAATATAGAATTTTGACACCTGATGTGTCATATCCATTGGGGGTCATACTTTAGGAGTGAAACGAACTTCGAATAATATGCTTTAAGGGATAATCCTAGCTACTTCAAGTCATAGAATTCATTCATCTTTTGTGTGTGGTAGGCAGATACCTCCCTCGCATAGCTCCATTAAGCTTATCCCAAGTGATTGTCCCCTCCGAGATCGCTTGGTCTCTACACCACTGTTTCCACCAAAATCTCGCTTCACCTGTAAGCTTAAGTTTGGCAAGCATGGCTTGGTTAGCAAGTGCAGTTCCCATTGTCTCAAAATAGTCCTCCATGGATTCAATCCAGATCTCGGCATCGGCTTGAACAGTCCTTCCCTTGACATCAAACTCGGATGGCTTAATTTGTTTGAGAAGGAATTTCTTCTCTTGAACCACAGCTGGACTTAGTGCAGGAGTCGGATTTGGAACCTACGCTTGGGGTTGCGTCTGAACAATAAGATTCTTTATGTTAACATCTTATCATACGTTCCCATATTATGTTAATATGACTAGCACAAATTTTTAGCTAAGTGATTTAATCACTTAACACCTCAGTTAGCATTTATGATCAAGATAGACAATTGTAAAAAGTCTTATTTATTCATGAAGGCATATCCCTTTGAGTACATTTATTTTGGATAAGTAGGACAAGCTGATTGATACATTAGTTTGGGGAAAATAGGATTGTGTTACAATCGGCTGCAGGGACGGAATAATAATATGGAGCGGGATCATGGATTTTTAGGAAATGGTAAGTCATAGGAAGCTTGGGGTATCCCTTCCTTTGATACATGTTCTTCTCGTAGCACCCTAACACTTTGATTTTGTCATCAGCAGAGATTACCCGGGTCACTTCTTCATAGACATACTTGTTCTGCTTGACTTGCCAACCGCTAACATGCAAAGTTGCATTTACGCGAGCTTCAACAAAGATGAATAGCTTCACGATCTTTAAATACTCCATCCACTTGATTCTCTTCAAGTTGGTTTGAAGGTACGCGAGTCGATGGGCTACTATGTAGTATATTCCAGAGTCTCCTGTCCATCTCCGCTCCTAATACAGGGGCGCAGGATTATAGATGTGGTCCAGAGTATCCATCATGCCAAGCCTTTGACAATAATTCGAAGCATGCATTGTAGTCATGAACATGACCTCGAACACCAAGAACGTGCTCCATGCTTCGTGACTCTGCAACCCAGCATCCATAAGTGAGTAAAGAAATGTTTTCAACAGAAAACACTGCTCTATTCTACTCACCTTCCCCAGTTTATCCCCTTATTCCCTTTATTTTCCACCATTAAGTTTCCTTACCACCTTTAGATCTCGTTGGTTCGCTCTGATACCAACTGTAACGTGTCTGCTTGACTACTTGTGGGACACATCTTAGCAGCCCATCGGGAGGGGAGTCTAGAAAGTGCCACCTAGCACTCACAAGGAATGTCATAGGGTTTGCGATCTAGGTCCTCCCGAGTCTGCCCTGAAGTGGAACTATCCGGACATTCCCACTTAGGACCAACCTGAAGTAAGGGTTTCTTTCCTATCAGCCAAGTCTCTAGGAAGTAGCTAGCGTCGAGCTCCGGATGAACCACTTTGCGTAGGAACAACAGAGTCAAAGCGGATTTATACTGCGCTTGGTTCATGGAGAATGGGAAACGAGAGGCATGCAAAGCTCAACCTCTCTGCCCATAAGGCATAGTCCCATTCCGCTCTCCTAAAACAACATAAATCGGGATTGTAACTTTACTGACTCTAGGTCCTCACAGTTTTATTATCGCATCTTTTGAGAAAAGTTCCCAGCTTACGGGGACCAGCATCCGGACCCAAGTCATGTCCACCGCACTTTTCTCGGGTTGCTTAGTTATCTAATTACCTACCACATTATGTTTGACATGCAAAGGCAGCTTCCTTAATTAATCAACTTAAACACAGGTTCCTTCACGTAACTTAGGTATTGACACAAAAACAATCTCAAGCAAGTTCCTTTTTCCAATATCTGATCTTTATTTATCATAGTCCTAGAATATATCAAGTATCAAGCTAGAAGGCTATCCAAGCAATCAACAGGATTGCTACCCCAAGTTTCACCCGTAGACTAGTATACGGGCCTCGAGATCCCATCTCGAGTCACATCGGCCTCTTGTGTGGGATCCAGAGGCAAGGAATTTACAGAGCCAAAGCCTCCCTTGGCACCCAAGCGTCCTCCCGCTCCAAGCAACACCCACGGAGAGACCTCTCATAGCAAGTTCGGTCCATATACCCGGCGTGGCTAACAACCCCCTTGGATAGGGCTAGGCAGGCAGTTGGAGGTAACTGAACCTGCCTCTCCCTCCAGGCTTTTAACCTAAAGCATTAAGTGTTTGGCCTTGAATAAGTTCATTGAGTAAAGAAGTTTAAACAATGTACCTAACTGTACAATCACGATCATTTTAGTAGTCGTTCATATGACCAACTGCTAAGGTGTGATTCCTTCTTCCCGAATACTCCTAGCATTCACTCCTGGATCACTCGCGACTTAGCGAGATTCCAAGGGCTTGGCAAGCTAGGTTGCTTGTTTCCCCTTTTTCTTTGGGTTAGGGTTTGTACCCTACCGACCCCAATTATCCTTACCTTAGGTATCCTTGTAAAATAGATCATGGACAACCCCGTCGTCCTCGGTTGGTCAACTTGCTTCTTGGCAATTCACAATTTCTCTAAGTTTGACAAATCGGTCCCCAAGAGAGAGAGTTGTAGTAGGGCGACTGCTCGACCTCTTAACGAATTTGACTAGTAATTAGATCTCGCCTCCCTTGGCCTAATATGTAGTAGTAGCACCTTATGATTTAGTTGCAATAGCATCTAACCCACAGACTAGTTGCTCGAGATAGGAAGCAGTGCCTATCCCGAGGAATTACATCCCTTTGTCTATTGATATTACTACTATACGTGTCCTAAGGCCTGGTACCCTCTCCTTACTCGCAGCATAGAATGATCTAAGTATGAGAACATTGGATTAACTCTACAAGCGCTTATCTTTTTATATTGAATGTAACTATCACTTCATGCGTGTTGCATCCTATATGCTTTTCACCTCTGAAATATAACCCTTTTCCTTTTCATACATTTACTTATGCATGCAAGTTGCTTATGCATGCAGGTTATGCTATGTACAGTTACAATGATATTGAAATAAAAACATAATCTTTTCCTTTCCCATGCAAGTCACCTGAAATAGAATGCAGTTGCTTATGTGAAAATATAACCCTTTTATTCCTCTCCATAGCAACTACCTATTTAATTAAACATCCTCCTATGAATCAACCTATTTACGGTCGTCACAAGAGATTCTTTTATTGCACAAATGCATTCAATTCTTGCCAACGTAAGTTACCCAATGCAAACCTTCCAATGCACATGAGCATTGCAATATATATTTAATCTATGTGCACGATGGGACTAGGGCATTATTGCATGAGTGCATCCTTTAACACATGAACCATATATTCAAAATGCAACAGCCTTTCATCATGATGGTGCGAGGAATATAAATACATTGTCATGCAATTTAAAACTCTTTCGAACATTCCTATGATCTTTTCAAAACGAAGCATTCTAGTAATGTAATTAGGTTTTCCCTATGCTAATTTATACTTAATGCACCCATATCATGCGGAAACGAAAAGGGTGAATTTGATGGAACCTGCACTTCTGCAGGAGGGGTATTATCGCCTTTCCTACTTCGGGTGGGGACTCCTACATGTGCCCCTCTTACTCCCGCGTGTGCTCCTCTCGTGTGGCGCTTTGGGGCCATCGCAATCAGGGCTAAGGCAGGTGGAGGGTGTGCTGCAATTCCCTGCAGCTAGCAGTCCTTCCCTACTACAAGGGAACTCCCTTCGCGGACGAATTGCGTCCTCCCATGGCCTGCGGATGAAACACCCCCTAGGAAGCCCTTTTTTTTTGGAAGTTTCTTGGAATCTTTTTTTTCTTCTATTTCCTGTCTTTTGACAGGAGGATCCTAATGGCGTCGAGCTAAGAATGGGCAGGAAGACCAAGATGATGATGATGGGGGGCGGGGGGAAGGGGGGGCACTCTGTGTCCACGAGGGGAGGGGGGGCTCCCCTTTTATAGAGGGGGAGGAGGTCATTTATGGGGCGGAAGTTGGCTGTTCACGACTGCCACCCCTCCACCTGGGGGGGTGCATGCCCCCCTCTCACTCTCTTAACTCTCTCTCTCTCTCTCTCTCTCTCCCTGACATGCTATCGGTGGGGAGAGAGAGGGAGAGTAAAAAAATTTAAAACTTTTCAAAAAAAGGGGGGGTTCTCATGGGGGAGGCATGAGGGGGAGATATTACATCCTCTCCCCCTTAGAGGAATCGAGATGTCGTCATCTCGAGAAGACCTGGGGGTATTGTTGGTTGAGAGTATTTTCATCCATCCAAGTGGCATCCTCTTCTGGATAATCTTTCCATTGGATGAGGTATTCTGTCAAGGTCCTTGATCTCAAATTCCTCTCCCTAACATCTAGGATCCTATCACGCCGTAGCTCAAGGACTCCTTGGCTAGGCATTACAATTTGTTGATCACATCAAGTACATGATTCAGATTAGGTAGATACTTTTTCAATAGGCTAACATGGAATACATTATGAATCTTTAGAGTTGCGGGTAGCTATAGTCTGTAAGCATTAGGCCCTAGGCACTTGGTGATCTTATAAGGTCCACAATACCTCGCACTTAGCTTCTTGTATTCTCCCAAGGACAGTGAACTCTTTTTAGGGTGTACACGAATGAAGGCCATATCACCTTTCGACGAAGGATCTATCTTGCCATTTCAAGTCAGCATAAGCCTTCTATCTATCCTTGGCAGCTTGAATATCTTGTCTTATTGATTTGATTTGATCATCCATGTCTTCTAGCATCTGTCTTGAAGCTTCTACCCTCAAAGTTGGATCCGAGAAGTTCAAAGGGGTACGACAATCATCCCCATACAAAGCTTGAAAAGGGGTCATCTGAATACTATGTTGGTAAGAAGCATTGTAAGCAAACTCAACCAATGGTAAGTATTGAATCCACTTTTTGGGTTCGCGACAACAGTATACCCTAAGCATATCTTCAATGGCTTGATTGACTCATTCTATTTGACCATCATTTTGGGGATGGTAAGCTGTGCTGAAACAGATTTGAGTACCAATAGCCTCAAAGATAGCCCTCCAGAAGTGTGATGTGAAAAGAGAGTCACAATCACTAATGATTCTTTAGGGTAATCCATGAAGTTTGAATATTTCCTTGAGGAATAATCCTGCGATGTCTGAAGCTTTATAGTTCATCTTGACAGGGATGAGATGTGCGACCTTGGTAAGCATATCTGCTACAATCATAATAGAGTTATATCCTCCCTGAACTTGGGGTAAGCCAACAATAAAGTCCATACTAAGGAGCTCCCATTTCATTTGTGGAATGTCAAGCAGTTGCAATTTCCCAGGCATTTTAACATGTTCTGCCTTAATGCGTTGACAAAACAAACATTCCATGACATATTTGAGTACATCTCCCTTGAGCCTTTCCCAAAAATAGCTCTTCATGACCGTGTTAAGGGTCTTGGCATAACCAAGATGTCCTGAGAAAGGGGAGTCATGGGCTTCCCAAAGTATCTTCTACTTAAGAGTTTGGCTTGCAAGGATACATAATCTTGTCCTAAAGTAGACAAGTCCATTACTGATGGAGAATTCTTAATACTTCGTCTTTAGCTTCAGGTCTTGATCCTTGATGGGGATCTCCCTTAGCATTTTCTAATAGATTGGGTCATCATATGCCCTCTCTTTTGCTAGCTCAAGAATCGGGTTGTTTGGCATTGATACCTTTGCGGCTAGAGACCTTGCTGTTGATGGATCTTGCAAAATAAGAGAATTTAGAAATGCTTTGCGACTGAGTGCATCGGCAACTACATTCTCTTTTCCAGGCCTATATTTGATTTCAAAATCGTATTCTTCCAGCACTTCGATCCATCCACGTTGCCTCATATTGAGCTCATTATGGGTGAAAATCCATTTAAGACTCTTGTGGTCCATTACTAAGGAAAATTTGTTACCTAGCAAGTAATGTCTCCAAAGTTTGAGAGCATGGATGATAGCCAATAGCTCCAGGTCGTGGGTAGCATAATTCATTTTGTGGCTCTTCAATTTTCTTGAAGAATATGCTACGAGATGACCTTCTTGCATAAGTACACATCCTAAAGCAAGTGAGCTAGCATCAGTTACTACTTCAAACTCCTTACTAAGATCAGGAAGTTTCAGGATGGGTGCTGATACTAAGCTTTGCTTTAGTTTGTCAAAGCTGGTCTGTTCAGGAGGTGACCATACAATTGCTACTTGCTTCTTTAGTAGATAAGTCAGAGGCACTGCAATCAAAGCATTATCTTTGATGAAAATCCTGTACCACCCTATCAACCCAAGAAAACTACGTATTTCTTTGACAAAAGTTGGTGTTGGCCATTCCAAAATGTCTCTGACCTTAGCTGGATCTACTGAAATTCCTTCTGTTGATACAATGAATCCTAGATATTCAATCTATCGCTTGAAAAATGTGCACTTCTTCTTCTTGGCATAAAGCTTGTGTGCTCTCATTGTTTCAAGAATAATGGGAAGCTGGGGTTCATGATCCTTTCCTTATTTTGAGTAGACTAGGGTATTGTCAAAAAACATGAGTACGAAGTCATCAAGATAGGGCCTAAAGTTATCATGCATTAACCTGTTGAAGGTAGCAGGAGCATTCGTCAGCCCGAATGACATCACTAGGAATTCAAAGTGTCCATACCTTGTACTGAATGCAGTCTTTTGAATATCTTCTTCTTTGATCCCTATCTGATAATATCCTGATCTGAGATCTATCTTTGAGAAGATCTTCACCCCTTGAAGACGGTCAAGTAATTCATCTATTCTTGGAATGGGATATTTATTTTTTATGGTTGCTTGATTCAACCCTCTGTAGTCAATGCATAGGTGAAGCGTTCCATCTTTCTTTTTTGGAACATCACTTGAGATCCCCATGGAGAACTACTAGGTCGGATATAGCCTTGATCTAACAGTTGCTTGAGTTGCTCTTTCAGGTCGATAGCTTTCGGAATGGACATCTTATATGGCCTATTTGCGACTGGTGCAGCTCCTAGCACAAGTTTGATTTCGTGGTCGACTTCCCTTTGGGGAGGAAGTTTCACCTTGAGTATTTTTGGCTTTTGCTAAATGTATTTTTGGCTAAATGTATTTTTGGCTTACCAGCCTCACCTTGAGTCGTGACTAGTTCCCCTTTAGAATTTCGAAAGGAGACTTGGCCCTTCCCACAATGGATGTGGGCATCATTGGGTATTAGCCAATCCATTTCGAGTAAACATCCGTGGACTCCTAGGTTCATTACCCTAATCTCACAGAAGTTGGCTTCTCACCCAGTAGGAATTTCATCTTAGTAGTTTGCCTAGTACAAGTGACCTCACAACCATTTGCTAATTCCACAAGTAAAGTAGGTGTATCTATTGTGGCTATCCCTAATCTCTTTGCACAGATTGGTGAGATGAAGGAATGTGTACTGCCACAGTCAATCAAGGTTTTGAAGCTTTTACCTTGATATTTTGATGGAGTTTGAATCACTGAGAATTGGCAATTTGGACCCTTCTTGTGAAGAGTGGTGTGAACCATTGCCCTCTCAATGTCAGCATCCATGGATGTATCTTCTTCATTGTCGAGATCCTTGTTGGAAATATTGGAGGTTCTCCCTCCGCTTGACTACTTGTGGGACACGAATTAGCAGCCCATCAGGAGGGGATTCTAGAAAGCACCACTTGGCAGTCGCAAGGAATGTCACAGGGTTTGTGATCTAGGTCTTCCCGAGTCTACCCCGAAGCGGAAGTATTCGGCCGTTCCCACTTAGGACCGACCTGAAATTAGGGTTTCTTTCCTATCAGCCAAGTCTCTAGGAAGTAGCTAGCATCGAGCTCCAGATGAACCAGTTTGCATAGGAACAACAGAGTCGAAGCAGATTTATGCTGCACTTGGTTCATGGAGAATGGGAAACGAGAGGGATGCGAAGCTCAACCTCTCTGCCCATAAGGCATAGTCCCATTCCGCTCCCCTAAAACAGCATAAATCGGGATTCTAACTCTATTGACTCTAGGTCCAGTTTCATTATCACATCTTTTGAGAAAAGCTCCTAGCTAACTGGGACCACTCTTCCATAGGACGGACCCAAGTTCGCGTCCACCGCACTTTCCTCGGGTTGCTTAGTTGTCTAATTACCTACCACATTATGTTTTACATGCAAAGGCAGCTTCCTTACTTAATCAACTTAAACACAGGTTCCTTCACGTAACTTAGGTACTGACACAAAAACAATGTCAAGCAAGTTCCTTTTTCAAATATTTGATCTTTTTTTATCATAGCCCTGTAATACATCAAGTATCATGCCCGAAGGCTATCCCAACAATCAACAGGATTGCTGTCCCAAGTTTTGCCTGTAGACTAGTACATGGTCCTCAAGATCCCATCTCGAGTCACATCGGCCTCTTGTGCGCAATCCGAAGGCAAGGAATTTACAGCCAGAGCCTCCCCTGGCACCCAAGCGTCCTCCCGCTCCAAGCAGCACCCACGGAGAGACCTCTCATGGTGGGTTCGGTCCATATACCCGGCGCAGCCCTTGGATAGGGCTAGGCAAGCAGTCGGAGGTAACTGAACCTACCTCTCCCTCCAAGCTTTTAACCTGAAGCATTAAGTGTTTGGCCTTGAATTAGTTCCTTGAGCAAAGAAGTTTAAACAATGTACCTAAGTGTATAATCATGATCATTTCAGTGGTCGTTCGTATGACCAACTGCTAAGGTGTGATTCCTTCTTCCCGAATACTCCCAGCATTCGCTCCTGGATTGTTTGCGACTTGCTGAGATTCCAAGGGCTTGGCAAGCTAGGTTGCTTGTTTTCCCTTTTTCTTTGGGTTAGGGTTTGTACCCTATCGACCCCAATTATCCTTACCTTAGGTCTCCTTGTAAAATAGATCATGGACAACCCCTTCATCCTCGGTTGGTCAACTTGCTTCTTGGCAATTCACAATTTCTCTAAGTTTGACAAATCGATCTCCAAGAGAGAGAGTTGTAGTAGGGCGACTGCTCGACCTCTTAACGAATCTGACTAGTAATTAGATCTCCCCTCCCTTGGCCTACGATGTAGTAGTAGCACCTTATGATTTAGTTGTAATAGCATCTGACCCTACAAACTTGTTGCTCGAGATAGGAAGCAGTGCCTATCCTGAGGAATTACATCCCTTTGTCTGTCGATATTGCTACTATACGTGTCCTAAGGCCTGGTACCCTCTCATTACTCGCAGCATAGAATGATCTAAGTAGGAGAACATTGGATTAACTCTGCAAGCGCTTATCTTTTTATATTGAATGTAACTATCACTTCATGTGTGTTGCATCCTATATGCTTTTCACCCAACTGAAATATAATCCTTTTCCTTTTCATACATTTACTTATGCATGCAAGTTGCTTATGCATGCAGGTTATGCTATGTACAGTTACAATGATATTGAAATAAAAACATAATCTTTTCCTTTCCCATGCAAGTCACGTGAAATAGAATGCAATTGCTTGTGCGAAAACATAACCCTTTTATTCCTCTCCATAGCAACTACCTATTTAATTAAAGATCCTCCTACGAATCAACCTATTTACGGTCGTCACAAGGGATTCTTTTATTACACAAATGCATTCAATTCTTGCCAACGTAAGTTACCCAATGCAAACCTTCCAATGCACATGAGCATCACAATATATATTTAACCTATGTGCGCGATGCGACTAGGTCATTATTGCATGAGTGCATCCTTCATGAACCATATATTCACGAATGCAACAGCCTTTCATCATGATGGTGCGAGGAATATAAATACATTGTCATGCAATTTAAAACTCTTCCAAACATTCCTATGATCTTTTCAAAAGGAAGCATTCTAGTAATGCAATTAGGTTTTCCCTATGCGAATTTATACTTAATGCACCCATATCATGCGGAAATGAAAAGGGTGAATTTGATAAAACCTGAACTTCTGCAGGAGGGGTATTATCGGCTTTTGTGCTTTGAGTGGGGACTTCTACATGTGCCCCTCTTACTCCTACATGTGCTCCTCTCGTGTGGCACTTTGGGGCCATCACGATCGGGGCTAAGGCAGTGTCAAGATTGTGGGAGAGAAGGAAGGAGTCTCACTTGTAGCTTTCTTGCTTGTACAATGGGGGAATACACACACAGGTGGAGGCTGAAAACCGTTTTCCTCTTCTTAGTTGTGTAAGCCAAAAGAACTCTAGTACATAGAAATAGAAGAACCCTATATATGGGTCTCAAAACCAAACTCAACTAACTAAGGTGGCATACTAACTGAGCCACGAACTAGAGTAGATAAGCATAGCTCTCATCTAGCTATTATTCATGGGCGGTGTACCAACCGCATCTATAGCTAACAAGTTGGTGACATAAATGCACAACGGTCACCCTGGCATATTACGAGTGGAGCTCGATATCTCAACACTCCCCCTCGAGCTCAATCCCAATTCCTGCACACCAAGCAGGTCTTTGAACTTGCGCAGCTTCTCTGCGCCCAATGCCTTCGTGAATATATCAGCTACCTGATCCTCTATGCTGACATAAACTAGATCAATAAGACCTAGTAAAACCCTCTCCCACACATAGTGATAATGCACCTCAATGTGCTTTGTTCTAGCATGATAGGCTGGGTTATTTGCCAAGTGTATATTGCTCATGTTGTCACAATAAATGACAACTGGCCCATCTGTAGGCTGATGCATATCATAAAGTAGCTTATGCAACCAAGCTACCTCACATGCAGCCATTGTTGCACCCTTGTACTCAGCCTCTGTGCTCGACAAGGCAACTATAGGCTGTTTCTTGCTGCTCCAAGTGACTGCAGCACTCCCAAAAGAGAACACATATCCACTGGTAGATCGTCTATCAGAAATACTACCAGCCCAATCAGCATCAGTGTATCCATGCAACTGTATCTGAACCCCAATCTCATAAAGTAGTCCATACTGCAATGTGGACTTCACATACCTGAGTATGCCTCTAGCCGCATCCAAATGCAGTTTCCTTGGTGCCTGCATAAAATGACTTACCAATCCAACAGCATAGCTCAAATCTGGCCTGGTAATAGTCATATAAATCAAACTTCCTACTATGCGTTTGTACATAGTAGGGTCTTCAAGAAGCTCACCTGCATCTACGCTCAGCTTTACATTTTGCTCCAAAGGAACTGAAATAGGCTTATAGCCTGTCATCCCATATTTGGACAGCATGTCCAATCCATACTGCCTCTCCAAGAGCCGTATCCCACTTGGTAATCTAATCACCTTAATGCCCAAGAAATAACACAGCTCTCCCAAATCCTTCATCTCAAACTTCTGCTTCAATAGCATTTTCACATGAAGGATATCTTCATCACTATCACCTGGCATAATCAAATCATCAACATAAATGACAAGTAGCATTATACCTTTCTCTGTTTTTCTCATATAAAGTGAGAAATCTGCCTTGGAAATCTGAAAGCCAATAGTGACAAGATACTGTCATATCTTGTCAGACCATGCTCAAGGTGCTTGCTTCAAGCCATACAAGGCTTTCTTCAACCTGCAAACAAACTCAGGATAAACAGCATGCACATAACCTAGTGGCTGCTCCATATATACCTCTTCTTGCAAATCACCATGCAAGAAGGCATTCTTTACATCCATCTGATGTAAAGACCATTCCTTTGATGCAGCCATAGCAATGATTGCTCTTACGGTTGCCATCCTTGTAACCAGACTGAATGTTTCTTCATAATCAATGCCATATGTTTGTGCATACCCCTTGACTACTAATCTTGCCTTGTATCTGTTTACAGAACCATCTGCATTGTGCTTCACCTTATAAACCCACTTACAACCAATTGCATTCTTATCTTTAGGCAAAGGTACCAATTCCCATGTAGCATTTGCTTCCAAGGCATCCATTTCTTCATCCATGGCTTTCTCCCATTTCTCTTTTCCCATGGCTTGCTCAAAAGAAGTGGATTCTGGTTCCTGTATCACTTTGACCATATAGGCATAGTGAATGGTTGTAAATCCATCATATTTCAGCCTATCCACAGGATATCTAGCTCTGGTAGACCTACGCAAAGTAGGTTCACTCCCAGGTGCTCTCAAAACATCCCTGGTCTTCCTTACTCAAGGTGTAACAATAGAAGGAATATCCAACTCATCATCAATGCTCTGTTCTGAGCCACTGGATTCACCATCCACATAAGAGTGACCTGCATTCACATCAAGCATGGGCTGATCTACCTTCTCTTTTCCTTTTCGTGAAACCTACATACCACTATCTGCATTGTTTTGAGGAGATTCTCCTGATCTCAATCTGCCTGTCCATGGCAAAGAATGTGAAGCACTGCTAGAGGACACTCCAGGTCCACTAATATTTTATGACTGCTGCTGTGAATTTTGTGCAGCATTACCATTTTGTGCATCTACATCATCAATCACATTTACTGGTTTATACCAGCTACTCATCTCATCAAAAACAACATCTCTGCTCACTGTAAACTTACGAGTAGAAGGGTTATAGCACCTATACCCTTTCTGTTTGCAGAGAGTAACCAATAAAGATGCACTTCTCAGCTTTTGGATCCAACTTGGATCTCAACTCATCTGGCACATGAACATAGGCAATGCAACCAAAAATCTTCAAATGAGAAATATCTAGTTTCCTACCAGTATACCTCTCCTCTGGAGTCATCCCATGTATTGCTGCAGTGGGAGTCCTGTTCATTATGTAGACTGCTGTAGCAACTACTTCAGCCCAGTAAAAATCTGGCAAGTCTTTTTCATTGAGCATGGCACGAGACACCTCTCCAATATGCCTGTTTTTCCTTTCTGCAATTCCATTTTGTTGTGGGGTATGACTGCATGAATATTGTTGCTTTATGCCATGCTCCTGCAGGAACCTTGCAAACTCATTTGAGAGGTACTCTCCCCCTCCATCTGACCTTAGGCATTTTATTTGCAGGCTTGTTTCTTTTTCAACCATAGCTTTAAGAGTTTCGAAATGCCCAAAAAATTCACTTTTCTTTTTCATAAAATACACCCAAACTTTTCTGCTATAGTCATCAATAAAAGTGACAAAATAATGACAGCCTCCAAGAGATGCAGCTTTAGTAGTCCACACATCAGAGTGGATTAATTCCAATGGCTTCTTACTCTCTTGAACATGTCTAGGAAATGGTTTCCTTGCTTGTTTTCCAAACTGACAGGCTTCACATACCTTATGCATTTCTGCAACCTTGAATTTAGGCAATCCTGCAACAATATTTTGGGCTTGCATTGATTTAAGTCGTTGCACATTAACATGACCAATGCGTTTATGCCAGATATCAATATCTGCAACTACACCGGTCCCATGTGCAAACATTGCTGCACTCAATTCAGGCATGTCTGCATCCAATGTAAACATTCTGCCTTTCTTCTTTCCTTTGCTACTATCAAGCGACCTTTATTTTTCATATCCTCAACAAAGCATCCATGAGAATTAAATCTGACCTGCAAGCCCTGCTTAACCATTTGACCAACAGAAACTAAGTTCTTGGTGATATTCGAGACATGAAATACATCCGACAGGTATTTCTTTTTCCCATCCTGCATAGATAAAGGAATTTTTTCAATCTGCACAATAGGATGTGCAGTATCATCACCAGTCTCCACAAATCCTGGTTTTTCCATTTTCCTTGCATCTTGCATCCATTCTGCATGACCTGTCATATGGTTTGATGCACCTGAGTTAACATACCATACATCGTTGCTTTCTTCTGCACTTGTCACAGAATTGGTCATATATTGTACCATAAACAAGTGCTCATTTCTGTCATCACCCTGTCTACTAGAAGATGCATAATTTCCTTGTTGCAAATTTCCATTCATGATGTCATTCTGCTTTTTATAGCAGTCTTTAGCCATATGACCCATTTTACCACAGTAGTAGCATTCAACATTGTTATTTGCATTTTGGCCTCTTTGCCATCCACCACGACCTCTTTGGCTCCCCCTGCCTCTAGAGTTACCACGTCCTCCTCCATAGGACTGGTTTTCTTGAGTTTGCTGCATATTCTGATTTCTACCATGGCCTCCAGATCGGCCTCCTCTACCTCTGCCTCTACCTCTTCCAGCATTTGAGTAGAAGACAGCTTCTTTTGAAGTTCCTCCTGAAGAAGACGCACCACCATTTCTCTGCTCCTCAGAAATTAGAAGAGCAATCAACTCTTCAAAATCAGGAAATCTTTCACGGACAGAAATAGATGTTCGAAACTGTGCATAATCCTTTCTTAGACCATTCAAAGTCACAGAATATAAATCATCATCTTCCACTGGCGACCCAATGGAAGCAAGTGCATCTGCAATCTTCTTCACCTTCATGTGGTAGTCATTGATGCTCGTACTTTCTCTTTGCACATTGTACAACTCTTGCTTGAGCTGCATTTTCCTGGCTTGCGTATTTGTGCTATACATTTTTGACAAAGTATCCCATGCCTCCTTTGGCATACTTGCATCTTGAATATGCACAATCATAGAGTCTGAAATGCTGATAGATAGCGAGTACATAACTTTCCTGGCTCTCTCATGCCATGCTTTAAATGCCTGCATTTGCTATTGATTGGGAAATCAGGAAGAACTGGCTCTTTTTCATTTCCTGCAACGAATTCCCAATATCCTTTTCCCATAAGGAAATTCATCATTCTAAACTTCCATGCTTGGAAGTTGTTCTTGTCAAGCTTTTCAGTGACAATCTGTGAAAGAGAATCAGACGCCATTACAGAACACTGCAAAAAACTCTGTCACTACAAAGAACACAGCTTCAACCTCACAAGGGCAAATCTGCAAAACTGACGAAAGTGGTATTTGACCACACAGTCACTTTCTAGTGACGATTTTGCATCAACAGGCAACAAGGATAATTCTGTAACTCCCAATGTCTCTGGGCATAAGCATACGATGCAATTTCTACAGTAATTTTTCACTGACCTGTAGAACAGTGGTCGCACAGCATAAAACAGTGCCTTTTCTTGAGTGCGTGCAAAAAACTTCCGCCTCCAAAACAGGCCCCGAAATGGCCTCAAATCAAAAAAACAGAGCATATACTGCCCTCTTGCTACACCGCGAAGGGTGTCTCAATCTAAGACAATGCACTCTTGCACTTTCCGGCTGTGCTACCTACAGAGACTTGCTCCCAAAACAGAAAAATGAAAGCAACACTGGTCCTCTTACCAGAACACCGCGAACTTGGTTTGCTTTCTTGAGCTCATTACCATGAACAAGGCTCTGATACCATGTCAAGATTGTGGGAGAGAGGGAAGGAGTCTCACTTATAGCTTTCTTGCTTGCACAATGGGGGAATACACACACAGGTGGAGACTGAAAACCGTTTTCCTCTTCTTAGTTGTGTAAGCCAAAAGAACTCTAGTACATAGAAATAGAAGAACCCTATATATGGGTCTCAAAACCAACCTCAACTAACTAAGGTGGCATACTAACTGAGCCACGAACTAGAGTAGATAAGGATAGCTCTCATCTAGCTATTATTCATGGGCGGTGTACCAACCGCATCTACAGCTAACAAGTTGGTGACATAAATGCACAACGGTTACCCTGGCATATTACGAGTGGAGCTCGATATCTCAACAGGCAGGTGGAGGGTGTGTTGAAATTTCTTGCAGTTGGCAGTCCTTCCCTCCCGCAAGGGAACTCCCTTCGCGGATGAATTGCGTCCTCCTGTGGTCTGTGGTGGGTGAAACATCCCCTAGGAAGCCCTTTTTTTTTGGAAGCTTCCAGAAAGCTTCTTGGAATTTTTTTTTCTTCTATTTCTTGTCTTCTGACAAGAGGATCCTAACGGCATTGAGCTGAGGATGGGGAGGAAGACCAAGATGATGATGATGTTGATGATGGGGGGGGGGGGGGGGGGGGCGGGAGGGGAGGCGATGTCCTGACGGCTTGGCGGTGATTTCAGGCGGAGGGGGGAGGGGCGGCATTGCTCCAGATCACGGGGGGGGGCGCTGTGTGTCGACGAGGGGAGGGGGGCTTCCCTTTTATAGAGGGGGAGGAGGTGGTTTATGGGGGTGGAGACGGCTGTTCACGGCCGCCACCCCTCCACCTGGGGGGTGCATGCCACCCTCTCACTCTCTTAACTCCCTCTCTCTCTCTCTCTCCCTGACATGCTGTCGGCAGGGAGAGAGAGGGAGAGTAAAAAATTTCAAAAAAAGAGGGGGTTCTCATGGGGAGGCACGGGGGGAGATATTACACATGAGGCTCGTGTAAATTTGATCCTACACATTGGATGCCGACAAGTAGAACAAAAATGCTATATCTATGACAAGGTGGAAAAGTCTTGCCAGCTAATAAAATTAAAGTAATGGGGTGAAATGAACCACATGGCTATAAAAAACGGGGACTTCCCAAACTTCCCATGACTTATCACTTCCTAAGAATCCATCCTCCTAATCCATATTACTATTTTGTCCCTGTAGCTGAATCCAATAGGAAACTATTAATTTGATGTTGATGTATCTATTGGAAAGAAAATCATCCTAACCAATGTCTATCTATCCCTGAATAATTGTACCTGAAGCTTATGCTTCTTTATGAATAAATAAGAATTTTGTGTTTATTTGACTGTCGCACAGTAGTAATGAAAAATAATTTGCACATTGATTCAAGATGTGTAGAGATATGTAAATGTTGTCCTAACATAAAGGCTTTAATGAAAAACTAGATACAAGCCCAAGCGCAGAACCAAAGTCTTGTGTCCACACTAAACCTAGCAGAGGCACAAAATAATAATTTTCTTCTCAAACGGATTAAACCACCAGAATGCAACGGAAGGGGGAAGGCTGTTGAAGTTGATGTCGAAGTATGGATTGATCCATGAAAGATTACTTCAATGCAGCAAGAACAACACATGTGAACCAGGCCATGATTGCAAAGCCCAAACTTACTGGAGAAGCTAGGCTTTGGTGGAAGCAATGGTGTAAGGACCAAGAAGTCTTTGAAAACACAATAACTTGGGATAAACTAAAGGAAGAAGTGCAAGGAATATACATGCCACCAGGACCAAGAAGTCTTTGAAAACACAATAACTTGGGATAAACTAAAGGAAGAAGTGCAAGGAATATACATGGCACCTGCATACAGAACTCAGGAGATGAATGAGTTCTTCAAATTGAAATAGTTGGGCCTGTCTCTAGAGGCATACTACTCGAGATTTGTCCCCTTATTGAAATACTCTCTGACCATGAGCATTCCCCAACAAGTTTTGAAGTTCTGTGATGGGCTGAACCCACCATTGAACACTTGATTGGAATCAATGCGTCCTTTGGATTTGCAAGATGCATTGATAAGAGTAGCCTGACCTATTGCCCAATAAGTCTAACCGAAGCCCAAAAATAATAGACCCTGGTCTTACAAAGACCAGAATCTAGGAATGTTGAAAGCTCAATTCAAGAGGGCATAAGGACAAAGTCAAGGTCAACGAAAGAAGCCGAGGAAAAATGCAATTAGTGACTTCATCCCTAAGGAAATCAATGAAGATGAAGACCGGTCCATGGAAGCTGAGATTGAGAGGGTATCCATTCATGCTGCTCTCCATAAAAGAGGGCCAAACCACCAATTTGCGGTGATCCAAACACCATCGGATTACCAAGGTAAGAAATTCAAAACCCTGATTGAATGTGGCAGCACTCACTCTTTTATTTCACCAGCTTCTGCAAGAAGGTTAGAGATAGCCACTGTAGCTGCACCCACTTTGCTTGTCAAACTAGCAAATGGGTGAGAAATCACTTGCACTAGACAAACTGCTAAGGTGGAATTCCTACTTGAAAATGAGTCCACATCCATTAAGTTCAGGGTAATGAATTTAGGAGTCCATGAATGTCTACTCAAGATGGATTGGCTAGTCCCTAGTGATGCTCACATTCATTGTGGGAAATGACAAGTCTCCTTCCGTAATCGTAAAGGTGAGCACATGATAACACAAGGAGAAGCAGGTAAACCAAAAATTCAGCTAACTAAGGCAACACGAATAGTTCAAGGGATAAGGAAAGGATTACATGTCTACATGATCAAGCTAAATAAACCAGAACAGGTAGAGGACACCAATGAAGGACCATCATGGCTAAAAGAGTATGCGGACATATTCCCAGAAGAGTTGACTGAATTACCACCACCTAGGGAAATGGATCATGAGATTAAGCTAACACCAGGAGTTGCATCGATCGCAAAAAGGCCCTACAAGATGTCCATTTCAGAAGCTATTGAGTTAAAGGAACGACTCAAACAACTATTGGACCAAGGGTACATACGGCCCAATATTTCTCTTTGGGAAGCTTCAGTCTTGTTCCAAAAGAAGAAGGATGGTACACTTCGCCTTTGCATCGATTATAGAGGCATGAACCAAGTAACTATCAAGAATAAATACCCTATCCCAAGGATCTACGAGTTACTTGATTGATTGCAAGGAGTAAAATTCTTCTCCAAGATCGATTTGAGGTCAGGATACTACCAGATCCGCATCAAGGAAGAAGATATTCCCAAGACGACATTCAACACAAGATATGGTCATTTTGAATTTACAACGATATCCTTTGGATTAACTAATGCCCCTGCCACCTTTAATAGGCTAATGCAGGACATTTTTAGACCATATCTTGATGATTTTGTGCTTCCCTTCTTTGATGATACCTTGGTTTATTCCAAGGAAGAGGAGGATCATGAATCCCAAGTTTGCATCATCTTTGAGACCATGAGAACTCTATCAAGAATCGCGTGGTGGGGGGACTTGCTCAAGATGCTGTGCCGAACACACACAGAATGCACAAGGAGAAGCTCACTCAAGAGACAAGAAGAGAGATGGAGGCCAAAACGTTTTCTTGCTGGTTTCTTCTTCTTCTTTCACACATTTTACAATGTACACAAAGTATAGATAAGATACAACATAAAGGAAAGTGGCCTACTAAGTCAAACAATGCATAACCGACTACACTAGTCGACTGGCGTTATAACTATGCCAACTATAAATAGGTATAACAACCTGAATATAATAAGTAATGAGTCAGTGGCCATGTGAGAGTCATAATGACCACCGACGTGCTAAGTGTAGATGTGTGGACCCATCTAACCAGGCGGTCCATCATTAATGTCCACATGTGTTGAGCTTGTCATCTCAACACTCCCCCTCAAGCTCAACTGCATCTCTGCAACTCCAAGTAAGCTTCGAAATGTTTGAAGCTTCTCTATACCCAATGCCTTCGTGAAGATTTCAGCTATCTGATCCTGTGTGCTGACATACACCAAGTCAATATCACTTGCTAGTACCTTCTCTCTCACAAAGTGGTAGTGTACCTCAATATGTTTTGTCCTGGCATGGAACACATGGTTCCTAGCCAACTGTATACTGCTCATGTTGTCACAATAAATGACAACAGGACCTTCCACCTGCATATCTAAATCGGCCAATAACTTTTGTAGCCATACTACCTCACATGCTGCAACAACAGCACCTCTATACTCAACCTCTGTACTCGACAAAGCAACTATAGATTGCTTTTTGCTGCTCCAAGCAATTGTTGCACTACTAAGAGAGAACATGTATCTGCTGGTAGATCTTCTATTAGACACACTACAAGCCCAATCTGCATCTGTGTATCCAAACACCTGTACATATGTATCTGCCTCATAGAAAATTCCATAATGTAATGTGGACTTCACATATCTCAATATGCATCTGACTGCATCCAAATGTGGCTTTCTAGGTACTTGCATAAACTGACTCACAAGACCAACAGCGTAGCTCAAGTCTGGTCCTGTAATGGTCATGTAGATCAAACTCCCCACTATCCTCCTGAACATAGTAGGGTCTTCTATCTCATCCCCAACATCAGCACTCAGCTTTACATTCTGCTCCAATGGGACTGAAAGTGATTTGCATGTTGTCATACCATACTTGGACAACATATCCAAGCCATACTGTCTTTGGGATAGCCATATACCATCATCACATCTGATCACCTCAATGCTAAGGAAGTACCTTAGCTCACCTAAATCCTTCATCTCAAACTTCTTCTTCAAAAATTCCTTGACTTCAACAATCCCACTATCACTATCACCTGTAATAATCAAGTCATCCACATAGATGACTATGATGACCAAACCTGCATCTCCCTTTCTCACATAAAGTGAGTGATCAGCATCAGAAACATAAAAGCCAATATTGACAAGATACTCTCTGATCTTGTCAGACCATGCTCTAGGTGATTTCTTGAGGCCATAGATTGCCTTCTTCAACCTGCACATATACGTGGGATGCTCTAAATCTTCATAACTTGCTGGCTGATCCATATACACTTCTTCCTACAAATCACCATGTAAAAAGGCATTCTTTATATCCATTTGCTGCAACCTCCAACCTTTGGATGCTGCCAAAGCAATCACACATCTGACAGTTGCCATCCTAGCAACTGGACTGAAGGTTTCATCATAATCTATGCCATATGTCTGGGCATAGCCTTTTGCAACTAGCCTAGCTTTATACCTACTAATAGAACCATCTGCATTGTGCTTAATCTTATAAACCCACTTACATCCAATAGCATTCTTTCCCTTCAGCATTGATACTAGATCCCAAGTCTTATTGGTCTCTAATGCAGCCATCTCCTCATCCACTGCTGCATCCCAATGAGTATGACCAACAGCATCCTCAAAACAAGTGGGCTCAACATCCTCAACTAGTTTCACCATATAAGCATAATGGTGAGCTGCATAACCTTCAAAACCAAATCTTTTAATAGGGTATCTGACCCTGCTAGATCTACGTACCATTGGATCACTCAATGGAGCCTTTACATTACTATGAGTTCTCTGTACACCTGGTGTCTTGACAGAAGGAATGCCAAGCTCATCATCCAAGCTCTCTGAGCCACTAGAGTCTCCATCAATAACTGCATCAATGACATCTGACACTTTATTCTTTCCTTTGTCTTTACCTGTAGTGCTACTAGATGCACATGAAGATGTAGAGCTACTCCTTAGTCTCCCAGACCAAGGACTACCAGATGATGTCTCTGGTCCACTAAGAGTCCGTGATTCTTGCTTTTCAGCCTGCACATGAGTGTCATGATCATCATCATCATCCAATGCATCACCACTAGATGCATACCAACTGCTCATTTCATCAAAGATGACATCCCTGCTCACTCTGAACTTACATGTGACAGGGTTATAACAACGATACCCTTTCTGCTCTAAAGAGTATCCAATAAAGACACATTTTTCTGCCTTTGGATCAGGCTTCTTCCGTAGCTCATCTGGCACATGAACATATGCAACACAGCCAAATACCTTCAAGTGCGATACATCAAGCTTCTTGCCAGTAAAGAATTCTTCAGGAGTCATCCCATGAACTGCAGCTGTGGGAGTTCTGTTCATAATATAAACAGCAGTATGAATAGCCTCAGACCAAAAATGCTTAGGCATATTCTTTTCAGCCATCAAGGCGTGTGCAACTTCTGCAATATGCATGTTTTTCCTTTCTGCAATCCCATTTTGTTGTGGGATATACCTGCATGTGAACTATCTCTTTATCCCATGAGACCTCAGAAAATCACTGAACTCATTCGGGAGGTACTCTCCCCCTCCATCTGACCTCAAGCACTTTACTTTCAAGCATGTTTCTCTTTCAACTGCAGCCTTGAAAGTTCTAAAGTGCTCAAATGGTTCACTCTTTTCCATCATAAAATATATTCACACTTTTCTAGAATAATCATCAATGAATGTGACAAAGTATGAACTGCCTCCAAGAGATACATTTTGTGTAGGCCCCCAAATGTCTGTATGCACAACATCAAGGATATTTTTGCTTACATCTCTGTCATGTGAAAAGGGTTGCCTTGCCTGCTTACCAAATTGACATGCTTCGCATACCTTATGAAATTCTGCAACTCTAAATGTAGGCAAACCTATAACCAACCCTTTGGACTGCATTAATTTCAGCCTTTGTGCATTTGCATGTCTAATGCGTTTGTGCCAAATTTCAATATCTGCAACAACACCTTTTCCTTTAGTGTACATAGTAGCATTCATAGTAGGAATTCCAGCATCCAGAGTAAACATACGTCCAACTCTACTTCCCTTTGCAACTAACCTGTACTTGTCATTGAAGTCTTCTACTGGTGCGCAGATCGGACGCAATATGCTCACGTAGTGAATCCCGGAAGGTCCCCAAGAACAATGAACTCTACCTTTTTGCACAAAAAACAATGTAAAAGCATGAACGACAAGAAGCAAGAGTCCAATTGGGTTCAATCTCCCCCCATGCCTTGTGTGAGCGCTCCACAAAGCATGTATTTTATGTATATTTCAATCTTCATGCTCAATAATAGCCCAATTTACAAAAATATGACAAGCTTTTAGCTTTTGAGTTTGCTTTCTACAAAAATAGGAAAATAAAGCTAATGGACGGTGCCCATAGAGTCCGGCACGTCCAATCTCAATGTCCAAATAGAAATAACATATCCGTGCGCATAGGCGCATACAAAATAATAATCAATAATCAATGTCTCAATAGACATAACAAAATATAGGCGTGGCGCCTATCAAAATATAGTCCAAAGGTCGAATACTCGCTAGACTCCAATGCTTTCCTCCGCCACTGCTGCTATCTCTACACATCAACTGAAGCATTCACAATCGTTAGTAAAATAATACAATTAAACCGACAAAAGTGAATACCTAGCAGTCTTCAGCTACATAAATAAATCAACTGGTTAGAAATAAATCCTAACCTTAATTTATTACGAGTGCGCACTCTAAACTCATAAACGTTTATTAATTTAATATGCATTTTGCGAAATCACCCGCTATGGAATCACCCATGTACACACTAAATTAATGAAACGCCCGAAAAGGACAGGCGTCCCCATCAACTTCTCGCACAAAGAAACCTCTTTGTGTATGAGCCCCGGTCATCTAAGTTTACGGAATCCACCGTAAAACCTCACGGAATCCACCGTGGAATATGCCTCCTGGCATCATACCCCCGGGGTGGGATAGCAATTGATCTCAATTGCTATTAGCTCAATGTGGAGCTAACAGAGTGGGGAAAGCATTTAAGTCTCTAGTGTGCATCCATTGTGCTTCCTCTACAGGATGGTTCTTAAATTTGACTAGATATCTAGAATACCTTTGGCCAGTTCTAGTGGTCATGTAGTCAGTGTCTATGATGGCTTCTGGTTCAAGTATTTCAGTCTCTTCTTCTAGTAAAGGTGGATTTTCATAAACAGGGTGGATAGGTAATTGGCCTCTAAATGGTCTCAATAAACTAATATGAAATGTATTATGAATTTTCCAATGAGATGGCAATTCTAACTTGAATGCATTATCGTTAATCTTATGAATGATTCTAAATGGTCCATAGAATCTAGGAGCTAATTTGACAACTGGATGTCTATCTACACTTTGCAGTCTACGCTTTTCTATTCTAAGCCAAACATAATCATCAACTTTGAAATTCATAGCTTGTCTTTTCTTGTTGGCTTGTTTGGTATATGATTGTTGGGCTTTAGCAATCATATCCTTTACCTCATCAAAAATACTGTTATGCATAGTAGCAATATCATCAGCACTCTGAATTCTATTAGACAAAGATGCAACAGGTGTAGATAATCTATATCCATAAATGACTTCAAAAGGTGCTTTCTTTGTAGATGTGTGCGGTGTATTGTTATATGCAAACTGTAATAAATGCAAATGAGTGTCCCATGTCTGAGGTTTAGAGATAGTATATGCACGTAAAAGATCTAGAATGGTGCTATTTGTGGCTTCTGTTTGTCCATTTGTTTCTGGATGAAATGCAGATGAGAAATCAATCTTTGTGCCTAGATTTGCAAACAGTGTAATCCAAAAATTGTTACAAAATCTAGAATCTCGATCTGAAATAATCACTTTTGGCAATCCATGGTTAGTAAAAACAGTTTTCAAAAATAACTGTGCTGCTTGTGATGCTGTTAAAGTTTTCTTACATGAAATGAAATATGCTTGCTTACTAAATCTATCTACAATTGTCCAAATCATGTCATGGTTAGATTTAGTATTTGGTAAACCAGTAATGAAATCCATAGAAATATGTTCCCAAGGTTTAGATGGAATAGACAAAGGCATTAATAATCCATACTGTTTACCATGATGTCTCTTTATTCTTTGACAAATCAAACATTCAGAAACGAAATTAGATACATCTGCATCCATATGCGGCCAATAAAAATCTTCAGTTAACATGCGTAATGTAGATATGATACCTCTATGACCTTGATATGGGGGACAATGAATTTCATTCAAAACAAAAGATCGGAATGGAATAGTAACACACAGTCTCTTTTCAAAAAACATAAATCCATCATTATATGACAATGAATCGACAGGAATGAAATTATTTTGAACTAATTTTTGCCAATTAGAATGAAAAGTAATATCCTGGTGATATGTATCTTTCATAGCAATCAAAGAATCAAAAGATATGATAGAAATATTATGAATTGCAGGTCTTCTACTCAATGCATCAGCAACTACATTTTCTTTTCCAGGTTGGTATTGAATGATAGGATGAAAACTTTGAATTAAGGAAGCCCATTTGATATGACAGTCAGAAATTTGGGGTTGGCTAAGTAGATGTCTAATGCTTTGCTGGTCGGTCTTTATCATGAATTCTGAACCCATTAAGTAGTGCTTCCACTGTTTTAATGCTTGTACAACTGCTAATAGTTCTTTTTCATAAGTGGAATATTTGAGCTCAGAGGGTTTCAGCTTAGAACTAGAATATGCTATTGGATGATTGTCTTGCATTAATACGGCTCCTATTCCTGATCCGCTAGCATCGGTCACAACTAAAAAGAATGGTCTATCAAAGTCAGGCAATTGTAGAACAGGGGCATTGGTTAATGCACGTTTCAGTAAGTCAAAGGATTTCTGCTGAGTTTCAGCCCATTGATAAACAATTCCTTTCTTAAGAAGTTTTATTAATGGTAAAGCAAGTAATGAAAAATTACGTACAAACTTTCTATAGAAACTAGCAAGACCAAGGAATGAGCGTAATTCATGCACGTTTTTAGGAACAGGCCAATGCAATATTGCATCAATTTTCTTAGGATCAACTTTAATTCCTTCTTTTGATACAATATGACCTAAATATTCTATTTCTGTCTTAAAGAATTCACTCTTTTCAGGATTTGCAAACAATTGATTTTCTTTCAGTAATTGAAAAACTAATGATAAATGCTCATAATGCTCTTTTTCACTTTGACTGAACACCAAAATATCATCAAAGAAAACAATCACACAATACTGATATTTCAGAAAGATACGGTTCATCATTCTACTGAAAGTAGCAGGTGCATTAGTTAATCTGAATGGCATGACTAAGAATTCGTAATGGCCAAACTGTGTTCTGAATGCAGTCTTAAATATGTCAGTTCTATCTAGCCTCACCTGATGATATCCAGACTTAAGATCAATTTTACTAAATATAGAAGATCCTTGCAGTTTGTCCATAAGGTCATCAACTCTAGGTATAGGATACCTATTCTTTACAGTGATCTTATTTAATGCTCGGTAGTCAATACACATACGATAAGTATTATTCTTTTTCTTGACTAAGAGTACAGGTGCACCGAATGGAGAACTGCTAGGTCGAATTAAGCCTCTATTTAGTAATTCTTCAACTTGACTCTGGATTTCTTTTTGCTCTATTTAATTGTGCCTATATGGTGCTTTGCAAGGTGGTTGTGTGCCAGGGATTAAATCAATCTTATGGTCTTCTGGACGTGAATGTGGTAAACCTGGGGGTAGATCTTCTGCAAAACAATCCTTAAAATATGCAAGAAATTCCTTATGCCTAGGGTGCATATGATTTTCCTTTGCGTGCAATTCATTCACCCAAATGAGATATGATTTAGTATTCTTGCGTAGTGCACGTTTTGCTTGAGTATGCGAAAGCAGTGGAAAAATATTAGATGCATGCATACCATATAATGTAATAGATTTTCCTTGAAAATTAATATTCATTGTGTGTGTGGAATAATCTATATTTGGATTATGCTGGTGTCTCCAAGGCATTCCTAAAATAATGTCGCTTGACTGTAATGGAACAACTAAAAAATTTCTTCTTTCAATATATGAACCAATTTGAATTTCTAAATCTTGTACTTCTTGTGTGCCATTGTACCTAGTGCCTAAAAATGCAGCTTTTATGCGATAATGCGTAGGTATTGTATGTAATTTCAATTCCTTTACCAATTTTGCTGAAATAAAGTCATGGGTACTACCGTCATCATGCAAGATAGTTCTTTCCTTTCCATGCACCATACATTTCATAGTCAACAATGAATGTGGAGTAGGCATACCTGGTAAAGTGTCGGAAGTAGTAGTAGGATCATCCTCATCTTCAGTAAAATCTGGCATATCCTCATGCTCGTCTTCGTCCATGGCTCCAAGATAGTTGATATGTGCTAGTGGCTTCTTTGAATGACAATTTGCTGCGAGATGCCCTGGCTGATGACACTTATAGCATACTATTGGCTTGGCTTTGGTTACATTATTTGCAATGGCTGGAAGTCTGGGTACATTTGGATTTGCTTGTGGAATAGGCTTTGGAGTTGGATTGACAGTGGATGGTAATGCAGGTGGTTTAGGCCAATTCTTGCGAAAAGATGGTGATGAGAAACGACCTGGATTAAACCTTCTAAAATTGGAATTGAATTGTTTAGATCCATAATTACCGTTGGCTTGGAATTGCTGTGGTCGTCTGTCTCTTCCGCGTAACTTATCTTCAGTGTCGTGAGCTAAGGAGATGGCATCTTCAAGGGTAGCAGGCTTGAACATGTTCACTTCAGCGTAGTAATGTCCAAGAAGTCCAGACATATACTTCCGCTTATGTGTCGTCTCTGGTACGTCTTCAAGCATGCGTAGCTGTAGCCAAAAAATGCTCTGTATACTGTGGAATAGGCTCACGATCTCGTTGTTGAAGTAAATCCCATTGCTTGATAGCCTTCTCATGAAATTGTGGTGGAAGGAAATTCTGCATGAACTTCTTCTTGAAATCTTCCCAAGTAGCAGGACATTCTATGCTCTTGCGGACTACAGTCCACCAAAGTGATGCTCTGTCTATCAGATGATTAGTAACACACTTGATTTTATCTTTTTCTGGATAAGTTTCCTCATGGAAATAGTCATCAAACTGGCTAATAAATGATAAAATAGTCTTTCCTTCTCGTATGCCATTGAAAGTGCGAAATTTGAAACTTCGTTTACTTATCTTGGATTCCTTGCGAATGGTTTGTGCTTCAAGAGTGGCGTCGATGGTATGTCGAATCAAATCTTCAGCTTGAGATTCTTCTTTGTCAGTGGACGCTCTTTGTAATTTTGTCAATTGCGCTTGCAATGCTTGCCTAGCCCTTCGCTCTTCTTCCAATTGTAGCATGATTAGATCCAGATTTTGTTCCATGGTAGGCTCAGGTAGGTCGTCTTCAGCCATAGGATCATCCATATGTGGGGTAGTCATCCTATAAAACTCAATAAACCTTTCTCACTCAAAATCAGGTTAGCGGGATGAGCGTAGCTCAAAATCGGGGTTACAAGGCTATGTATTTTTGGGTATTTCTTTTCTCAATTTTCAGAAAATTTGCAATATTTCCATCTTCATTTGCTGAAAATACTTCAGCGAACCTGTAGATAGGTAGAACACCTTGCCACGAACAACTTTCCAGTTCAGAGTTTTTGCATAGGAACAAGTCTTCTAGGAGTTTTAAGCACTAGTCAGTTCTGACTCCAGTTGACTAGTCTGACTTGCAGAGTTGCAGACTTAGCAGACTTACAGAGTTGCAGACTTGCAGAACTTAGGCTAACTTGATGAACTTGCAGGACTTGATTCCACTTGACTTGCAGAACTTGACTTCAGAAGTGCAGGACCTGGAGTTGTTAAACTTGATTGCCTTAACTGACTTGCAAAAAGCTTAATGGTTTAAGCTTAGTAGCTTAAGCTTATGGTGGAGGAGGAATCGTGGTAAAACGACGCAAATCGTGGAGGACATGGGTAGGCGTTTCAGGCCGTCGCGAAAATTGCGGGCATCCTCAGTTACCTCGTTGACGAGTTTTGTGAAACTTCTTCAATTCCTTAAGCCTTTAAGCTTGTAGACTAAGATTTTTGAAGAAAAAAGATATGAGCTTCTTACTGTATATCCACGACTTCATGAAGGAGATGGATGCGTGGTTCTCCGCCTACGGAGCCTGGTCCTTCGCGATCTGACAGTAGAAACAGGGGTTCTTGATCGCCAGAAGTCTGCCTATATCGACGGTTCGCGATGAGATTGACTGTAGAGCCCGTTTGTTCCTGGAGCTCCACCTTCGCCCGAGATTGGTAGCGATTGGAAGCTCTTGATCTCTGCTCCGCTCTGATACCACTGGTGCACAGATCGGACGCAATATGCTCACGTAGTGAATCCCGGAAGGTCCCCAAGAACAATGAACTCTACCTTTTTGCACAAAAAACAATGTAAAAGCATGAACGACAAGAAGCAAGAGTCCAATTGGGTTCAATCTCCCCCCATGCCTTGTGTGAGCGCTCCACAAAGCATGTATTTTATGTATATTTCAATCTTCATGCTCAATAATAGCCCAATTTACAAAAATATGACAAGCTTTTAGCTTTTGAGTTTGCTTTCTACAAAAATAGGAAAATAAAGCTAATGGACGGTGCCCATAGAGTCTGGCACGCCCAATCTCAATGTCCAAATAGAAATAACATATCCATGTGCATAGGTGCATACAAAATAATAATCAATAATCAATGTCTCAATAGATATAACAAAATATAGGCGTGGCGCCTATCAAAATATAGTCCAAAGGTCGAATACTCGCTAGACTCCAATGCTTTCCTCCGCCACTGCTGCTATCTCTACACATCAACTGAAGCATTCACAATCGTTAGTAAAATAATACAATTAAACCGACAAAAGTGAATACCTAGCAGTCTTCAGCTACATAAATAAATCAACTGGTTAGAAATAAATCCTAACCTTAATTTAATACGAGTGCGCACTCTAAACTCATAAACGTTTATTAATTTAATATGCATTTTGCGGAATCATCCACTATGGAATCACCCATGTACACACTAAATTAATGAAACACCCGAAAAGGACAGGCGTCCCCATCAACTTCTCGCACAAAGAATCCTCTTTGTGTATGAGCCCCGGTCATCTAAGTTTAAGGAATCCACCGTAAAACCTCACGGAATCCACCGTGGAATATGCCTCCTGGCATCATCTACAAATCAGCCCTTTGCATTAAATCTGACTTGCAGCCCTTGCTCTACCATCTGACCGACTGACACCAAGTTCTTTGTAATAGATTGCACATGTAATACATCTGAAAGACTCTTTGTCTTACCATCATGCAAGGACAAGGGAACTTTTCCAATGTGTGAAATTGGGTGGCATGAATCATCACCTGTCTGCACATAACCTGCATTTTGCAAATCCTGCATCTCTGCAAACCATTCTGCATGGCTGGTCATATGATTGGATGCACCTAAATCAACATACCAAACATCATCATGTATTCCCTTTCCTGTAACAACATTCAGCATATGCTGCATAACAAACAGCCGTTCATTTTTGTATTCATTCTGTCGTGAAGATGATGCATAGTTTCCTTGCTGCAACCTACCACTGCGAATATCATCTTTCTTAGCATAAATTGGGTTGCAATATGACCTGTTTTCCCACAGTAGTGGCACACAATACCAGAGTTGTTAGAACCTCTGTTTTGCCATCCACCTCTTCCTCTAAAGCTCCGCCTACCTCTAAAGTTACCACGACCTCCTGAAACCTGCATATCGCCAAATTGCTGATTCAGTCTGTTTTGCTGGTTGTCACTACCACATCCTGTACCACGACCTCTTGAAGAGAACCCACCACGTCCCTTTCCTAAACTGGAGTAGAAAGCTTGGACCTGTTCACCACTTATTTTAGATGTCTCACTCTGCATGTTTATCTCTTCAGTGATCATAAGGGAGACCAACTCATAGAAATCTAGAAATGGCTTTTTGACATATACGGAAGTTACAAAAGACTTCCAAGCCTTTTCATTGTTAAGTCCACCCAAGGTAGACGACATAAAATCATCATCATCAGGCATTGCATCAATCATTGCCAAGGCATCTGTAATGCTCCTTACCTTCAGTGCATACTCATTCATAGACATCTTCCCTTTCTTCAATGTATTCAACTCTTGTTTGAGTTGAATCTTTCGTGCCTTTGTATTTACGGAAAACATACTTTCAAGTATGGTCCAAGCTGCATATGAATTCTCTACATTTCTAATATATCCCAGCATATTATTGTCAATTACTACAGACAGCCAATACATGACCTTTTTGTCTTTTGCATTCCATTCCTTTCGTGCCTTTGTCTCTTCTGCAGTAGTTGGAGGATCACTCACCTCCGGCTCCTTTTCTTCACCTGAAACAAACTCGTAGAGGCCTTTTCTAATAAGGAAGTTCGTGACACGGAACTTCCATGAAGGGTAGTTGTTCTTGTCGAGCTTCTCAATGATGGGGTTTCCACTGTTCTCTGCCATTATCACAAAACTAATACCAAACAGCAAGCAAATCTTCTGCAATCCTTGACCTGTAGTGCACAGCAATACACTAGACAGCCTTTTTCACTATCTACTCAACAGTACATGCAATCTGCAACCAATTTGCAGATAAACCTTGTGTTTATTCGCTGGTAAACACCTTTGAACTTATAGATCTGAAATTTGTAACCTATGCACCTATATACAGCAGACACAACTGGAATTGCAGGGTATCTCGAACTACTGTCCGCAACCTTGCGGCTCTAAAACGGGGCCTGAAACAGCCTCAGATACCCAAAATAACTGCGGGCAAGGGGGCTTATCTGTAGAATACACAACGCTCTTCATGCACACCAAATCTCACTACAATCTGAGATTTTTGCTCTACCCTGCTTCCGGTGCCTCCACAAGCACTATCCAAGAGAGAGAGTGGAAGGATGGGAGAGCTTCTTACCTGTGGCTTGCTTGCTCGAACCTTGCTTCTTCTCCTTCACTTCAGCTTTTGAAATCAGCCTCTCTCAGTAGCATGGCTCTGATACCATGTCAAGAATTGCGTGGTGGGGGGACTTGCTCAAGATGCTGCGCCGAACACACATAGAACGCACAAGGAGAAGCTCACTTAAGAGATAAGAAGAGAGATGGAGGCCAAAACGTTTTCTTGCTTGTTTCTTCTTCTTCTTCCACACACTTTACAATGTACACAAAGTATATATAAAACAACATAAAGGAAAGTGGCCTACTAAGTCAAACAATACATAATCGACTACACTAATCGACTGGTGCTATAACTATGCCAGCTGTAAATAGGTATAACAACCTGAATATAATAAGTAATGAGTCAGTGGCCATGCGAGAGTCATAATGACCACTGACATGCTAAGTGTAGACATGTGGACCCATCTAACCAGGCGGTCCATCATTAATGTCTGCATATGTTGAGCTTGTCATCTCAACAAACTCATAAGCTCTATGTTAAGCAAAAAAAGTGTGCCTTCCTCAAGAGGCAGATTGAATACCTTGGATTTATTGTGTTAGACGAGGGAATCTCTGTAGATCCTACAAAGGTCAAGGATGTCCAAGAGTTACCTCCACCAACTACTATTAAAGAAGTGCATTGCTTTCTTGGATTAACAGGTTGGTATAGGATCTTCATTAAGGACTACGCCTTAATCATAGTACCCCTTACAAATTTGCCAAAGAAGTAGGTTGTCATAGCATGGACACCCACTGAACAATCAAGTTTAATTAGCTCAAGCATACCTTAGTGACAACACCGATTCTAAAGCTCCCTGACTTAAGCAAGGAGTTTGAAGTTGTCATGGATGCTAGTTCACTTGCAATAGGCTGTGTACTAATGCAACAAGGTCATCCTATAGCATATTCTTGAAGGAAGCTAAAGACCCATGAAAGGAATTATGCTACCCGTGACTTGGAGCTATTACTAGTTATTCATGCTCTCAAGCTTTGGCGACACTATCTGCTTGGCAACAAATTCTCCTTGGTCATGGACCATAAGAGCCTTAAATGGATCTTCACCCAGACTGACCTCAATATGAGGCAACATCATTGGATTGAGGTTCTACAAGAATATGACTTTGAGATCAAGTATCGGCCTGGCAAAGAGAATGTAGTCATTGATACCTTAAGTCGCAAAGCATTCCTCAACTCTCTTAGTATGGAGGAACCCTCGGTGGCAGAATCACTAGCAACCATGGTGTCAATGCCCAGCAACCCTATCCTTGAATTAGCAAAGGAGGAAGCTAGCCATGACCTAGAATATCTAAAGATGTTGAAAGAGAATTTGGAAAAGGACCAAAACCCCAAACTTAAGGTCAAGTATCGAGAATTTTCCAATGAGGGACTTTTCTACTTTAGGACAAGATTGTGCAAACACTCAAGCAGGAAACTCAAACAGAGAATAATTTGGGAAGCACATGATTCCTCCTTTTCAGGCCATCCCAGATATGTCAAGACCCTCAACATGGTCAGAAAGAGCTACTATTGGAAAGGATTAAGGGAGATGTGCCCAAATATGTCATGGAATGTTTATCTTGTCAACGCATTAAAGCAGAACATGTCAAGATGCCTGGGAAGCTGCAACCTCTTGACATTCTTCAAATGAAGTGGAAATTTATCATCATGGACTTTGTTGTCAGGTTACCTTCAGTTCAAGGAGGATACAACTCAATTATGGTTATAGTAGACATACTCACCAAGGTTGCACACCTCATTTTGGTCAAGACAAACTATAAAGCTTCCGATATTTCCAAATTGTTCATCAAGGAGATATTCAGACTCCATGGTTTTCCTAGAAGGATCATTAGTGACCGTTCTTCTCTCTTCACATCTCATTTCTGGAGAGGGATATTCAAGGCCATTGGGACTCAACTCTATTTCAGCACAGCTTATCACCCTCAAACTGATGGCCAAACAGAGAGAGTCAACTAGGTCATTGAAGATATCCCTAGGGCATATTGTTGTCACAAACCTAGAAAATGGATCCAATATCTACCATTGGTAGAGCTTGCCTATAATGCTTCCTACCAACAAAGCATTCAAATGACACCTTTTCAAGCATTGTATAGGCATGATTGTCGTACCCCATTGAACTTTTCAAATCCTACCATGAGGGTAGAAGCTTCCAAGAATATGCTTGAGGAGATGGATGAGCAGGTCAAGGCCATCATGCAAGATATTAGAGCCGCCAAGGATTGGCAAAAAGCTATGCGGATCTAAATAGACAAGAGCGACTCTTCAAAGAAGAAGATATGGTTTTTATTCGCATACGGCCCAAGAAGAGTTCCTTATCACTGGGAGAATTCAAGAAACCAAGTCCAAGGTATTGCGGACCCTACAGGATCCTCAAGAGTCTAGGGCCCAATACTTACAAACTCCAACTCCTTGAGAACGTAAAGGTTCACAATGTATTCCATGTTAGCCTACTAAAGAAATATGTAGCAAACCCTAGCCATGTACTCAATGATCAACAATTTGTAATGCCATGCCAAGGAGTCCTTGAGCTTTGTCCAGATAGAATCCTAGACATTCGGGAAAAAAGATTGAGGATTGAGGAGTAGAACCCTCAAAGAGTACCTCACCCAGTGGAAGGACAATCCAGAAGAAGATGCCACATGGATTGACGAGAGTACTCTCAACCAACAATATCCCCAATTCCTTTCAAGATGAGGACATCTCGATTCCTTAAGGGGGGAAGGATGTAATAGGCTGTCGTAATAACATTGCCCCCCCTCCCCTTTATCCCGCCACCATTACCATCAATCCACTCCCTTTTATTAGAAAAATAATTTAAAAATGGATTTTTTTTGTCACCTCTCCCCTGTCGACGCCATCTGGTTGGTGGAGGGAAAGGGAGTTCAACTGCACATTGACGAGGGAAAGAGGAGTTGAACTGCGAAATGGAGGAGTCAAACTACGAGATGGGGGAGGGAGCTAGACATAACTGGTGATTGCATGGTGGAAAGGCCATTCTAGCCATCTGAACGGAGGAAGAGGAAGGGGGCCTCATGTCACACCCCCTCCCCGTAATACCCTTCTCCCCCCTCCCTATAAAAATCCCCCCCTTGACAAGGAGGATAATCTTCTTCTTTCATCTCCCTTAACCAACACCACCCCTCCATTATAACTCATTTTCCTCCCCTTTTTCTTTTAGGAGACCCGTTATTCCTCTTTTCCCCCCCTTTGTCACCAAAATTGTGAAAAAGAGAAGGAGAGGGAGAGGTAGTGAAGGAGAGAATGAGAGATAGAGGGGAGGGAAGGAAAGTCTAGATAAAATAAGGGTAAGAGAGGGAGAGAAGTGGCTCAAGAATAACTCTCTTATTGGGTAAAGGCTCGGGTACTGCTTCTCCCCACTGCAAGTCCCGTAGTCACTCCATCGACTGCCTCTAGATCCCGAAAGTCAAGGCAAGCATAGGGAACTACATAAATGTGATAGGACCTAATTAGGTAACTAAAGAACGCCCATTGAGGGAAGCAAGTGGACGGAACCCTGACGGGTTCGTCCTACGGAAGGGTGGTCCCAGAGAACTGAGAGGCTTCTCACAAGGTTGTATAGACGTACGACCTTTAGGTAATATTAGATTAGAACCCAATTCATGCCATTTTAGGGAGCAGAAATGGGACTATGCCTTATGGGCAAAGAGGTTAAGTAGTGCATCCCTCTCATTTCCCATTCTCTTTGAACCAAGTGCGGCACATATCTGCTTCAGGTTGGGTATCTCTACGTAAAGTAGGATGTCTAGGATCCACGTCTAGGATCCGACACTAGAATGCTATTAGGAGACCTCGATAGCTAGAAACCCAAATTCCAGGTCAATCCTAGTGGGTTTAGCTGCAAACGCTCAGTTGCGAGGCGGACTCGAAAAACCCTAGGAAACAAACCTTGAAACATTCCATGGGGGTGCAGGGTGGCAACACTTAGATTCGTTTCTCAATGGACCGCTGAAAATGTGTCTATATAGCTGTTAGGCAGGCACGTTACACAGCCATAAAGGTGATAAAGATTTTCATATCTTACTCATCCTCATTAAAGTGAAAACTAATTTTCAATTTGAATTCGGTTCAATGTTTGATTCCTTTCCTCCATTCCTACTCTCTTCTTTCTTTCCCATCCTTACTAGTTTCTTCTTCCTTTTCCTTCTTGTTTCTAATTTGCATAATTTTTCAATCCAATCTTCTAATCACATCCTTACCTATGGATCAGCCATCCAATGATCCATGTAGCTCTAGTAAAAGGCCTCTCTATCATCTTCATATTGAGTTGGATAGTGATTATAAATCGATAAGGAAGAGAACAAAACCCATTACTATGACAAAGTCTATGAAACATATACTCAGGTGGTTTGAAGAAAAGAAGAATCTTGATCTTTGGTTAGATGGTAGGCTATATCCCATAGATCCTAGCAAAAATAGCACTCCGCCTTTCTATAATAGCTCTTCATTGTTGAGGTTTATTGGTGATGGTTATAATGGGTTTCTAGGTTATACGCTTAACTTGGTTGCAAAAAAGGATGTCCTCAAATTGGAGAACCATATTTTATCAAAACATAACAATGAGTTACTGAAAGCTAGAGGGCTATCAACAAAGGATTCATTCGTTGGAAAAATGCATCAAATTTTATTAGACAAAAACAAACTATTTTAGGCCTTCGAAATTGAAAAAAGGATTTTACAAATATTGAGAGTCTCAAATGAGGAGGAGGTGGTTGTAGTAAAAGAATCCAAGCAGCAAGATACATTTGTTTTCACTTTAAAAATATGAAATATGATTTTTTTAATAATTAATTGTATTTATTTGTGATGTTGATTTTGTTTAGGTCTCTTCTTCAACCAAATGCAAGTGAAAGAGATTCTTTGAAAGCATCTTAATTTTATTATCATCTTCTTCCTTCAGTAGTTTCAAAAGATATTTTGGTTAGAAGAAATTTAAAAAGGCAAAGAAACAATGCTTGGAGTTATTTATAAAGGATCATTCTTTGGATACTGAATTAGTGTAGAAGACACTAGATAATATTGGTATCAGTCGAGATGCTTATATACAACTTGTCTAGCTTTTAACAGTCAAATATGAAGGAAAAGTACGTAATTGCATACTTCCAAGGCCATCTGTGGTTAGAACTATTAGACAAAGAGTGAATAACAAAGTAATGGAGATTCTGGGTCAGTTTTTTCATATCAAGGCTAGCTTCAAGGGCAAGAAAAAGAAAGTTGTATTCAATGAATTTAACAATATTTTCCTTGTGAGAGCGGAATTTAGGTGACGGGAAGTGCTTAAAAATAGCTAAAAATTATGAATATCAAGGGAAAAATATTCACTGTCAAAGGCGGCGGCTCGATCTAGGACGATTTTAAGTGCCAAAGTGCTTTAAAGGCGCTCGAGCGACACTTGTTGATTTTTCATAATTTTTCAGACAGTCGTGCAGGTTGACACAAGCTACTGGCCAATGCGGGATGCTAAGCCGGACGCCCAGGATTTTTCAGAGCTCGATTCCGAGTCCGGACGCGGAAATGGCCAAGAAACCGGTCAAGATGCGAAGAGGTGGACAAAATTTGGCCAAAATGGGCAAATGACCCTTGGGAGCCAAAATTTTAATGTAGCATGAAAGTTTCATGCATTTCATGGGAAGAAAATCGTGGAGGAAGCGTGGAGAAACTGCGCCCGATTTTTTCGCTTGGATGATGGATGATCAATCTACAGCCTGCACACAATCCCCCCCAATCATCATTGCCCCTCATTTCCCTCTGTATGCAGACTCTATCGCCGGCCTTCGCTCGCGCAATGATGCCCTCTTTGGAGAATTCTGATTTTAGTCTTTCTCTCTCCTCCCTCTCTCTCTTCTAAAGGCAAGTTCATGTGGGGAGAAGAAGGAAGAAGAAAGAATGGTGGAGGCTTGTCCGGCATGGATCGGATTGCTCCACGGGCTGGAAATGGTGATTGGTGATTGTGCTGGACATGAAGTGCTGCTGGTTTTCAAATTTGCAGCCATGGACACAAAACCCGAAACACGCAAATAAGCGGTAATTTAAAATTTTCAAAGGAAATTTGAGTTTTTATGGCTTTTGATGGATGAAATGGTGTTCATGTGGGATAATAATTGTTCATGATACTGTTTTCTATGAGTTCTTGCTGGTCATGATCAAAAAATCAGAAAAATATGCATTTTGTGGGTCAAAATAATATGCTAAAACATGTAAAACATGAAAAACAAGGGAAAATGAGGGTTTTTGGCATAAAAATGGGGAAGTAAATAGGAACATCAACTAAACTTTCATTTTTCTGCAAGAAGGAACTAAGGGCCACAGCCCATAACCTGTTTTGAATTTTCAGTAATTAAATAATGCATAAAAATAAGGAAAAATACAAGAAAATGGTGGAAAAACCCTAAAAAATAGGGGAAAAATGCATTTTGGGTTCCGAAAAATAAGGATAAATAAGAGCAATGTTTGTGAATGTTTGTGGGGATTGAAGCATGAGGATTTGCCTCAGTTCAACCCCGCCTTCTTGTTCTAGTGTGTCTTTTTCTAGTTTTTTCACATAAAATGATGTCAAAATACCCTATACACCTATCCAACGATGCACTACTTAAACGGGGAAGGGTAGAGAAGTTGAAATATGTCTAAATGCCGTGTGAGATGATGGGAAAGTTGCTGATTTCTATGCATAGCATTTAGGACGGGTGATAATTAAGATTAAGAGCTTAGTAGCACGAGGATCACCTCGGTGCTAAAGCCCATGCAACGAAGTATAAAGCGGTTAGAAAGAAAAACATGAAAGAATGATTTGCACTTGTGCACGATACTGTTTTGCTAAATGTTTGAGCACTAGACATCCACCAAATGCATAGAGCATGAAAAGAATTTAAGGAGTATCAGTGGTTAGCTCCTGGACATGCATTGCAATTGGTTTTGGATATGACCTACGTTGAGAGGCAGTGAGGTACCCATGCTGTAGGCTAGTCGTGGGATCCTAAAGGGGAAATCAAGTAAGGACAATGGTACATTCCTAGACACGCTTATTTGGTACCTTGAGCGACGTTTGTGCGAAATGTCTAAATGTTGAGCGACGCATCGAGGGGCCAATCCCCAAGGTGTAGGAGAGTCGCAGAGGGTTGACGGCATTCAGCCGTAGGAGGAACCCCATGTGTATGTGATTCGAGCCTTTTGGCTATGTGGAAGGGACTCCCTCTGAGGAGTAATATTGGGTTAGGATCAGTTGGACTACAACGTATTACAAACGCAATGTTTAGGAAGGCAGAGATTTTGATAGACGCTCCTGGCCGCGAGGCCGAGGGGTTGTCTTGTGCGTAGTGATGAGGCCTGGCTAGTGCATGAGCCAGTGCCGGCCCGTTTTTAGGTCCATCAGTGGTGCGTCTGCCGGGAGCCGCTTAAAAGTGGCGGTTCTCGAATCCTGGTTGTTTAGGGACCAACTAGCAGTTTATGCCAAAGGATACTGAGATTGATCCGTTATTTATTGATAAGCATCGTCTAGTAGAAATCCAAAAGCAAGAAAGAGACGAAAGAGCTAGGCGACGTGCTGAAATTTTTAGGAGATATTCCCCTAAGCGTAGCGGTGCTGAACCCTTACGAGGGAGTGGATCTAGTGGTCTTAGGACCACAAGTAGTAAGTTAGGAGAAGGCGGAAGCTCTAGTGCTCCCCTTCCTTCTATAAGCCAGTCCACATCAAGAACGGGAGGTGTAACCCCACCGGTCTTTATTCCTAGTGCAAATCCAATCCGCGTCATGGCGCAGCCTATTGCAATTCCAGCAGGAACGACGGATTTGCCGGCTCTAGGTTACCCGCTACCCATTTTTAATGGGTTAGTTGAGGAAGATGCGGAACTCCACATTAGGGAGTTTCAAAAGCTGATGTTTAACTGTCGCATCCAAGAAGAAGGACATTTAATGATGTTCTTCAATATGACTCTCAAAGGAAGAGCCGCTACATGGTATCATGGTTTGGAAGCCGGAACCATATTGAACATTGATGCATTTTATGGAGCTTTTTGAAGGGAGTTTGCCCCTGAAAGGGGTGGGCAATATTGGTTGCGTGTACTCAACGTGACCCGCCAAGATCCACACGAGGATATTCGTGCTTATGCGAAGAAGATAAAAGAGGTCTTCCGTAAGTTGGACACCTCTATTCCTATCCCCGCAGCTGCCCAATTGCAATATTTCCTACATGGGTTGGACTTCAATATCCAATTGCAGTTGAGTAGTGTCCCCTTGGGGGATATAGATACTGCCATTACACGAGCACAAGAGGTGGAATCCCGACTACAAGCAGCCTATGCTTCTCGCGGCAATTCGAACATGGGTTTAGTATTGGGAAACAATATGGCAATAGCCAATGGCAGTAGTGGCCAAGGGATAGCGATGGCTAACCCTAATGGGAGAGGGAACATGATACAGAATGTCCCTTTATTACCAGCTCCCCCTAGCATGTCGATGCCTACGGGCAGTCAAATGGCTCCAAATGGTGGAGGCCAGGCGGTCAATTCTAATACCATGCCTGTGACTCAACAACTTGTGCCTAATCGAATTGTTAGGCCGATTGAACGACATGGTAATAACCAAGGCTATGAGTCGAGTTCTTCCAATGTTCTCGGCGAGGTTAAGGACATGATGAAGCATTATACCGACATGATTACGGAGCAGTATCGACAAATAGCCGTTGATGTCAACTTCCTTAAAAAACAACAAAATTTGATAGGAAGTAGATACCCAGAGGAGGGTGCGCCGTCGAGGTTTAGTTGCAAATGGTGTGGTGGGCAGCACTATCCAAGGAATTGCCCAAATGTTAAGTGCGACATTTGCGGAAAATCTGGCCATTTAGCAGCTACTTGCTGGAGTAAGATCAGTTCCCTCCAGCGAGGAAGTCGGCAACCAGGGCCTGTTAATCATCGTGCCCAAGGAAATGATTCCCAGCGAGAAGATGGGCCTAAACAAATACTTCAATGACCAAAGACTACAGTGAAGGAGCTACCTAGTGGTAGTGGGGTTAGTTTGATTGAGGCTGTACGCGTTAATGATGCTGAAACCTCTAATTTACGAGCTGTTATTACAAGAGGTAAAAAGGGTAGAGAAGCCGACATGGATAAGCCTGTGGACGGAAACCCTAAACAAGGCGACAAAGGGACGCAAGTTTTGGATCCTGCCCTAGAAGGGGGACCTTTGAAGCCCATAGAGAGTAAAGCCGATAAGGAAGCACCGAAGAAGAAGGTGAAAGTTAAGAAAGAGGCAATAAAGCCAGTCCAACGACCTAAAGAGCGAATGGTTTGGCGTGAAAAGCGAGCTCTATCGAACTTTCATGAATTCGATTTGGCGAGCTCCCTTTGCGAAGTCAAGCCGGATGTGAATCTTTTACAGCTTATTAAGCTTTCCCCAGGAGTACGCAAAGAATTTAGAAAGATCCTACGTACCGGGTATATCGTAGAACCTTTGGGTATTGCGCGAGTTGGTGATGACTGGTTTGAGCATGCTGAGAAGCATTGCCCAAGGGTTGCAGCCTATGTCGATGGGATATTAGTAGATTATGCTATTGTCGACACGGGATCATCTGTTAACATTATGAGTTCTGAACTGATGGAAAGGTTGGGTCTTGCGATCCAGAAAGATACCTCCACAATTCTCAGAATGGCAGATGATACTTTGAGACAGCTGGAAGGCTGCATTACTAAGGTCCATGTCACTGTTGCAAATGTAGAATGCCTGTTGGACTTTAGGGTGATTCGTTTTGCAGGCCGTCCAAGTTACCAAGTATTACTCGGACGTCCTTGGATCTTGCAAGCGGACTGCCAAGTAGATATACCCGCCGATCGGCTAATATTCGGCAGAGGTGCCCAGCGTGTGGTGGTTGATGCTTATCATGAGTCCCCGCAGAGTGAGAGAGCTCCTCTATCTTCTACAGAATTGGAGACATTAGAAGATTTATCTGCTAGTGAGACATCATCGAGTGATGAGTCCAAAGAGGGATCCACCACAGAGGACATCTATCAGATCACTTTGAATGAGCCGATAGAGGCCCAAGATCGTATAAGAGATGCAGATGTTATCGAGCTAGACCTTGGTACGCCTGATGATTCGCGGCCAATCAAATTAGGTTCTATGCTCAGTACAGCAGAAAGGGAGGACTATGTGGCCTTGATCCAGGAATTCTGTGATATCTTTGCCTGGAGTTATGATGAGTTGAGAGGCATCCCTCCTAGCCTTGCTGTTCATACAATTCTGTTGAAAGAAGGCAGTCGTCCTGTACGGCAGAAAGTAAGGCGTATGCCTTTCGAATTGAGAGACGAGCTGTTTGAAGAGTTACAGAAGCTTCGAAAAGCGGGTTTGATTTTTCCTGTGCAACACACGGAATGGTGTTCGCCAGTTGTGATTAGAAAGAAGAAGAATAATCAAATCCGTTTATGTGTAGACTTTAGGGAGCTGAATAAGCAGACAGTTAAGGACTACTACCCATTGCCATTTATTGACCAGATTTTGGATCAATTAGCGGGTAGGGAGATATATTCGTTTATGGATTGCTTTGCAGGATACAACCAAATGGCAATTGCAGAAGAGGACAAGTTGAAAACAACTTTTATCACTGTATTTGGTACTTTTGCGTACCATGTGATGGCCTTTGGTTTATGCAATGCGCCTGGTTCGTGGCAACGAACAGCAGATAAGACATTCGGTGACATATCCCCTGAAGAGTTGAAGGTGTTTATTGATGATTTAGGGGCTGCCACCGTGAGAGAAAGGCAGTTGATCATTCTAAGAAAATGCTTTGAGCGTTGTAGACAATTCTGCATCGCCTTAAACCCACGGAAGTGTGTTTTTGGAGTACCTTATGGGCTGTTGCTGGGTCATGTGGTCAGTTCGGTAAGAATTGTGACAGACCCTGAGAAGGTCAAAGTTATAGTTGCCATGGGTCCACCACGCACTCCGAAGGAGGTTCATAGCTTTCTGTGTTCGGTTGGTTACTATCGTAGATTCATAAACGCCTTGGCAGAAAGAACGTTGCCGCTTACAAATTTATTGTCCTTTAGCTGTTCGTTTGTATGGGGTGACACTTGTAAGGTAGCATTCGAGGATGTGAAACAAGAGCTAGCAAGAGCGTCCGTTTTAAAAGCACCTAAAAGAGGTGAGATATTCTATATATTTTCAGCAGCCACCATGTATAGTATCAGCTGCTGTTTAGCCCAATTTTGGGAAGAGAAGTGGTACCACCCGATTGCTTTTGCTAGTCGGAAGCTAGGGGTATCCGAAATCAACTATACTTACATGGAGAAATTGTGTCTAGCGATGATCTTTGGGACCAAGAAATTCAGGCATTACATTCTCTATGAGAAAGTCGTGCTTTATACGAAGGCGGAGGGGCTTCGATTATTGATGAATAAGCTACAGCCGCCTGATCGTTTAGCGAAGTGGTTAATCACTTTGCAGGAATTTGATTATGAAATCAAGAGTAAGCCACCAAGGTTGCAAGGCATCGTGGAATGTCTTGTGGACTTTGGGGAGCCGAAAGAATCTGTGGCTGAAGGTAGTGATATGGAGTGGTTATTTAAAATAGATACGGCATCTATTCCCTCCTGGTATGCTGCAATAACGCATTATTTATCAACGAGAGAGGCGGGATCCGAATTATCTAAGGCTGAGAAAAGGAAAATTAAGCAGCAAGCGTTAAAGTTTGCCTTGATCACAGGTACATTATATCGGCAAGGGGTTGATGACATCTATCGCCGGTGTGTGATGCCTGACGAGGTGCCATTCATTTTGGAAGAGTGCCATGATTCTGCTTGCGGTGGCCATTTTGCTGGACGGCTTACAGCACAGAAGGCTTTAAGAGCAGGTTATTGGTGGCCTGCCATCTTCCAGGATGCGTTTGCGTATGTTAAGCGATGCGATATTTGCCAACGACATGATAGTCGAGAGAATAGGAAACGACCACTCACCCCTATTATGGCGATACTTCCATTTGAGAAGTGGGGAATAGACTTTGTGGGTCCTATTACTCCGTCGTCGACTACGCAAAAGAGGTACATCATTGTCGCAACTGACTACTTCACAAAGTGGTCAGAAGCACGTGCAACAAGGAAAGATGATGCTAAAGAAACTGCTAGTTTCCTTTTAGAGCAGATAATATGCCGGTTTGGTCCGTCGAAAGAATTAGTGTCGGACCGCGGAACCCATTTCCTAAATAAGGTGATCAAAGGTTTGACAGAGCTGTGGCAAATCAAGCATAACAAGACAACCCCCTATAACCCGCAAGCCAATGGGCAAGTTGAAAGCACCAACAAGCAGCTTGTGGGCATCCTGTCCAAAATTGTGTCGGAAAAGAAACGGGATTGGGATAAAAAGTTATACGTGGCAGTGTGGGCTTATAATACGACCTTCAAACGAGCCACTGGCCATACCCCGTTCAAGTTAGTATATGGGGAGGAGTGTGTCTTGCCTCTAGAAATTGAGCTGCCGACTATTCGGTTTGCCATCAATCATTCTTTGAGCAATGAAGACGCACTTTTTGAGCGCTTGACGACACTGGCACATTTAGATGAGCTTAAGTTGCAGAGCTTATTGCACCAAGAAGTGGCGAAGCGCCGAATGAAGCAGCTACATGACCTCAAAGCCAAGAAATACACCTTCAAAAAAGGACAGCTTGTTCTGTATTATGACGCACGACGTGAATTATTCCCAGGCAAGCTAGAACCCAAATGGGATGGGCCTTATAAGATCGTTAGGATAGGAAAGAATAAATCTACAGTGTTGTTAGCTGACCTTGAGGGGATAGAATTTAAAAATAAGGTTAATCTTAATAAGATTAAACCTTATTATTTCCGATTGCACTAATGCTATGACTGCCTTGCAGGTCTAGGCGAGATCGATCAAATATCTGCAAGGAAATCGTGATAGAGGTTGATGGGTCGTCTGATCCCTTACTTAGAACACCCATATTTGGAACAGAGGTATCATCAGGGAAAGCTCATTTGGTGGAGCAAAGGATACAAGGTGATTGAGCAAGAAGGCGGGACATTTATTTGGGAGATCAAGGTCTTCTGCCATCACTGCCTACAGATTTTGACGAGCATCCCTGTTGAATTCAATGATGATGGAGGGATGGAGCCTACAGTCCACCCGTTGAATATGCTGAATTTCAATTACCATAATTACGAGTAGAGTTCAGGATGGCGGGATATGTAAACCCTTTATGGACGTACACCTTGTATTTTGATGGGGCGTCCAGGGGTCCATGCAAAAAAGGAAGTGTAGGAGTTGTCATCCGAGACCCCCGACGACGCATTGTCATGAAGTTAGCTGCTTATCTCGGGGTGAATTTTACCAATAATATGGCAGAATACAAAGCCCTGATTATGGGTTTGAATATTGCGAAGAAGGGTCGTATCCGCCAGTTATTGGTGAAAGGGGACTCTCAGTTGGTTTTAAATCAACTCAATGGGACGTACATGGTACGAAACCCCATCCTTTGTATGTACCATCATACTGCCATAGCCCTACTAGACGAATTTGATAGAGTGTCTTTTCAGCTGATCCCGAGGAGTTGGAATCAGTTTGCCGATTCTTTGGCTAATTTTGCGTATGAAGAAGACCTCTTCTTTAATTGTGGCCCTTGTCCCGATATATCTATTGATGGTGAGATAGGACCTGGTCGTTTGTGGGGTATGCTTTCTGAACATGCCCTCTTTGGCAGACGATGGTTGATTTGGGTGATGCAGAGGGTAAGCGAGACTCATCTGCCTTTATTATCTTGGACCCACAGACTGGTTAGACGACATGTGATGCGAACACCTCTTGCGATATACGCAGGGGGGATAGGTCATAATTTAATGCACCTAGTTTAGGGCTACAAGCCCTGTTTCCTTGGGAATAGTATGCTTTGCTGTCTATCATAGTTGTTTCCAGGAGGATGTTATGCATAGTATTGTTTTATTTCATTAGGCCAAGAGGGCCGATTCAGTTTTGTAGCAAAGTCATGTCTGATTTCATTAGGCCAAGAGGGCCATTTTCCTGTCTAGTGCAGGTACGTTTAATTGGGTTTTTGTTTTAGTGTTGTGCTGGACAGATTTCGTGTTTTGTGGAATTTGATGGAGCCTGGAGGAGCCTTTGCTGCGATGGAAGCTTCTTGTGGCCAATCCAGGTGATATTTCTCCTTTACGAGTACCTTTCTTTCCTGTTATATGTGTATCTGTACTTGTCGAGGGGATCTATTTTTGTTAGGGATCGGCAACCAAGGCATGAAGTCCCAAGTTTAGGCTAAGTATGTTTGAGGGAGGTTGGAGTAGTCATTGCCTCCTGCAACGACATTGTTAGACATTGAAAGACCTGGTTTAGAAGGAAGTCCTAGTGGCCCTGTTCTGCTAACCTGCTAGGCAGCCGTTCTAGGAGTTCTTGTTAGTAGTGAGGCAGTTAGAGAAGCCTGCCAGAAGATAATAATGATGATGCCAAGAAACCCTGAACATCCCAAAAGATGAATATAAATATGAAGGTGTGTAAAAAGGGGTTCTAACCCCTATCAAAGAAAAGAAATGAAATAAAAAATATATAAGCAGTTGATCATTGCCTTGCGAAGGCCTAGTAGGTTCCTGGGGACGAGTCAGACCCGGGGCCGATACCTTGTCTTCCTAGGGGTGGCTTCTTGCTGGAGAAAATTGACAAAACAAGGAAGGTTGGAGCGAAAATAAAAATGAGCGTTAGAAAAGGATTAAGTGTCGCCTTGCGAGGGCTTGGTAGGTTCTTGGGTGCCGAGACAGGTCCTGAGGCCGATGCCCTGTTCTCCTTGGGTCGCTACGCTCAGCTCCCTCCTTTTTACATGCCCAAGTATGTTCATCCAATAAAAACCCTAAAAGAAGACATGTACTCAACGAAAATATTCCTTGATCAGGCTATAGGAGTCCTCGCCTTGTAGGAGCTCCTAGTGGTGTTGTCTTTAGTTGGTCAGTAGTTCAGACTACAACTTAGGGCAACCTCTTTGGCAGTTTTTTTTAGTTTGGCTGTGTTGGAGCAGCTGGTTAGAGACTCACTTCAGATCTTCTATTAAATGATGCTAGGCCTCCTCCTTGTGGATGTTATGCCTTGGTTCTGCCAGGGGTGGGGGAGCATTGTGCTGAGTTTTATGATGATAATTGTTTTGTATCAGTTTGATGCTTCTTTGGTTGTTTATGTGCAGATATGTTCGTGGATTCGACGGGCTGAGTCGCCCTATCCCGTGGTCGCCAATGAGAGCGGAATTTAGGTGACGGGAAGTGCTTAAAAATAGCTAAAAATTATGAATATCAAGGGAAAAATATTCACTGTCAAAGGTGGCGGCTCGATCTAGGACGATTTTAAGCGCCAAAGTGCTTTAAAGGCGCCCGAGCGACACTTGTTGATTTTTCATAATTTTTTAGACAGTCGTGCGGGTTGACACAAGCTACTGGCCAATGTGGGATGCTAAGCCGGACGCCTAGGATTTTTCAGAGCTCGATTCCGAGTCCGGACGGGGAAATGGCCAAGAAACCGGTCAAGATGCGAAGAGGTGGACAAAATTTGGCCAAAATGGGCAAGTGACCCTTGGGAGCCAAAATTTTAATGTAGCATGAAAGTTTCATGCATTTCATGGGAAGAAAATCGTGGAGGAAGCGTGGAGAAACTGCGCCCGATTTTTTCGCTTAGATGATGGATGATCAATCTACAGCCTGCACACAACCCCCCCCAATCATCATTGCCCCTCATTTCCCTCTGTATGCAGACTCTATCGCCGGCCTTCGCTCGCGCAATGATGCCCTCTTTGGAGAATTCTGATTTCAGTCTTTCTCTCTCCTCCCTCTCTCTCTTCTAAAGGCAAGTTCATGTGGGGAGAAGAAGGAAGAAGAAAGAATGGTGGAGGCTTGTCCGGCATGGATCGGATTGCTCCACGGGCTGGAAATGGTGATTGGTGATTGTGCTGGACATGAAGTGCTGCTGGTTTTCAAATTTGCAGCCATGGACACAAAACCCGAAACACGCAAATAAGCGGTAATTTAAAATTTTCAAAGGAAATTTGAGTTTTTATGGCTTTTGATGGATGAAATGGTGTTCATGTGGGATAATAATTGTTCATGATACTGTTTTCTATGAGTTCTTGCTGGTCATGATCAAAAAATCAGAAAAATATGCATTTTGTGGGTCAAAATAATATGCTAAAACACGTAAAACATGAAAAACAAGGGAAAATGAGGGTTTTTGGCATAAAAATGGGGAAGTAAATAGGAACATCAACTAAACTTTCATTTTTCTGCAAGAAGGAACTAAGGGCCACAGCCCATAACCTGTTTTGAATTTTCAGTAATTAAATAATACATAAAAATAAGGAAAAATACAAGAAAATGGTGGAAAAACCCTAAAAAATAGGGGAAAAATGCATTTTGGGTTCCGAAAAATAAGGATAAATAAGAGCAATGTTTGTGAATGTTTGTGGGGATTGAAGCATGAGGATTTGCCTCAGTTCAACCCCGCCTTCTTGTTCTAGTGTGTCTTTTTCTAGTTTTTTCACATAAAATGATGTCAAAATACCCTATACACCTATCCAACGATGCACTACTTAAACGGGGAAGGGTAGAGAAGTTGAAATATGTCTAAATGCCGTGTGAGATGATGGGAAAGTTGCTGATTTCTATGCATAGCATTTAGGACGGGTGATAATTAAGATTAAGAGCTTAGTAGCACGAGGATCACCTCGGTGCTAAAGCCCATGCAACGAAGTATAAAGCGGTTAGAAAGAAAAACATGAAAGAATGATTTGCACTTGTGCACGATACTGTTTTGCTAAATGTTTGAGCACTAGACATCCACTAAATGCATAGAGCATGAAAAGAATTTAAGGAGTATCAGTGGTTAGCTCCTGGACATGCATTGCAATTGGTTTTGGATATGACCTACGTTGAGAGGCAGTGAGGTACCCATGCTGTAGGCTAGTCGTGGGATCCTAAAGGGGAAATCAAGTAAGGACAATGGTACATTCCTGGACACGCTTATTTGGTACCTTGAGCGACGTTTGTGCGAAATGTCTAAATGTTGAGCGACGCATCGAGGGGCCAATCCCCAAGGTGTAGGAGAGTCGCAGAGGGTTGACGGCATTCAGCCGTAGGAGGAACCCCATGTGTATGTGATTCGAGCCTTTTGGCTATGTGGAAGGGACTCCCTCTGAGGAGTAATATTGGGTTAGGATCAGTTGGACTACAACGTATTACAAACGCAATGTTTAGGAAGGCAGAGATTTTGATAGACGCTCCTGGCCGCGAGGCCGAGGGGTTGTCTTGTGCGTAGTGATGAGGCCTGGCTAGTGCATGAGCCAGTGCCGGCCCGTTTTTAGGTCCATCACCTTGACTTGCCCACCATACAATGTTTAATGATTAGATTCTATGACTTGTCACTGGAAGAGGCACAAGGAGTTGCTAGATTTGTGGTTAAACTTGATGAAAGTGACATTCTAAAATGTACAAAACTAGAGAGGGTCTCTATTACCTTGATGAATAGAGCACTTTCATCACATCATTGCAATCACTCAATGTCATTTAGTGTTCAATCGGAACACAACATCTAGTAGCTAGGATTATTTGAAGTAGATACAAATGATTTTGATATATTGTATTGGATTTTTCATCAAACACTAATACCCAATGTTATTAAGAGACAATAAGCAGGAGAAGAGCTATTTGTTGAAGGATTTGAGAACTATAAGATTGAGTGGCACATAGCTGGTGAATTAAGACCACTTAAATGTATGTACAATGTATCAAAGGGAGCCAACTCTAGTTTTCCTTGACTATATTGCATATCCCCAGCCATAGAGTTGAACTCAAGCAATTGGAATAGAGCTCCCTCTAGGCACAACAAGGATTCACAACTTAAGCTAATCCTAGATATTCCTTTAGTGAATGCCCATATCTATATGCTTCATGCACTTTGTAGGATAATTGAAAAGCTTGTTCATCTTTATATAGGATTTGCATGGAAAATTTGAATCCATTGTTAGAGCTAGAATATATGCTATAACAAAGATTGAAAAAGTATTATCTACAATTGGTTTGCATGGTCGTAATGTTGTTATTGAACCAGATCTTCAAAAGTCTAAGGATGGAAATTGTGTCCCCAAAAAGCCATCTATTGGTGGAATGAAGGCTAGAAGGTTCCTAGACTTTCATGGGAGACTTGGTATGATAAACTCTAGGAATGGTGGCTCAACTATTAGATACAATCAATGGAAGTGCCTACATAATGTAGTTAAGGATCATGCTGATAATGGACAAGCTTGGAATAGAAAAGCTAATGTTTCCGAAACACTAGACAAAATTTTCTTTTATTGTGATAAAACAGAGTGGAATGATGATGATCTCAAAGAATTCAAAAACCAATTGAACCTTTTTGAAAAGGCAATGGCAGAAGCTTGGGGTAATCAACACTATAGTGGAAGCTCACGCTCAATTGCCAAGACCCACAAACCTCTTATTCTTTCAAGTGTTTCAAGCCGAGCACTAATGGCTACCTCTCAGATAGCTGACGTGCTATCTCTCTCTACAAGTGTAGTGAACTTACCTCCATTGCTTGATTGAGTTACCTCCTCTCCCAAGCACTTTGGTAGCTCCACAATCCAAGTGCAAGCTTCAAGCAAGCTCGATCCTCAAGCTCCATGCTTCAAGCTCCATTGCCACAAGCAAGACAAGAGAAGGGAAGATAATAGAAGAAGAGAGGAGAAGATGGAGACCTTATCCACCACGGTCCCTCACCCTCACACATTCACTCCCTCACACTCTCACACTCCCTCTCTCAAGCACAAGCTTAAGCAAGTAAGAAGAAGAAGAAGAAGAAAAAGAAGAAGAGAGCTACTTTTGGCCACACACAAGAATGAGATTCTCATTCACTTTTCAACTTTATATACAAAACCCTAAATCCCTTTTGGGTGGTCATCCTAGGCCCTTTTTCCCATTGTCCTCCTATCTTCCTATCTTCCTTCCTACCACCCATCTACCTTTACAATTTGCACAAGAGGGAGCTTCACCCTCTTTTACAAAAAATTTTAGGGGCGCCTTGTATTTAAAAATGCACTTTTGCCTTTGATTTAGCTTTTGAGGCTGCCCTTACGCTTTCAGTCATTTCCCTTCTTGCTTTTTCCATTGTGTCTGATTCCCTTCTGGGCCACATCTTTTAGGTCCCGACTTGCTCTTTTCCAAATTTTCCACTTTCTTCTTGTGCTAAGGTTTACATTACCCCTCTCCTAGCCTAGTGCTAGTCCCATGGCACTGATGGGTAGTAGTTGATAGGTAGTAGTTGGAAGGTGGGATGGGTGTAGCCAAATAAATTTTCGAGTTTATATACAATCCTTTGTGGGGGATGGTGTCAGATGGATCAGCCCTTGAGATTGAAGATGGTGTTGGGTAACGTTGACGGTAGGGGGATCTGTCCTTTGAAATTGATGATGGTGTTGGATGGATCGTGCCTGGAGAATGGGGATGGGCAGATCTATCCTTAAAATTGAAGGTTGTGTTGAACAGATCCCTAAATCCCTTGGACACCAATCACCTTTTCTACATGATTGGGCATCTTGCCAAGACTCTCTTTGCCTATTCCCTTCAAGTTGCCTTATCCCTTCACCCGTGACTGTTAGAATTTAAGACTTGCTCAGGATGGTTCCTGTCATGCTTATCAAATGAATTACATTACACCCTGCACTTTCCTTTTGTGAGAGCCCTTGGGGTGTCTCCTTCATCCTTGAAAGAGCAAAAATAAGTGATTTGATGCTCATAAATCTGATTGTTCCATTGGCTCCAAAAGGGGGGTAAAACCCCAATACACTTGATTGAAAATCTTTCAGGTCGCTCCTTCTTCTCCCTATTTGAATTGTTGTTTTCTGCCTGTAGACATTGATCATGGCGCGCACGATTTCACCAATCTCTCTCTCTTTTTTTTCTTTTTATAAAATCTTCTAAACTAACTAACACATCACTTGTCTTTTCTTTTAAATTATATCTAGTTCTAGAAATCTCCATATCTTTTTTTAGGATAATATCTAAAATATCTAAAATATACTAGTCTTGTCCAAAATCTAATATTTTTAGACCATCTATACTATACACATTAACACTAGTGATTATTATAGCTCATAACTCTTGTTCACGTTGAAACTTCTCTGAAGGGTGGTTACGGTCCTTGTTAATTCAGAAAAAAAATATCGAGTTACGATTCTCGGTTTTATTTATTTATTTTTTTAAAATGTTAGTTAGTTGTTAGCGTTAGTTAATTTTTTTACTTTAGTTAGTGACCTTACAAACTTATTAATTGACTAACTAACTTTTAAACTAACCAACTAACTTTTATTGCTTGGAAATATTACATCCTCCTCCCCTTAGAGATATTGAAATGTCCTCATCTCGAGAGAAACCGTGGGTATTATTGATGAAGAGCATTCTCATCTATCCATGAAGCATCTTCTTTAGGATAATCCTTCCACTGGACAAGGTATTCTTTAAGGGTTCTACTCCTCAATTTTCTCTCCCTTACATCAATTACACTGTCATGTTGTAGCTCAAGGACTCCTTGGCTAGGTATTACAACTTATTGATCATCAAGGATATGATTAGGGTTAGCTACATATGTTTTCAATAAGCTAACATGAAATACATTGTGGATTTTTATAGTCTCAGGGAGTTGTATCTTGTAAGCACTTGGCCCTAAGCACTTGAGAATCTTATAGGGTCCACAATATATTGGACTTAGCTTCTTAAATTATCCTAAAGATAAAGAACTCTTCTTTGGATGGACATGGATAAAGACCATGTCTCTCTCTTTGTAGATTTGTTCTTGCCTTTTCAAATTAGCATACGTCTTTGTCGGTCCTTTGCAGCTTGAATATCCTATCTGATAGTCTTTAATTGCTCATGCATTTATTCTAACATTTTTCTTGAAGCTTCTACCCTTAGAGTAGGATCGGAAAAGTTAAGTGGCATACGACAATCTTGACCAATACTTCAATGATAGGAGGCATTATAAGCAAATTCCACTAAGGGTAGATATTGAATCCACATTTTAGGTTCCTTGCTGCAATATGCACGTAGAATATCCTTAGGTACTTGATTAACTCCTTCTGTTTGCCCATCAGTTTGTGGATGATAAGGAGTACTGAAACAAAGTTGGGTTCCAATGGCTTCAAATAAACTCTTCCAGAAGTGTGATGTGAAAAGAGAATCATGATCACTGATGATCCTTTTAGGTAACCCATGTAACCTAAAAATCTCTTTTACAAAAATTCTACCAATATCTGAAGCTTTGTAATTGGTTTTTGTTGGAATAAGATGAGCAATCTTTGTTAGCATGTCTAATATCACCATTATTGAGTTATATCCTCCTTGTATAGAAGGTAACCAAACTACAAAGTCCATGCTAATAAATTCCCATTTCATCTGGGGAATGTCAAGTGGATGGAGTTTTCCTAGTAACTTGACATGTTTAGATTTTACCCTTTGGCAATTTAGACATTCAGTGACATACTTAAGCATATCACCCTTGAGTTTTTGCCAGTAATAGCTTTTCCTGATAGCATTAAGGGTTTTTGCATACCTCGGGTGACTTGAAAAAGGAGAATCATGTGCTTCCCAAAGTATCCTTCTCTTGAGAGTCTGACTTGAAGGAATGCAGTCTCATTTTGAAATAAACAAGTCCTTCATCTTCATCTATAGAGAATTCTTGATACTTAGTCTTGAGTTTGGGATCTTGTTCCTTATTCTGAACTTCCCAAAATAATTTTTGATAGTCTGGGTCCTTATTTACTTCATCCTTGGTCAACTCAATGATAGGATTAGTTGGCATTGATACCATTGTAGCCAGAGTTTCTACCCCAGAGGTTCTTCAGTGATAAGTGCATTAAGGAAGGCTTTACGGCTAAGGGCATCTGCTACTACATTTTCTTTACTCGGTTTGAACTTAATTTCAAAGTCATACTCTTGTAGAATCTCAATCCAACATCGTTGCCTGATATTAAGATCGTGATGAGTAAAATTCCACTTAAGACTTTTATGATCTGTGACTAAGGAAAACTTATTTCCAAGCAAGTAATGTCTCCATAATTCAAGAGCATGAATCATAGGTAACAACTCCAGGTCATGAGTAGCATATCTCTTCTCATGGTTTTTCAATTTTCTTGAAGAGTAAGCTATAGGATGTCCTTCCTGCATTAGTACGCATCCCAATGCAAGAGAGCTCGCATCTATGACAACTTCAAATTCCTTGCCTAAGTCAGGTAGCCTTAAGATAGGAGCAGTTACCAAACTATGCTTTAGTTGCTCTAAGCTAGACTATTCAATTGGCATCCAGTTAATGGCAACTTGCTTTCTGTTGAGTAGGTCTGTAAGAGGTGCTGCAATTTGGGCATAGTTTCTAATGAATACCCTATACCATCCTGTTAGACCTAGAAAATTTCCCACTTCCTTGATAGTGGTTGGGGGTGACCAATTTTGAATATCCTTGACCTTGGCAGGATCTACCGATATACCTTCAGCAGACATTATGAATCCCAAGTATTCAATCTTCCTTTTGAAAAAGGCACACTTCTTCTTCTTGGCATACAACTTGTGTGTTCTCATTATCTCCTGGACAATGCGAAGATGTGGTTCATGATCTTCTTCCTCCTTAGAATAAGTTAGGATGTCATCAAAGAATACAATAACAAAATCATCAAGATGAGGTCTAAAAATGCCCTGCATTAACCTACTGAAGGTAACTGGAGAATTTGTCAACCCAAATGACATCAGGATGAATTCGAAATGATTGTATCTTGTGTTGAAGGCGGTCTTTGAAATATCTTCATTCTTGACTCTAATCTGATAATATCTTGACCAAAGATCAATCTTGGAAAATATATTTACTCCTTGTAGACGATCAAGAAGCTCATCTATCCTTGGGATTGGGTACTTATTCTTTATTGTTACCTGGTTTAGCCCTCAGTAGTTGATACAAAGACAAAGAGTTCCATCTTTCTTCTTTTGGAATAATACTGGGACTCCTCGTGGTGAACTACTTGGCCAGATATACCCTTGTTATAGCAATTTCTTGAGTTGCTCTTTTAGTTTGATGGCTTCAAGAATAGACATTTTGTAAGGTCTCTTTGCCATTGGAGTGGCTCCTAGAACAAGTTTGATCTCATGATCAACTTCTATTTTCGGAGGTAACTCAGTTAGCTCTTCAAGAAATATTTCGGTGTACTCTTTTAACCAGGATGGTTCTTCTTCTGCCTGACCATCTTGATTTATCTTGTTAAGCTTGATCAAGTAAACAGGTAATCCCTTCTTCAAGCCTTTCATAATTCAAGAAGCTTTTGCTAATTGAACTTTAGGTTTCCCTATTTCACCTTGTGTAGTTTCTATTTCACCATTCAAATCCTGAAATGTGACGACCTTTTCCACAATGGATATGAGCATCATTGGGAATCAGCCAATCCATTCCTAGTAAACATTCATAGGCTCCTAAGTTCATTACTCTGAACCTCATGCTTGAAATGTTTTCTCCTAGTTTAAACTCTACCTTGGCATTTTGCTATGTAGAAAGTACTTCCTTTCCATTTGCTAATTCCACAAGCAGCTTTGATGCATTTACTGTATCTATTCCTAACTTCTTATCACACTTGGGTGAAATAAATAAGTGTGGACTTCCATAGTCAATCAAAACTTTAAATGATTTACCTCGGTGACTAGTCGGTATCTGTATTAGAGAATATTGATGATTTGGAACTTTCCTGTGGAATGTAGCATGAACAGTTGCTCTTTCAATATCTTCGTTCAAAGTAGGGTCTTCCTCCTTATTAGTCTCTTTTAGGGTAATATTTGACATTCTTTCTCTTGCCATAGCTACTTGACCACGGCCTTGGGCAGCCCTGCCACCTTGATCTTGAAATTGGCCTTGGCGATGGTTTCCACAAAGCTTTGGACAATCTCTCTTGAAATGTCCTAGTTCATTATAGTGGAAGCACCTAAGACCATCCTTGTTTCCCTGGGTATGAACAAAATTTCCAACTATGTTGGATTTTGCCTTTTTCTTCAGACCTTGGTAAAATTGTCCTTGGGTTCTTTTTGCTTGCCATTTGAATCCTCCTTTGTTATGGTTATTGTAGCTCAAGAATTTATTGTTGTTAGGCTTTGATTTACTTGTCGCACAATAACAGCAGCTCGAATCAAAGCATCCTAGAGGTATATTGGGTGCATTGATTCCAAATGAGTGTTCAGAGGATAATTTAGCCTATTGCAAAACTTGGACACTTGTTGAACAGTATCCATGGGGGGTGCATATTTAAGAAGAGAAACAAATTTGGAGTAGTATGCTTCTAAGGTCAGTCCCATTTGCTTCAAATTGAAAATTCCATTCATCTTCTGAGTGCAATAAGCTAGAGGTAAATATCTTCCTCTTACAGCTTCTTTCAGCAAATCCTAAGAAATGGTATTTTCAGGGACACCTTGATCTCGGCACCACTGCTTCCACCAAAGTCAAGCTTCGCCCATTAATTTTAGCTTAGCTATCATGGCTTGGTTGGCTGGGATAGTTCCAACAGTAGTAAAATAATATTCCATGGATTTGATTCAAATCTCTACATTGGCTTCCACATTCTCGCCTTTCCCATCAAATTTTGGAGGTTTGACTTGCTTCAAAAGATTCCTTTTCTCTTGAGCTTCGTTGGGAATTATTGTGGGTGCGAGATTCTGGGAAATTTTCAACAATTCCCAAGTTAAATTTTACAAAGTTTATATAGCATCAATAATAGAGTCCAATACTCAAATGATTTCTCGCCTAGTTTATTGAAACAACTCTCAAATAAAACTCTCTTCCCGTTGCTAAAGTTAAACTGCAATTTCAGAGGTTTCAGAGAAAAATAAGGTTGCATCATTTCTTTGATTGATAAAGTATCAATCAATCTTTTATTACAACTAATGTACAAGGTAATCATATGGAAAGAAACACATTATTGAGATAGCTTGCATGCACTCAACTTATTTTCTTCCAGAAAAGGATTCCCTACTACAATCTAAGCATGACACTTTGATACATCCTTTATGAAGTAACTTGGATTCAGAGAGTAGATATCCAGGAAACTATATTTTTGAGGGAGTTCAGGAAATCCATCTTTTTGTAGTTGCGGTGGCTAGAGCGACCTATTCTGTCAGCCGCCGGAAGGATCTTCGTAACTTCCTCATAGATATACTATGGTTTAGTTTGATCTTCTTGCCTCTAGTATACATGGTTGAGTTTACACTGGCCTCGTGAAATAGATAAATCTTGACAACTTTAAGATCTTCCATCCATTTTACCCTTTTGAGATTTTTCTAAAGATAAGCCAGATGGCTTGCATCGATATAGCAATATCCTTCACTAATCATCCATCGTCTTTCACAATATAGAGGCGAGGGGTTGTACAATTGATCTAGTACCCACATCATTTGAATTCTCCAGGCAAAACTAGATGAATGCATAGCTGACATAAACATTACTCGATAGATCAAGAATCGTTTCCAAGATTCGTTACTCTACCATAATTCAAAAACATACATCAATAGAGAGAAGAAAACATGTCCTAGGCTATGTCTTAAAAATATATTTTTATTAAGCTTATGTCATATTCTATAGTAACGTGTGCTCTGATATCAACTGTAAGGTGTCCGCTAGTCTCAATCCATGGCACATCTTTTAGTACTCCATCAGTAGGTTTTTCGAAAATGATGCCCCTCGGTGCTCCCGTGGAACATCACAGGGTTTGTCATTTAGGCCCTACTGAGTCTACTTCTCAACAGGAGAGTTCCTGCCAAACCCACTACGATCAACCTAAAGTTTTGGGTTCCTAAAGTCAGATTGGTCTCCTAGCAGCCAGCTAGCATCAATAAATACGAGTCCCACTTTTACAAGTGGACTTGCCATTGCACTTTGTTCAAAGAGAATGGGAGACAAAGGGGAGTGCGGTACGTCAACCCTCTTTCCCATAAGGCAAAATCCCATTCTGACCCCCTAAAACAATGCATGTTGGTTCTACCTAATTGTAACATCCCCGTACCTTCCCCATAAGAGCCCCCCTTAAATTTTTTTAATTTTAATTCAATTTTTTTAACCTCTCCCTCTCTCTCCCCTCCAACAGCATGTCGAGGAGAGAGAGAGAGGGAGTTAAGAGAGTGAGAGGGTGGCCATGCAGCCCCCTAGGTGGAGGGGTGGCGGCCGTTAGACGGCTGTCTCTCCCCCCCCCCTTTACCACCCCCTTCCACCACATAAGGCAGCACCCCCCTCTCGTAATTTCAGCCCCCCCTCCTTGTCATCAGGAAAATGCCCCCCCTTAATCATCATCATGATAGAGAGAGAGAGAGAGAGAGAGAGAGAGAGAGAGAGAGAGAGAGAGAGAGGGAGGGAGGAAGAGAGAGAGAGAGAGGAGAGAGAGAGAGAGAGAGAGAGAGAGAGGGGAGTTTCTGGAAGTTCTTCTCCCCCCCTCTTAAAGGGAGGTCACACACCCTTATATTTATTCTGGAAATACACTCCCCTTCACACTTTTCCTCCACTCAAGGAAAGGCGGTAAGAATTTTGCATAGGAGAGTGCGGAAATTCTATCTCTCGTACACGCATCTTCGAGTATGGCCCCAAAGCGTAGTTCCACAAAGATGGCCGGAAACCCTGTAAGTGTGGATGGAGGTTCGAAACAAGGTGGCACCGCAACCGCGAACAGTTCATTAGGCATCAATACCACTGGAATCACGGCATCACTCCAAACCCAGGTTGCTCTATTATTAAATCATAGCTTATAATTCCCTTGTCAAAGTCCTTGGCAACCTCAAGAGGGATAGGTAAAAGCTTAAGCGCCTGTGAGTATTATTAGGAGGGCTTAAGAAGATTATACTTAAGATGGAGTAGGAACTGTTCTAAACAGAATCATCTTAACCAACCATGGTCAAGGGGATAGACAATCTTGATCAATTAAGATCAAAGATAAAGGTACATAGGTACTATAAGGGATCTAGGAGATAACCAGCAAGTTGACCAACCGAGGACGACGGGGCTGTCCATGATCTATTTTATAAGGAGACCTAAGGTAAGGATAATTAGGATCGGCAAGGTACAAACCCTAACCCGAAAGTAAAGGGGAAACAAGCAACCTAGCTTGCCAAGCCCTTGGAATCCCGCCAAGTCACAAATGATCCGGGATCGAATGCTGGGAGCATGTGCGAAAAAGGAATCACACCTTAGCAATTGGTCATATGAAGGACCACTGAAATGATCGTGATTGTACACTTATATACATTGTTTGAACTTCTTTGCTCAAGGAACTAATTCAAGGAAAAACACTTAATGCTTCAGGTTAAAGGCTTGGAGGGAGTGGCAGGTTCAATTACCTCCGACTGCCTACCTAGTCCTATCCAAGGGGGTTATTAGCTGTGCCGAGTATATGGACCGAACCCACCGCGAGAGGTCTCTCCATGGGTGCTGCTTGGAGCGGGAGGACGCTTAGGTGCTAGGGGAGGCTCTGGCTATAAATTCATTGCCTCTGAATCCTGCACAAGAGGCCAACATGACTCGAGATGGGATCTTGAGGCCCATGTACTAGTCTACAGGCAGAACTTGGAGCAGCAATCCTATTGATTGCTGGGATAGCCTTCGGGCATAATACTTAATGTATTCCGGGACTATGATAAATAAAGATCAGATATTTGAAAAAGGAACTTGCTTGACATTGATTTTGTGTCAATGCCTAAGTTACATGAAGGAAGATGTGTTTAAATTGATTAATTAAGGAAGCTGCTTTTGCATGTCAAACATAATGTGGTAGGTAATTAGATAACTAAGCAAACTGAGGAAAGCGCGGTGGACGTGACTTGGGTCCGTCCTACGGAAGGGTGGTTCCAGTTAGTTGGGAACTTTTCTCAAAAGACGTGTTAACAAAACTGTGAAGACCTAGAGTCGGTAGAGTTAGAATCTCAATGTATGTTATTTTAGGGGAGCAGAATGGGACTATGCCTTATGGGCAAAGAGGTTGAGCTTCGCATCCCTCTCGTTTTCCATTCTCCATGAACCAAGTGCAGCATAAATCCGCTTTGACTTTGTTGTTCCTTCGCAAAGTGGTTCATCTGGAGCTCGACGCTAGCTACTTCCTAGAGACTTTGCTGATATGAAAGAAACCCTGACATCAGGTCGATCCTAAGTGGGAATGGCCGAATACTTGGAGCCCCGAGAGGAACACCAAGGAAAAGGGAATTCTCTTGCAAGAAAATCTATCTTGTAACATCAACAAGCTTGTTTATCATGTTTCATATTATCACAATGAAGAAAAGAACACCAGGCACAACAAATCTTCATGCAGCATTATGTAAATCTCCCACGGTTTTTAATAGAATCAACCATATTCTTCAACATCTTCACAAAATCCATCAATAGAACAAAGAAAGCAAAGAAGTACACCATCCTTGAATGGAAATACATCACATAGTATTCATCTTCAATATCTTCATAGTCTTCTCTCTCAATCTCTCATATACAATCACTTTGTTTGAGTAGAATTGGCTATCTCTGACTCTCTCTCTCTCACTCCATCAATAATACATCATATCCTCACTACAATCTCTCAAAAATTACTCTCAATAATCACTCTTAGGTCGTGGATACCCCTCCCAAGAGGTATGTCTGATATGAAGGGTCACCAGAGCCACTACAGTGTCTCTTCACAGCTCACTACTGTCACTTCACTCTAGTCTTCTCTTGAGTCTTCAACAGCTACTTCTTCCACTTCCTCCAGCTCTTTTGCACTTGTATTCACCTCTTTCCAAAGCTAGAAAACTTTCCCAAAAATCACATACATTCCACAGAACACTTAAAGAACAGTCTACAGAACAGTACCAGAACAGTTACAGTACAGAAGCAGAACAGAAACAGAACAGAAACAGAAGCTCTACAGAAGACCTACAGAAGGTTACAGAAGGTCATCAAAACTACATAACTCACTCTCAAACCATTCAAAACTCTCACAAACCATTCACTAAGCTTTCACAATATCTCATTCTTCATCAATCAATACTCCATCCCTCCTTACAGAAGACAATCAGAACAAAACAGACCAAAACAGAACAAAACAGAAGGTATACAGAACCATTCAGAACCTATCAGAACATCACAGAACTATCAACAAACATCATGAACTTCCAAAACACAATCATTATCATCCAAAACCCTCTCAATCCACTTCCAAATCAATCAATCATCTCATAAAATCAACCATTCAGCTCTCAAAAACAACAAAAATCATCCAAAAAACAAGTCATTTCAACACTCAACATATCCCCACACTTAATAAGGAAGCGTCCTCGCGACCCAGGAAAAAGGGAATACAAGTGCTTGTAAAATCGCAACTTGGATCTTCAATAGCTTTTCACAAAGAATCCATCCACCACGACCCCAACTTATAATCTGTTTCTGATATAAAAATACAAAGAAAGGAAAACTCTTTTTACATTAACACCTCTTATCAAACTAAAAATCACCACAAATTTGTAAAGGATATAAGAGTTTGCTTCTTCTTCATCATCTTCATTTGCTTCAACTCTCCAGCCACGACCCCATCTCTACAAATCTCCAAAACATAGCTCGTACACAAGATCCAATAGGAAACCACCACGTTCATTTGACATACATGAACTCACAACACAAATACACTAATACACAACACAACCATCTGAATGACTTCTTCAAAAAGAAGAGTTTGGCATTAAAAAGCTTGCACCATACATTGGAAAGGTATCAATGAAGATGATCCCTCTTAAAAGATTGATGTTGTCTGAATCGATCCATAGATAAGGATTCATCTACAAAGTTTTTAGGAGGATTTTGAAAAAATTGGAGACAGCAGATCCTTTCCAACAGGACCAAGTATCTGCTAGGCAAACAGAGGGCATGAAAATACAGTATCTCCAACTGTTGGGAATCAATGCTAACATTGACATTCATGCACAACTTTGGGATAGGCTTTGAATCAGTATGAGAGTGCCTATGCATATACGCCAGGTACCAAGCAAAGTGAGCAGTTAATCTCACTGAGGGATCTGCAGACTGTGAATATTGTTGGGCAAAATGAACATAGTTTTGATAAGCTTGACTGGAAACTGTCCATTCCCCTGGAATTACTGGCCAATTAATCTGCGGTCCTGTAAGGCAATCGTCCAAACTCCATCCCCTTCTTCTGGAAATCTGAGTATCAAAACCGGCACAGTCACTAACCAACTGAGGTGGTTGAGATATGGAAGTGTTAGGAGAGGGTAATGGAATAAGGGAAAGTGGATGTAGGGAAGGATAAGAAAAATCATAAAAGGAAGAAAATGTTAAAGAAGGAGTGGCAGAAATTTGTAAGGAATCACTAAGGAAAGGTGTTAACTGATAAATAGGAAATGTAGAGGGAACATTAATGAGGGGTGAAGGACAAGGTGGAGAAGGGGAAAATACCCTATCCTCAATAAAGGAACAGTAAGTGAAAATAGGAATTTGAGGGAAATTAGAAGGTTGGAAAAGAAGTGGTAAAATTATGGTGGAATTAGTTTGAGAAAGGGAAATATATACAGCATAGCGGTGAGCCAATTGTTGATAATAGAGGAGAGTAGGAACAGAAGGTCCTAAGAGAGATCGTCTCTGATAGGCATCAAAGAAAGTAGCATCAAATGGATTATGTTTGGAAAGATAGGTTAAGAGATCCATCCTCAGTTGGTTAGTACTCTGTACAAAGGTAGGAGCTGTGTTTTGTCTTTGATTGAGGACCACTGAATCAATCATGGGATGCCACGAATTATCCTGACAATCAGCGACTTTGGAGGAATAACTCTGAAACATATCGGCTATGCGCAACTCCAAATGATTGACATATAGAACAGCCTGTAAGACCACATCCCCCACATACCATGCCATATCTACCTCATCTGGAATTAACAAATCTCCTCGGAGATACATATATGACATCAGCATGGTGTCTGGCGTGACAGAATTTTCAAAGAGCATTCTAACTACCTCTGTCAACAACTCAGCAGACCAAGCCCCACTCCAGCCATCCTCTGGAAAAGGTAAATCCATCGTGGAAAGCTTCATATAGAAGACCAGCTTCTGTAAATGGTAGTGGACAAAGAAAGAATGGTCGGGTAAGACATATTCCTGAAACTGTTCAAAGGTAGACCATAACAAGTCCATTCTGGACTGCAATCTTTCCACTTTGTCTTGGAATAGAGGGCACAAAGTAGCCTGTCTCTGTAGTGCAGCCAAGTCCTGCTGTGAAAGAGAAGGAATTAATGGAACAGGAGGGCTTGGAGGAACAGAGCGGGACTTCGCAAGCTGATCCTACAACTGCTGGATTTGGGAGGCTTGGTTGGCCACTGTGTCATTAGCCATCTGTAAAGCTGAAAGCTTGTCATCTAAAAGAATTTGGAATTCTTTCGCTTCACTGGACATCCTCTCCTTCTCCGCTGAAAGGCTAGTAACCTGTGACTGAGCCTCGAATAACTGGGTCTTCAATGAAGAAATCTCATCGCTTTGAGTGGCAACCAGTTGGGTTTGCTGTTCCATTTGCTTAAATAGATCTGCTAGGGTATCCTTAGCAGATGCTAACTCAGATGTTGCCTTATGCAACTGGTCTTTGGACTGCATGAGCTCCTCATAGAAAGATGCGTACAGCTGTTGAACACAGGCTGTCACTGACAACTCAATGGAACTTTGAATATCCTTGCAGAGGAAAGGAATGGCATTTCCTGAAACGAGACTGTTCAGGGAAGGAACTGAGATCTCCAAGGATCCTTCTCTATGTGCTCTGAATAGGTTATTGCAAGTGAGATACCCAGGGAGTTCACTGCCAGAAGTAGCAGGGATAGACACTGAGGGAAGTACAGCAGGGGCTTTGTCCGCTACCCTCTTCAAGCGTTTACGCTGTATGACCAGGGGAGGCGGAGAATCATCATCCTCAATGTCAATAGGTGCTGACTCTTCTGAAGGTGGAGGAGGAGGTACTGGATCTGATGGAGGAGGTGGAGGCACAGTCTTCTGTAAACCTGAATAGGTCAAGAATGCAGACAAATAGGATCCATAGGTAACATTGGTAACATTACCCCTCGTGACTTTAACAAAATGCTGATCCATCTTAGTAAGGAGGTATGTGCTCCAATCAATGGCAACTCCTTTTAGCACCATCCTGGAAGCTGTGAAAAGCTCTTTGGACAAATAATGGGATGGCGTTTTGGCAGGCATGAACCTGTCCTGAAGGAACTGACACATCGTCTTCCAGACGGGATCAGTGATCATAGAAAACGAAACTCCTGAAGAGTTTATCACTTTCTTAACATCAAGGACTTCCCTTGTCTGCTTCTGCAACAGCTTGAGAATCTCTTCATTAGAGAAGAGCTGTCGAGTGGTCACAAAAGGTTCTCCTTTGGAGGGAAGAGACAGAGCCTTCCCTAAGCCTCGAGACGTCAATGTCATAGACATGCCTTGGACTACTCCTGTCTTCTTGCTGTAAGAGGCCAGGAACTCATCACATACGGACGGATCCTCTGGAAGTAATGGAAAAGGAGTGGCCACAAAAGCAGCAAGTCCTGCCTTCGTGAGGGGCTCAAAAGTAAGTAGGGACGAGTAATCCCTACTAACTAATGGGACGTACTGGATAGGGGGAGGAGCATGAGAAGGCGCCATTCACATGGTTACACACACACCACAAACACAGACAATCAAAGTGAATGCCTGCAAACCAACAGACAAAAACCAAGGATAAGAGAATTACCAAATAAGACATGACCCGACCTACTAACCCCAAGCAAACCACATCCTAGAAAAAATTTGACATGACCTTGAGACAAATGCGACCGAAAGCTTCATGCGATGCATCAGACAAACACCCTGAACCCCGTATCAGGCAATAAAAGAAAAAAAACTGCATACCGTACCCGTACCCGTAACCGTAACTAAGACATGAAACCAAAACCATACCATATCCGACATATATCAATACGACATCTGTGATAGAACCAAGACTGGACCATGGAAAACAACACTAATGACTGCGTATACCCCTCCCACGAAACGGTTCATTAAAAAGGGGATTAAGTGCAGTGAGGGGGGAATTAATGTAATGAAGGGTTGATTTTAATCAATTATTAAAAATGGGTGAATTTTTATTAGGTGATAAACCTTAATAAGAAAACGGCGGTTCCTTATTATAAATTTAATTACCAATTATTAGGTTAAACGGTGCAGTTATACGATTCCCGGACTTCGATTCCCGACTGGGTCTCTAAATGCAATTCATTGATTATAATTAAAGTGATGTGGAGCGCTTTTTTGCCAGCGCGTGCTCATGTGACGGCTGGTTTATTTTATTTACAATTTTAGAGTGCCTCTGTAGCGCACGTAGCGCGTGCTAAGTGAACGGCTGGTTGATTTTAATTTTAAAAAAAATGTGTGTTGAGCGCGAATGCGCGTGCCACGGTGGGTGAATTAAAGGGTTTATTTTAACAATTAATTTGTGATTAAAGGGGAAAATAAATAACATAAAATAAAATAAATACCTGGAAGGGTGTGTATGAAATGCAGGAATGCGCACGGAAGAGTCCCAGTAAAGGAAAAGCAAAAAGCACTGATGAAACAACAAACAACACCTTAGCAGATGTGTTAATTTGGTTTATGTTGGTTTTTTATTTTTATTTATTATATTTTATTTTTAGTTGTGATTTTTTATGTTGGAATAAATGGAAAATAAGCAAGGGAGGTGAGGAAATTTTTTTAGAAATTTTTTAGAATTTTTTACAATTTTTAAAATGATTTTTCTATATTTTTTTGGGCAATTTATGGGTAATTTAGGGAAGATGGATTTTTCTAAAATTATAGAAAAGGCAATTCCTAGCAGACAAAGGTCCAAAAATTGACAACTGGCAGAAAGAATGTTTAGGAATTTTTTGAAATTTTTTAATGGAAAAATTAATGTGGTGATTAATTAAGTCACATTAATCATATTAGTCACATTAGTCACATTAGACACAAGTCAGGTTAGTCAGGTAAATCTACCTAGGTTAGTCTGGTAAGTCAACCTAGGTTAGTCAGTTAAATCAACCTAGGTTAGTCAAGGTCTAACTAAGTTAGTTAAGGTCTAACTAAGTTAGTTAAGGTCTAACTAGGTTAGTGTTAATGATTAAGTTAATCCTAAGTTAACTAAGGTTAGGAGTTAACCTTAGGAGGAGGTGGGGGTGAAGGAGGTGGTGGAGGAGAAGGAGAAGGGGGAGTGGTGGCGGCAAGCGCGGCGCTGCGGCGGCGAGGTGGCGCGGCGTGGCGGCAACGACGAGCAGGCCGCCAGCAACGGTGGCGGCTGATGGCGGCGAACGCGGCGACGAGGGCGTTCGTGAGAGGCGGCGACGGCTGACGATCCGGTGGCGGCGCGGGCAACCAGAGGAGGAGGAGGAGGAGGCGGTCGATGGCGGCGCCTGCGGGGAGGAGGCGGAGACGGGCTGGAGGGGTAGGGAGGAAGGCGCAGAGGAAGGAGGAGGTCGCGGGCTGGGGAAGGAGGGAGGGCAGACTGAGTCGCTGGGGGGAAGGAGCAGGCGGACTGGGGAAGGAGGGAGGGCAGACTGAGTCGCTGGGGGGAAGGAGCAGGCGGACTGGGGAAGGAGGGAGGGCAGACTGAGTCGCTGGGGGGAAGGAGTGGGGGCTGCTGCGGGGGCGAAGGGAGTAGAAGGCGTGGTGGGCAGGAGGAAGAGAAGGCGTGGTGGAGGGAGGGAGTAGAAGGCGTGGATGGAGGAAGGAGGAAGAGGAGAGGGAGAGGAAGAAGAAGTGGAGAGAGAAGGAGCAGGCGTGGGGAGAGGAGGAGGAGAGAGAAGAAGCAGGAATGGAAGAGAGAGAGAGGAGAAATTACGCAGAGAGAGAGAGAGAGAGTGAGCAAGAACAAGAGAGAGAAGAGAGAGAAAGAAGGAGAAAGAGAAGAGAGGAGAGGTGGTTGAGAGTCAGGGGGGAGGGAAGGGTGTCCGTTGGTGGGGTTTATTATTATTATTATTATTATTTTTTTTAAAATAAAAGGTGGGCGGGCAGGGGTAAGGGAGGATGGGCGGGGTCAAAAGGGGGCGGATCCCCGTCCCGCGCACATGCTCGGTGCGGGGTAAAAAAATTTGCCGTGACGGGATTGAAACGACGCGGGGATGACGGTACGGGGTACGCGGACACGACTGGGGCGCGTGGAGACGCGTTAAATCGAAAACGGGCGCGTTCACGCGCAAAACGGGCGCGAGAAAAAAACGAAAAAATAAAGAAAAATTAATAACTCCCAAGCCGGATGTCAAAACGAAATATCGTAAAAACGAAAAGTGGGCAGGACGACAGGGGGCAAACAAGAAAAATACGGGACGGCGGTTCCGGGAGGGGTAAAGGGCGTTCACGTGCAAAAAACACAAAAAACGAACCAAAAACGCAATTTAAAAATTAATATCGAAAGATCCGTGCATCGGAATGAAGTGCAGAAAAAAGGAAAACTGTGCAGAAAGTTGTGCCCGACAATCCGATCATGTCAAAACATAATTCCGACTAAGGTAAGACGCGTTCACATGGGAAAAACCCAAAAACAAACCCGAAAATGGGATCGGAAATTAATATCGGACAAACCGTGTACCGGAATAACATGCAATAAGCAGGAAAAATGTCCGCAGGAAGGAATGGCACAGGGTTATCATGTTAAACTGCAGTTCCGGCGGAAGTAGGAGGGGTTCACATGTAAAAAACTCCAAAAATACTCCCGAAAACTCATTTAAAAATTAATAAGTAAAAATCCGGAAGTCGAAAAAGGGTGGAGGAAAAAGGAAAAAGGTAGGGGAAGGCACGGGGGACACGGCTGTCAAGTCAAATTGGAATTCCGATGCAAATAGGGCAGGTTCACATGAAAAAATGTCAAAAATACACACGAAAAAGTCTTAAAAACCCGGAAAATTAATAACGGACAAACCATGTATCGAAATGATACGGAATAAGAAGAAAAAATGTCAGGGAAGAAGCGTGGGTCAGGGCTATGACGTCAGATCATGGTTCCGAAGCAAGAAAAGCGCGTTCACATGGAAAACCGTCTAAATTGCGTAAAATGTTTCAAAAATTAATAACTCGAAAACCGTGCACCGGAACAGGGGTAGGTAAAAAGGAAAAATGGACCGGTCAATGGGAGGAACAAGGCTATAAGGTTGGATTTGGATTTTGGTGAACGTAGGATGCATTGACATGGAAGGACCTCAAAATCAGGGAATGAAGGAAAACTGCAAGGAAATAGCCCCAAGGGTGGGTGGAAAATAACCGGGTGGGTGGGAAGGGACCCCAGGAGGGTAAAAGCAAGTCATGGCATACATGCATGAACAGGTTGAGGCATTTGCAAAGGATATGCACGGTAGACGCGCAGGGGCGCATCCCCACACTTAAGACCTTAACGGATAGGGTTAACCGAACAATAGGGACCTAGGACCACGCCACAGACCATCCACTAACTTCCCCACACTTAAAACATGACCATCACTAAGAAACAGAAGTTGTAGGGTTAGAAAAACTTGGCCCGTTTCGTCAAGAATCAAGGTTGAGTGTCGATGGCACGTCCAGTGTTGTTGTCGGCGCTGGAGGGACCAAGGCATCTTCGTGGCACACGTTCATCATGGCAGAGACCACGCGGCCGTACCCAGGGAGGTAGCTGATGGAAGGAATCGTAGGAAATTCGTTGTCGATGATGAGGGATATTGCACTCAACTCACAGTCACTCAAATGAAATGAAAGAACAGTCACTCGCCCCATGACTAATATCATTCAAGGAAGAATGATGGAACCCCATATCTCATACCCGGTTGAGGAATCAACAAGGGAGGAATGGTGCAAAGGGAGTATGCCAGGGTGCACAGTTGATGGTGCATTAGTGCGTCCAACCCGTCTGGCATAGGTGCAAGGAGAAAGGCAAGGGAGCCTTACAGTGCAGTGTACAGAACAGGGTGATGTGTCTTGTGATGACGGTAAAGACCCATCCCGTGGGTGCATAGGGAAACGGGAACATACCTGACTCCAAGTGTCGTAACGTCCCTCAATCTCACCTCTCGGTAATTGATTGAAGAAACTCCAGTCACACTCAACCCACCCTCTGTCTCACGCTCTGTTGATAGATACAGGAGGGCAGCCTTTTCCTGAAACCCATTGATGTAATCCTCACAGTCGCTTGTGCAAAGGGTGTATGCCTTGTGCGCATTTGATGGTGCAACTGTGCATCCCGCCCTGTGCCGGCATATGGTGCGAGAAGGAAGGCAAGGGAGCCTTATGGTGTAGTGCACAGAACGAATTGTGCTTTGTGCTTTGAGAGGCCCTTCCTGTGCGTGCAACACTTCATTCACACTTCTCACCTCTCATTTGATTTGAAGGGAAAAGACTGGTCTCTCGCCCCACCCTCTGTCTCACTCTCTGTTGATAGATACAGAGGGCAACCGTACTCACTTCCCCATCCGGTTAGGATGAAAGCTCACATCACTCAAGGGGTTGTCGATGAAGATCGCGTCATCAGTTGTTGAAAAGGCGTACCCAGGGAGGTAGCCATCAAATCGAACATTGTATTGGATAGGAACATGTCATCTGCTAGCGGACAGTTAGTCACTTTGCAAAGAGACCCAGGACACAGCGTACCAAGGGAGGCAGCTTCGGAATTGGATCCGAGGGATATCAATCAATGAATCCGCTTTCTGGACTGCTGGGTGTTACCACCTTTTCCACAGCCAGCTTCCCGCCCAAGGGTGTTTACCACCTTTTCTTGGAACGAGGCCTGCTATGACAGGGAATTGCTTCCTTTTCTCTCATAACAGATGTGTTTATTTGTTTTTTTTTTCTTTGGTTTTTTTTTTTCTTTTTCTTCTTTTCTTTTTTTCCCTATTCCCGAGGGTGTTTCCACCTTTTCTCGAAGGATAGGTCGGCATGACAGGGACCTAAGTCCTTTTCTCCCATGACCGATATGTTTTGTTTTGTTTTTTTTTTTTGGTTTTTTTTTTCTTTTTTTTTTGTCAATATTGAGCAAGGGAATGATAGAACTACCATCTGTCAGAACCCACCTCGCCACTGTCGCTGGTGGAAAATAGAGGATAAGAGATCAAGGCTAGAAGGGGGTTTTGAGGGGACAGAGGGTTGCGTCCATTTCATCAAGAGTGATTGAAGAACGGCTAACAGAAGTAGCATTATAACAAGTACAGTACCGCGCCAATGAGGGAAAAGATCAAGTGACCGTAATTGTCAAGATCCCCAAGGAGGGAAGTACTTCTTCAGGCGATATCCATTGCTCAGAAAGGGATCATCAGAGGCATCAAGGGTCTGTACTTGGACAGAGCCATTAGGGTTGACGGCAAGTACCTTATAGGGGCCCATCCACCGCTGTTGGAGCTTGCCAGGAAACTTGCCAAAGCGTGAATCATAGGCTAGGACCAAATCACCTTCTTTGAACTCCTTGTGCTTGATGAAACTGTCATGGTAAGCCTTGCGTCGGGCTTGCGTGGCTTCCATGCACTGTAGAGCCATCCGACGAATTTCGTCCAAACATTCCAAATGCAGGAGACGGCGTTGCAGTGAATCATCATCCCCCAAACGCTCTTTGATCGCCACTCTCAAAGAAGGTAGTTCCAGTTCAACAGGAAAAACTGCTTCTGTACCATACACCAACTGGAAAGGTGTCTGTCCCGTTGCTGCTTTATGAGAGGTTCTGTACGCCCAGAGGGCCTCTGTAAGTCGATCGTCCCAATCACGACGATGTGCGGCAATCGTTCTTGTCAGAATTGAGCAGAGGATGCGATTGGTGACTTCAACTTGGCCGTTGGCTCTAGGGTAATAGGGAGTGGACTTGCGATGGCGGATCTTATACAACTCTGTCAACTCTTCCATGACTTTGTTAAGGAAATGAGTGCCTCTGTCACTTACCAGCTCTAAGGGACTGCCAAAACGGGTGATGATATTCTCGTACATGAACAGGGCCACGCTGTTACCATCGTCCCGCTTTAGGGCTTTAGCTTCGCACCACTTTGTGACATAATCCGTACATACGAGGATGTATCGGTTCTGCTTCCTTCTGGTAGGAGGATCGATTGGACCTACGAAGTCGATGCCCCACTTCTCAAACGGCTTCAACGGAAGGATAGGTTGCAGTGGCATGGCACTTGTCTTGGTGGGTTTCCCCATTCTTTGACAAGCATCATATCTTTTACAGTAATCATAGGAATCCTTATGGATGGTAGGCCACCAATATCCTGCTAGCAGAGCCTTCCTGGCTGTAGCTTCTCCTGCAAAGTGACCTCCACATGGCTCGTCGTGGCAAGCCTTCAAAACAATCCCAATCTCATCTCCTGCAACACATCTTCGGAGCACTTCATCTTTGCCTTTCTTGTACAGTGCACCGCCTAGCAGGGTGTATGGGGCTGATTCTAACATGAGCTTCTTCCTTTCCCGACTAGAAATACCAGGAGGGTACTTTTGGGTTGCCAGCAGATTGGCAATGTCCGCATACCAGGGAGTTACAGTTTCTACCAAGAAGAGGGAAGCATCAGGGAGGTCTGGATCATCCTGCTCCTCGTCTGCAGTTTGTGGGATACGCGACAGATGATCAGCCAGAACATGGGAACGACCAGGCTTAGTAATCACCTCAAAGTCGAACTCCTGAAATAGAAGGAGCCATCTCATCATTCGTCCTTTCACATCTGCTTTGTTCATCAAGAAGGACAGGGCCTCATGATCCACATAGAATTTAAAGTGGGTAGATAGGAGGTAATGGCGAAACTTCTCCAGGGCAAACACCATTGCCAAGCACTCCAGCTCGGTCACTGTATAGTTCCGTTCCCTATCAGTGACTTTTCGGCTTGCATAATAGATCGGTTGATCCAACTTCGAGGAGCCCTTTTGGCAGAGGACTGCGCCTAAGCCTTCAATTGATGCATCAGTGTGTACGTGGAACTCTTTCGTCCAATCAGGAGGTTGCAGGATGGGTGCCTCTATCAGACACTGCTTCAGAGTGTGGAAGGCTTTATCACATTCTTCCGTCCAAGTAAACTCTGCATCTTTCCTCAAAAGCTTGTGCAAGGAAGTTGCCTTTGTCGCAAAATGGGCTATGAACCTTCTGTAGTAACCCACATGGCCTAGGAATCCCCTCAACTGTTTGAGGTTGGTGGGTGCTTGCAGAGCTGCAATCTTTTCGATCTTTGCAGGGTCTGTTGATATCCCTTGTGCTGAGACAATGTGGCCCAACAGGACTCCAGAAGAGAGCTCAAAGATGCATTTGTCGGGGTTGAGGGAAATCCCATACTCCCGGCATCGGTCAAAGCATTGTTCCAGGTGGTCCCAGTGTTCACGGATCAAGCTATAGACACAGAAGTCATCCAAATATACTTCGATAAAGTCATGCAGATGATTTTGAAATGCAGCCATCATGACTCGTTGGAAAGTAGCAGGGGCATTGCAGAGCCCAAATGGCATCACTCGGTAAGCGTAGGTCCCCCATTCTGTGGTGAAGGTTGTTTTGGATTGGTCTTCTTCTGCGATTTGGACTTGGTTGTATCCACTGAATCCATCCAGAAGGGAATAAAGCTCATGTCCTGCCACTGTGTCCAACAGTTGGTCTGTGAAAGGGATAGGAAAATGATCCTTCTTTGTCTTGGAATTAAGCTTTCGAAAATCCACACATATTCGCAATTTGCCATTCTTCTTAGGTACAACCACGATGGGTGAAACCCATTCACTGTTTGCCACTGGATAGATGAACTCGGCCTCCAGAAGCTTCAGCAGCTCCGCTTTCACCAATGTGGAATAATTCGGGTTCATTCGCCTCTGTCGTTGCCGTACTGGCTTGGCATCAGGCTCCAAGTCAATATGATGTTGGCATATTGTGGGATCAATCCCCTTTAGGTCTTTGTAAGACCACGCAAACACGTCCAAATTTTCTTTCAACAAGTTGTACAAGGTTAACAACTCCTCTTCTGGGAGACTGCTACCCACCTTCAAGTGGCGTTCAGTGCCTTCTGCATCCACAAAGGTTAACTGCCTTTCACCTTCTACTTCACGGATGAAGGTCCCGCGGACTGCTTCTGGATACAGATCCGACTCCTTCAAGGGAGTGGTATCCTCTTCGGATGTCCCACTAGAATCGATTTCTTCTTTTGGTGGGGACTTAGGTTGCTCCTTAAGACGTTGGAATGGGATAAGAGCCGTTTCGGGTTTGGTTTCAAAATTAATTACCTCGTGGCTTGAAGACTCATCTTCTGATGATACATCCAGGAACGTCACATAACAGGGACCCTCTGATGCTTGTTGGGTTGGTGGGACTGGTGCTTGTTGGCACGGTGCATCATCATCATCTTTCTTTGGCAAAAATAAGTTAGGACGACATGAGCCGCTGCTGAAAGACGGCTTGTTCTTCTTAATCCCTTTCTTATAAAGGTTTTGCATATGAGAAGATCCATTTACCAGACCAAATGGTACCATCGCCATTCTGTCCCATAGCATGAGCTCATCGGCTTCTGATGCTTCTGGAACTTCTTCCTCAAATGTATCCTCTTCAGGTGGGATAGACTCTTCTGGCTCACTTTCATCATTCTCTTCGTCCATATCATATCCATCCTCTTCGGTCTCTGTCTCTGCTTCTGCTTCTGCTTCTGCTTCTGCTTCTGTCTCTGTAGGAGCTCTGTAACAGAAGAACAGATTCTCTGGTTTCTCTCCTGTCTCTGTCTCTGTTTCTGCTTCTGCTTCTGCTGTGACCATGTAACAGGGAGAGCAGTACATCCATGCTTCTATCTCACTGTCAGAAGTGATTTCAGAAGTCATTCCTGATTCAGGCAGGAAGTATTCACCCATTGATAATGGCTTTGCATCTTTTGGAAGTCGGCTTACAGTATCCACTGTTAAGGAATGTGCCACTGTTTTCTTGGGAAGGATCTGTTTGACAGCATCTTCGTCTGCTGATGTTCCATCTGTAGCCTCGTTAGGGGAATCAGAAGATAATTCCAAGGAGGTGGATCCATGTCCTTTTTGAGAACCATACAGTTTCAGCACCACTTTGTTGGGTCCTCGACCCAAGGTCAAGGTTCCTTTGAACCAATCCGTCCTTGCTCTGGCTTCAAAAAGCCATGGTCTGCCTAGTAACAGGGGATAGGATGTACCATAAGAGTTTGGCTTCACCACTAAATAGGTCAGCCAATAATCTTTTCCAGCCACAGTAGTCTTCACATATGGGAGAATGCCCAAAGGCTTGATTCTGCTCTGATCCGCCAGTCTGATGAGCCATTGGGTTGGTTGCACACCTTGTAGGCCTAGATCCTTCATTGTCACATCCGTCATAATGTTCACTGATGAACCACCATCAATCAGTGCATTTGAAATAAAGCAACCTTTGATCCATACGCCAGTCTTTGGAGTACCCGGATCTAGAAAAGCATTAGCCACATCCACTTCTTTTACAGGCTCTGGAGCCTTGTTGGACTTTGTCACTGTTGAGGGAGCAATCCTTAAACCACGTCTTTTTGTCAATATGCTTTTGAATCTTTTCCGGCAACCGGGGGACAACATCAATAATTGTCGGAATGTGAGGTTTGGTTTAAAGGTATCTAGATCTCTGACCAGATCGTATTCCTTATTAGGATCCACTGGCTTCTCTAATCGGTTAGGTGTTGAGATATCGAGCTCCACTCGTGATACGCCAGGGTGACCGTTGTATATTTATGTCACCGACTTGTCAGTTGCAGACGCGGTTGGTACACCGCTCATGAATAATAGCTACATGATAGCTATCCTTATCTACTCTAGTTCGTGGCTCAGTTAGTATGCCACCTTAGTTAGTTGAGTTTGATTTGAGACCCATATATAGGGTTCTTCTATTTCTTTGTACTTGAGTTCTTTTGGCTTACACAACTAAGAAGAGGAAAACTGTTTTCAGCCTCCACCCTTGTGTGTCTTCCCCCATTGTGCAAGCAAGAAAGCTTCAAGTGAGACTCCTTCCTTCTCTCCCACAATCTTGACATGGTATCAGAGCCTTGTTCGTGGTAAGGAGCTCAAGAAAGCAAGCCAAGCTCGCGGTGTTCTGGTAAGAGGAGCAGTGTTGCTTTCATTTTCTGTTTTGGGAGCAGATCTCTGCAGGTAGCACAACCGGAAATTGCAGGAGTGCATTGTCTCAGGTTGAGACGCCCTTCGCGGTGAAGCAAGAGGGCAGTATATGCTGCGGGAGAGGGCTTTAGCCCATGGCGACCTTGTTTTTTTGATTTGAGGCCATTTCGGGGCCTGTTTTGCAGACGGAAGTTTTCTGCACGCACTCAGGAAAAGGCTCAGTTTTATGCTGTGCGACCACTGTTCTACAGGTCGGTGAAAAGTTACTGTAGAAATTGCATCGTATGCTTGTGCGCAGAGACATTGGGAGTTTCAGAATCATCCTTGGTTCCTGTTTATGCAAAATCGTCACTAGGAAGTGACTGTGTGGTCAAATACCACTTTCGCCAGTTTTGCAGATTTGCCCTTGTGAGGGTGAAGCTGTGTTTTTTGCAGTGACAGAATTTCTTGCAGTATTCTGTAATGGCGTCTGATTCTCTTTCACAGATTGTCACTGAAAAGCTTGACAAGAACAACTTCCAAGCATGGAAGTTTAGAATGACGAATTTCCTTATGGGAAAAGAATATTGGGAATTTGTTGCAGGAAATGAAGAAGAACCAGTTCTTCCTGATGTTCCCAATCAACAACAAATGCAGGCATTTAAAACATGGCATGAGAGAGCCAGGAAAGTTATGTATTGGCTATCTATCAGTATTTCAGACTCTATGATTGTGCATATTCAGGATGCAAGTACGCCAAAGGAGGCATGGGATACTTTGTCAAAAATGTATAGCACAAATATGCAAGCCAGGAAAATGCAGCTCAAGCAAGAGTTGCATAATGTGCAAAGAGAAAGTATGAGCATCAACGACTACCACATGAAGGTGAAGAAGATTGCAGATGCACTTGCTTCCATTGGGTCGCCAGTGGAAGATGATGATTTAGTTTCCGTGACCTTGAATGGTCTAGGAAAGGATTATGCACAGTTTCGGACATCCATTTTAGTTCGTGAATGATTTCCTGATTTTGAGGAGTTGATTGCTCTTCTAATTTCTGAGGAGCAGAGAAATGGTGGTGCATCTTCTTCAGGAGGAACTTCAAAGGAAGCTGTCTTCTACTCAAATGCTAGAAGAGGTAGAGGCAGAGGTAGAGGAGGCCGATTTGGAGGCCGTGGTAGAAATCAGAATATGCAGCAAACACAAGAAAACCAGTCCTATGGAGGAGGACGTGGTAACTCTAGAGGCAGGGGGAGCCAAAGAGGTCGTGGTGGATGGCAAAGAGGTCAAAATGCAAACAGTAATGTTGAATGCTACTACTGTGGTAAAATGGGTCATATGGCTAAAGACTGCTATAAAAAGCAGAATGATATCATGAATGGAAAACTGCAACAAGGGAATTATGCATCTTCTAACAGACAGGGTGATGACAGAAATGAGCATTTGTTCATGGTGCAGCACATGAACAATTCTGTGACAAGTGCAGAAGAAAGCAATGATGTATGGTATGTTGACTCAGGTGCATCAAACCACATGACAGGTCATGCAGAATGGATGGAGGATGCAAGGAAAATGGAAAAACCAGGATTTGTGGAGACTGGTGATGATACTGCACATCCTATTGTGCAGATTGGAAAAATTCCCCTGTCTATGCAGGATGGGAAAAAGAAATACCTGTCCGATGTATTTCATGTCCCGAATATCACCAAGAATCTGGTTTCTGTTGGTCAAATGGTTGAACAGGGCTTGCAGGTCAGATTTAATCCTCATGGATGCTTTGTTGAGGATATGAAAAATAAAGGTCGCTTGATAGCAAAAGGAAAGAAGAAGGGCAGAATGTTTACATTGGATGCAGACATGTCTGAATTGAGTGCAGCAATGTTTGCACATGGGACCGGTGTAGTTGCAGATATTGATATCTGGCATAAACGCATTGGTCATGTTAATGTACAGCGACTTAAATCAATGCAGGCCCAAAATATTGTTGCAGGATTGCCCAAATTCAAGGTTGCAGAAATGCATAAGGTATGTGAAGCCTGTCAGTTTGGAAAACAGGCAAGGAAACCATTTCCTAGACATGTTCAAGAGAGTGAGAAGCCATTGGAATTAATTCACTCTGATGTGTGGACAACTAAAGCTGCATCTCTTGGAGGCTGTCATTATTTTGTCACTTTTATTGATGACTATAGCAGAAAAGTTTGGGTGTATTTTATGAAAAAGAAAAGTGAAGTTTTTGGGCATTTCAAAACCCTTAAAGCTATGGCTGAAAAAGAAACAGGTCTGCAAATAAAATGCCTGAGGTCAGATGGAGGGGGAGAGTACCTCTCAAATGAGTTTGCAAAGTTCTTGCAGGAGCATGGCATAAAGCAGCAATATTCATGCAGTTATACCCCACAACAAAATGGAATTGCAGAAAGGAAGAACAGGCATATTGGAGAGGTATCTCGTGCCATGCTCAATGAAAAAGACTTGCCAGATTTTTATTGGGCTGAAGCAGTTGCTACAGCAGTCTACATAATGAACAGGACTCCCACTGCAGCAATACATGGAATGACTCCAGAGGAGAGGTATACTGGTAGGAAACCAGATATTTCTCATTTGAAAATTTTTGGTTGCATTGCCTATGTACATGTGCCAGATGAGCTGAGATCCAAGTTGGATCCAAAAGCTGAGAAGTGCATCTTTATTGGTTACTCTCTGCAGCAAAAAGGGTATAGATGCTATAACCCTTCTACTCGTAAGTTTACAGTGAGCAGAGATGTTGTTTTTGATGAGATGAGTAGCTGGTATAAACCAGTAAATGTGATTGATGATGAAGATGCACAAAATGGTAATGCTACACAGAATTCACAGCAGCAGTCACAAAATATTAGTGGACCTGGAGCGTCCTCTAGCAGTGGTTCTCATTCTTCGCCATGGACAGGAAGATTGAGATCAGGAGAATCTTCTCAAAGTAATGCAGATAGTGGTATGCAGGTATCACGAAAAGGAAAAGAGAAGGTTGATCAGCCCATGTTTGATGTGAATGCAGGTCACTCTTATGTGGATGGTGAATCCAGTGGCTCAGAACAGAGCATTGATGATGAGTTAGGTATCCCCTCTATTGTTACACCTGGAGTAAGGAAGACCAGGGATGTTTTGAGAGCACCTGGGAGTGAACCCACTTTGCGCAGGTCTACCAGAGTTAGGTATCCTGTGGATAGGCTGAAATATGATGGATTTACAGCCATTCACTATGCATATATGGTCAAGGTGATACAGGAACCAGAACCCACTTCTTTTGAGCAAGCCATGGGAAAAGAAAAATGGGAGAAAGCCATGGATGAAGAAATGGATGCCTTGGAAGAAAATGCTACATGGGAATTGGTACCTTTGCCTAAAGGTAAGAATGCAATTGGCTGTAAGTGGGTTTATAAGGTGAAGCACAATGCAGATGGTTCTGTGAACAGATACAAGGCAAGATTAGTAGTCAAGGGGTATGCACAAACGTATGGTATTGACTATGAAGAAACATTTAGTCCGGTTGCAAGGATGGCAACCGTAAGAGCAGTCATTGCTATGGCTGCATCAAAGGGATGGTCTTTACATCAGATGGATGTAAAGAATGCCTTCTTGCATGGTGATTTGCAAGAAGAGGTCTATATGGAGCAGCCACCAGGTTATGTGCATGCTGTTCATCCTGAGTTTGTTTGCAGGTTGAAGAAAGCCTTGTATGGCTTGAAGCAAGCACCTAGAGCATGGTCTGACAAGATAGGACAGTATCTTGTCACTATTGGCTTTCAGATTTCCAAGGCAGATTTCTCACTTTATGTGAGAAAAACAGAGAAAGGTATTATGCTGCTTGTCATTTATGTTGATGATTTGATTATGACAGGTGACAGTGATGAAGATATCCTTCATGTGAAAATGCTATTGAAGCAGAAGTTTGAGATGAAGGATTTGGGAGAGCTGCGTTATTTCTTGGGCATTGAGGTGATTAGATCACCAAGTGGGATACAGCTCTTGCAGAGGCAGTATGGATTGGACATGCTGTCCAAATATGGGATGACAGGCTGTAAGCCTATTTCAGTTCCTTTAGAGCAAAATGTGAAGCTGAGCACAGATGCAGGTGAGCTTCTAGAAGACCCTACTATGTACAGACGCATAGTAGGAAGTTTGATTTATATGACTATTACCAGGCCAGATTTGAGCTATGCTGTTGGATTGGTAAGTCAGTTTATGCAGGCTCCAAGAAAACCACATTTGGATGCGGCTAGACGCATACTTAGGTATGTGAAGTCCACATTGCAGTATGGACTATTTTATGAGACTGGGGTTCAGATACAGTTGCATGGATACACTGATGCTGATTGGGCTGGTAGTATTTCTGATAGACGATCTACCAGTGGATATGTATTCTCTTTTGGGAGTGCTGCAATCACTTGGAGCAGCAAGAAACAGCCTACAGTTGCCTTGTCGAGCACAGAGGCTGAGTACAGGGGTGCAGCAATGGCTGCATGTGAGGTAGCTTGGTTGCATAAGCTACTTTATGATATGCATCAGTCTACAGCTGGGCCAGTTGTCATTTATTGTGACAACATGAGTAGTATACACTTGGCAAATAACCCAGTCTATCATGCTAGAACAAAGCACATTGAGGTGCATTATCACTATGTGCGAGAGAGGGTTTTACTAGGTCTTATTGATCTAGTTTATGTCAGCACAGAGGATCAGGTAGCTGACATATTCACGAAGGCATTGGGTGCAGAGAAGCTGCGCAAGTTCAGAGACCTGCTTGGTGTGCAGGAATTGGGATTGAGCTCGAGGGGGAGTGTTGAGATATCGAGCTCCACTCGTGATACGCCAGGGTGACCGTTGTATATTTATGTCACCGACTTGTCAGTTGCAGACGCGGTTGGTACACCGCTCATGAATAATAGCTACATGATAGCTATCCTTATCTACTCTAGTTCGTGGCTCAGTTAGTATGCCACCTTAGTTAGTTGAGTTTGGTTTGAGACCCATATATAGGGTTCTTCTATTTCTTTGTACTTGAGTTCTTTTGGCTTACACAACTAAGAAGAGGAAAACTGTTTTCAGCCTCCACCCTTGTGTGTCTTCCCCCATTGTGCAAGCAAGAAAGCTTCAAGTGAGACTCCTTCCTTCTCTCCCACAATCTTGACATTAGGGAATGGGGCAACACCCATTTTCATTTTCCCTCTTTCTTCCAACAGAGGAATTACAGGAGCTTCTTCTGCCACTTGTGGCACTTCCTCCTCTTCTGTATCCTGGACCTCTGGTCCTGTCTCTGTAACTGTCTCTGTAACTCTCTGTGGCACTGTAGGGCTCTGTACGGCACTGTTAGGCTCTGTTCTGTTCTGTTCTTCTGGTGGAAGACTGAACTTCACTGTTCTGGCAGGAGGGTTATTTTCTTTCTGGATAGGTGGTTCCTTCTGCTTTGCACGAGTGATGGCAGCAACTTCCAATTCCACTAAATTGGAGGTAGGCTCTTGGGCCTTGGACGGACTATCAGTAGCACTATTTTTCACTGGGGCTGGGCTTGGACAGTCTTTTGCAGTGTGGCCTTCTCCTTTGCATCGACTGCATAAGGGCTTGTAATCCACTGACCTTCGAGGATTTGGACAATTTGGTGAGATGTGTCCCCTTTCTCCGCATCTGTAACACTCCACTTCTGATCTTTGACCACCGCCAGACTGTCTTCCTCTGTAACTTTGAGAAGGAAATCTTCTGGGTCCGAAATTGGGACCAAACTCTCTAGGCTTGGGTCCAATATCTTGTGTTGTCATTTTGGATTCCAGCAAGTTAAATCTTGCGTCTTCTTCCTTTCTTCTCCTATCATGCATCTCCTTCAAGGAGCAAATGTCCTCTGTATGGTTCTTCCGCAAACAGTAGGAACAGAAGGCTCCAGGGATGGTTGGTTTCCGTGTACATTCAGTGGCTAAATGGCCTGCTTGATGACACTTACCACACCAAGTATTTGACCGCATCACATCTCTTCCTGCTCCTGCAACATTGGATATGCTCGCTGTGTTCACTTTCAGCGTCTGTAGTTGCTCTGTAATCACATCCATCAACTCCTTTTTGATGTTTGCAACTGAGTTGGATAAATAATCCTTCAAGCTTTCTCCTCCGGACGTACTGGCAGGAGGGTTTTGAGGAGTTTCGGTAATCACTGCATAAACTGGTTGGGCTGGTACAGAGGGGTCTCTGTTCTGGTTCTGATTCAGAGCTCCTGTTTGAACTGTTGGCTGTTGACCCCAGTGGGTAGGGTTCCACTGTTGCTGTTGATTTGGCATTGAGGAAATTGGTTGGGACCATTGTTGTTGTGGTTGAACCATCATTTGAGGCATGGATTGTGGCCACTGTGGATTTGGTGCACTGTACTGTGATACCGGGGGCATCTGTTGGTAGGGATAGGGAACAGTCCCTGGGACTGCATTTGGTGGGTACATCATTCCTGGCACCAGAGGAGGTAGGACTCCTCTTCCTGTATTCATTGCTAATCTAGCTTCCACTTCATCGTACAGTCTGGCACCTTCTGTTGCAGCTTGCAGGGTGGCTGGTCTTTGTAGCTCCACAAACTTACGGACTTCTGGTTGTAATCCTCTAAGAAACACTCCCTTCTGAATGCCATCATCTAGATTATGGTTAGTCCATCTCTTCAGGATGGATTCCATTCGTGAGACATAAGCTTCCACTCTTTCTCCAGAGGACTGACTTAGGTTCATAAATTCCTCTCTCATCCGGTCTTCAAAACCTTCACGCCTGAATTTAGTGAGGAAGGCCAACTTCAGGTCGTCCCATGTGCCAAAAGTTCCTGCTGCTTGTCTCTCATACCACTGAAACGCCGCGCCCTTGAAAGTGGCGGGGAATATTGCTAACCAATGCTCAGGGGTTCTGGCATTGTTAGCCACACACGCTACCATAAACTCTGCTACATGAAGATCGGGGTCTTCATTGTACTCTCCCTTAAAAACTGGCAATGGGACTACGTTTGCTGGTCTGTCATCAATATTTCCAGGACGGATCTGGCTTGGAAGTGGGCCTCCAGCAGGAGGAGGAAGGGATTGATGTGCCATTGGGACTTCTGTAAAGAGTTCCGCAAGGGCGTCAAAGGCGGCTTCTGCTGCGAGCTCGCTCTCGGCTCTGATTCTTGCTTTCTCTCTTCTCACGTACCTCTGGACTCGTTCTAACGCTTGCCTTTTTATTGCGTCATTCATCAGGGGGTTGACTCCACTATGTTGTTAGTGCTCCACAGAGGGTTAACAGGAGGCTTCAGTCTCTGGAGGACTCTCTTGCCAACATTTCTTCTACTTCTTTCTTCTCAACGTCCCTAAATTCTGCTTTCATGCCACTGCACAGAGGAAGGTATTTAGTTCTGAAGGTGTCAAAATGCATACGTCTGAGCATGGTGGTGGTGCCATCATCATAGTAATGCCAGCTTTTGATGGTTTCAATAGTGTATGTTGTGAAAAACACTCTGTCTACCAACTTCCAGTGGGTTGCTAATTGAACAAACAGAAGATTATCAGTACACCAAGCATCCCATGTATCTTGCTGTTGAGCATCCACGAACAAATTCCAACTCTTTTCCTTCTTGTCTCTGTGAACCTCTACAGACCAAGACTCCTGAAGCTTCTTCACAATCTCCCACTTGATGTTGTCTGGAAACTTCTCAATGAATGCCAAATCTTCCATGGATGTTCATTCTCTCTGATTCTGTTCTTCAGTTTATTCCCAAACAGTTTTCCACCAAGATGCAAGTTTCTGCTGCTTCAATAGGAAGAGGAAACTGTCCACCACATAGAGCATGCATCATGATGGTGATGTGTTTCCGCCATTGTGGGATGAACTTCTTGTGAAAAGTAGCTTTGATTATGAGAAATTCCAATTCTTCAGTAGAAGAAGGAATTTTACAAACATCCATTGAATTCTTCTCTTCTTGGCAATGCCAATTCCTTCATTTTCAGCCTCTTTTGGTGCTTGTTGATGGCAAGTTTCCCCGGCTGCGCACCAAAAACATGGAGCCCCGAGAGGAACACCAAGGAAAAGGGAATTCTCTTGCAAGAAAATCTATCTTGTAACATCAACAAGCTTGTTTATCATGTTTCATATTATCACAATGAAGAAAAGAACACCAGGCACAACAAATCTTCATGCAGCATTATGTAAATCTCCCACGGTTTTTAATAGAATCAACCATATTCTTCAACATCTTCACAAAATCCATCAATAGAACAAAGAAAGCAAAGAAGTACACCATCCTTGAATGGAAATACATCACATAGTATTCATCTTCAATATCTTCATAGTCTTCTCTCTCAATCTCTCATATACAATCACTTTGTTTGAGTAGAATTGGCTATCTCTGACTCTCTCTCTCTCACTCCATCAATAATACATCATATCCTCACTACAATCTCTCAAAAATTACTCTCAATAATCACTCTTAGGTCGTGGATACCCCTCCCAAGAGGTATGTCTGATATGAAGGGTCACCAGAGCCACTACAGTGTCTCTTCACAGCTCACTACTGTCACTTCACTCTAGTCTTCTCTTGAGTCTTCAACAGCTACTTCTTCCACTTCCTCCAGCTCTTTTGCACTTGTATTCACCTCTTTCCAAAGCTAGAAAACTTTCCCAAAAATCACATACATTCCACAGAACACTTAAAGAACAGTCTACAGAACAGTACCAGAACAGTTACAGTACAGAAGCAGAACAGAAACAGAACAGAAACAGAAGACCTACAGAAGGTTACAGAAGGTCATCAAAACTACATAACTCACTCTCAAACCATTAAAAACTCTCACAAACCATTCACTAAGCTTTCACAATATCTCATTCTTCATCAATCAATACTCCATCCCTCCTTACAGAAGACAATCAGAACAAAACAGACCAAAACGGAACAAAACAGAAGGTATACAGAACCATTCAGAACCTATCAGAACATCACAGAACTATCAACAAACATCATGAACTTCCAAAACACAATCATTATCATCCAAAACCCTCTCAATCCACTTCCAAATCAATCAATCATCTCATAAAATCAACCATTCAGCTCTCAAAAACAACAAAAATCATCCAAAAAACAAGTCATTTCAACACTCAACAATACTCCTGCTCGAGGCAGACTCAGGAAGTCCTAGATTGTAAACCCTATGACATTCCTTGCGAGTGCCAGGTGGCACTTTCTAGACTCTCTTCCCGATGGGCTGCTAAGACGTGTCCCACAGGTGGATGAGCGGACACGTTATAGTTGGTATCAGAGCAAACCAACGAGATCTAAAGGTGGTAAGGAAACTTACTGGAGAAAAATAAAGGGAATGAGGGGATAAACAGGGGAAGGTGAGTGGAATAGAGCAGTGTTTTCTATTGAAAAGATTTCTTTACTCACTTATGGATGCTGGGTTGCAGAGTCACGAAGCATGGAGCAAGTTCTTGGTGTTCCAGGTCATGTTTATGACTGCAATGCACGCTTCGAATTATCGCCAGAGGCTTGGCATGATGGATATTCTGGACCGCATCTATAATCCTTCGCCCCTGTATGCGGAGCAAAAATGGATGGGAGATTCAGGAATATACTACATAGCAGCCCGCCGACTCACGTACCTTCAGACCAACTTGAAGAGAATCAAGTGGATGGAGGATTTAAAGATCGTGAAGCTGTTCATCTTTGTCGAAGCTCTCGTAAACACAACTTTGCATGTTAGCAGTCGGCAAGTCAAGCAGAATAAGTATGTCTATGAAGAAGTGACCTGGGTAATCTCTGCTGATGACAGAATCAAAGTGTTAGGGCGCTACAAGAAGAATGGGTATCAAAGGAAGGGATACCCCAAGCTTCCTATGACTTATCATTTCCTAAAAATCCATGATCCCACTCCATATTATTATTCCGTCCCTGTAGCCGATTGTAACACAATCCTATTTTCCCCAAACTGATGTATCAATCAACCTGTCCTACTTATCCAAAATAAGTGTACTCAGGGGGTTATGCCTTCATGAATAAATAAGATTTTTACAATTATCTATCTTGATCATAAATGTTAACTGAGGTGTTAAGTGATTAAATCACTTGGCTAAAAAGTTGTGCTATTCATATTAACATAATATGGAAACATATGACAAGATGTTAACATAAATAATCTTATTGTTCAGATGCAACCCCAAGCGCAGGTTCCAAATCCGACTCCTGCACTAAGTCCAGTTGTGGCTCAAGAGAAGAAATTCCTTCTCAAACAAATTAAGCCACCCGAGTTTGATGGCAAGGGAAGGACTATTCAAGTCGACACCAAGTTCTGGATTGATTCCATGGAGGACTATTTTGAGGCAGAGGGAACTGCACCTGCTAACCAAGCCATGCTCGCCAAACTTAAGCTTACAGGCAAAGCGAGACTTTGGTGGAAACAATGGTGCAGAGACCAAGCGATCTCGGAGGGGACAGTAACTTGGGATAAGCTTAAGGAAGCTGTGCGAGGGAGGTATCTGGCACCTGCCTACCGCACACAAAAGATGAATGAATTCTATGACTTGAAGTAGCTAGGATTATCCCTGGAAGCATATTATTCGAAGTTCGTTTCACTTCTAAAGTATGCATCTCCAATGGATATGACACAATAGGTGTCAAAATTATGTGTTGGGTTGAACCCACCCATAAACACTCGATTGGAATCAATGCGCCCAAGGGACCTACAAGACACACTCATTCGAGCTGCTCCAATAATATAGGAGGTGCAGGCCAAACCAAGGAACAACAAGATTTGGCCTTACAAAGATCAGAATAAGGGTATGTCTAAGGCTCAGACCAAGAGAGCGTAGGGTCAGAATCAGGGCCAAAGAAAGAAAGCTAGGGCTAATGTTGTCAACAACTTTGTTCCAACACAAAGCAATGATCGCAACCCACGTTACTTCCATTGCAATGAGCCTGGACACTTCAAGAGGGAGTGCCCCAAGCTTGGCAGAGGGCATCGCCAAGGGTGACAAGGTCAAAATAGAGCCGCTCATGGTCAAGGAACCACCGTTATGGCTAGAGGGAGGACCTCCAGTGTTCCCAACAAGGAGCTGGACAAAAAAAAAGATCCATCCATGGATGCTGACATTGAGAGGGCAATGGTTCATGCCACTCTTCACAAGAAGGGTCCAAATCGCCAACTCTCAGTGATTCAAACCCCATCAGAATATCAAGGTAAAAGCTTCAAAACCATGATTAACTGTGGCAGTACACATTCCTTCATGTCACCAATTTGTGCAAAAAGATTAGGGATAGCCACAATAGATGCACCTACTTTACTTGTGGAATTAGCAAATGGTCGTGAAGTCACTTGTACTAGGCAAACTGCTAAGGTAAGATTCCTACTGGGTGGGTAGCCAAATTCTGTGAGATTCAGGGTAATGAACCTAGGTGTCCACAAATGTTTACTCAGAATGGATTGGCTAATACCCAATGATGCCCACATCCACTATGGGAAGGGCCAAGTCTCCTTCCGAAATTTTGAAGGGGAACTAGTCACGACTCAAGGTGAGGTCGGTAAGCCAAAAATATAGTTGGCAAAGGCAACACGGATAATAAAAGGTGTTCAAAAGGGTCTACCTGTCTATATGATTAAACTGAATAAGCTAGATCAAAATCATGAATCTGGAGAAGAACCTTCATGGTTAAAGGAATACGCAGACGTATTTCCTTAAGATTTGATAGAACTTCCTCCCCAAAGGGAAGTCAACCACAAAATCAAACTTGTGCCAGGAGCTGCACCGGTCGCAAGGAGGCCGTATAAGATGTCCATCCCGGAAGCTATCAAAATGAAAGAGCAACTCAAGCAATTGTTAGATCAAGGCTACATCTGACCTAGCAGTTCTCCATGGGGAGCTCTAGTGCTGTTCCAAAAGAAGAAAGATGGAATGCTTCATCTATGCATTGACTACAAAGGGTTGAATCAAGCAACCATAAAAAAATAAATACCCCTTTCCAAGAATAATGAACTACTTGATCATCTTCAAGGGGCAAAGATCTTCTCAAGATAGATCTCAGATCTGGGTATTATCAGATAAGGATCAAGGAAGAAGACATTCCGAAGACTGCATTCAGTACAAGGTATGGACACTTCGAATTCCTAGTGATGTCATTCGGGCTAACGAATGCTCCTACTACCTTCAACATGTTAATGCAGGATATCTTTAGGCCCTATCTTGATGACTTCGTACTCGTCTTCTTTGACAATAATCTAGTCTACTCAAAATAGGAAAAGGATCATGAACCCCAACTTTGCATTGTTCTTGAAACAATGAGAGCACACAAGCTTTATGCCAAGAAGAAGAAGTGCACATTTTTCAAGCGACAGACTGAATATCTGGGATTCATTGTATCATCAAAAGGAATTTCAGTAGATCCAGATGTTCTGGAATGGCCAACATCAACTTCTGTCAAAGAAATACATAGTTTTCTTGGGTTGACAGGATGGTATAGAATTTTCATCAAAGATTATGCTTTGATTGCAGCACCTCTGACTAATCTACTAAAGAAGCAAGTAGCAATTGCATGGTCACCTGCTGAATAGACAAGCTTTGACAAACTAAAGCAAAGCTTAGTATCAGCACCCATCCTGAAACTTCTTGATCTTAGTAAGGAGTTTGGAGTGATAACTGATGCTAGCGCACTTGCTTTAGGATGTGTACTTATGCAAGAAGGTCACCCCGTAGCATATTCTTTAAGAAAATTGAAGAGCCATGAAAGGAATTATGCTACCCACGATCTGGAGCTGTTGGTTGTCATCCATGCTCTCAAACTTTGGAGACATTACTTGCTAGGTAACAAATTTTCCTTAGTAACGGACCACAAGAGTCTTAAATGGATTTTCACTCAGAATGAGCTCAATATGAGGCAACGTCGATGGATCAAACTGCTGGAAGAATACGATTTGAAATTAAATATAGACCTGGAAAAGAGAACATAGTTGCCGATGCACTCAGTCGTAAGGCATTTCTAAATTCTCTTATTTTGCAAGATTCGTCAACAGCAAGGTCTCTAGCCACAAAGGTATCAATGCCAAACAACCCGATTCTTGAGCTAGCAAAAGAAGAGGCAGCAAGGTCTCTAGCCACAAAGGTATCAATGCCAAACAACCCGATTCTTGAGCTAGCAAAAGAAGAGGCATATCATGACCTAGTCTATCAAAAAATGATAAGGGAGAGCCCCATCAAGGATCAAGACCCAAAGCTAAAGACAAAGTATCAAGAATTCTCTATCAATAGTGGACTTGTCTACTTTAGGACAAGATTATGTATCCCTGCAAGCCAAACTCTCAAGCAGAAGATACTGTGGGAAGCAAATGACTCCCCTTTCTCAGGACATCCTGGTTATGCTAAGACCCTTAACACGGTCAGAAAGAGCTATTTTTGGGAAAGGCTCAAGGGAAACGTACTCAAATATGTCACGAAATGTTAGTCTTGTCAATGCATTAAGGCAGAACATGTACAATTGCCTGGGAAATTGCAACCACTTGACATTCCCCAAATGAAATGGGAATTCATTAGTATAGACTTCATTGTTGGCTTACCCCAAGTTCAGGGAGGATATAACTCTATTATGGTTGTAGTAGATATGATGATGGGATCTCAAATGGGCCAGCACTGGCTATGGCACTAGCCGGACCTCATGCTCATAACAGACAAACACACCCTCACGGCCTCGCGGGCCAGGAGCGTCAATCTACTGCTAAAGGACAAACTGCCCTAAAGCCTAATCTATGCGTTTATAGTTTTATAGTTTTGTAGTCCAACGTTCCCTTTCTATAAACTCCACAGAGGGAGAACCCATACACATTGGCCATAAATACCACGATAATCACATACATGGGAGGCAACCTCTCGGTAGAAACACCGCGGCCCCATTGCAACTCTCCTACATCGCAGGGATTGGCCCCTTGATGCACTGCTCAACATATAAGACAAACGAACAAACTCCACTCTTCCATTTCAAAAGTTTCCAGGAGATACCATGTGTCCTTACTAAATAATCCCCCAAGAAACGAACGTCTATCCTACGGCTTAGGATGCCTTTCTACACTCAAGCGTGGGTCATTGTCATTGAAAACATGTGCTATTTATCCAGGTTTTTTATTCCGATACCATGGTTTCATGCACATGCAAAGTGAATGATTCTAAAGTGCTCAAACATAATTTTAAATCAGAACCATGTGGTGCACAACCAGGCTTTCAAATGCTTATTCACTAACGTGTTGCAGCGATGCAAGGATAGCACCGAGATAACACTCGTGCTACTATCCTTTTAATTAAAACACACAAACTCTATGTCATGATATGCATCAGAAAATCAGCAACAATCAGCATGCAAATCACACCATTCAAACATCCCAACCCCTACGTTTAGGTATTGCTTTCGTTGCATAGGTGTAGAGGTCCATTTTGTCATGTTTTGATGTATAAAAAGCAGTAAATCACAAACTTTGACAAGGAGATAGGGAAAACTGAGGCTAAACCTCATGCTTTACCACTACCACACATCCACAAATAGTTCTTATATTTTTCCTTATTTTTCCAAGACGTATTTCTATTTTTTCCCTTATTTTTCTCATTTTCTTGATTTATTTGGCAATAAAATATGCTATTTTTTGGTTTTTCTTATTCCACTCACTTCAGCATACTAATATTCAATTTATCTTCCATATTCCCCCCATGGGAACACTTTTCACCCACCCGAAACGAAAAAACTACCATTTTGCCACTTAAAGACCGCATTTCGGGTTTACGGGAATTAAATAAAGCATGTAAATCATTGCAAAACCAAAATTTTATGATAAATAGCAATTACTCATAATGCAATCAGCACACAAACAAATTTTCATCCAATAAGAACGTAATTATCATCATAAACTATAAAAAATCCTTCATTTTCTTCATAAAAATGGTCATACTGTGTTTTTACGGAACCCGAGACGCCTTGAATGACTGCATAACCAGCAGATGGAGCCTCCATTGCTCTCAATCCAATGCTGCACTTCAATCTTCAGCATCTCCATCAATTTCCATCACCATTTCCTTCATTCCCCTTCCCCGGTTCCTTCTTCAAGATGGTACACATGAACAACCCATAGAGAAGAGAGAGAGGGAGGAGAGAGAAAGACTAGATTTTGTTCTCTTCATCTGGACAGCCATTCCTCGCGTGAAGACGGGCGATATCATCAGCCAAGAGGGAGAAGTTGCCGGGTAATCTCTGATTCATAGGTTGTTTGCAGCCTCCATGCTTGATCATGATGGAGGAGGGCGCAATTTTCGGCGCCATGCTGCCGCCATTTCTTCACGCTTCCTCTCCACGATTCTTGCATAAAAATTGGGGGGGGGGGGAGCGGGGGTTTAAAGTCCCCAAAGGGCACCCCCCCTTTGGCCTTAAACTTGTCCACCCTTTCATATCTTGACCAATTTGTGGCCACTTCCTCATCCGGGCTTCGATTCGAGCTCTGAAAAATCCTACGTGTCCGGTTTGGCATCCCGCACTGATTGACAACTCCTGGCATCCCGTGCACGGTAGTCAAAAAAATTATCAAAAATCCACAAGTGTCGCTCGGGCGCCTTTTAAAAGCCGTCTTTCACTTGGTGCTTAAAATCGTCCTAGCTAGCCGACACCTTTGATGTTAAATATTTTTCCCCTAAATTTCGGATTTTTTGGCAAATTTTAGGCACATCGCGGGCTCAAAACTCCGCTCTCATTGGCGACCACGGGATAGGGCGATTCAGCCTGCCGAATCCCACAACAGATCTGCACAAAACAACCAAAGGAAACATCAAACTGATACAAAATAGATACATATTAAAACACAACACAATGCTCACCCTATCCCCCTGACAAAACCAAGGCATGCAATCCACAAGGAGTAGGCCTAGCATAATCTGATAGAAGGTCTGAAGCTAGTCACTAACCGACTGCTCCAACATGGCCAAACTAAAGGAACTATCAAAGAGGTTGCCCTAAGTGGTGGTCTGAACTACCTACCTAGCTAAGGACAACACAACCAGGAGCTCCTACTAGGTGAGGACTCCTATAGCCTGATCAAGAAATATTTTTATTTTTAACACATTTTTGCTTTTAGGTTTTTATTTCCCCCATACTCGGGCATGCAAAAAGAAGGGAGCTGAGCGTAGTGACCCAAGGAGAACAGGGCATCAGCCTTAGGTCCTGTCTCAGTACCCAAGAACCTACCAAGCCCTCACAAGGCGACACTTAATCCTTTTCTGACGCTCACTTTTATTTTCGCTCCAACCTTCCTTACTTCCTTCTTTTCCAGTGAGACGCCATCCCTAGGAAGACAAGGCATCGGCCCCGGGTTTGACTCGTCCCCAGGAACCTACCAGGCCTTTGCAAGGTGATGATCAACTGCTTATAAATCTTCCTTTCTTTTCTTGTCTATTTTTATAGGGTTTAGAACCCCTTTTTACACACCTTTGTATATTTATATATGGTGTTTCAAATATTTAGGGTTTCTTTTCCTCTCTACCATCATCATTTTTCCTCTAGCAGGCTTCTCTAACTGCCTCACAACTAACAAGAACTCCTAGAACGGCTGCCTAGCAGGCTAGCAGAACAAGGTCACTAGAACGGCCTTCTAAAACAGGTCTTTCGATGCTTGGCAATGTCTTTACAGGAGGCAACAACTACTCAAACCTCCCTCAAACATACCTAACCTAAACCCCGGGACTTCATGCCTTGGACACCGGTTCCCAACAAGAAAAGAAAATCCCCTACAAGTACACAGACACATATAGCATAAAAAACACGTTACTCATAAAGGAGAGATATCACCTGGATAGGTCCACGAGAAGCTTCCGCGCAACAAGGGCTCCTTCCAAGCTCTTCTTTAAACCTGTCTAGCACAGGACTAAAACAAGAAACCACTAACCGCACCTGTACTAAACAAACAACTCGTCCTCTTGGCCTAATGAAATAAAGCATTCCTCTACAAAAACTAATCGGCCCTCTTGACCTAATGAAATAAAACAGAATAGCACCTACACATCCCTCCCCGAAAGAGTACAGATATACAATAATATGCCCCTTTCCAAGGAGAAAAAAATAGGACTCACAGCCCTAAGCTAAATGCATAAGGTTATGACCCATCCCTCCTGCATACATAGCAAGAGGTGTATGCATAACATGGTGTCTAATCAGCCTGTGGGTCCAGGATAACAACGATAGATTGGTCTCGGCTACTCTTTGCATCACCCATATCAACCATCGCTTGCCATATATTGCATGCTCTGATAACATTCCCCACAAGCAACTGGGTCCTATTTCATTATTGATAGTAATATCAAAACTAGGACCACAATTGAAGAAAATGTCTTATTCATAAGCAAGGTTTGCCAGTGAATCCGCAAACTGATTCCAATAACGTGGAATCAGCTAAAGAGACACTCTCTCAACCTCCTCAAGTAGGGTCATGGTAGTTCGATGATACATACAAACGATGGGATTCCGCACTGTATATGTCCCATCTAGTTGATTCAAGATCAATTGGGAATCCCCTTTTACTAACAACCGCCGAATACCACCTTGCTTGGCATTATGCAGTCCCATAATCAAGGCTTTATACTCCGCCATATTGTTAGTAAATCCTACCCCGAGATAAGCAGCTAACTTCATCATAACTCTACGTGGGGGATCTCGGATTACTACTCCAACACTCCCTTTTTTTATTAGGGCCCCTGGATGCTCCGTCAAAATATAATGTGTACGTCCATAATGGGTTTACACAGCCTGCCATCACGAACTCCTCTATTCATAATTATGATAGTCAAAATTTAGCATGTTGAGAGGATGAACTGACAGCTCCATCCCACCTTCTTCATTAAACTCAACAGGGATACTTGTCAACATTCGTAAGCAGTGATGGCAGAAGACTTTGATCTTCCACACAAAGATTCCGTCTTTTTGCTCAATCACTTTGTATCCTTTACTCCACTAGATAAGTTTCCCCTGATGGTATCTCTGCTCCAGATATGGGTGCTCCAAATAAGGAATTAATCGCCCCATCAACCAGCTTTAAGCTCTTTTGCAGGTCTCAAATCAGCCCAGCATGGACCTGCAATGCATTTTCCCGTGTTAGCATACTTAGAAATAATAAGGTTTAATCTTATTAAGATTAACATCATTTTCAAATTCTACTCCCTGCATATCAACTAGTAGAGCTGTAGACCTATTCTTCCCTATCCTGACAATCTTGTAGGGGCCATCCCATCTAGGTTCCAGCTTCCTTGGAAACAGCTCCCTACGTGCATCATAGTACAGAACTAATTGCCCTTTTTTAAAGGTATACTTCTTTGCTTTAAGGTCGTGCAACTGCTTCATCCGACGTTTAGCTACCTGCTGCTGATGTAATAAGCTCTGCAATTTCAGCTCATCCAAGTGGGCTATGGTCATGAAACGTTTAAAGAGTGCATCCTCATCTCCCAAAGAGTAGTTAATTGCAAACCGTATGGTTGGAAACTTGATTTCGAGGGGTAACACACACTCTTCCCCATAAACTAATTTAAATGGAGTATGGCTGATAGCTCGCTTGAATGTTGTATTGTATGCCCATACTGCCACATACAACTTCCTGTCCCAGTCTCATTTCTTCTTAGAGACTATTTTAGACAAGATACCCACAAGCTGCTTGTTAGTACTTTCAACTTGCCCATTTTCTTGCGGATTATAGGGTGTCGTTTTATTGTGCTTGATTTGCCAACAAGCTTTTGATCACTTTATTCAAAAATGGGTTCCACGGTTCCTTCGGTGGACCGAAACGGCAGATAATCTACTCTAAAAGAAAACTTGCAGTCTCTTTTGCATTGTCCTGCCTCGTCGCCCGTGCTTTTGACCATTTTGTAAAATAATCAGTTGTGCTACTATAATGTACATCTTCTGAGTAGTAGACGACGGGGTGATAGGACCTACAAAGTCAATGCCCCACTTCTCAAATGGAAGGATAGCCATGATAGGTGTAAGTGGGCGTTTTCTATTCTCTCTGCTGTCATGTCTTTGATAGGTATCACATCTCTTAACATAAAGGAATCTTGGAAGATGGACGGCCACCAATACCCAGCTCTTAAAGCTTTCTGCGCCGTCAACCGTCCAGCGAAGTGTCCTCCACACGCAGAGTCATGGCACTCTTCCAAGATGAAAGGAACCTCGTCAGGCATCACACATCGGCAATAGATATCATCAACACCCTGTCGATATAGTGTTCTTGCGATCAAGGAAAACTTCAAAGCCTGTTGTTTGATTTTTCTCTTTTTTGATTTTGATAAACCAGCTCCAGTCTCTCCCGTTGATAGATAATGTGTGATAGCAGCATAGCAAGATGGAATAGAAGCTGTATCAATTTTAAACATTTCTTCAATATCACTTTCTTCATTTAGAGTCTCTTTCGGCTCCTCGAAATCCACAAGGCATTCCACAATACCCTGCAACCTCGGTGGCTTACTCTTAATCTTATAATCGAACTCCTGCAAAGTGATTAACCACTTTGCCAGACGATTAGGCCATTGCAGCTTGTTCATAAGCAATCTAAGCCCTTCCGCCTTTGTATAGAAAACTACCTTCTCATAGAGGATGTAGTGCTTGAATTTTTTAGTCACAAAGACCATCTCAAGGCACAACTTCTCCATGTAGGTATAGTTAATTTCTGATATGCCCAATTTTTGACTAGCAAAAGCTATCGGATGATACCACTTTTCCTCCCAGATTTGGGCTAAACAGCAGCTGATACTATGCATGGTGGCTGCTGAAAATATGTAAAATACCTTGCCTCTTTTAGGTGCTTTTAAAACTAGTGCTTTTACTAGCTCCTGTTTCACATCCTCGAAAGCTACCTTACAAGGGTCGCTCCATACAAATAGACAGCTAAAGGATAATAAGTTCATTAATGGCAACGTCCTTTCTGCCAAGGCATTTATAAACCTCTGATAGTACCCTACCGATGACAGAAAGCTATGTATCTCTTTCGGAGTGCGTGGTGGACTCATAGTGACTATAACCTTGATCTTTTCAGGGTCAGTTGCGATCCCTACTGAACTGACCACATGGCCTAGCAATAGCCCATAGGGCACTCCAAAGACACACTTCCGTGGGTTAAGAGCAATACAAAATTGTCTGCAGCACTCAAAGCACTTTCTTAAGATACTCAACATCCTTTCCCTTACAGTGGCTGCCTCCAGGTCATCGATAAACACTTTCAACTCCTCTGGGGAGATGTCATCAAAGGTCTTGTCTGTTGTTCGTTGCCATGATCCAGGTGCATTGCACAATCCAAAGGCCATCACATGGTACACAAAAGTACCAAAGACAATAATAAAAGTTGTTTTCAACTTGTCCTCTTTTGCAATTGCCATCTGATTGTAACCCGCAAAGCAATCCATAAACGAATATATTTTCCTACCCGCTAATTGATCCAAAATCTGGTCAATAAATGGCAGTGGGTAGTAATCTTTAATCGTCTGCTTATTCAGCTCTCTAAAATCTACACATAATCGGATCTGGTTGTTTTTCTTCTTCCTGATGACAACTGGTGAACACCATTCTATGTGCTATACATGGAAAATTAAACCACCTTTTTGTATCTTTTGTAACTCCTGAAATAGCCCATCCCTCAATTCAAAAGGCATATGCCTTACCTTCTGACGCACAGGACGATTGCCTTCTTTTATAGAAATAGTATGAACAGCCAGGCTGGGAGGAATGCCTCTCAGCTCCTCATAACTCCAAGCAAAGATGTCACGAAATTCTTGAATCAAGAATACATAGTCTTCCCTTTCTGCTGCTGAACTGAGCATGGAATCTAATTTAATTGGACGCGAATCATTCGGCGTGCCAAGGTCCAACTCAATCACATCCGCATCTCTTATCCTATCTTGCGGCTCTATTGGCTCATTTAGAGTTATCTGATAAATATCCTCTGTAGTGGACCCCTCTTTAGATTCATCACTGGATGATGTCTCACTACCAGATGGATCATCTACTGTTTCTAATTCAATAGAGGATAAAGGAGCTCTCTCACTCTGAGGAGACTCAGGGTAAGCACCGACTATTACTCGATTAGCACCTCTACCTAGAACCACTCGACCGGTGGGTATATCAACTTGACAGTCTGTTCGTAAGATCCAAGGCCTGCCTAGCAAGACTCGATAGCTAGGACGTCCTGCAAATCTTATTACCCTAAAGTCCAAGAAGCATTCTACACTTGCGACTATAACATGGACTTTAGTAATGCAACCTTTTGGTTGCCTTAGACTATCATCAGCCATTCTAAGAAGGGTGGAGCTAACTTTTTGGATGCCTAGACCCAACCTCTCCATCAACTCTGAACTCATGATATTGACAGAGGACCCAGTGTCTACGATAGCATGCTCTACTAATATTCCATCCACGTATGCTGGAACCCTAGGGCAATTCTTTTCAGCATGATCAAACCAATCTTCCCCTACTCGTGCTATGCCCAAAGGTTCTACAATATACCCAATACGCAGGATCTTCTTGAATTCCTTGCGTACTCCTGGAGATAATTTAATCAACTGTAAGAGGTTTACATCTAGTTTAACTTCACAAAGAGAACTTGCAAAATCAAAATCATGATAGGTAGCCAAAGCTCGCTTTTCTCGCCAAACCATCCTTTCTTTTGGTCCCGAGACCGGCTTTGGTGCTTCTCTTTTAGCTCTTGCCTTCTTTCTTGGCACATCCTCATCCTTCTTAGGATCAACTTTCTTGTCAACAGGCCTTAGAGGTCAACCTTCCACGCCAGGATTTTGGACTTGCGTCCCCTTATCCCCTTGCTTAGGGTTTCCTTCAACCGGTTTTGCATTATCTCTATCAACCTCTTTAGCCTTTTGGCCTCTTGTCACGGGTCATAGGTTAGAGGTTTCAGCGCCATTGACGCGTACAGCCTCAATAAGGCTAACTCCATTGCCTTATGGCAACTTTTCTATAGAGGTCTTTCCCCTTTGCAATATTTGTCTTGGTCCATCATTTTGCTGCAGGTTATTATCTTGCGCTCTATGATTAACTGGACCTGGTTGTTTACTCCCTTGTTGGAGGGAACTGATCTTACTCCAATAGGTAGCGGCTAAATGGCCCGACTTCCCACAAATATCACATTTAACATTTGGAAATTTTCTAGGAAAATGTTATCCGCCACACCACTTACAGCTGAATCTTGAGGAACCCCCCTCTTCAGGGTGGCGACTCCCTATCAGATTCTACTGCTTCTTCAGGAAATTGATGTCAACAGCTATTTGCCGATATTGTTCAGAAATCATGTCAGTGTAGTGCTTCATCATATCCTTAACTTCGCCAAGGACATTAGATGCACTCGACTCATAGCCTTGATTGTCTATCCGTCGTTCCATTGGCCTAACAATTTGATTGGGCATTAGTTGTTGACTCATAGGAACAACATTAGGGTTCGAAACTTGGCCTCCAACATTTGGTGGAGCCAACATTAGGGTTCGAAACTTGGCCTCCAACATTTGGTGGAGCCAATTGACTAGCCATAGGCATAGTCACACTGGGAGGAGCTTGCAGCAAAGATACATTTTGAACCATGCTTCCTCTCCCATTAGGGTTATTCATAGGCATCCCTTGACTTCCATTTATCAATGGTAAATTGCCTCCAGGTACTAGACCCGCATTAAGATTTATTCGAGAGGAGTAGGCCGTTTGTAATCGTGACTCTACTCCTTCTGCCCGTGTCATGGTGGTATCTATATCAGCCAAAGCCACACTGCTCAATTATACCTGAATATTGAAATCCAATCCATGCAAGAAGTATTGCAATTGGGCAGCTATCGGAATAGGAATGTAAGTTTGTAACTTACGAAACACTTCCTTAAGCTTCTTGGCATAGGCTTTCACATTCTCATGGGGGTCTTGGCGTGTTACATTCAAAACACGCAACTACTATTGGCCACCTCTTTCAAGGGCATATTCTCCTCGAAAAGCTGCATAAAATTGATCGATTGTGGTTATGGTTCCAGTCTCTATGCTATGATACCATACCGTAGCCCTTCCTTTTAACATCATGTTAAAGAACATCATAAGATGTCCCTCATCTTGGATACGGTAATTAAACATTAATCTTTGGAATTCACAAATGTGAAACTCCGCATCTTCTTCGGCTAACCCATTAAAAATGGGCAAAGGAACTCCTAAAGTTGGCAAATCCGGCGTCCCTGCAGGAATTACAATGGGTTGCGCCATGACGACAATCGGATTGACAATGGAAGTTTGAACTGATAGAATCACACCCCCACTTGAAGTGGGTTGACTTGGTGGAAGAGAGGAAGAACTTACGCTTCCTCCTGCACCTAAAGGACTATGTGCAACAGTTGGGTTACTAAGATCACTACCTCTTATGCGTATCGGGCTACTCCTTTGAGAAGAATAGTGACTTACAATTTCCAATCGCTGCCTAGCTCTCTCAGCACATTCTGCTTTTTGTATTTCGGCTTGACAGTCCTTGCCAGAGGACATAAACCAACTTTTTGGTCCCTAAAAACCCTAAATCCGAGAACCACCACTTATTGGAAGCTCCCGGAAGATGCACCACTGATGGGGCCTGAAATGGGCCGGCACTGACTATGGCACTAGCCGGACCTCATGCTCATAACAGACAAACACACCCTCACGGCCTCGCGGGCCAGGAGCGTCAATCTACTACTAAAGGAAAAATTGCCCTAAAGCTTAATCTATGCGTTCATAGTTTTATAGTTTTGTAGTCCAATGTTTCCCTTTCTATAAACTCCACAGAGGGAGAACCCATACACATTGGCCATAAATACCACGATAATCACATATATGGGAGGCAACCTCTCGGTAGAAACACTGCGGCCCCACTACAACTCTCCTACATCGCAAGGATTGGCCCCTCAATGCGCTGCTTAACATATAAAATAAACGAACAAACTCCACTCTTCCATTTCAAAAGTTTTCAGGAGATACCATGTGTCCTTACTAAATAATCCCCCAAGAAACGAACGTCTATCCTACGGCTTAGGATGCCTTTCCACACTCAAGCGTGGGTCATTGTCATTGAAAACAGGTGCTATGCATCCAGGTTTTTTATTCCGATACCATGGTTTCATGCACATGCAAAGTGAATGATTCTAAAGTGCTCAAACATAATTTTAAATCAGAACCATGCGGTGCATAACCAGGATTTCAAATGCTTATTCACTAACGCGTTGCGGCGATGCAAGGATAGCACCGAGATAACACTCGTGCTAATATCCTTTTAATTAAAACACATGAAATCTATGTCATGATATGCATCAGAAAATCAGCAACAATCAGCATGCAAATCACATCATTCAAACATCCCAACCCCCTACATTTAGGTATTGCTTTCGTTGCATAGGTATAGAGGTTCATTTTGTCATGTTTTGATGTATAAAAAGCAGTAAATCACAAACTTTGACAAGGAGATAGGGAAAGCTGAGGCTAAACCTCATACTTTACCACTACCACACATCCACAAACAATTCTTATATTTTTTCTTATTTTTCCAAGACGCATTTCTATTTTTTCCCTTATTTTTTCTATTTTCTTGATTTATTTGGCAATAAAATATGCTATTTTCTAGTTTTTCTTATTCCACTCACTTCAGCATACTAATATTCAATTTATCTTCCATGTTCCCCCCATGGGAACACTTTTCACCCACCCGAAACGAAAAAACTACCATTTTGCCACTTAAAGACCGCATTTCGTGTTTACGGGAATTAAATAAAGCATGTAAATCATTGCAAAACCAAAATTTTATGATAAAAAGCAATTATTCATAATGCAATCAGCACACAAACAAATTTTCATCCAATAAGAACATAATTATCATCATAAACTATAAAAAATCTTTCATTTTCTTCATAAAAATGGTCATACCGTGTTTTTACGTAACCCGAGACACCTTGAATGACTGCATAACCAGCACATGGAGCCTCCATTACTCTCAATCCAATGCTGCACTTCAATCCTCAGCATCTCTATCAATTTCCATCACCATCTCCTTCATTCCCCTTCCCCGGTTCCTTCTTCAAGATGGTATACATGAACAGCCCATAGAGAAGAGAGAGAGGGAGGAGAGAGAAATACTAGATTCTGTTCTCTTCATCCAGATAGCTATTCCTCACGCAAAGACCGGCAATATCATCAGCCAAGAGGGAGAAGTTGTCGGGTAATCTCTGATTCATAGGTTGTTTGCAGCCTCCATGCTTGATCACATGGAGGAGGGCGTAATTTTCGGCGCCATGCTGCCGCCATTTCTTCGCGCTTCCTCTCCACGATTCTTACATAAATTTTGGGGGGGGGGGGGGGGGGGGGGGGGGTTAAAGGGGCCAAAGGGCACCCCCCTTTGGCCTTAAACTTGTCCACCCTTTCGTATCTTGACCAATTTGTGGCCACTTCCTCGTCCGGGCTCCGATTAGAGCTCTAAAAAAATCCTGCGCGTCTGGCTTGGCATCCCGCACTGACTGGAAACTCTTGGCATCCCGCACGGCAGTCGAAAAAATTATCAAAAAACCACAAGTGTCGCTCGGGCACCTTTTAAAAGTCGTCTTTCACTTGGTGCTTAAAATCGTCCTAGCTGCAGCGGCCGCCTTCGATGTTAAATATTTTTTCCCTAAATTCTGGATTTTTTGGCAAATTTTAGGTACATCCCGGGCTCAAAACTCCGCTCTCATATGCTCACCAAGGTCACACATCTCATCCCTGTCAAGATGAACTATAATGCCTCAGACATCGCAAGATTATTCATCAAGGAAATATTCAAACTTCATGGGTTACCCAGAAGAATCATTAGTGATCGTGACTCTCTCTTCACATCACACTTCTGGGGGGCTATCTTTCTCCTATCTTTGAGGCTATTGGAACTCAACTCTGTTTCAGTACAGCTTAACATCCCCAAATTGATGGTCAAACAGAACGAGTTAATCAAGTCATTGAAGATGTCGTGAACCGAAAAAGTGGATTCAATACTTACCCCTGGTTGAGTTTGCCTACAATGCTTTTTACCAACAGAGTATTCAGATGACCCCTTTTCAAGCATTGTATGGGCATGATTTTCGTACCCCTTTGAACTTCTCAGATTCAACTTTGAGGGTAGAAGCTTCGAGACAGATGCTGGAAGACATGGATGATTAAATCAAATCAATAAGACAAGACATTCAAGCTGGCAAGGATAGACAGAAGGCTTACGCTAACCTGAAACGACAAGACAGGTCCTTCATTGAAGGTGATATGGTCTTCATCCGTGTATGCCCTAAAAAGAGTTCACTGTCCTTGGGAGAGTACAAGAAGCTAAGTCCAAGGTATTGTGGACCCTATAAGATCACCAAGTGCCTAGGGCCTAATGCTTACAAACTACAGCCGCCCGCAACTCTAAAGATTCATAATGTATTCCACGTTAGCCTATTGAAAAATTATCTACCTAATCCGAATCATGTACTTAATGATCAACAAATTATAATGCCTAGCCAAGGAGTCCTTAAGCTACGGCCTGATAGAATCCTAGATGTTAGGGAAAGGTATTTGAGATCAAGGACCTTGAGAGAATACCTCATCGAGTGGAAAGATTATCCCGAAGAGGATGCCACCTGGATGGATGAAGATACTCTCAACCAACAATACCCCCAGATCTTCTCGAGATGAGGACATCTCAATTCCTCTAAGAGGGAGAGGATGTAACATCCCCGTACCTTCCCCATAAGAACCCCCCCTTAAATTTTTTTAATTTTAATTCAAATTTTTTTACCTCTCCCTCTCTCCCTGCCGACAGCATGTCGGAGAGAGAGAGAGAGGGAGTTAAGAGAGTGAGAGGGGACCAAGAGGGGTGGCGGCTGTTAGACAGCTGTCTTCCCCCCCCTTACCACCCCCTCCACCATATAAGGCAGTGCCCTCCCCCCTGGTGGTCGCCTTCAGCAGTCCCCCTCCCTCGTCGTCAGCAGTGCCCCCCCTCGTGATTTCAACCCCTCTCCCCCTCGTCGTCAGGAAAACGCCCCTACCTTCCCCCCCCCGATCAGAAAACCCCCCTCCTCATCATCATCATGACAGAGTGAGAGAGAGAGAGGGAGACAGAGAGAGAGAGAGGGAGAGAGAGAGGGGGAGAGGGAGAGAGAGAGGGAGAGAGAGAGAGAGAGAGAAGAGAGAGAGAGAGGGGGGAGTTTTTGAAAGTTCTTCTTCCCCCCTCTTAAAGGGAGGTCACACACCCTTATATTTATTCTGGGAATACATCCCCCTTCAATCTTTTCCTCCACTCAAGGAAAGGCGGCGAGAATTTTGCATAGAAGAGTGCGGAAATTCTATCTCTCGTACACGTATCTTTGAGTATGGCCCCAAAGCGTAGTTCCACAAAGATGGCCGGAAACCCTGCAAGTGTGGATGGAGGCACCGCAACCGTGAACGGTTCATCAGGCATCAATACCACTAGAATCACGGCATCACTAGAAACCCAAGTTGCTCTATTATTAAATCATAGTTTATAATTATCACAATGAAAAATCATATTCACATGCATCACATTAATTGCGTGTTTGATAATTTCCTAGGTATGAACTTAGTTGTGATGTATGTAACAAGCAAGATAATTTTCATTGTAAGATGACATCATAATAGGTGGAATTGATTAGATAATTTCATAGTAAATTACCAAAAATTCTTGCATGAATTCCTGCATGAAGTGCATTTCTCCTTGCACAAGTTCTTGCTTAAAATGCATTTCAGAGGACATTGAAGAGACAAAGTGCATCTCCATTTCACAAGATGGATTCTAAGGTACATGTAATAAACTGCAGAAAAGGTTAAAGTGCAGTTAGACTCATACAATGATCACATAAAGTTAGACCATTCAAGAAGGTTATAGATCGTGTAAATAATTACATAGAGGATAATGTTAAGATTGCATGCATAGAAAGTACCTTCGCATGTGTGGCATAAAATATCGTATGGATTATATCAAAATTGTAAGTATTGAAATGAAGGCATGGCATTACGTTGTTGCATTAAGTTGTTGGGAAAATTCAACATTGTTTGTAATCTACCAAATGGGGCTGAGATCCATGAGTCCCATGTCAAAGTCCTTGGTGACCTCAAGAGGGATAGGTAAAAGCTTAAGCGTCTGTGAGTATTATTAGGAGGGCTTAAGAAGATTATACTTAAGACGGAGTAGGAACTATTCTAAACTGAAACGTGTCCGCTTGACCGCTTGTGGGTCAGGTGGAGCTCTGGACACCCCTTGCCTGTCCAGAATGGAGTTGGAGATCCCCGTGAACCCAATGTCTAGGATGTTGGAAGATCCTATTCTAAATAAAGGATGGAAATTTCGGTGCCATGGGATTTGGACCGGGTACTTCTATTGGACAGAAGGGATATATAATTCTCCTATATGGGTAGGAGACAAAGATTAACTTAAAGATAAGTTAAGGAATTTGTTTGATAAAAGGATTGCTTGTTTTGCTTTTGTGTATGTGTTGTAAATTACGCGAACGAACTCTGTGCCTTAAAAGGCTTAATTAATAAAGCTGATTTTAAATGTCGCACATAAATGTGGTAGGACCTAATTAGACAACTAAAGCTATCAAGGGAAGCGGGTGGACAAAATCCCTCGACAGGTCCGTCCTATGGCTGGGTGGTCCCAGAGAACTGGGAGGCTTCTCACAAGGATCTACCATCGGATGACTTTAGGTATTGTTAAGTTAGAACCTGATTCATGCCGTTTTAGGGGACTGGAATGGAACTATGTCCTACGGGCAGAGAGGTTGAGCGGTGCATCCCTCTCGTTTCCCATTCTCTATGAACCAAGTGCAGCATAAATTTGCTTCGACTCTATTGTTCCTACTCAAAGTGGGTCATCAGGAGCTCGATGCTAGCTACTTCCCAGAGACTTGGTTGATATGAAAGAAACCCTGACTTCAAGTCGGTCCTAAGTGGGAACGGCCGGATACTTCTGCTGCAGGGCAGACTCGGGAAGACCTAGATCGCAAACCCTGTGACATTCCTTGTGAGTGCCAAGTGGCGCTTTCTAGACTCCCCTCCCGATGGGCTGCTAAGACGTGTCCCACAAGTGGTCAAGCGGACACGTTACAGTTGGTATCATAGCGAAACTTCATGATGATACATGATCGGTTCATAGACATATCCTAAACAGAAATAACCTAGTGGTATGGCTTGATTGTCAGGCACCTTCTGCACCCACAAATGCTGACATGCAAGAGAAGAAATTTCTTCTCAAGCAAATTAAGGCACCCGAGTTTGATGGAGAAGGGTTAGACGTCGCAGCAGAAGCAGAGATATGGATTGAGACGATGGATGACTATTTCTCTGCTTCGGGAACTGCCTCCATGAATCAATAAATGATTGGAAAATTGAAGTTAGTTGACCAGGCTCGGTTATGGTGGAAGCAATGGTGCAAAGATCAAGGTATTTTTGAAGCCACTGTTACATGGACTCAGTTGAAAGATGCTGTACGTAGACAATACCTTCCGCCAACCTACCAGACCTTGAAGATGAATGAATTCTTCAAGCTCAAGCAGCTAGAATTAACCCTGGAAGCTTACTACTCAAAGTTTGTAATCCTACTAAAATATGCGCCACCTATGGATATTGCACAGCAAGTATCCAAGTTTTGCCATGGCTTGAACACTCCTTTGAACCACTGTCTTGAAGCAATGCGTCCAACGGACTTGCAAGACGCATTATTCCGAGCGAATCCAATCGTCCAAGAACTTAAATCGGGAAATTGTAGCAAAGATGACTATGGAGATCAGGATAAGAGATGTTATACATGCGGAGAGATAGGGCACATCCGTAGGAGATGTCCCTACTGTCAATGCTTCCATTGTAATGAACTAGGACACATCCAAGCAGACTGCCCTGATCTAAGTCTAGAAGACATTGAGCCTCCAAGAAAACAAAGCTACATAGGTGCAGTCTATGAATATATAGACGAATCAGATGAAGACGAAGATCTAGAGCCTAGTAAACCTTATTAGGAGGACTAAAATTCCTAGAAGCTTAATCGACATGTAACAAAATTGAGAATAAATCCTACTCTTGTACCTATGGTTAATTCGAATAATATGAGTGCACTACTTGAAACATTAAGAGTAGCGCATCGGATGCATGGTGGGTCTTAGCCCACAGGTCATAAGCCCCATTAGTGCTTGTCTTCCCTAGTTTCTCTCGAGATGAGGACATCTTGATTTCTCTAAGGGGGGGAGGATGTAATATTTCCACGGAATAAAAGTTAGTTGGTTAGTTCAAAAGTTAGTTAGTCAATTAATAAGTTAGTAAGATTACTAACTAAAGACTAACTAAGGTAAAAACTGACTAGCGTTAATAGCTAATAATTTTTATTCAATTAAAAATATATTTAAAAAAATCAAGAGTCATAAATCTAACATTTTTCTTGGATTGATAAGGACCATAGCCACCCTTCACGAAAAGTACAATGTGAACGGGACTTATGAGCTATATTAATCACTAGTATTAATGTGTATAGTTTGAATGGTCCAAAAATATTAGATTCTTGGGGGAAAAAATAAAAACTATTATATTTTAGGATATTATCCTAAAAAGATAGAACTAAAAGTCATTTAAAAGAAAAGACAAGTGATGTTTTAGTTAGTTTTGGAGAATTTATAAAAAGAAAAATAAAGAAAAGTGATTTGCGAAATCGCGCGCACCGCGATCGTAGTCTACAGGCAGTAGACAGCAGTTCGAACAAAGAAAAGAAGAAGGAGTGAACTAAGAGATTTCTAATCAAGTGTCTTGGAGTTTTACCCCCTTTTGGAGCTAATGCAACCATCATATTTATAATCTGAGCATCAAATCACTGAGCCTTCTAATAGCCCCTCCACTCTTGTTCTCAGACTTATCCCCTCCTCTCTAATTCATTATAAATAGGAGGAATGGGGAGGCACAAGGGAGCATAAGGAGACCCCGAAAGGCTACAAGAGAGAGGGAGAGAGAGAGTATATCCCTCCAAGAGATTGTGAGAGAGAGCTTGAGAGAGAGAAAGAGAGAGAGAGAAGAGTTACCCCGAGAGGCTTCACAATTTTCCTCTATCTCGATCCTCGATTTAACCATGTTCTCTTTCGCTCTCCCATCTCGAATCTATTCCACCTTCTTAATCTCTTGAGTCTACTTGCGAAGGATGGCCTCCAAGCAAGGAATGTCGTGTGCAGATGACAATCCTACAACTAGCAAAACAGAGCTTCGGGCGAATGCATCACTATCAATCCAATTGTGGTACCGGTCGTAAGTAATGTATCTTCAAATTGATAGATGCTTGTTTTAATGCTCGCAAGAGATGCATTAGGCTCCGTACCTTGTGGTGCTAGAATAGGTCATTGAAAAGGATAAATCGCATCTCAAATATTCAAAAATGAAGTTTGTGAAGTGCTTGTATCAAAGGGAGTTAAATTGCACCTAGTTGCTATGTGATGAATCCATGCATAGCATAAGCAACATATGGGACACTAAAGTATTGAGCATCGATGAGTCTTTGATTAATCTTTACCGAGGATAATATTGTTTAAAGTTTGCAAATGCATATACACGGTACATACATGGGAGAAATTATGTAAAATTTACATTGATGACATGCGACTCCTTGCCTTAGGAGAAAGGAAGGTAAAACCAAGAAAAAAATATTGCATAGTAGGGAAATGCTAAAAGATAATTGTCACTTAGAGAAGAGGCATAAATGCACTTGCTAGATTGATTAATTTGCATTGGAATGACAGGACTTACATCATGTATAGTATTGAAACCTTTAGCATATGCCTTAGGCTAAAGGAGGGTATATTAAGTAAATTCTACTCTTTGGCCCCAAGGGGGAGAGCGAATATGCGATGGAACTATTGTTGCGTCTATTATTGTATTGTTTGGGAAAAATACAATTAGTTTTGTTGGTTGATTGAACAACACCCTAAATGTTTTTCTTTCAATCAAGGGATTGTTGCATTGTGATTTGGATAAATATTCCAAGGCTTGTGTTGATGGCAAATGCATGGCAGGGGTCTGTAATGACAAGTTGCCATGGGAATAAAGAAATGTTTTTCTAGAATATGATAATAGAGATGATTGCTTTGATTGTGCTTGAATTTTAATTGGATTAATTAAGAAAGGATATTTTGCACGCGTGGATCATCTCCAAGATCGCATTGCGGATTATCTCGAGAGGGCACTGCTCGATTCACAGGCCGATGGTCGAGTGGTGAAAAGGCCAACCACACGAAAATGGCATCTCACTCCTAGACCGCTTGTGGGTCAGCTGGAGCTCTAGATACCCCTTGCCTGTCCAGAATGGAGTTGGAGATCCCCGTGAGCCCAATGTCTGGGACGTTGGAAGATCCTATTCTAGATAAAGGATGGAGATTTCGGTGCTTCTATTGGACAGAAGCACCGGGTACTTCTGTTGGACAGAAGGGATACATAATTCTCCTGTATGGGCAGGAGACAAAGATTAACTTAAAGATAAGTTAAGGATTTTGTTTGATAAAAGGACTGCTTGTTTTGTTCTTGTGTATGTGTTCTCCTTATGCTCCCTTGTGCCTCCCCATGCCTCCTATTTATAATAAATTAGAGAGGAGGGGATAAGTCTGAGAACAAGAGTGGAGGGGCTAGTAGAAGACTCAGTGATCTGATGCTCAGATCATAAATCTGATGGTTGCATTGGCTCTAAAAGGGGGGTAAAACTCCAAGACACTTGCTTAGAAAGCTATTAGTTCACTCCTTCTTTTCTCTATTCGAAGTGTTGTCTACTACCTATAGACTGCGATCGCGGCATGCGTGATTTCGCAAATCACTTTTCTTTATTTTTCTTTTCATAAATTCTCCAAAACTAACTAAAACATCACTTGTCTTTTCTTTTAAATGACTTTTAGGTCTATTTTTTTAGGATAATATCCTAAAATATAATAGTTTTTATTTTTTCCCCCAAGAATCTAATATTTTTGGACCATTCAAACTATACACATTAATACTAGTGATTAATATGGCTCATAAGTCCCGTTCACATTGTACTTTTCGTGAAGGGTGGCTACGGTCCTTATCAATCCGAGAAAAATGTCAGATTTATGACTCGATTTTTTAAAATATATTTCTAATTGAATGAAAATTATTAGCTATTAATGCTAGTCAGTTTTTACCTTAATTAGTCTTTAGTTAGTAATCTTACTAACTTATTAATTGACTAACTAACTTTCGAACTAACCAACTAACTTTTATTGCGTGGAAATATTACATAAACAGAACCATCTTGACCAAACATGGTCAAGGGGATAGACAATCTTGATCAATTAAGATCAAAGATAAAGGTACATAGGTACTACAAGGGATCTAGGAGATAACCAGCAAGTTGACCAATCGAGGACGGGGTTGTCCATGATCTATTTTACAAGGAGACCTAAGGTAAGGATAATTAGGGTCAGCAAGGTACAAACCCTAACCCAAAGATAAAGGGGAACAAGCAGCCTAGCTTGCCAAGCCCTTGGAATCCTGCCAAGTCGCGAACAATCCGGGATCGAATGCTGGAGCATCTGGGAAAAAGGAACCATACCTTAGCAGTTGGTCGTATGAACGACCACTGAAATGATCGTGATTGTACACTTAGATACATTGTTTGAACTTCTTTGCTCAAGGAACTAATTCAAGGCAAAACACTTAATGCTTCAGGTTAAAGGCCTGGAGGGAGTGGCAGGTTCAGTTACCTCCGACTGCCTGCTTGGCCCTATCCAAGGGGGTTGTTAGCCGCGCCGGGTATATAGACCGAACCTGCCGTGAGAGATCTCTCCGTGGGTGCTGCTTGGAGCAGGAGGATGCTTGGGTGCCAGGGGAGGCTCTGGCTGTAAATTCCTTGCCTCTGGATCCCGCACAAGAGGCCGACGTGACTCGAGATGGGATCTTGAGGCCCGTGTACTAGTCTACGGGCGGAACTTGGAGCAGCAATCATGTTGATTGTTGGGATTTTTTTCATGCAAAGACGAAACATATTGAGATGAGGTATCACTTCAAACCCGAGGTCGTTGAGGAAAGGTATGTTGACCTTGTCAAGATTCTGACTAAGCAGAATCCTGCAAACTTGCTCACAAAGAGCCTCACTCTACCGAGCGCTTTGCCTTCCTCAGGAGATTGATGGGCATTGGATGAGATGACATCTTTTTCCTCATCCTATTGTATATGTGTACATGTTGTACTATCTTTTCTTTTTTCTCTCTCACTGGGGTAGATTCGCCTTTAAGTGGGAGGTTGTTGGGGGTAAAGGCACCTCTGCCTAACCGCATGTGTATTACTGTACTGACACTACCCGCCACTGCACACTGCAGGTGGTGGGCGCCTGTCACAGTCACTTATTCTTTATTCTTTTAGTGAGACAGTTTAAATAAAGGAAGTCTCGGCCACACATTGTGGTTGTTGGAGTTCCCACTTTGAGTTTCACTTTCACTCTTGGTCTTGCTCTCCATCCGCCATAGCTCTCACTGCCAAGCTTCTTCCTCCTGGGTTCTACTTCCCTTTCACATATCTCTAGCAATACCAGTTTCTTGATCGGTTATGGTGGTTCCCATGGTGTTTCCACTTCGTCGCTTTGGAGCCATCATCCATGAGTGGTTGAGAGATAGGGAAGGTGGAATAGATTTGAGATGAGAGAGCGTACGAGAATATGGCTTAGTTGAAGATTGAGACAAGGGAATTGAGCTAACTTCCTCCCTCTCTCTCTCTCTCTCTCTCTCTCTCTCTCTCTCTCTCTCTCTCTCTTTCTCTCTCTCTCTCTCTCTTTCAGCTCCTTCTCATAGCCTCTTGAAGGGATATCCTTCTACCTCTCTCCCTCTACCTCTCCCTCACAACCTCTTAGGGTCTCCTTGTGTCTCTCTAACTGCTCCATGTGCCTCTTATTTATAGTGAATTGGAGAAGAGGGGTTGTGGCTGAGAAAAGTGGAGCTCTTTATGGAGGGGATCTTAGAAAAATTAGTGATTTGATGCTCAAATCATAAATTTGATAGTTCCATTGGCTCCGAAAGGGGGGTTAAACCCCAAGACACTTGATTGGAAATCTTTCAGGTCGCTCCTTCTTCTCCCTGTTTGAAGTGATGTTTTCTGTCTTTACATTGCGATTGCGGTGCGTGTGATTTTGCCAATCTCTCTCTCTCTCTCTCTCTCTCTCTCTCTCTCTCTCTCTCTCTCTCTCTCTCTCTCTCTCTCTTCATTTTATAAAATCTTCAAAACTAACTAACACATCACTTGTCTTTTCTTTTAAATGGCATCCAATTCTAGAAATCTCCATATCTTTTTTTAGGATAATATCTAAAATATCTAAAATATACTAGTCTTGTCCAAAAATCTAATATTTTTAGACCATCTATACTATACACATTAACACTAGTGATTAATATAGCTCATAACTCTCATTCACATTGTAACTTTCATGAAGGGTGGCTACGGTCCTTGTTAATTCAAAAAATATATCGAGTTACGACTCTCAATTTTATTTATTTATTTTTAATGTTAGTTAGTTATTAATATTAGTTATTTTTTTTTTAGTAACCTTACTAACTTATTAATTGACTAACTAACTTTTGAACTAACCAACTAACTTTTATTGCCTGGAAATATTACATCTATTCATTAAGATATAGATGATGTCACTTTGTCTTGCGCATGAATTCATTTAAATGAGTAGCTTGAATTTATTTTTCAATGGTTAATGAACATGTAGGGGATTGTAGGATAATTCATTCTGCGTTAGGTTCTCCATGACCATAAATGACCTTGCATAGATTTATGCATACGATACATTGAGGTTCGCACAAATACTTGTACCCAAATAAAATCATTGAAAGGGATAAACTTCGTCTCAAATATTCAAAGATTGAGTTTCCAAGATGCATGTACCAAGAGAAACTAATTTCATCTAGGTGCTATGCGATAAAATTCATACATAGCGTAATCAGCATATAAGGTTCCAAAATATTATCGACTCCCCTTTCTTGCAAATTAGTAGTAATGTTTTCGCCACATTGAAGGTATATGTCGCAAATTGCATGCCTAATGGATTGCATAGCCTAAAGGAAATTCATGTTAAGAAACTCTAGGTCATTGCCCAAGATCTTGCTAATGTCATGAATTGATAGCCCATGTTCGATAGATTGGGACCTTGATGATGTGCATAGTTAGTACAAGCAATGATCCTAAGGATTAAAACTAAGATGCCTTGAGATCCATCTGATAACTACTATGTATATCAATCTAATTCAGGGTTAGGCTAGGTACAAACAACAACCCCAAGCCTCAAAGGCAAGTAGAGAGCTCAAGGATCAAGAAACCCTAAGCCAAAGGAAAGATTGATACTTTTATACTTGTTGGGAAGAAGGTTGGGTTGTCGATCAATATAAGTGACCAATAGAACTTACATCTTGTATAGTTGTATGAGACCTTAACATATGCCTTAGCTGAAGGAAGGTAGTGTTAAGTAAAATTTTGCATAGTACTGCTCTTAGATCCCAAGGGGGAGAGCAAATATGCTTCCACTAACACAAGCAGATGCACCACACAATAAGGTAGACACTCCCTTTAGGTAGCGCACTGCACTTTCTCCTTTCAGACATTACAAAAGGCAGCAAAACACCAACCTCGGAGGCCCCCATCACCCATTTGGCATCAAATTGGCTTCTCCAACAAACATCACTACCAAGCTTCCACAAGCACCCGAGTCTACATGTGGCCCTACCCTCACCCGAATAATTTGCCAACTACCTACCATTCCCCAACAGCAGCCAGAAGTGCCATGGGACTGGCACCCATCTTGTAGGGGGGTAATGTTAACCCAAGTCAAGAGGGCGGAGAAAGATGGTGGAAAAAGGAAGGAAAAAGTGGGAAAAAGATAGAAAAAGAGCAAAGACATGCAGGCGGCCTCTAAAGCTAAGCTAGGGCAAAAAACACAATTTTAAATAAAAGGCACCTCAAAAAGCTCTAAAAACTCTTATAAAAGAGCGCCAAGCTCCCTCCTTTGCCAATTATAAAATATTAGACAGGTGTAGGCTAGAGGCATAAGGCTAGAAGAGGGAAATAGAGAAAGGGCCTTGCCACAACGGCCGGTCATGTAAAAAAAGGGATGGGTGCCCATGGGAATTTAGGGTTTTGTATATAAAATCCAAAAAGTGAATGAGAGCTCATTCTTTGGTGTGTGGCTAACAAGAGTTCTCTTCCTCTTCTCTTCTTCTATTCTCCTTGCTTGTGTGTGCTCTTGAGAGAGGGAATATGAGAGTGTGTGTGGGAGTGAGGGATCAAGAGGGTGAAGCTCTTCACCATCTCCTCTCCTCTTCTTCTCTTCTCTTCTCTTCTCTTCTCTTCTCTTCTCTTCTCTTCTCTTTTCTCACGCGGGCGGCTATGGTGGATGGAGCTTGGAGATGGAGGAGGCTTGAGGATGCTTAAGCTAGCATCTAGGATCGTGGAGCTACCGGTGTGTGCGAGAGGAGGTAACTCATTTCGGCATCAAGGTAAGCTCACTACACTCATAAGATCGACATCACGTCGGCTAGGTGAGAGATAGCCATTAGAGCTCGCTTGAAACACTTGAAGAAATAAGCGGTCCGTGGGTCTTGGCAGTTGAGCGTGAGCTCCCTCTACAGTGAACTAAAGTATTTTCTTGGGATTGAGGTAGTCTCTATGCCTCAAGGTATATGGCTGATAGAGAAGCAGTATGCTCATGACATGCTACAAAAGTATGGTATGGCTGAATGCAAGCCTATGGAGACACCTATTGATCAGAATGTCAAGCTACAGATTGATTTTGGGAATGACATAGAGAATGTGACCATGTATCGACAAATGGTGGATAGCTTGATATACTTGACTATTACTCGTCTTGACTTATGTTATATAGTGGGGCTGATTAGTCAGTTCATGTAGAAGCCTCTCAAACCACATTTAGATGCAGTCAGGAGGATCATGAGATATGTAAAGGATACTATAGATTATGGGCTATTTTATGCATATGGAAAATCCCTTGACTTGACAAGGTTTACTAATACTGATTGGGCTGGTTGTGTCTATGACAGGAGGTCAACTAGTAGTTATGCATTTGGATTGGGCAGTAGTACGATCAGTTGTTTGGTAGAGTAAGAAACAGCCTACTATTGCATTGTTTAGTACAGAAGCTGAGTATAGAGGATCTGCCTTAGCAGCTTGCGAAGTAGTTTGGTTGATGAAACTATTGAAAGACTTGGGAATATAGCTGGAAAGCAGAGTAAGATTGCATTGTGATAACCTCAACAGTGTTATATTGGCTAGCAATCCTGTCTACCATGCTAGGTGAGGTTCACTACCATTTCATCAGAGAAATGATTCTTATAGGGCAGATTGACTTGATTCATGTGAAGACTAAAGACCAAGTAGCATATATATTTACCAAGTCTCTTGGTAAAGAAAAGTTGATATACTTCAGACAGCTACTTGGAGTTTATCAGATGGTTTGAGCTTGAGGGGGAGTGTTAGAATATCAAGCTTCCATTACTCTTCAGTCAGTCTATCTTTATGTGTGTGACTGACATTAGCTGGATACAATTGTATACGTGTGTGCCATTCAATAAGTCAGTATAGTCAGTGACTTAACCACAGTTAGTCTTGGTGAGTCATACCTATGTGTGTAAGTCTCTTTCAATTAGTATGATGGAAGAATAATGAAAGAAGAACAACAATGAGTTGAGGCTCATCTTCTGCTCTACTCTGTCTCGCTCCCTCTCTTCCAACATCAAGAGGCTTGAGAGATGCATGTGTCTCATAAAAGATAGCATGATAATTGTGTATAACCTATTGGGCATTCAAATCCCATAACCTATAAGCCTAAAAGTCACCATCTCCATAACCAAGGAGGATACATCCACGTGACATAGGCATATCTGGCACACATACAAATGCATAGCAACCAAACATCCTCAAGTAATCATAGGAGGGTCTCATGCCACTCCATGCCTCATGTGGTGTAATACCATCCAAAGTCAAACACGGTGTCCTATTAAGCAAGTAGACTGCCATCATAAGGGCCTCAGCCAAAAAGCCATAAGATAACCCAGTTGTGGTAAGCATAGAAGAAACCTTTGCCTCCTGTAGAGTCAAGCACATGCCATGCCAGATTGCTGACAAGAGGACTAATCCATCTACAAGCACCTAGGCCTGCAACCAACAGAATCCATAAACTTATCAAGCATAACTGCGGCATCCTCAATCCGTACCAAGGGAAAAACCCAAAAATGGTGGGCAGCATGATCCACGAAGTCATAAAGTATGACACTCCACAAGGACCATAAGTACAATCAGGGCAAGCATCAAGATCTACATGTGACAAAGGAGGTAGCAAGGAGCCCATTCAAGAAAATAGTTCCATCTCTCTATGGTGCATATGGCCTAGGTGATAATGCCATAAAAATGCATGTGATATCCCCTAACTGCAACCATAGAATCTCCTACATGAGAGACATGCACTGGGTAATGAGAACCATCTCTAGAACCTCTAGCCAAAACCAAGCAACCAAGACAGATCTTCCATGACCTATCCTAAAGAGAAATAGAGTAACTTGCATCATTCAACTGACGGATAGACATAAAGCTCTTACTAAGCATAGGAACATGTAATACATCATGAAGCACAAGAGAAGTCCCATCAGGAAAATCTAGGTGTATGTCCCGTATACTAACAATAGTATAAGTCTGCTCAAGGCCCAAATCAATATATCTCTCAACCTCCCTGTAAGAAGAGAAGCATGCTCTATGAGGGGTAACATGACAAGAGGCTGAAGAATCTAACAGCCAATCAAAGACATAGGCCTGATCATTGAGCAAGTAAGCTATAGGGAAACTAGATGATAGGAGGATATGCTCAACTACATCACCATGGGTAACTGCATGTACCTCACCAGTAGAAAGAGTTGTAACACCTGCTGCATCGCTGACTCTCTACTCATGTTGAGTCTGTCTCCATCTCTACTACTCTCTAATCTGTCTAAAGTATTTTCTTTTAACATGCCCATGATTTCTACAATGGAAGCATACAACATCTATAACTAAAGAACCTGTAGAAGACGACAAGGAATCCAAGTCATCATGAATAGGGCTATCCATAACATCCATGAAACTCAATAAGTTGAGGGATGTCCCAATAGAAGGAACCTGCTCATAAAGACAATCACCCACAAGTACATCAGTGGTAGAAGCATGCTGCAAATGCTCATGAAAAATCAATATGAGAGGACATAAAGGCATCAACCAAGGATGCAAAAGCTCCCACATGAAGAAGAGTCATAGCCAATTGCATGACATAACCAACCATAGTACCGTAAAGCATAAGAAATTTGTCATAAGAGCATATGGTATTTAGCCATGAAATTAGCCCATAACCATAATGGCAAACATGACTCTGCAGTACATCAGACCACATAGTAGCATCCGAGTCAGTGCAAGACCGGTAAGTGGCATAAGATCCTGCAATGGTCAAGCTCCAAGAGAAGCCCAAATACCTATACAACATCATCCATACAAGTGGATCTATAAGGTATACAATAGTAAACCATGTGCATAGATGGGTAAGTAGACATAACATATTCTCTCTAACATGGATGGGCAATAGTAGCCCAACTAGCATGGAAGCTAGACAACAAAGGAGCAAGAAAGCCATAACTGCAGTAGCCCAAGCACTGTAAAGTCCACTAATCAACCAGGTATCCCACAACAAATTCAAACACCAACAAGCAATCAAATCTCAATATCCAACTGCCAAAGAAGAATGGAGCTCACTGCTCAACATGTATCTGCATCCACCAAACATCCAAGATCCAAGAAAATCATCAGAGCATCAAAAGGCCAAATAGCATCCAAGCTGTGTAAGGGATAAACCAACCAAATGTCAAACTAATCAAAGGAATACTGGAATGAAAGTCAAGATGAAGCCCAAAAATCTACCATCTTGCAACCGAGACCAAAATCATCCACCTCAGACATCAATCCCAAAGACGATTATACAAGAATCACCCAAGTGATATGTAACATGAACTGTCTCAAATAACATGCCAGCTGCAAATAAAAAATGATAGTGAAACCATAAATTGAGCTCTAATCTTGGTTCAAAATGATTTCGCGAGCGTAAAAATCAATGCGGCATCATCCAAATACATCAAGAGGTCAAGCCAAGTAGCCAGGAGCACCCCGTATGTAGTAGCATAACCAAACTGGAAGCAAAATAGCTTCAGCCCTGTTTATTCTAGCAACAAATAACCTCTATAAACTGAGCAAATTAGTGCTCAAACCAATCTCAAATTGATAGGAAAACCATAGCATACATTCCTTGACATATAGACATCATCCGGGGATAATTGGGCATCAAATGACCATCACATCTACCTGTAAAGATCAATGATAGGGTGCTACCCTATTTATGACAGTCCTAGAACTGTTCAAATATTCCATGGCTGAGACAATTGCCAATGATGGCATGCACTAGCCCCAAATAAGCCTAGAAAGGCTCAAGCCAAGGGAAAGTAGAAACAAGCTCCAACAAGTGAAGCTATGGCTGCCTCTTCTTGAAACCCTACTATGACAAACTAGCTAAAAAGAACTATGAAACGAGTCATCCTAAGTGGTTGTCTAACATACCTACCTGTGACCTAGGAAAACTGAATCAGGAACTACTAGGCAAGGACTCTTATAGCTTGGTCTACTAAAAATAATATATTTTTCCATTTTACCAATTCTTTTTTCCTTACTATTTTATACTCATGCATGTAAAAAGGAGGGAGTTGAGTGTATTGTGGCCCAAGGAGAAGAGGGCATCGACCTTAGGTTCTATCTCAGCACCTAAGAACCTACCAAGCTCTCCCACGGTGACACTAAAATCTACCAACACAACATAAAATGTGAAAGTATACTAGACAATAAGAAAAACAACTAAAGGAAAAAGAAAATATGGATGGTTTGTCAGACATTTATTTGATTGTAGTGCCCCAAGGACATCAAGGCATCAGCCTCGCACACCTAACTCAAACACAAAAGCCTACCAAAACCTTGCAAGAAGGCAACACACATATTTAATTGTTTTTTTCCTTTTAAATCTATAGCTAGATCTCATCCCAATGATTACAGGGTATTAGCCTCGTGCCTGACTCGAATCTAATAACTTGCTAGGTCCTCACAAGGTGAAAGTATCTTCAAGCACAAATTTTTTTCCTTTTGCTCCTTTATGATGGGACTTGCAACAAAGTTCAGCCCATAGGCTATGCTCAAAACCCACTCCCTTACAGACTAGAGAACTTTATTATGACAAGAAATCAAGCAGAATCATGTCATAGAACAAAGGCGATTGACCATCAAACCGATCATTGATCTTTACAAATCATGCTACTAGCAAACAAGGCATTCCACTCAATAAGGACATGCAATCTTGAGTCCAAGACTTGGCCCCATATCCATAAAAGATGACACAAAAGTGATTGTTATCCCTTCCTCTATAAACATAAAGTAGAAGTCAACAAGGGACAAGGTGATAGAGACATGGTATTGAAGGAGAGTCCATGATAATGCACAAAACATGATCCTAGGATGTGAATGGATCAATCTACAAAACTAAACTTAAACAATATCCTACATGTTAAAAGTACATGCACTAAGGAAATTGGCCCTCTTGGCCTAATGAAATATATTAAGAAAGCAACAATCTCAGCAAAATGATGTTGATTTAGCCCATAACTCCTTCAAAATCTCTCCTAAAGCATGAAACCTAGACTAAGGGATGGGCCACTCGGGCCCTAGACTAGATGCATCAAGTTATTGGCCAAATGCTTTGTATAAATAGCAAGGGATATCCAATGAATATAATGTTGAATGATCCAATGTATCCACAAAAGTATTAAAAGGTAATCAATAGCTACCTAACTCCATATCCACACTAACCATCAACAACCAAACCAAGACATGTTAGTGCGACGAGTAGTCTCAAAAGTAGCCTCATGATGACGTCATCAGGTAATTCTAGAAGACTCTCAAGTACACATTTAAGAAACATATAATTAGCCATGGCATCCACAAAGCAGTTCCACTGATAAGAAATCAACTTACAAGTCATTGAATAAAAAATCTCTAGCATGTCCATGGTTGCACAATAGTGCATTTACAAAATGGGGTCCCTCACACTATAGATCCCATTCAATTGGTTGATCACTAACTACGAATCTTCTTTTACCAATAAACAATGAATACCACCACATCTAGCTAAGTTTAGCCCCATGACTAAGGCCTTGTATTCTACCATATTATTAGTCAAAGCGGTGTCTAAATACACTCCCATTTTTATAATCACTCTATGATAAGGGTCTTTAATGATAACTCCTACACTCGTATTCTTGGTAGGCCCTTAGGAAGCTCCATCAAAATATAATCTATAGACTAAGGCTTCATTGATGTGCTATGCCATACCGATCAACCTACTCTTTTACTTATCATAATCAAAGTCCATCCAAGAGAGAGGGTATGTAATGTTGAGATATCGAGCTCCACTCGTGATACGCCAGGGTGACCGTTGTATATTTATGTCACCGACTTGTCAGTTGCAGACGCGGTTGGTACACCGCCCATGAATAATAGCTACATGATAGCTATCCTTATCTACTCTAGTTCGTGGCTCAGTTAGTATGCCACCTTAGTTAGTTGAGTTTGGTTTGAGACCCATATATAGGGTTCTTCTATTTCTTTGTACTTGAGTTCTTTTGGCTTACACAACTAAGAAGAGGAAAACTGTTTTCAGCCTCCACCCTTGTGTGTCTTCCCCCATTGTGCAAGCAAGAAAGCTTCAAGCGAGACTCCTTCCTTCTCTCCCACAATCTTGACATGGTATCAGAGCCTTGTTCGTGGTAAGGAGCTCAAGAAAGCAAGCCAAGCTCGCGGTGGTCTGGTAAGAGGAGCAGTGTTGCTTTCATTTCCTGTTTTGGGAGCAGATCTCTGCAGGTAGCACAGCCGGAAATTGCAGGAGTGCATTGTCTCAGGTTGAGACACCCTTCGCGGTGAAGCAAGAGGGCAGTATATGCTGCGGGACAGGGCTTTAGCCCTTGGCGACCTTGTTTTTTTTATTTGAGGCCATTTCGGGGCCTGTTTTGCAGATGGAAGTTTTCTGCACGCACTTAAGAAAAGGCTCAGTTTTATGCTGTGCGACCACTGTTCTACAGGTCAGTGAAAAGTTACTGTAGAAATTGCATCGTATGCTTGTGCGCGGAGACATTGGGAGTTTCAGAATCATTCTTGGTTCCTGTTTATGCAAAATCGTCACTAGGAAGTGACTGTGTGGTCAAATACCACTTTCGCCAGTTTTGCAGATTTGCCCTTGTGAGGGTGAAGCTGTGTTTTTTGCAGTGACAGAATTTCTTGCAGTATTCTGTAATGGCGTCTGATTCTCTTTCACAGATTGTCACTGAAAAGCTTGACAAGAACAACTTCCAGGCATGGAAGTTTAGAATGACGAATTTCCTTATGGGAAAAGGATATTGGGAATTTGTTGCAGGAAATGAAGAAGAACCAGTTCTTCCTGATGTTCCCAATCAACAACAAATGCAGGCATTTAAAACATGGCATGAGAGAGCCAGGAAAGTTATGTATTGGCTGTCTATCAGTATTTCAGACTCTATGATTGTGCATATTCAGGATGCAAGTACGCCAAAGGAGGCATGGGATACTTTGTCAAAAATGTATAGCACAAATACGCAAGCCAGGAAAATGCAGCTCAAGCAAGAGTTGCATAATGTGCAAAGAGAAAGTATGAGCATCAACGACTACCACATGAAGGTGAAGAAGATTGCAGATGCACTTGCTTCCATTGGGTCGCCAGTGGAAGATGATGATTTAGTTTCCGTGACCTTGAATGGTCTAGGAAAGGATTATGCACAGTTTCGGACATCCATTTCAGTTCGTGAAAGATTTCCTGATTTTGAGGAGTTGATTGCTCTTCTAATTTCTGAGGAACAGAGAAATGGTGGTGCATCTTCTTCAGGAGGAACTTCAAAAGAAGCTGTCTTCTACTCAAATGCTGGAAGAGATAGAGGCAGAGGTAGAGGAGGCCGTGGCAGAAATCAAAATATGCAGCAAACTCAAGAAAACCAGTCCTATGGAGGAGGACGTGGTAACTCTAGAGGCAGGGGGAGCCAAAGAGGTCGTGGTGGATGGCAAAGAGGCCAAAATGCAAACAGTAATGTTGAATGCTACTACTGTGGTAAAATGGGTCATATGGCTAAAGACTGCTATAAAAAGCAGAATGACATCATGAATGGAAAACTGCAACAAGGGAATTATGCATCTTCTAGTAGACAGGGTGATGACAGAAATGAGCATTTGTTCATGGTGCAGCACATGAACAATTCTATGACAAGTGTAGAAGAAAGCAATGATGTATGGTATGTTGACTCAGGTGCATCAAACCACATGACAGGTCATGCAGAATGGATGGAGGATGCAAGGAAAATGGAAAAACCAGGATTTGTGGAGACTGGTGATGATACTGCACATCCTATTGTGCAGATTGGAAAAATTCCCTTGTCTATGCAGGGTGGGAAAAAGAAATACCTGTCCGATGTATTTCATGTCCCGAATATCACCAAGAATCTGGTTTCAGTTGGTCAAATGGTTGAACAGGGCTTGCAGGTCAGATTTAATCCTCATGGATGCTTTGTTGAGGATATGAAAAATAAAGGTCGCTTGATAGCAAAAGGAAAGAAGAAGGGCAGAATGTTTACATTGGATGCAGACATGTCTGAATTGAGTGCAGCAATGTTTGCACATGGGACCGGTGTAGTTGCAGATATTGATATCTGGCATAAACGCATTGGTCATGTTAATGTACAGCGACTTAAATCAATGCAGGCCCAAAATATTGTTGCAGGATTGCCCAAATTCAAGGTTGCAGAAATGCATAAGGTATGTGAAGCCTGTCAGTTTGGAAAACAGGCAAGGAAACCATTTCCTAAACATGTTCAAGAGAGTGAGAAGCCATTGGAATTAATTCACTCTGATGTGTGGACAACTAAAGCTGCATCTCTTGGAGGCTGTCATTATTTTGTCAGTTTTATTGATGACTATAGCAGAAAAGTTTGGGTGTATTTTATGAAAAAGAAAAGTGAAGTTTTTGGGCATTTCAAAACTCTTAAAGCTATGGTTGAAAAAGAAACAGGCTTGCAGATAAAATGCCTAAGGTCAGATGGAGGGGGAGAGTACCTCTCAAATGAGTTTGCAAAGTTCTTGCAGGAGCATGGCATAAAGCAGCAATATTCATGCAGTTATACCCCACAACAAAATGGAATTGCAGAAAGGAAAAACAGGCATATTGGAGAGGTATCTCGTGCCATGCTCAATGAAAAAGACTTGCCAGATTTTTATTGGGCTGAAGCAGTTGCTACAGCAGTCTACATAATGAACAGGACTCCCACTGCAGCAATACATGGAATGACTCCAGAGGAGAGGTATACTGGTAGGAAACCAGATATTTCTCATTTGAAAATTTTTGGTTGCATTGCCTATGTACATGTGCCAGATGAGCTGAGATCCAAGTTGGATCCAAAAGCTGAGAAGTGCATCTTTATTGGTTACTCTCTGCAGCAAAAAGGGTATAGATGCTATAACCCTTCTACTCGTAAGTTTACAGTGAGCAGAGATGTTGTTTTTGATGAGATGAGTAGCTGGTATAAACCAGTAAATGTGATTGATGATGAAGATGCACAAAATGGTAATGCTACACAGAATTCACAGCAGCAGTCACAAAATATTAGTGGACCTGGAGCGTCCTCTAGCAGTGGTTCACATTCTTCGCCATGGACAGGCAGATTGAGATCAGGAGAATCTTCTCAAAGCAATGCAGATAGTGGTATGCAGGTATCACGAAAAGGAAAAGAGAAGGTTGATCAGCCCATGTTTGATGTGAATGCAGGTCACTCTTATGTGGATGGTGAATCCAGTGGCTCAGAACAGAGCATTGATGATGAGTTGGGTATTCCTTCTATTGTTACACCTGGAGTAAGGAAGACCAGGGATGTTTTGAGAGCACCTGGGAGTGAACCTACTTTGCGCAGGTCTACAAGAGCTAGGTATCCTGTGGATAAGCTGAAATATGATGGATTTACAGCCATTCACTATGCATATATGGTCAAAGTGATATAGGAACCAGAACCCACATCTTTTGAGCAAGCCATGGGAAAAGAAAAATGGGAGAAAGCCATGGATGAAGAAATGGATGCCTTGGAAGCAAATGCTACATGGGAGTTAGTACCTTTGCCTAAAGGTAAGAATGCAATTGGCTGTAAGTGGGTTTATAAGGTGAAGCACAATGCTGATGGTTCTGTGAACAGATACAAGGCAAGATTAGTAGTCAAGGGGTATGCACAAACATATGGAATTGACTATGAAGAAACATTTAGTCCGGTTGCAAGGATGGCAACCGTAAGAGCAGTCATTGCTATGGCTGCATCAAAGGGATGGTCTTTACATCAGATGGATGTAAAGAATGCCTTCTTGCATGGTGATTTGCAAGAAGAGGTCTATATGGAGCAGCCACCAGGTTATGTGCATGCTGTTCATCCTGAGTTTGTTTGCAGGTTGAAGAAAGCCTTGTATGGCTTGAAACAAGCACCTAGAGCATGGTCTGACAAGATAGGACAGTATCTTGTCACTATTGGCTTTCAGATTTCCAAGGCAGATTTCTCACTTTATGTGAGAAAAACAGAGAAATGTATTATGCTGCTTGTCATTTATGTTGATGATTTGATTATGACAGGTGACAGTGATGAAGATATCCTTCATGTGAAAATGCTATTGAAGCAGAAGTTTGAGATGAAGGATTTGGGAGAGCTGCGTTATTTCTTGGGCATTGAGGTGATTAGATCACCAAGTGGGATACAGCTCTTGCAGAGGCAGTATGGATTGGACATGCTGTCCAAATATGGGATGACAGGCTGTAAGCCTATTTCAGTTCCTTTGGAGCAAAATGTGAAGCTGAGCACAGATGCAGGTGAGCTTCTAGAAGACCCTACTATGTACAGACGCATAGTAGGAAGTTTGATTTATATGACTATTACCAGGCCAGATTTGAGCTATGCTGTTGGATTGGTAAGTCAGTTTATGCAGGCTCCAAGGAAACCACATTTGGATGCGGCTAGACGCATACTTAGGTATGTGAAGTCCACATTGCAGTATGGACTATTTTATGAGACTGGGGTTCAGATACAGTTGCATGGATACACTGATGCTGATTGGGCTGGTAGTATTTCTGATAGACGATCTACCAGTGGATATGTATTCTCTTTTGGGAGTGCTGCAGTCACTTGGAGCAGCAAGAAACAGCCTACAGTTGCCCTGTCGAGCACAGAGGCTAAGTACAGGGGTGCAGCAATGGCTGCATGTGAGGTAGCTTGGTTGCATAAGCTACTTTATGATATGCATCAGTCTACAGATGGGCCAGTTGTCATTTATTGTGACAACATGAGTAGTATACACTTGGCAAATAACCCAGTCTATCATGCTAGAACAAAGCACATTGAGGTGCATTATCACTATGTGCGAGAGAGGGTTTTACTAGGTCTTATTGATCTAGTTTATGTCAGCACAGAGGATCAGGTAGCTGACATATTCACGAAGGCATTGGGCGCAGAGAAGCTGCGCAAGTTCAGAGACCTGCTTGGTGTGCAGGAATTGGGATTGAGCTCGAGGGGGAGTGTTGAGATATCGAGCTCCACTCGTGATACGCCAGGGTGACCGTTGTATATTTATGTCACCGACTTGTCAGTTGCAGACGCGGTTGGTACACCACCCATGAATAATAGCTACATGATAGCTATCCTTATCTACTCTAGTTCGTGGCTCAGTTAGTATGCCACCTTAGTTAGTTGAGTTTGGTTTGAGACCCATATATAGGGTTCTTCTATTTCTTTGTACTTGAGTTCTTTTGGCTTACACAACTAAGAAGAGGAAAACTGTTTTCAGCCTCCACCCTTGTGTGTCTTCCCCCATTGTGCAAGCAAGAAAGCTTCAAGCGAGACTCCTTCCTTCTCTCCCACAATCTTGACATGTAAGAGGTACAACCCCTCCTTCCTCACTAAACTCAATAGGGACACTAGAATGAACCTTACGATAGTGGTGACAATAGACATTAATGTCCCATGTGAAAGATTTGTTTAGCCACTCAGTAATATGGTAACCCTTAGTCGACCAAATGAATTTGCCTTGGTGGAGTGTTTCTCTAGGTATGAATGCTCAAGATAAGGAATGACTTTTTCTATCCAATAGCCTTGGTATACTCTACGAGTTTAAGCTAGATCTTGGAAGACTTGCAAAGGCACCAAGTCCTATGTCAACCCCTACACATAATAGGGCTTTAGCTTATTGAAGTTCACTTTGTCTTAAACTCTAACCCTTGTAATCTGTTAAAATGGATATAGATCCATTCTTTCCTATACGAATAATTTAATAAGGGCCATCCCACTTGGGTTCTAACTTTCCTAGAAATAGCTCACAATGTGCAACATAGTATAGAACCAAATGATGCTGAACATATTTATATTTCTTGGCTCGCAAATCATGTAGTACTTGCATTCACTTCTTCCCTATCTCTTGATGCAAAAAAAATTGTAATCTAATTTCATCAAGATGTGCTAAGGAAGTGAACCGCTCTTGCAATGCTTCTACCTCACCTAAATAATTATTTAAAGCAAATCATATGGTAGGTAACTCGATTTCTAAGGGCAAGACACACTCGTCCCCTATCAAAGCTTCTATAATGTTATTCAAGAAATGTATCCCATGACCAAAAACTAGCTCTTTGGGTGGACAAAAACAGCAAACAATCTAAGAATGAAACTAGCTATTTTCTTGGCATTATCCTTTACTGTAGCACAAGCTTCAAATGACTTTGTGAAATAGTGGGCCCCACCAAAAGATATAATGCTTCCACATTGTAGATGAAGGATGCACAAGTCCAATGAAATCAATGCTCTACTTTTCAAAGGGCAAGGTTACTAGAATAGGATTAAGCGGTTGCTTATGATTTTCCCTAGCATCATGCCTTTGACAGATATTGTAATGATTTTCCCTAGCATCATGCCTCTAATAGATATTGCAATGCTTTACATAATCAAAAGTATCTTGGAAAACTTTCGGCCACCAAAATCTAGTACTTAAAGCCTTTTGGGAAATAAGCCATCCAACGAAATGACCCATATATGTTGAATCATGGCATTCTTCTAAAATGAATGGCACCTCATCAAGCACCATACAATGGGGATAAACCTCATCCACACCCTTCCAATACAAGACACCAACTATTAATGAAAAGCAAAGTGCTTGCTACTTAATCTTTCTCTTTTTGGACTTAGAAAGTGTTTCCATTGGGTTGTGTGTGGATATGTAATGCAGATGCATACCATGATGGGATTGAGGTTGCATCAATCTTGCATAAATCCTTCTAGTCACTAATATTAGCCCATTCTTTCTTAGGCTCACCAAAATCTACTAGACATTTGACAATTCCCTGCAATTTTTGTGGCTCACTTCAAATCTCATAGTCAAACTCTTGTAGAGAGATTGACCACTTGGATAGGAAATCATGGGGGTTGTTCAACACTAGGCGTAACCCGTCAGTCTTGGTGGTGAAAAACACTTCCTTCTGGTAAAGAATACATTGTCTAAACTTTTTGTTGGTAAATACCATAGCCAAGTAGACCTTCTCTAAATAGCTACAACAAAGCTCTGTATAATACCCAACTTTTAGCTTGCAAAAGAAATCGGATGATAAAGCTATGCCTTCCAAATTTGGGATAGGAAGTAACTAACACTATGCATTGTTGCAGCTATGAAGATAGAGAAAACCTCACCTCTCTTAGGATCTTTTAATACTAGTGTTTTGGATAATTCCATCTTGACATCCTCAAATGCCACTTTACATGGTTTTGTTCAATCAAAAACATGGCTCTCTAACAAGAGATTTGTTAGAGGGGCAATGAGCTCTCATCCAATGTGTTAATGAACTGATGATAATAGCACATAGATGAAACAAAGTTGTGAACCTCATGCTCAAATATAATCCTAGTTGCACTCACAATATGACCCAATAATAAACCTAGGACACTCCGAATACACACTTCTCAGGATTTAATGCTATACAATACTTATGGCAATGCTCAAAGCACTTTCGAAGAGCAATGAGTTACCTACTCCAAATCATTGGAGCCCCCAAATTGTCTATAAAAGCCTTAAGTTCTTCAAAGGAGATATTAGCAAATGTCTTGTCAGTTGTCCTTTGCTAGGACCCAAGAAAAAAGGTACCAAAGACTTTAATGAATATCCTTTTCAACTTATACTATTTGGCTTTGTCATAGCTATTTAGAGAAGGTCTATTTAGCTATGGTATGATCTTTAGAGAAGCTCTATTATAGCTATTTAGAGAAGGTTTTTTTGGCTATGATATGGTCTCAAAATAGTAGGTGTGATATTTTCCATTGGACACACTAAATTGTGCTTAACGATTGCGATAAGAAAAAGGAAGAACAATCAAAACCACTTATGCATGGATTTTAAGGAGCTAAACAAGTAAATACTAAGGGACTACTACCCTCTACTTTGGTATATTCCTTCATGGACTATTTTGCAGGTTACAACCAAATAATTGAGGAGAATAAGTTGAAAAGGATATTCATTATAGTAATAAGTTGAAAAGGATATTCATTATAGTATTTGGTACCTTTGCATACCATGTCATGGCTTTTGGTCTATGTAATGCCTTTCTCAAATTCAATGTGTTCAATGGAATCACTAAGAGTCCTAAGATCTAGCTCTATCCCATTAGTGATGCAAATTTGATCTTTTTCCCCTATCGACTCATTTAAGCACACTTGATATACTTCTTCCATGGTGGAACGCTCATAAGAATCACTAAAGCTTGAGGTTCCAATGGAAAAGGTTTCCTCAAGTACCTCCCATTCTGTAGTGGGGGCTAATGCCCTTTTATTCAATGGGTACTCAGGGTAGGCATTCAAGTTCGTTCTCTTTAACCCATGCCCAAATATTAATTGGCCAATTGGAATATCCACCAAACAATCAAAGTGTAAGATCCATGATCGTCCAAGAAAAAACTATTAGCTTGGTTTCCTAGAAAATGGAGTGACACAAAAATTAGGAATACACTCATTATGTGGTACAATCACATGTATTTGAGACACCATTTCTTTTGGTTGTCTCAAACTATCATCAACCATTTTTAGGATAGTGGTGATATCCTTTTAGATGGGTATACCTAGCCTCTCCAATAAATCCATACTCATTTTTTTTATAGAACAGCTCGGGCCTTCCATTGCACTTTCAATTAAGATGCCATCCACGTAAGCTTGCACCCTAGAGCAGTGTTTTCCCACATGCTCCCACTATTCATTGCTCACTTGCTTGATACCAATAGGCTCTACAACATAACATGTTCTAATATTTTCTAGAATTCCTTGTGAACGTTAGGTGAAAATTGGATTAGTTGTAGCAAATTCACATCCGATTTTATTTCACAGCAAGTAGTTGCTAAATCAAACTCCCGAAAGTTTGCAGCTTTTTTTCCTTTCCACACCATCCACTCTTTTAGTTTACTAATGGCCTCAGTAGTCTCATTTACTTTTGTCTTGCCTTTACTTTTAACCACAAGCTCCTCTAAAATATCTTCATGTTTTGAGAGGAATTGCTTGGGTATTGGCATCCATGTCAATCACACTAGGATTAGGCTTGGCTTTGCTTATACGAGGGCCTTGCTTTTGATCCTCTTTCATTTTTTGACCTCTAGTAAGCAATATAACATTGTTAGAAGTTGCATCCTCATTAATTGGAAGGATTTGAACAAAGTTTACCCCATTGGGAATTTCCTCCTAGGGTAGCTTTTTCCCTTTGTAAGATCTAATTAGGGACCTCCCCTTGAGTATTTCCATTATTTACATGATGATTCATAGGTCTAGGTAGTTGTCTACCTTGTTGGAGAGAACGAATCCTACTCTAACAGGTATTAGCCATCTGGCACTTCCCACTTATGCCACACTTCACAGGAGGGTAGTTTTGTGGGAGGTGCTAACCACCATACCACTTACAACTAAACTTTGATGGACCCCTATCGTTAAGATTCTTACTGCCCTTTAGGTTTTGCTAATAGAACAATCTATTGGTATTGCCTTGTGATCATAGTAGTGTAATATTTCATCATTTCCTTGACTTCCTCTACAATATTAGCTATAGAGATTCATATCCAGAGGCCTTAGGAGCCACCCCGCACTAGGTTTTACGATTTGCAAAGGAGGTGCTACTTGTATAGACCCTTGGTTTGGGATAGGGAACTACCCATTGATCATACATGTCATAGGCGTTGGTTTTGATGGGCCACATTTGGCACTGCAGGAGTAGGTAGTTGTCAAAACCATTGATTTAGAGCTCCTTGACTTTGAACCACTATGTTATAGGGTAACGCAGATAATGAATTGTAAATGTTAGCACTGCCTTTGGCACCATCCGAGTGAGACTGAGAGGGCTTGCCATCTTGCTGCATAGGCATTGTGGATTCTTGACTCGGCCCCCTTTGCTGTTATTATAGCAGCATCTAGATCATTTAGTATAGTATTGCTTAAGTGTAGTTGGATCATAAAATCCAACCCTCTCTCAAGAAGAACTACAACTGAGTGTCAAAGGGTAATTGAATAATGTTACCCAAGAGTGTGAAAGCATAAAGTGGCTCCCCTTTTTTGGGGAAAACTCCCTACAAAATGCAATGTAGAAACCTTGCATGTTGGCAAGTGAAGCTGGTAGTACCGCTAAGCTGCATTGCCCTTCAAAGTCATGTTGAAGAACATCAAATGATGTGCTTCTCATCAATTTGACAGTTAAACATAAGTTTTTGGATGTCTTTGATATATAATTCCATGTCTTCATTTGGACTTCTGCTAAAGGTATGTAGTGAGTACTCTAAAGTAGTGGATAGAGCTATTGTACTAGCTAGGATTTGAATTGCTTGAGGGGCAACTAAGGGTGGTGGTTGTGCCATCCCTATGGGTATAGGAATAGGAGAAGGAGTAACTATGGTGCTTCTAATGGCACCACTAGGTGGTGGAGTTAATCTATCACTTTGGCTAGTTCTCAAAGAAGTAGATTGCCCAACTTTAGGTGTTAAGGATAAAGTGCCACTTTTGCATTAGGACTACACTTACTATGAGGGGCTATAAGCTTGTTGACTTTAAGGGATACAAGACTAGTACAATTCAAGGAGTATCTACAAAAAAAAAAAGCATGTTTCCTTAGTCGTTCTTCATGTTGCTCTTGTTGGATAAGGGAGATCTCTAGCCTACATTCATGTTCTTATCTTAATAGTTTACTCTTTACTTTTTGAGTGAATAGGCATGCATTCAAGAACCAAGCCTTAGGCCTGTACAAGAATCCTAAAGACTCCCAGTAAATGCACCACCTGTTAGCACATAAAATGGGCATGATAGTGGCTCTCTCACACTCTAAGCTCATTGCTGAACCTCACACAACCAACCCCCATGATCCTGTAGCCATGAGTGACTAGTTAAAGGCTAGGATAACTCTCTTTGAACACTAACATGTTGCATTTATAGTCCAATATCTAACTACCTATCCCAAACTCCAAGAAAGAGTGCCCACCAACAACGCACACTACATAAATGTAATGCAAGCTTCGCTTCGGTTGATTGTTGTGGTCTCTAATCACGAGTATACAGATTTGATTAGGGATTGGCCCACCAGTTCTCATCTCTTTACACAAATCATATCACTTGGCTCAGCCTCACTTAGATCCCCTTGAGCCCTTGTATCTAGATAGCTTGAGTCTCCTCTCACACACTTGATCAATATGAAGACAAGTGCTATATGTGGGCATGTGCAAAATAATGCTTGCATGCATAAAGTGAATGAGAAGTTTACAAGAATTATTGATATAAAATACAATGTGTGTATTCAACAAATAATCCTTTAATATTTTCTCATGAATATGCTCTAGCGATATACAACACTGCTACACAAGCTTGCATGCCTTCAGTATCCCAATTCATGTTACCCTTGAGTAAACAAATAACTCAAGAATTACCTATACATGATGTGTATTAGAATTTGATCTATTTTAATAATATTTATCAATATTAACCAATTGGCACACTTAGAATACAATGGATAGCACCACCGAGCTTACTCCGTGGTGATGCTACCAAACTGCCATAATTGAACATAAAAATCCTTATTTTTTGATATTTTGAGAATGAATGTGGGATATTTCTAGTTTCTTAGATCATTCTTAGCATACTACTAATTATTAATATATTTTTTTCTATTTTTTGCCTATTTATTTCATAATAAATAAAAAAGAGCAAACAACAAAGATGAAGTACTAAAATCTAAGGTTAAGAATTTATTTATCCATCATTAAAATAATTTTTTATTTAGATTTTATTTGATATAAAAATTGAATCATTTACGCTTAAACTACTTCCACCATTATGATCATGTGTTTCCTTCTGTGAAGGCCAAGGCTACTAACACTATCCAAAGTTGCTAATGCTCTTGAAGGCCTCCTCATGTGCTCTAGCAATGCTCTAGAATCAATCTTCTTCGCACTCCCTCCCTTACATCCCACCCCCTCCCTCTCTTAAGAATTGCTATTATGTGTATAGGAAGGGAGGAGAGAGAAATACTAAAACACAAAGGAGAGAGAAGGACTAAAAAACAACATTCTTATTTATTCGTATCAAGCCATGAAAGTTGTTGAAAAATAACAAATGATGTATGCTCTAGGAAGAGATGTCCTGAATCCCATATGCACAGTGAGGAGAGTGGAGAAGCTGAAAAGCTATAAAGACATGTACTTGGTTCACTTTTCAATGGAATGCTATTTGTACTTTGTACTTCATTCTGTGTCTCTGTCATGGTTAGCAGCTCAAGATTGTTTTTATGAGTTCAAGCCTACATCTTGGGACCTAATTCACTTAAGCAATAGTTTGTCTTCTTGTCCATGTCACTATGAGTCTTGTTACCAACTTCTGTCCTCCATAGTCAGTGCTATGCTCTAGATCCATGTTTTTTCTCATGGTATCAGAGCCAGTCAAGCATGGCTTAGCTTCACTCTCTACTCTTCTGACTTCTCCTCATCTACCCCTAGCTGAGTTCAAGTGCTTGATCCCATTTCTTCACTTGAGCTTCATACTCATTGTTTGGCAAGCATAGCCAAACATCACATACCTCTATTGAAGCTCTTCAATCTCCTCATCTAAGCCATATCTCCACAAGATCCCTTCTAGATGTATCTTCCTTAACTTCTTGCGCTCCCCTCTAGCACCTTAATTGATAACGTTGATGCGCCCTGGCATCAACATTGTCAGAATTCATCATTGCTGCTTGAACTGTGTCTGAACTACGCCGACCTCTGTTCGTATCGCTGCTGCTATGCACACATGCCATGATTAACCCTGTGAGCATAGGGATTTTGAAGCTTTACTATGCAAGTCTACTTCCCATCAAATCTTATCCCAAATCATCAACAGGGTGCGCTGCTAGAAGAAAAAAACTAGTCAATTGAGAACCCTAATCACAATCCACCATAGCCAAAAGTGACTAAACTTCATTTCTCACTTTATTTGCTTATTGGAAGGCTCAAGGAATCCCTTGCAAACTCAATGCCATTGATTAATCAACAAGGAGGACAAGCCTTTGAGGATTTTTTAAGAGTTGGAAGAATTAAGTCAAAAACATCTCTAGCTTAACAAGGAGACTCAACATCAATAGTACCTCTTGATACTCAATCAATGTCTCTTGGAACTTGTGTATTTAACTCACTCATGAATTAACTGATTTTACCTCAGTTTCTCAAAAGTTCATTCTCAACACTTGTAATGATTTAAAGCCCTATTGATCAAATCCATTTGTAAGTCTCAATTTCTTTGTAAAAGGTTAGACACTGCCTAAGTGTCCTCATGGTAAGACCTCCTTCTAAGATGATTGAAGTGGAACAGATAGCAAAGTTTAATGGTGAAGGCTTTCATGCCTAGAAGGAGAAGACCATGTACCACCTTATGCGGAAAGACTTGTGGGACTTGTTTGAATATGAGGAAGAAGATGCATATGACAAGAAAGAAGATGCTACAGAAGACCAACCTAAAACAAAGGCATGGAAGAAGATGAACAACAAAGCTCTAGATATTATTGCATGGGGTCTATCTGATGATGTATTACATCATATTTATGGCATCAAGGATGTAAAGAAAGCATGGGAAGAACTTGACAAGATCTTTGGTACACAAGCAAAGAACTCAAAGGTAAAATTACTTATGAAATTTTATAAGTTGGATGTTTTATGAAATTTTATAATTTTATGAAATATTCTGCAATCTGTGGGGATGCGTCTTATTTCCTCCAAGTTTCCACCCTTGCACTAGTAACAGGGCCTTGAGAATCCATCTCAAGCCACGTAGATCGTTTGAGTAGGACTCGGAGGTAGGGAATTAACAGCCACAGTCCCTCTAGCATCCAAGCGTCCTCCTATATTCAGACTAACCCACGGAGGGACCTCTCGTGGAGGGTTCGGTCCACATTCCTGTCATGGTTATTTGGAACCCCCTTGGCTAGGGTTGGCGGCCAGTTGGGGGTAGCTTGGCGTGCCCTCCTTGAATTCAACCTGAATCATTAGTCAAATTTTCTTTTGTGAGCTTGAGTCATACATTTCTTTTGCAGACATTGAGTCTAGATTTATAGGCACAAACAATCAATGAAGGCGAGTGCTCAGGACATTTGCTAAGATGGAGTCCTCATCTTTGACATTGGTGTCACCCTTCTTGGTCTTTCCTGTGCCTAGGCATCATTTTCCATTATTTTTTGAGGGATAGAGAATACCCTCTTTCTGACCTCACTACTATTTATTAGGGTAGAGCAATTACAATATAGTTTTAGATGGCGGCTCCCCTGGATTGCTATCCTTTGGTCCCTATCTTAAGATCTTGGTCTAGGGTTTTGTTTGGTTAATTGCTAATCATCTTTTCCACCTTAGAACTCTATTGGGTTCTAAGTTCACCCTAGGGTCTCCTCCCTTCAAGATAATAGAAACTTGTATTTACTCCTCTTGCAAGTCAAGTGTAAACCAAGTCTATTTACCATTCCAAAATAGTTAGGAGCATTGAATGTAGCTTGGAAAATAGTCATTCTCCTTATGGGTACTACATTCAAGCTTCCTCCTGTTAGCTTTGGGATGTTTCATATTCTAAAAATGATATACCTAAGTGTGTTTTGGGTTCATCACAGTTGGCCATTGGGGTAGAGACCAAAGAGCGTGTTGACTCCAAGTCAAAATATGGTCGTAAGGACAAATTGATTTATTTGCGACTAAGGTCCTAGCTGGGTTGAGCTAAATATTGGCTTCACTTATTGGCCAAGACTTCATTTACCAAACCATTCCTTTCAAATAAGCTCAACATTTCACATGTGCATCTTCATCTACCTTTTTAGATGCATATCCCATTATGTGGTGCGATTGAGGCTATTCATGATACCATGCAAGTCCCAATGCAAGTCTTCCCTGAGTTGTCGATGCAATGCGAGGTCCCTATTCATAAAAATCCCTTCTAGTACATTTATGCAACTCAAAAGGCATGACCTAATTACTCAAATGCAAGTGTACATGCATGCATTGTAAATGAAAGTTAATTCTCTATGATGGTCTATGGAGTACAATTGACCTATACAGAATATTTATGTACCCCGACAATCTATGATGCATCTGCGGAAGTTAGATCCTAATACTTGACTTGTTTCCGCTATAACCATAGATACTCAATCTATTTCTGACAACTCATGATTATTAAACCCTTTTCGGCTACCTTTCAAAATATGCAAATTACCCAATGCGAGGTATGACTTTTTTCCTAATGAAGCCTATGCTTAAATATTTGATTTCAATTTTCTAGATACGGTAGCGGTACCTGGTTTTGGAGAGTCGAGTCAGTGTTTTTGCCTGATAAACCATTCGTATTGATAGTGGTGTCTTTTCTCGATCCTTCTCTCATAGTCGTGGCTTTTCTAGTTACTTGGGAGAGCTTACACTTTAGGGCCATTTTGAAGTTGGAAGCGACCTTCACTTCCTTCGAAGGACTCCTTGGTGTCAGAGTTTCCTGCGCTCACCTTGACTCTCACGGTCTCTGGAGGCAGTCGATGGAGTGACTACGGGACTTGCAGTGAGGAGAAGCAATACTCAGGCCTTTGCCCAATAAGGGAGTTATTCTTGAACCACTTCTCTCCCTCTCTTACTCTTCTTTACTCTAGATTTCCCTTCCCGCTTCTCTATCTCTCATTCTCTCCTTCACTACCTCTCCTTCTCCTTCTCTTTCTCAAAATTTTGGTGACAAAGGGGGGGAAAAGAGGAAAATAACGGGTCTCTTGAAAGAAAAAAACGAGGAAAATGAGTTATAATGGAGGGGGGTGTTGGTTAAGGGGGATGAAAGAAGAAGATTATCCCCCTTGTCAAGGGGGGGGGGGGGGGGGATCTTTATAGGGAGGGGGGAGAAGGGTATTACGGGGAGGGGGTGTGATATGAGGCCCCCTTCCTCTTCCTTCATTCAAATGGCCAGAACAGCCTTTCCACCATGCAATTGCCAGTTATGTCCAACTCCCTCCCTCATCTCATAGTTCGACTCCTCCATTCCATGGTTCAACTCCTCCCACCCTCATCGACGTGCAGTTGAACTCTCTCTCCCTCCACCAACCAGATGGCATTGATAGGGAGAGGTGACGAAAGAAAATTTTCATTTTTCAAAATGAGTTTTCTAATAAAAGGGGGAGAATTGACGGTGATGGCAGCGGGAAAAAAAGGGGGGACGATGTTAATACAATGGCGGCCTGTTACAATCCTCTATTTTTTATATTTGATTAGTTTCCCTTAAAAAATTGATCCACCTCTTTAAATATTTGCCCTTTTTTGGCCTCCTTGGTAGCCCACTCTGCATTTTTCCATAAATTAAGGTCTCTCTTGACATGAAATTTCATCTTAAATGTGCAGAATTAATGTCCAAATGATGGCTACATACTTCTTTATTGTTTGTAAACTTGACTTTCTGATCCCCTTTGTCTGTATCTTTAAAATGACTTGCACTGTGTGCCTCAAACCCTTTGCACAAATGGCCACTTTGAAGCTTTAAATCTTCAATTTTCACTAAAAATGCATTATAGATCTACAAAAAATGCTCTAAAATCTTGCAAAGTATACCTAAAAATCCATCTCTTAAGGAGAAGAAGAAAGTGTTGTATGGTAATAATACATCCACTAGTCATCTAGTTCTTAATGGAGACTGTAGTGGCTCAGAGAGCTTGGACGATGGCCTCGGTATTTCTTCAGTTAGGACACCATGTTTACAGAGAGCACATGGTAATATAAAGGCTCCATTGAGTGAATCAGTGGTATGCAAGTCTAGGAGGGTGAGATATCCTATTAAAAGATTTGGTTTTGAGGATTACACAGCTCTTCATTATGCTTATATCCTAAAGGTAACTGAGGATGTTTAGTCCACTTGTTTTGAGGAGGCTATTAGTCATGCTCATTGGGATACAACAATGGATGAGGAATTTGGCTATGTTAGAGACCAACATAACTTGGGATCTAGTACAATTTTCCAAGGATAAGAAAGCTATTGGTTGTAAGTGGATCTATAAAATAAAGCATAATGCAAATGGTTCTATTAGTAGGTATAAGGCTATGTTGGTTGCAAAAGGCTATGCACAGACATATGGCATTGATTCTAAAGAGACATTCCATCCAATTTCTAGGATGGCAATTATTGGATGTGTGATTACTTTTGTTGTAGCCAAAGGTTGGAGTTTACAACAAATGGATGTGAAGAATGCATTCTTGTATGATTACTTGCAAGAAGAGGTGTATATGGAGAAGCCAACACATTATGAGGATATAAAGTGTCCCACATATATGTGGAAGTTAAAGAAGGAACTCTATGGACTAAAATAAGCACCTAGATCATGATCTAACAAGATCAAAGAGTATCTTGTCAACATTCTCTTTTATGCTTTAGATGTAGGTCATTCACTTTATGTGAGGAAGGGTGATGTAGGTTTGATAATCATCATAGTCATCTATATGGATGAATTGATTATTACAAGTGATAGTGACAGTGAGATTGCTAATATCAGGGGTTTTTTGAAGAAAAAGTTTTGAGATAAAGGATTTGGGTGAGCTAAGATACTTTCTTAGTATTGAGGTGATCAAATGTACTAATGGTATATAGCTATCCCAAAGGTGGTAAGGATTGGATATGTTATCCAAGTATGGTATAATGTGCCCGCCTGTCAGCTGTAGACATGAAATGCACGACATCCACGCCTTGTACTAGATTTGCGGGGCCAATTTGGAGAGAGAATTAAGCTGCAGGGTGGGTGACAATCTTGCGGGAATAGATAAATGCGTGTGGCCACCCTCTTAGGAGGGGAAATGGAGGAGACCCTTTTGGGGGGGTCTTTCTTTCTCTCTATTTCCTTCTCTGTCACCTCTCCCTTTCTCTCCTTTCTCTCTCTCTCTCTCTCTCTCTCTCTCTCTCTCTCTCTCTCTCTCTCTCTCTCTCTCTCTCTCTCCCTTCTCCCTCCTCTTCTCTTCTTCTTCTCCTCTCTCTCTTCCTCTCTCTCTCTCTCTCTCTCTCTCTCTCTCTCAATGGTAGTAAAGGGAAAAAAGGATGGTATCCCTTCTCTTTTTTCTTCTACACGAGGGGGGGTTGGAGGTTAATATTGGGGGGGGGAGAGAGATAGTGGTGGGGGGAAGGTAGCACACATGTGCTCCTCCTCCCCATCTTCTTTTTCATCGTTGTCCTTATCTTCATTGACGTCCTCGTCCTACTCATCAACCTCATTGTTATCACCTGCAACTCCACCGTCATCCCTTTTTTCTTTATCCTTGATGACTATTATTGTGGCTCCCCCTCCCTCCGCTGGCTGGCGGCATCAACAGGGGGGATATCATAATTTTTTTTAATTAATATTATTTAAAAAGGGGGGGTGTTTCTCATGCGGACGGGGAGATATTACATATGGTATGATGGCATGTAAGCCTCTTTTAGTACCATTGGAGCAAAATGTAAAGTTTAGTACTGATGTTGAAAATGAGATAGAATTTCCTACTATATTCAAGAAGATTATGGGGAGTTTTATCTATATGACCATCACAAGACCCTTAAGTTATGTTGTGGGACTTGTGAGTTGGTTTATACAGGTACCTAGGAAGCCTCATCTAGATGCAATCATTGAGGTATGTGAATTTCACCTTGCATTATAGAATTCTTTATGAGGTAGGTAAGGATGTAAAGCTGTTTGGGTCTACATATGCGCATTGGGCTAGTAGCAAGTCTAGTAGAAGGTCTACCATCAAAATCATATTCTCCTTTAGTAGTGCAACAGTTACTTGAAGCAACAAAAAGTAACCAACAATTGCTTTATTGAGTACAGGGGATGAGTATAGACGTGCTTCTATGGTAACATGTGAGATGGTATGGCTTCAAAAGCTATTGGGTGATTTGTATGTGCAACGTGATGATCCGGTTCTCATTCATTGTGACAACATGAGATGTATACAGTTGGCTAGGAATCTAATGTTCCATGCTAGGATAAAACACATTGAGGTGCATTACCATTTCATGAGAGAGATGGTAGTTACAAAAGAGATTGACATGGTATATATTAGCACATAGGATCAAATAGCTGTCATTTTCACAAAGGCATTGGGTACAAAGAAGCTTCAAAAATTTCAAAGCTTCGAGTTGTAAAGGTATAGTTGAGCTCGAGAGGGAGTGTTGAGATACCAAGCTCACATATGCATGTCTATACTTAGCACATTTGTAGTCATTATGATCCTCACATGGTCACTAACTTATGTGACTTACTATATTTGATTTATTATACCTATCTATAGCTAGTATAATTATAGTGCTAGTCAATTAGTATAGTCAATTATGCATTGTTTGACTTAGTAGGACACTTTTCTTTATACTATATCGTATCTATATTTTGTGTACATTCTATTATGAGAGAAAGAAGGAAGAAAAATAGGCAAGAAAATGTTTTGGCCTCTATCTCTTGTCTTATATTCTTGAGTGAGTTTCCTCTTATGTATATTGTGTGTGTTTATTAGTGCAATAGCTCAAGCAAGTCTCCCTACCTTGCAATTTATGACAGTCAAAAACCAAACACATGCTTTATCTCCAAACAAGTTGTAGATTGTATATATTATTGGCAATTAGTGTAAAAAACATTGCTCGATTTATTGTTGTAAAAATTTGTGAAAGATTGCAAAAGACTTGCTTGCTATCTAGTACAAAGCTTTGTAATAATTGCTCAGAATAGTGGAAATTCCATCATCAAGAAGCTAGATAAAAATAATTACCCATCATGGAAGTTCCGTATGTTCAACTTCCTTATGAAAAAGGTCTCTTCAAGCTTATTCTAGATGAAGAAATGGAACCAAAACTAAGTGATCTTGCAACTATAGAAGAATTAAAGGCATGGAAAGAATGGAATGCAAAAAACAAAAGGATAATGCATTGGCTATCTACAGTCATTGATAACACTATGCTAGGGCATATTAGAAATGTAGAAAATCCACATATAGCTTGGACAACCTTTACTATATTGGCTAATTGTAAAAATTGATAACACTGTTAGAGCATACAAAAGATGCAAAAAGTTCACATGCAACTTAGACAACTTTCAAGAACATATTTTAGTAAATTCAAAGGCATGGAAAACTCAACTCAAGTAAGAGTTGAATACTTTGAAGAAAATGAAGATATCTATAAATGAGTATATTTTGAAGGTAAGAAGCATATTAAATGTCGTAATAACTATTAATGCAATACCTAATGATGATGATTTGGTTTCATCTACTTTGGGTGGCCTTAATAATGAGAAGGCTTGGAAATCTTTTGTTACTTTTGTGTATGTACGGAAGCCATTTCTAGATTTTGACGAGTTGGTCTCTCTCATGTGATCACTAAAGAGATCAAGATGTAGGATAAATCATCTAAAAAAAGTGGTGAGTAAGTCCAAGACTTTTATGCAAGTTTAGAGATGTGGTAGATCCTCTTTAAGAGGTCGTGGGTATGTGTCGTGTTGGTGGTAATTAAAAAAATACATTAAATCAACAGTTTGACAATATGCAAATTTTGATATGCTGTGGTAATTCTAGAGGAAGGAAAAACTCTAGAGAAAGAGGTGGATAGTAGAATAGAGGTTCTAGCAATTCTAGTACTGTTTATCATTACTATGGAAGAACACATCATATTACAACCCACTATTTTGATAAGAAGGATGACATTTGCAATGGCATGTTATAGCAAGGAAATTATGCATTGTCTTTAACATAGAATGATTAAAAAAATGAGCGTTGAATGTTGTTACAAGACAGGGGGCATGTGGTTATATCTAGTATATTGATTCAACTACATCTAACTAGCCATGTTGAATGGTTTGGAGAGATATAAGATTTACAAAGTCCAAGTTATCTAGAGACAGGTGATGATTCATGTCATTTGATTTCATATATTGGAAGAGTTCCTTTGTCCTTGGATGATGGTCAGACAAAGTGTTTGTCAAATGTTTTATATGTGGCATCCATCACAAATAATTTGGTATCTATTAGTCAAATGGTAGAGCACAGATTGCAAGTTAGATTTAATGCAATGGATTGTTTTGTTGAAGACTTTAATAATAAATACAAGTTGGTTGCAAAAGAAAGCACAGTTGGCCATATGTTTACTTTTAATGTTAGAATTCCTACTATAGATATTGTTATGTATGTTAAAGGCAAAGGTGTGGTTGTAGACATTGAAATACGGCACAAAGACATTGGATATGCAAATGTGCAAAGGCTGAAATTAATGAAATCAAAAGGGTCCCAGGTTTTCCTACATTCAAAGTTACAGAATTACATAAAGTTTGTAAAGCATGTCAATTTGGGAAGTAGGCAAGGTAGCCACTTTTACATGATAGAGATGTAAATAAGAAGATACTTGATGTGGTGCATATACATGTTTGGATGCTACCCAAAATGTATCCTTTACTGGTAGTGAGTATTTTGTTACTTTCATTGATGATTGCTCTAGGATACTCTAGGTATATTTTATAAAGGAAAAGAATCAATTGTTTGAGTACTTCAAAACTTTCAATGCTATTATTGAAATAGAATTAAAATTGAAAGTTAAGTGCTTGAGGTTAGATGCAGGGGAATACCTCTCTAATGAGTTTTGTGATTTTTTGAGAAATCATGAAATAAATGGAAAATTTACATTAGGGGGATCTTTGAGGTCTCGAAAATGCCTTTTAGGAGATAGAGAGAGAGTGCTCTAGACCAATAGGAGAAAAGCCTTCGTAATGGACGTTCTATTTTAAAAAATACAAAAAATCATTATATATATATATATATATATATATATATATATATATATATAATATTATGAATTTGTATTATCAATACCTATTTTTAGCAATTCGTGATTATGACATTCTTTGCATTAATGATATATAGTCCCTGCCACTTTTATTTAATGATATGTCTGGATTAATGATAATGACATGTTTAATCTAAATTCAAATTAATAAAGAGCTTGACACTTTATTTTTTCTCTCCTTTCTTTTATCCCTCTCGTGTTTTTTCCTCCTTTCTTGTGGTAGCTTAGTACTCTCTATGTGTGTGTGTGTGTGCACGCACACGCGCGCGCCATGGATATAGAAATTCAACCTTCAACAAGGCGTCCAAGCTCCCAAATCACATCCATATCAATGTTTAACTCATTCCAAAAAGATGGAAAATGGATTCCTACAATCATTAGCAAAGGCAGTTGGATCACCACATGCAATAGGCAAAGCATGGGAAAAGGCGAAGATATGAGAGCTCGTTCATCTCTGCTTGGGTAGAATTCGAGATTTCAAGCTTGGAATAAATAAGAATAGCATAAAAGAGGTTCTAGTGCAACATGTGTTTATGCATAGAGAGCTATATTTGGAACTTGGAAGTTCAAATCTTCCAATGCATAAACCAAATTTGTAAGGATTCGATTCTTAAAGCCTTTCTTTTTTTGAACTTGGTTTAAGGTTTTTCATTATAACATTTGTTCATTTGTCTTGTAGATGTCTATCCCTCTAATCTTGAGGAATGGCAACAATCGGTTGAGTCTATTGTTGATGAGATTGATGTGATGCATAGCTTGATTGGAGAAGAGATGTACAAAGGTAGAAAGAAGAAAGAGCTTGTAGAGAATATCTCTTCTCCAAAGGTAGAAAGAAGAAAGAGCTTGCAGAGAATAGAATATTCTTCTATGACCATTCTTATATTGACCCCATGCAACATAGTCAATGGGGATCAATATCCCCTCTTCCTTTGCCCGATTTTTCAAGCTTCAAATGGCCTTTTCCAAGTCTCTAGCTACTACTGAGGGCTATAGATGTAAAATATTTTCTGAGATATAGAGAGCATTAAAACCTAGTATCTCAAGTAGGCTAAGCAAAGTTACTTTGTTCATGTCTATTAATATATTTATTGACTTCTTTTCTAATGCTGAGATAAGAAGATCAAAGGCTATACTTTCAGTGAAGAAACTAACATGTGATCATATTATACAATTTGTTGATGAGGGATGGGACACTAGGACAAAATGAAAAATTATATGTAAGATAGATCAAGACTCTATAGCTAATAATTATATGATTACTACTTAAAATTTTATCCTTAGCTTTTATTATAGTAAATGGCATTATGTTGGTAATAGTCTGGTTTCTTTAGACCAAAATCTTGATAATTTTAGCAAAGATCATATAGTGGATCTTGATGTTTGGTACAATGATGACATTATTGCAATCCTAAAGGTTAGATCATCATGTACGCTACATCAAGTGAGGATGGATTTACAAAATGAAGATATTGAACTACCATACTCATTTGTATTCCAACTTAATAAAAAATGAGTAAGTTTTTATATCATATTATATCCACTTAGATATATATCTAATTTCACTTCCTGATTGATAAACATTTCTAACATTTTTTTTACAGATATCAATGAGGAGAGAGAAGAAAATAAAATGCAAAGATATTGAAGAAAAGATCTCTTTGCTATCAATATAAAAGACATGTACAAATTTTGTGGAAATTTTTTGTCAACCATCTCCATGATTTATACACAAGGGCTTACAATCAATGAGGCAAAACTACATTTTTTGAGAACTTTTCTTAAGAGAAGGGACATCCTTGTTAGGAGTCATTTTTCCTATCTTTGATGCTTTGGTTACCTTGGGTATTGAAGGCAAACCTGCTATAGTTACATGCACGTGCTCTCCTTCAATGTCCAAGCCCCACTATTTTCCATTCTTGTGTTGGTTGCATACAATTGATCATTATGTACTTCATGAGTTTTGCTCTTATATACCAAACATGCTCACTTGTATAGCAATTCCTTGTAAACTATTATAAGATTTTTTTTCAGTTTATTCTTATTTTTTACAATGGACTATATTATTATCATCAATGGACTATTTTGCAATAAACCTCTATCTTAAAGTTTAGTATCTTTCGCATTACCTTTATAAGTTTATCATCATTGAGATAAATAAACTGAACCAATCTTCTGGCATTTACAATTACTCTCCAACCACAAGAGTAACTATCACACTAATGAGGATACTGCAATCAACAATTTAAAGTAAAACTATGAAACTTGTTTATGGTAGTTTTTGGAATAAATTTTCTTAGTATGTTCCAACCATATTAATCGACCTTACCGTAACTTATCTATATTGCATTGTTGCAAGTAAGTCAGAAGGCATGGGAGGCCTTTTCTCTAGCACTTCAATCAATATTTTTACAGGTCTATACCAAAAAGGCAATAAAATTTAGAGTTATTACAAAAGAAATATCAAAATATCAAAATATCAAGGAGACCCTAGAAGGCATTTCCATGACTTCCTTTTATAGAATTAATGAGGAAACATTGTCTCTCCACACAGTCTATTCCAATTAGGATCCAATGAGAACAAAAAACAAAAATATTTCAATAATCTAGCAAAACAAGATCTCATAAAATCTAACAAAATATCAAATTTCTTACTTTTCATTGTATGGAATTAGAAGAAGCTCCAAAGTTTCAAAGTCAATTGAATTGAATCAATGGTCAAATGCAATTGCATCAAGCTCACTCCTCATATAGTATGAGATAGATGGATTAAGAACCTCAATCTTTTGTTGTATATCAAAGGAGAGCTCATGCATTACACACCTAGCAAAGGAATGGAGATAGTAAGCATCAACATGAAAGTCTATTGCTAGAAAAATATAGTGAGTAAAAACAAATTTTGGTATATTATACCTCATCCCAGTAAGAAGAATAGAGTCATTTACTTCTCTCACTTTATTCTTGATAATTTGAACACAATCATTATGTGCATATGGTTTGGGAAAAGTAGTATTGGTACACTTGGGTACATAAATACAAACTGTGCAAGGAATGTTGACAACAAAAAGTCAACCATAGGATATTTTTTTACCTTGTACGGTAGAGCAACCTCATGGATGTCACATTTGTAGAAATGTAGTGGAAGACTTCGGCCTTAGCGAAGACATGCCATTGATGTATAGTGATAATAAGAGTGCCATCATGTTGAAAAAAAATCTTGTGTTTCATACGAAAACTAAGCACATAGAAGTAAGGTATTAGTCCTTTTATTAGGTGCTTGATGACATGTGAGTTGGGCTTATCAAAGTTCATACTAATGATAACCCTATATACTTTCTCACCAAGAGTCTACCCTCTGAAAAATCTGCACATTGCAGGGGATTGACATGCATTGAATGAGGGTACCTTACTCTTATTTACCTCAATATATTCTCTTATTCTGTTGTCTCTCTTAAAGGCACATTCACCATTAAGTGCGAGGTTATTGGAATAAAGGCCAATGTAGCTATCTACCCATCTTGTTGATGACTAACCCTAACTATACATATATATACTTATTCCTTATTATTTGCTTAATAAGACAATAACTTACTGCTCACAAGAGAGCTATTGGAGTCACTACAAAATAGTATATTCTCTCACTCTTTCTCTGCATCTCTATGCAATTGCTAATCTTCTTGGAGTCCCATCATTGCTAATCCTTAGAAGAAGATTATAATTTAGGCTCTTTGGGCCATGAGGGCCAAATTTTAAGCTTTTGATTAAATTTTAATCACATTTTAGCTAGATAAAAAGAAGGAAGAATGGTACCTTATTAATTGCTTGTTTTTCTTTAAATTTAGAGCCAAATTAGCATTAAATATTAATTGTGATATATTTCTTTGATAATGCCATGAGGATGTCTTGGCCCTTGGTAATCCCCATGTGTGAAGGAGGGGAAAACTTGTAAGGTTTATAAACTCAAATACTTTTTTCTTTAACAAAGGAAAAAGGAAGAAAGAAATTGCCAATCATATCGCCATCAAATTGAACAACCTCAAGCTTGATGCCACCTCCTTGCCTCAATTTCATCCCAATGGCATTGTTCGATCAGCATTACTCGAAGATCATCAGTCACTTGTTGATAGAGTCGAAGTTGCCATGCCATCATACATCAACGATACGATCAAAGGTGGAGAATATGACACCATTAACACACTGATAGGCACTTCACCTTTAATTAAGGCCTATAAAAGACTTAGCTTTAGCTAGCTATGAGAATATTTTTTCACAGCGCCAATTGCTACTATCAAAGTTGAGAGAGAGAGAGAGAGAGAAAGAGAGAGAGAGAGAGGAGGAAAGGAGAGGAGTGAGAGAAAGAGGAGACCAAGGAGGACGAAGCAATAATAAAGAAGAAGAGATAAAGATCAAGAGTAGAGGGAAGAACAAAGAGAGGGGAGGGGGCAAGAAGAATAGGAGGAAGTAGAAGAGTAAGATAGAAGGTGAAGAGAAGGAGAGAGTGGAGAAGTAAAAGAAAGAGGAGAATCATGAAGGAAAAGAGATCAACATTAGCTACCTACGAGCAGTCCCCTTCTACCCGATAAAATTTTGTTTGCACACTACCGTTTGCTAGTCTCTATGTAATATTTCAATACAATAAAAGTTAGTAGGTCAGTTCGAAAGTTAGTTAGTAAATTAATAAGTTCGTAAAATTACTAACTAAAGACTAACTGAAGTAAAAAACTAACTAGCGTTAATAATTAAGGATTTTTATTTAATTAAAAATATATGTTTAAAAAAATCAAGAGTTGTAAATCTGATATTTTTCATAGATTGACAACGACCATAGCCACCCTTTACGTAAGTTACAATGGGAACGAGAATTATGAGCTATATTAATCGCTAGTATTAATGTGTATAGTTTGGATGATTCAAAAATATTAGATTTTGGGCAAAACTAGTAAATTTTAGATATTTTAGATATTATCCTAAAAAAGATATGGAGATTTCTAGAACTGGATGTCATTTAAAAGAAAAGACAAGTGATGTTTTAGTTAGTTTTGGGGATTTTATAAAAAAATAAAATAAAGCGAGGGATCCTGCGAAATCGCGCGTGCCGCGATTGCAGTCTACAGACAGAAAACAACACTTCAAACAGATAAAAGAAGAAGGAGTGAACTAAGAGCTTTCTAAGCAAGTGTCTTGGAGTTTTACCCCCCTTTCGGAGCCAATGGAACTATCAGATTTATGATCTGAGCATTAGATCACTGATCTTTCCAAGATCCCCCTCCACAAAGAGCTCCACTTCTCAGCCACAAGCCCTCTTCTCTAATTCACTATAAATATGAGAAATGGGAAGGCACAAGAGAGCATAAGGAGACCCTGAGAGGCTGCAAGAGAGAGGTAGAGAGAAGGATACCCCTACAAGAGATTGTGAGAGAGAGCTTGAAAGAGCGAGAGAGAGAGAGAGAGAGAGAGAGAGAGAGAGAGAGAGAGAGAGAGAGAGAGAGAGAGAGAGAGAGAGAGAGAGAGAGAGAGAGAGACCCTGAGAGGCTGCAAGGAAGAGAGTTAGCTCAATTGCCTCTATTTTGATCCTCGACTTACCCATATTCTCTTATGCTCTCCCATCTCTAATCTATTCCACCTTCTTAATCTCTTGAGTCTACTTGCAGACGATGAACCCCAAGCAAAGAATGTCACGTGCGGATGGCAATCCCACAACTAGCAATGAGGCTTCAGGCAAAGGCATAATTGTCAATCCAACTCCGGTACTAGTCGTAAGTAATGTATTTCCAAATTGATAGATGCTTGTTTTGATCCTCGTATAAGATATGTTAGGCCCCATACTATGATGCACAAGTATACGTCATTCCATCTCACGTATTTAAAAGATCGAGCTTGCAAGTGCATGTATTAAGGAAAGTTAATTGCACCTAGTTTCATATGGCTTGTTCGTTGATGGAGCAATTACAAGGAGGAATCAGTCAAGGGCTATGAATGGCATAATCATGACACTAAAAATTATGCATACAAGTGTTAAGTAAATTTTACATAGAATCGCTCTTTGATCCCAAGGGAAAGAACATATATGCAATGGTAATGTTATCACGACTATTCTTGCATTGTTTGCCAAGAATACGATTGGTTTTTTGTTGGTTGATCGAAAAACATCCTAAATGCTTTTACATTCAACTAGTTGTTAGTTGTTGTTTGTATGATTATTCCAAGTGCTTCTGATTTATGGTAAATGCATGGCAAGGATCTGTGATGACAAGTCGCCATGGGAATAAAGGAATGTTTTCTTGGAAAATGATATTAGGTGATGACCGACAAATATGTGTAAATAAAGGCACAAAAATGTGCTCACACGGAAACAAATTTTTGTAAAATGACTCATTGCAAATGTACCCCTTTGTCAAAATTTCAAATATAAAACAATGTAAAATGTGTAGTCCAAAAGGCTCACATTTAAAAAATGTTGAAAGGAAAAGGAAAGGTCAAACCCTTTTGTCTCATGCTAAAAATTGACCTTAGTCAATGTATGCAAATTTGAATTTAATAATTCAAGAAAGGAAAAGGAGGTGGTCGCATCCGTGGGATTTGGGGAGGTGGGAGGTTGAGGTGGTTACACCCTCTCTCTTCATTTATCTTCTTTTCTCACGGTTCATTTCTCCCTCTCTCATTTTGGCACAACTCTCATCTTTCTTGTTCTTGCTTTTCTCTCTTGTGCTCCTTTGCCAAATCTAATGGAGAGTGAGGAAGAGGAAGAGGGTGAGGATGGAAGAATTGTCAAATTTCTTGTGTGCCTTCCTCTTGTGTGTTTGGAGAGCATGGTTCTTGGTGAGAAGGAGAGTTTTCTTGCAGATTTTCATGGCCAGTAAATGTATTTGTAGCCTCTCTTGGCCGGTTCATGGTTCTCATGGTGCCGTGGCAGGGTGCTCTTCATTTGGTGCACTGGCCGGGAAAGAGGTGGCTATGAAATCTCTAAGAAGGCATATTTGAGTGAAGAGCTTCGATGTGACAAGAACTGTATTCTCAAAGGAAGATTTCATGACAGACCTGTTCATAGCCTTACTTATGATGGTTCAATGGTTTCGCAAGGCTTTAAGCTCTTCAAAATGCAAAATGCTCTCAAGAAAGAGAAATATGTAAGAGTAAAAGAAGAGCTTTAAGGAAGAAGATGATGCCCTAGCATGTGCTTCCTGCAACTCCCTCCATATCCTCGTCCTCTCTGAATTAGACTTTAGGGCTTTTTCTGAGAGATCTGCAGCAATTCGAAGCAAAAGAACCCCTTCTTTGGCCGGTACTAAATATCAGAGACTACTCCGCAGCTGCTTTTGCTGGCCTTTATTAGGTTAGCTCGATCGGGGAGGATTTGGTTTTTCTTCACCTAGACTGCAGGTCTGTTAGGGTTTCGGCTTTTGCTGTGGCACGAGCAGGACCTCTCTTTTGAATCAATACTCTTTGTCACGGTCAACAGAAGAGCCATTAATTCCGGATGTAGGGTTCTACCTTTTCAATTTAGGAATCAACAAACCTATCTTTTGGCTCCCCAATCTGCATCGCTCGGTTGCACGACAATGGCCAGGGCTTTTTTGCTACCCTCACTTCACGTATATCAAATCTTGGTAATGCTATGCACAAATCTTTTAACAGTATGCTCAAATAGGAGGAATTGGAGGTGATCAATCCTTAGGATGGCCAAGATGGTGCAATAATCACATAGTATTCATCTTCATTGTCTTCATAGTTCTCTCTCTCAATCTCTCATAGACGACCGGCTCCATAGGGGCGCCAGAACAGTGTGAAGGATGCCGAGAATCTTCATGAAGCCTAAAGCATGCCAGAATCTCTCCTGGTCATCGTCATCAAACTCCATTACCTCTCATTCGCAAGCATCAGTGTCATCTACCCACCAGTTCCACCTAGCAATAGCATCATCTATCCCACTACTTCCCACCACAGTGCCATGGGACTGGCACTTGGCTAGGAGGGGGGTAATGTTTACCGCAGCACAGAGGAGTGGGAAATAGAAAAAGAGAAAAAAAAAAGGTGCCTTAAATGGCAACTAGACCCGGGAAAAAATTAAATGCACGGGCACGATCCTCAAGAAGTCTTGGAGTCACCCAAGGAGAGTAAAAGAATAAAAAGCGCACCATTAAGTGCGAAAACACTTCCAAAACCTTGTAAAAGAGAGCCAGGCTCACTCCTATGCACATTGTATGCATTAGTTGGGGATAGGATAGACTAGAATGGTGGGAAATGAGGAAATGGGCCTAGGCTAATGGCCGGCCATGTAAAAAAGGGGGATGACCGCCCATGGAAAATAGGGCATGTATATAAAGTTGAAAAGTGAATGGGAAGCTCATTCTTGTGTGTGGCCAAAGCTTCTTCTTCTTCTTCTCTTGTTTCTTGCCTTCTTGCTTGTGTTTGAGAGAGGGATTGAGAGAGTGTGAGGGAGTGAGGGAGTGATTGTGTGAGAGTGAGGGATCTTGGAGAAGAAGCTCTCTATCTTCTCTCTTCATCTTCTCCTCCTCTCTTCTCTTCTCTTGTCTCGCACGTGGCTATGGAGGATGAAGCTCATGGGAGAGGGATTGAGGTTGCTTGAGCTTGCCTCAAGGATCGTGGAGCTACCGGTGTGCAAGAAAGAGTGTTGAGATATCGAGCTCCACTCGTGATACGCCAGGGTGACCGTTGTATATTTATGTCATCGACTTGTCAGTTGTAGACGCGGTTGGTACACCGCCCATGAATAATAGCTACATGATAGCTATCCTTATCTACTCTAGTTCGTGGCTCAGTTAGTATGCCACCTTAGTTAGTTGAGTTTGGTTTGAGACCCATATATAGGGTTCTTCTATTTCTTTGTACTTGAGTTCTTTTGGCTTACACAACTAAGAAGAGGAAAACTGTTTTCAGCCTCCACCCTTGTGTGTCTTCCCCCATTGTGCAAGCAAGAAAGCTTCAAGCGAGACTCCTTCCTTCTCTCCCACAATCTTAACATGGTATCAGAGCCTTGTTCGTGGTAAGGAGCTCAAGAAAGCAAGCCAAGCTCGCGGTGGTCTGGTAAGAGGAGCAGTGTTGCTTTCATTTCCTGTTTTGGGAGCAGATCTCTGCAGGTAGCACAGCCGGAAATTGCAGGAGTGCATTGTCTCAGGTTGAGACGCCCTTCGCGGTGAAGCAAGAGGGCAGTATATGTTGCGGGCGAGGGCTTTAGCCCTCGGCGACCTTGTTTTTTTGATTTGAGGCCATTTCGGGGCCTGTTTTGCAGACGGAAGTTTTCTGCACGCACTCAAGAAAAGGCTCAGTTCTATGCTGTGCGACCACTGTTCTACAGGTCGGTGAAAAGTTACTGTAGAAATTGCATCGTATGCTTGTGCGCAGAGACATTGGAGTTTCAGAATCATCCTTGGTTCCTGTTTATGCAAAATCGTCACTAGGAAGTGACTGTGTGGTCAAATACCACTTTCGCCAGTTTTGCAGATTTGCCCTTGTGAGGGTGAAGCTGTGTTTTTTGCAGTGACAGAATTTCTTGCAGTATTCTGTAATGGCGTCTGATTCTCTTTCACAGATTGTCACTGAAAAGCTTGACAAGAACAACTTCCAGGCATGGAAGTTTAGAATGACGAATTTCCTTATGGGAAAAGGATATTGGGAATTTGTTGCAGGAAATGAAGAAGAACCAGTTCTTCCTGATGTTCCCAATCAACAACAAATACAGGCATTTAAAACATGGCATGAGAGAGCCAGGAAAGTTATGTATTGGCTGTCTATCAGTATTTCAGACTCTATGATTGTGCATATTCAGGATGCAAGTACGCCAAAGGAGGCATGGGATACTTTGTCAAAAATGTATAGCACAAATACGCAAGCCAGGAAAATGCAGCTCAAGCAAGAGTTGCATAATGTGCAAAGAGAAAGTATGAGCATCAACGACTACCACATGAAGGTGAAGAAGATTGCAGATGCACTTGCTTCCATTGGGTCGCCAGTGGAAGATGATGATTTAGTTTCCGTGACCTTGAATGGTCTAGGAAAGGATTATGCACAGTTTCGGACATCCATTTCAGTTCGTGAAAGATTTCCTGATTTTGAGGAGTTGATTGCTCTTCTAATTTCTGAGGAACAGAGAAATGGTGGTGCATCTTCTTCAGGAGGAACTTCAAAAGAAGCTGTCTTCTACTCAAATGCTGGAAGAGGTAGAGGCAGAGGTAGAGGAGGCCGATTTGGAGGCCGTGGCAGAAATCAGAATATGCAGCAAACTCAAGAAAACCAGTCCTATGGAGGAGGACGTGGTAACTCTAGAGGCAGGGGGAGCCAAAGAGGTCGTGGTGGATGGCAAAGAGGCCAAAATGCAAACAGTAATGTTGAATGCTACTACTGTGGTAAAATGGGTCATATGGCTAAAGACTGCTATAAAAAGCAGAATGACATCATGAATGGAAAACTGCAACAAGGGAATTATGCATCTTCTAGTAGACAGGGTGATGACAGAAATGAGCATTTGTTCATGGTGCAGCACATGAACAATTCTATGACAAGTGCAGAAGAAAGCAATGATGTATGGTATGTTGACTCAGGTGCATCAAACCACATGACAGGTCATGCAGAATGGATGGAGGATGCAAGGAAAATGGAAAAACCAGGATTTGTGGAGACTGGTGATGATACTGCACATCCTATTGTGCAGATTGGAAAAATTCCCTTGTCTATGCAGGGTGGGAAAAAGAAATACCTGTCCGATGTATTTCATGTCCCGAATATCACCAAGAATCTGGTTTCAGTTGGTCAAATGGTTGAACAGGGCTTGCAGGTCAGATTTAATCCTCATGGATGCTTTGTTGAGGATATGAAAAATAAAGGTCGCTTGATAGCAAAAGAAAAGAAGAAGGGCAGAATGTTTACATTGGATGCAGACATGTCTGAATTGAGTGCAGCAATGTTTGCACATGGGACCGGTGTAGTTGCAGATATTGATATCTGGCATAAACGCATTGGTCATGTTAATGTACAGCGACTTAAATCAATGCAGGCCCAAAATATTGTTGCAGGATTGCCCAAATTCAAGGTTGCAGAAATGCATAAGGTATGTGAAGCCTGTCAGTTTGGAAAACAGGCAAGGAAACCATTTCCTAGACATGTTCAAGAGAGTGAGAAGCCATTGGAATTAATTCACTCTGATGTGTGGACAACTAAAGCTGCATCTCTTGGAGGCTGTCATTATTTTGTCAGTTTTATTGATGACTATAGCAGAAAAGTTTGGGTGTATTTTATGAAAAAGAAAAGTGAAGTTTTTGGGCATTTCAAAACTCTTAAAGCTATGGTTGAAAAAGAAACAGGCTTGCAGATAAAATGCCTAAGGACAGATGGAGGGGGAGAGTACCTCTCAAATGAGTTTGCAAAGTTCTTGCAGGAGCATGGCATAAAGCAGCAATATTCATGCAGTTATACCCCACAACAAAATGGAATTGCAGAAAGGAAAAACAGGCATATTGGAGAGGTATCTCGTGCCATGCTCAATGAAAAAGACTTGCCAGATTTTTATTGGGCTGAAGCAGTTGCTACAGCAGTCTACATAATGAACAGGACTCCCACTGCAGCAATACATGGAATGACTCCAGAGGAGAGGTATACTGGTAGGAAACCAGATATTTCTCATTTGAAAATTTTTGGTTGCATTGCCTATGTACATGTGCCAGATGAGCTGAGATCCAAGTTGGATCCAAAAGCTGAGAAGTGCATCTTTATTGGTTACTCTCTGCAGCAAAAAGGGTATAGATGCTATAACCCTTCTACTCGTAAGTTTACAGTGAGCAGAGATGTTGTTTTTGATGAGATGAGTAGCTGGTATAAACCAGTAAATGTGATTGATGATGAAGATGCACAAAATGGTAATGCTACACAGAATTCACAGCAGCAGTCACAAAATATTAGTGGACCTGGAGCGTCCTCTAGCAGTGGTTCACATTCTTCGCCATGGACAGGCAGATTGAGATCAGGAGAATCTTCTCAAAGCAATGCAGATAGTGGTATGCAGGTATCACGAAAAGGAAAAGAGAAGGTTGATCAGCCCATGTTTGATGTGAATGCAGGTCACTCTTATGTGGATGGTGAATCCAGTGGCTCAGAACAGAGCATTGATGATGAGTTGGGTATTCCTTCTATTGTTACACCTGGAGTAAGGAAGACCAGGGATGTTTTGAGAGCACCTGGGAGTGAACCTACTTTGCGCAGGTCTACAAGAGCTAGGTATCCTGTGGATAGGCTGAAATATGATGGATTTACAGCCATTCACTATGCATATATGGTCAAAGTGATACAGGAACCAGAACCCACATCTTTTGAGCAAGCCATGGGAAAAGAAAAATGGGAGAAAGCCATGGATGAAGAAATGGATGCCTTGGAAGCAAATGCTACATGGGAGTTAGTACCTTTGCCTAAAGGTAAGAATGCAATTGGCTGTAAGTGGGTTTATAAGGTGAAGCACAATGCTGATGGTTCTGTGAACAGATACAAGGCAAGATTAGTAGTCAAGGGGTATGCACAAACATATGGCATTGACTATGAAGAAACATTTAGTCCGGTTGCAAGGATGGCAACCGTAAGAGCAGTCATTGCTATGGCTGCATCAAAGGGATGGTCTTTACATCAGATGGATGTAAAGAATGCCTTCTTGCATGGTGATTTGCAAGAAGAGGTCTATATGGAGCAGCCACCAGGTTATGTGCATGCTGTTCATCCTGAGTTTGTTTGCAGGTTGAAGAAAGCCTTGTATGGCTTGAAGCAAGCACCTAGAGCATGGTCTGACAAGATAGGACAGTATCTTGTCACTATTGGCTTTCAGATTTCCAAGGCAGATTTCTCACTTTATGTGAGAAAAACAGAGAAAGGTATTATGCTGCTTGTCATTTATGTTGATGATTTGATTATGATAGGTGACAGTGATGAAGATATCCTTCATGTGAAAATGCTATTGAAGCAGAAGTTTGAGATGAAGGATTTGGGAGAGCTGCGTTATTTCTTGGGCATTGAGGTGATTAGATCACCAAGTGGGATACAGCTCTTGCAAAGGCAGTATGGATTGGACATGCTGTCCAAATATGGGATGACAGGTTGTAAGCCTATTTCAGTTCCTTTGGAGCAAAATGTGAAGCTGAGCACAGATGCAGGTGAGCTTCTAGAAGACCCTACTATGTATAGACGCATAGTAGGAAGTTTGATTTATATGACTATTACCAGGCCAGATTTGAGCTATGCTGTTGGATTGGTAAGTCAGTTTATGCAGGCTCCAAGGAAACCACATTTGGATGCGGCTAGACGCATACTTAGGTATGTGAAGTCCACATTGCAGTATGGACTATTTTATGAGACTGGGGTTCAGATACAGTTGCATGGATACACTGATGCTGATTGGGCTGGTAGTATTTCTGATAGACGATCTACCAGTGGATATGTATTCTCTTTTGGGAGTGCTGCAGTCACTTGGAGCAGTAAGAAACAGCCTACAGTTGCCTTGTCGAGCACAGAGGCTGAGTACAGGGGTGCAGCAATGGCTGCATGTGAGGTAGCTTGGTTGCATAAGCTACTTTATGATATGCATCAGTCTACAGATGGGCCAGTTGTCATTTATTGTGACAACATGAGTAGTATACACTTGGCAAATAACCCAGTCTATCATGCTAGAACAAAGCACATTGAGGTGCATTATCACTATGTGCGAGAGAGGGTTTTACTAGGTCTTATTGATCTAGTTTATGTCAGCACAGAGGATCAGGTAGCTGACATATTCACGAAAGCATTGGGCGCAGAGAAGCTGCGCAAGTTCAGAGACCTGCTTGGTGTGCAGGAATTGGGATTGAGCTCGAGGGGGAGTGTTGAGATATCGAGCTCCACTCGTGATACGCCAGGGTGACCGTTGTATATTTATGTCACCGACTTGTCAGTTGCAGACGCGGTTGGTACACCGCCCATGAATAATAGCTACATGATAGCTATCCTTATCTACTCTAGTTCGTGGCTCAGTTAGTATGCCACCTTAGTTAGTTGAGTTTGGTTTGAGACCCATATATAGGGTTCTTCTATTTCTTTGTACTTGAGTTCTTTTGGCTTACACAACTAAGAAGAGGAAAACTGTTTTCAGCCTCCACCCTTGTGTGTCTTCCCCCATTGTGCAAGCAAGAAAGCTTCAAGCGAGACTCCTTCCTTCTCTCCCACAATCTTGACAAAGAGGAGGGTACTCGATCAAGCATCAAGGTAAGCTCACTACACCCGTAAGGCAGGCATTGCGCGTCGGCTATGTGAGAGGTAGCCATGGCCGCTCGGTTCGAAACACTTGAGCGATAAGTGGTCCGTAGGTCTCGGAGTAGAGCTTGAAGCTCCTCTCCAACCTCTCTACCCATAGGGCATAGTCCCATTTCGTACCCTAAAACGACATAAATCGGGTTCTAACTTAACAATACCTAAAGGTTGAATGACGGTAAAATCTTGTGAGAAGCCTCCCAGTTCTCTGAGACCACCCTGTCATAGGACGAACCCGTCGGGGGTTCCGCTTACCCGCTTCCCTCGATAGCTTTAGTTTTCTAATTAGGTCCTACCACATTTATGTGTGACACTTAAAGTCAACTTCATTAATTAAGCCTTTTAGGGAACATGGTTCGATCGCACAACTTATACCACAGACATGAAAACAGAGTAAAGCAATCTATTGACAAACAAGTTCAAATAAGTTCCTTAACTTATCTTCAAGTTAATCTTTGTCTCCTGCCCATACAGGAGAAATTATGTATCCCTTCTGTCCAACAGAAGTATCCCTTCTGCCTTGCAGAAGTAACTGGTCCAAATCACATGGCACCACAAATTCAATCCTTTATCTAGAATAGGATCTCCCATCATACCCAGACGTTGCGGGCCATGGATAGTTGTCAAGGAGTGAAACATCATTCCCATGGTTGGCCTTTTCACAACTCGACCTTCGGCCCATGAATTGAGCAGTGCCCTCTTTGGGTTAATCTGCCGTGCGATCATGGAGGTGATCCACCCGTGCAAAATATCCTTCCTTAATTAAATCCTTTAAGAATCAAGCACAAACAAGGCATTCAACCCTAATATCATTTTCCAAGAAAACATTCCTTTATTCCCATGGTGACTTATCATCACAAACCCTTGCCATGCATTTACCGTAAATCAAAAGCACTTGGAATAATCATTGAAACAACAACTAACAACTAGTTGAATGTAAAAGCATTTAGGATGTTGTTCAATCAACCAACAAAAAACCAATCGTATTCTTGCCAAACAATGCAAGAATAGTTGTGATAACATTACCATCACATATATGTTCTTCCCCTTGGGATCAAAGAGCGATTCTATATAAAATTTACTTAACACTTGTATGCATAATTTTTAGTGTCATGATTATGCCATTCATAACCCTTGACCTATTCCTCCTTGTAATTGCTTTATCAACGAACAAGCCATATGCAACTAGGTGCAATTAACTTTCCTTAATACATGCATTTGCAAGCTTGATCTTCTAAATACGTGAGATGGAATGACCTATACTTGTGCATCATAGTATAGGGCCTAACGTATCTCATACGAGGATCAAAACAAGAATCTATCAATTTGGGAATACATTACTTACAACTAGTACCGTAGTTGGATTGGCAATGATACCTTTGCCCAAAGCCTCATTGCTAGTTGTGGGATTGCCATCCACATGTAACATTCTTTGCTTGGGGGCCATCGTCCACAAGTAGACTCAGGATATTAAGAAGGCGGAATAGATTTGATATTGGAGAGCATAAGAGAAGATGGGTAAGTCGAGGATCGAAATAGAGGCAATTGAGCTAACTCTCTTCCTTGTAGTCTCTCAGGGTCTCCTTTCTCTCTCTCTCTCTCTCTTTCAAGCTCTCTCTCACAATCTCTTGGAGGGGTATCCTTCTCTCTACCTCTCTCTCACAACCTCTCAGGGTCTCCTTATGCTCTCTTGTGCCTTCCAATGTCTCATATTTATAGTGAATTAGAGAAGAGGGCTTGTGGCTGAGAAGTGGAGCTCTTTGTGGAGGGGGATCTTGGAAAGATCAGTGATCTGATGCTCATATCATAAATTTGATGGTTCCATTGGCTCCGAAAGGGGGATAAAACTCCAAGACACTTTCTTAGAAAGCTCTTAGTTCACTCCTTCTTTTCTCTGTTCGAAGTGTTGTTTTCTGTCTATAGATTGCGATCACGGCGCGCACGATTTCGTAGATCCCTCTCTTTATTTTTTCTTTTTATAAAATCCCCAAAACTAACTAAGACATCACTTGTCTTTTCTTTCAAATGACATCCAGTTCTAGAAATCTCCATATCTTTTTTAGGATAATATCTAAAATATACTAGTTGTGTCCAAAATCTATTATTTTTGGACCATCCAAACTATACACATTAATACTAGTGATTAATATAGCTCATAAGTCTCATTCTCATTGTAACTTAGGTAAAGGGTGGCTATGGTCCTTGTCAATCCGCGAAAAATATCAAATTTACAACTCTCGATTTTTTAATATATATTTTTAATTGAATAAAAATCTTTAATTATTAACGTTAGTTAGTTTTTTACTTTAGTTAGTAATTTTACTAACTTGTTAATTTACTAACTAACTTTCGAACTAATCAACTAACTTTTATTATGTGGAAATATTACATCCTCCTCCCCTTAGAGAAATCGAGATGTCCTCATCTCGAGCGAAACTGGGGGTATCATTATGGAACCTGTGGGTTATGAGCCCTCCATGCTTTTGCTGCGCTACTTTAATCACTCACGGGCATGCCATCTTTTGAAACAACAACCTATTGTATTTTATATATCAGAGTCTTGATTACAATAGAGAATTTATTGTAGTTACATCTCATGGATATCTTCTAGGTTTATCCTTAGCACTGGTATATTCTAGATCACTGGAGCTTGTACAACTTCATTTCTTGTAAGCTCAAGTTCTCTTCGAGTTCTGTTGGGAAAATTAATGTAGTTATGTCCAATGTTGTGGCACTCGGAGCATCGATGTTTAGAGTGCTTTGGACATTCCCTTTTGAAATGACCTAACTCCCTACAATAGAAATATCACAAAACTTTATCACTTATGGTCACAAGATTCTTGGTTGTCGTTGGTAGGATTTTCTTCATTTTTTAGCAGATTGGAGTGGTCCTTTATCTTGGAAAATACGTTCCCAGATTGTTCTCTTCTTAGTTCAAGACTAAGCTCCATGGGCAATTGGCTTTACTTGTAATACTAAAGAATACTTCCAAGCTTCGACATTCTGGTAAGACCCAATCTATATTAGTTGAGAAGGAACGACTAAATAAAAATTCATTGCAATTTACAACTCTCATTCCTTGCCAGTGTATCTCTAATCATTTACAAGTTCTAGGTTCAAAATAGATGCAACTCATATTACTCAGGTTAACTGTAGTTACAAGAGTAAAGTTTATTCCAATACAAGTTGTATTTCATGTCGATAAAATTTCTAGGATTTCTAGTCATCCTGAAGAGGTGGTGTAGGTTCTAGGTCTTCATCTTCATCTGATTCCTCTGTATATCCATAGATTGCACCTATGTAGCTTCGTTTTCTTGGAGGCTCAATGTCTTCTGGAATTAGATCAGGGTGGTCTACTTGGATGTGTCCTAGCTCATTACAATGGAGGCATTGGCGGTAGGGACATGTCCTACGGATGTACCCTATCTCTCCACATGTATGGCATCTCTTACCCAGATCTCAGGAGTCATCTTTGCTACAATTTCCCGATTTAAGTTCTTGGATGATTGGATTCGCTCGGAGTAATGCATCTTGCAAGTCCGTCGGACGCATTGCTTCAAGACGGTGGTTCAGAGGAGTGTTTAGGCCATGGCAAAACTTGGATACTTGTTGTGTCCATAGGTGGCGCATATTTTAGTAGGGTTACAAACCTTGAGTAGTAAGCTTCCAAGTTTAATTCTAGCTTCTTGAGCTTGAAAATTTCATTCATCCTCAAAGTATGGTAGCTTGGCGGAATGTATATCGTCCGCATACATCATCTTTCAACGGAGCCCAAGTGACAACAGCTTCGAAAATACCTTGATCCTTGCACCATTGCTTTCACCATAATCGAGCTCGGCCAACTAGCTTAAGTTTGGCTATCATTGCTTGATTGGTAGAAGCAGTTCCTGAAGCAAAGAAATAATCATCCATCGACTCAATCCATATCTTTGTCTCTGCTCCATCAAACTCGCATGCCTTAATTTGCTTGAGAAGAAAATTCTTCTCTTGCATGTCAGCATTTGTGGGTGCAGGAGGTGCCTAACAATCAAGCCATATCATTTAGGTTATTTTGTTTAGAATATGTCTATGAACCATACATTAATGAATCACGCATCATTACAAAGTTTTGCTTTGATACCAACTGTAAGTTGCCTGTCCATCGGCTATCCAGGCATGCTTTTAGCAGTCTATCGAGAAACAAATCTAAGCAATGGTGCTCGGCACTCCCAAAGAATGTTCCGAGTTTTGTCACCTAGGGTTTTCTGAATCCGCCTCGCAACGAAACGTTCACGGCCGAACCCACTAAGATCGACCTAAAATTTGGGTTCCTAGTTGTCAAGGTCTCTTGACAGCATTCTAGCATCGGGTTTTGGACATCCTAATTTACACAGAGATACCCAATTCAAAGCAGATCCATATTGCACTTGGTTCAAAGAGAATGGGAAATAAAGGGGATGCATTGCTCGACCTCTTTGCCCGTAGGGCATAGTCCCATTCCGGTCCCCTAAAACAACATAAATCGGGTTCGAACTTAACAATACCTAAAGGTTGAATGACGGTAAAATCTTGTGAGAAGCCTCCCAGTTCTCTGAGACCACCCTGACGTAGGATAGACTCATCAGGGGTTCCACCCACCCGCTTCCCTCGGTAGCTTTAGTTTTCTAATTAGGTCCTACCACATTTATGTGTGACAGTTAAAGTCAGCTTCATTAATTAAGCCTTTTAGGAAACATGGTTCATTCGCATAACTTATAGCACAGACACGAAAACAGAGTAAAGAAATCTATTAACAAACAAGTTCAAACAAGTTCCTTAACTTATCTTCAAGTTAATCTTTGTCTCCCACCCATACAAGACAAATTATGTATCCCTTATGTCCAACAAAAGTATCCCTTCTGCCCTGCAGAAGTAATTGGTCCAAATCACATGGCACTACAAATTCAATCCTTTATCTAGAATAGGATCTCCCATCATACCCAGACGTTGGGGGCCACGGAGGTCTTCAACTCCATTCTAGACCTAGTAAGGGGTGTCCAGAGCTCCAACTGACACGCAAGCTGTCTAGGAGCAAAACATCATTCCCGTGGTTGGCCTTTTCACCACTCAACCTTTGGCCCACGAATCAGCAGTGCCCTCTTGGTATTAATCCGCGGTGCAATCATGGAGGTGATCCACCCGTGCAAAATATCATTCCTTAATTAAATCCTTTAAGAATCAAGGACAAGCAAGGCATTCAGCCCTAATGAAGAGCACCCTACCACGGCACCATGAGAACCACGAACCGGCCAAGAGAGGCTACAAATACATTTGCTGGCCATGAAAACCTGCAAGAAAACTCTCCTTCTCACCAAGAACTATGATCTCCAAACACAAAGAGGAAGGCACACAAGAAATTTGACAATTCTTCCATCCTCACCCTCTTCCTCTTCCTCACTCTCCATTAGATTTGGCAAAGGAGCACAAGAGAGAAAAGGAAGAACAAGAAAGATGAGAGTTGTGCCAAAATGAGAGAGGGAGAAATGAACCGTGAGAAAAGAAGATAAAGGAAGAGAGAGGGTGTAACCACCTCAATCTCCCACCTCCCCAAATCCCACGGATGTGACCACCTCCTTTTCCTTTCTTGAATTATTAAATTCAAATTTGCATACATTGACTAAGGTCAATTTTTAGCATGAGACAAAAGGGTTTGACCTTTCCTTTTCCTTTCAACATTTTTTTAATGTGAGCCTTTTGGACTACACATTTTACATTGTTTCATATTTGAAATTTTGACAAAGGGGTACATTTGCAATGAGTCATTTTACAAAAATTTGTTTCCATGTGAGCACATTTTTGTGCCTTTATTTACACATATTTGTCGGTCATCATTCCTCCCACGCTTAAGTGTGAAGCGTCCCCGCGAACAAACTTGAAGAAGAACCACGATCAGCTCTTGAACAAATCTTCATCTTCTTTCGATCTTTGTATTCTTGATTATTTCTGCTTTCCTTGGGGGGAAAAGAGTTGAACACATATCACACAAAAAGAAACATCACATCTAGGTCATATTTGCCTAGGTTTGAGACACACCACATAAAAATCACATGCAAAACCCGAAAGATAGGGCTCTTCAACAATTTTGCATACAAAGATAACATCACACCCAAGATAGGTTGAAACATAACCACACCATGAAGCACAAGGATAAAACCCAAGAAAGATATAACCATAGTGCACACCCTTGCAAAAGATAAAGCATTGGAGTTCTCCCACCCCATTCATATTGGAAAGGAAAAGAGAGGTGAGTTTTATTAAAATGAAAAGTAATATAAAAAAGAAAAATAATTGAACCCTAGCGTGTTTTGAAAAAATGATCTTGGCAAAGAAGGGTGTTTTTAGGTAAGCATTGCATAGGAATGAGTATTATAGGGGCTAAAGTGTTTAAATTTTGGTTCTTCCATTTTGAAGGTTTAAGAATTGAAAATTACGGGAATTTAAAAAAAATGTCAAAAGAGAAAAGATAAGATCGTTCGTTGTGTGGACGAGGTAAAGAAAGAAAATGATGATGCTTGATGCCGACGATGACGAATGAAAGGGTGAGGATGCTGTTATGATTATCATAAGGCTCTAGGGGCTTTAATGATTGAGCTGCCGCACCTTCCTCAATGATTCCAGTCTACAAGAAAATGATTTATGGAGGGAAGTATATCTTCTACCCTAAATGCTAAGCACTCCTCCGGGATTCTAGCATTTACATTATAGATTTTCGGGAAGTCATAATCCCCATGTAAATCTCTATCATAGTCCACTCCATGCCTACGGGGGTAGGGCATGTAGATGGGATCGTTACGCTCTTCAAGGAGGGAGCTACAAAATGCGGTCCAGGGATCAAAATTGGTGTCCCAAATCCTCCTTCGCCATTTCGACTGTGCCTCGTAGCCTTGGACGGATTTGGGAACCAGGTTGACCTTGTCTTCCCAGTACTCTCATGGCTCTTGTCTCCACCTACTCATTATCATGCTTCTCTCTTCCATCCATCTGTTCGCAAGTTTGTTAACCAGATCTTTGATCTTGGCTACGACTCCTAAAGGCAAGGCCCGGTCCAGAGAGCGTGGGAAAGCGAATGAAAGCTCAAACAGCCTCTTATGTAGCTCTCGCTGGCGCCAGATGGCCAACTCCTGGGGCCAGTCTACAGGATGTGTATCATTCCTCAGTGGCATGGGCTCCTCAGGGAGTTGTCATGGAAGTGCGCGTGCTCGGCGTTGGGCCTCCTTGGCTAACTCTTGTCTCCTTCTCCTAGCTGCAACTATATGTTCAGGTAGATCGGCATCTGTAGGTTCCTCATGTGGGATCTCGGGTTGAGGCGGACTCGGCATCCTTTGTGGCTCTTCATCATCATCTTGCTCGAAATCCGGACCTCTTCGACATTTCTCTCAACCACAGGAGGAATGACTAGTGGTGATGGCAGTGGCTGCTCCTGCTCCTGAAAACCTAACTCCTTGAGCTCAGCAGTGGAAAGGCCCGTACAGTGCAGGTAGTAGAATTGTTGCTCTTTAGTTATTCTTGTACTTGTTGGAAGCTCCCACTCTTGAAGACCCCGTATCTTAGAGCTCGGGTGGTTAGCTCCAACTTTCTTTTTACCTTTTCCACTGTATCATCGCCCTCATCTTGCGTCACGTGGAGCACCGTGTTGAGGAAGGCCTGTCGCTGGGTCTTAGTGGTTATCTCTGCAGCCTCAACCCTAGCTTCGGCAAGCATTCTTTCGCATTCTGCCACCGCCAAGCGTTCAGTTAAGTCCCTTACCCTGTCAAAGTTTTTCCTTTCCCACTCCATAGCTCTCTCCTCCATCCTTTGCCTTTGTTCCTCCAGCTGGCTCGCCAGGGTGGTTACTACCTGTTGCTGCTCATTTGATAAAAACCATAACTGGTTTCTTTCTCTTAATTTTTGAGTGAGCTGTTCTTTAGCAATCCCTCTTGTTTGATCGACAATGCTGAGCCTGTGGTGCGCCTCGGCCAGGATTTCTGATTTCTCCTGCACCAACTGCTCTTGGCTTTGGGTTTCAGCAAGGAATAGCCTTTTTTTATTAAAGGTCATGGCCATGAGGGCTTCTATGTCTTCCTAGGAGGTCTCCAGCACATCTTGCAATCTTTGCACTTCATCCTGTAGCCGTTTTGCTTCAGCTACTACTGAGACTCCTGGCCCTTCATTTTTTAGGAATTCGATTTCCCTTATTAACCTGTTCTGTTCTTCTAGCTCCTGCCATGACTGGGGCTCCGTGGCATGTTCTTGTGGAACAGTGGCTTCACCTTCCTAAACCTCCCGGTAGAGCATTTCCACTTGGGAAACCCTTTGCTGTAGATCACTGTATTGCTGCATCAGTAGCTTTAGGTTCCTTTGTTCTGCCACCAGGCTCTGCTCCTCGTCCTCTAGCCTTTGCCTAAGGCGACTTTCATTGTTTTGGGCTTCCTTTGTTTTTTCTACTAGCTAGTCCTGCAGGGCCTTTATTTCTCTCCGTCTGTCGGCTTCCTGCCTCAAGACTTCTAGCCTGAGGGCCGTTGACGTCTCCTTTTCTTTCTCTAGTTCCAGCAAGGCCACCTTCTTCTCTTCTTTTGCCTTGTCCAGTTGTGTCAGTAACTCGGCCACATATGCGTCATAGTCAGTGTCGGCAGGCATGGGAGTATTGGGCATGGTGGTTGATGCATCCAGCCTTTGTCGTTTGGGGTCTTGCCGTGACTCTGCATATGCAGCGATGGGCCTTTTCAATCTAGTTTGAGGCACGATTTCGGCCACCTTGCTCACTAGCATCTGCACCATGGTCATGAGCTATGCCGTATCTAGGGGAGGCGTGGGTTGTGTAGTGGTTGCAGTCGTAGTTTCAACCGTTGTCGGCACAAAGGAGGGAGGAAGTGGATGTAGGAGGGACTTGCCCTTGCCTACGACCACTGGAGCTGCTTCCACACTTGCACTGGCTTCGGCTTTATGGCTAGGGCTTACGGGTTTGAGTTCTCCGCCCCCATGGGTCTCTTCCACCGATCTTCGTGTAGCTTCCGCCAGTTCGGCCAGTTCCTTTAGTCGCTACTCCTCGGCTTCTTCTCCTGCCCTTCTTTTCATGTCCTCTTCTACCTTCTTCAACTCCTCTCTTATCCTGGCAAGCTCCTCCTCCTTTTTCCTCCTCCTTTCTTCCTCAGCCCTTCGAGACTCTCTTTGAGCCCTTTTGATGTCAGCCCGTTCTTCCTTACTTAATTTCTCTTTCTTCTCCTTCTGTCTCCTATCACTTTTGCTTTGTTCTTCGGGTTTGCTCGCTCGTGAAGGTGGCACCTCCTGCTCTCCCTTGTCACTTATTGTTCTTTCGCTTGATTTCCCTCCTTCGTGGTGAGGTGGGCTTTGATGCGCAGCTTCCTCATCCATGACGCCCTCATCCTTTATTGCTTTGTCTATGATGGCTATCAGTATACCCCCGTATCTGATTGTAGCTGCCTTTGACGCAGGTTTCTTCCTTGCGGAGCGCGCAGATGAGGTAGGGCATTCTCCTCCTGCTGGTGCTTCCGCCGGAGTGAGGAGGGCAACTGAACTTTGAATGGTTTTCTGTACAAATCCATTGCAGTCTATCTCTTCAGGGACTCTACTGCTATGCTTTCCAACAGTGGGACCCCGATCCTGTTCATCAGCACATTGTACCATTGGCCCGAGAAGAGGGTATGGATCATCTTCGCTTGTAATTTCACTGCTGGGTCCGGGATGTTAGCCAAGATGATTCCATCTACGGTGTGCACCGCTTCTTTCTTGACCCCCAGCATGGTGTAGACATCTCATCTCGGCTGTCTCTCTTTCTTGGGCACAAGCCCCAGGGCCTTTTCTATGATTGTTGCATTGAGGGGCACTTCGATTCTTCTTTCCTGCTCCCGTGTCCTTACTGTGACAGTGCCACAGTTCCTGCTCTTGTCGAAGTTCCTCAAGAAATCCTCACACATGCTGTAATCCACAGCCTGCCCCACCTTTTCCACGTACTTGTGGAGGTGGCATCTATCCACCAAGTCTTTGATCGCGGGTTCCTCTGGGATGGCCTCGTCCAGATTCAGTGTGTGCTTGAAAGTGAACTGGCTGAATCCTCGTGTCTCGATACTGATGTCGAATTTGGTCATCTCTTCTTCAAAGAATGGGAGTTTTCCCCCTTTGTCTTGCCCTGCCATGGTGGTGACCTGTCAGCACACCATGCCAACATTAATGCCTAACAATCGGCTTATTTCTAATCAGAACTTAGTTTGAGAGAAAAATATATGTGCCCAAAGTGGGTACACTTGCTTAGAGGCTTGACCATTGCTATTGTTTTACTCTGCAGTATTCTTCCATAGAAACTTACTTAATTATAACAATCTGCTAGCTAGATAGCATAACTTTTCATTTTTGCTCTGCTCTTGTTCACATTGCTCCCCCCTCCGTCGGGGATCTTTCAAGGAATCCTTCCTAGGATTAGCACAGGAAGGACGAGGTAAGCGTTGTTTCGCGTGGGTTGACTTACCTAGCCAATAGACAATCATAGAAGCTTGGATTGTATTCGAGTTGGGCATGACAATCAAGAGTAGATGGTTGGATGGAGACTTGGGAAATGTAGGTCAAAACATTATGGAAGAGATCTCCAGTATTGAGGTGACTGGCAACATGTAATTCCTCTTCGGTGAGGAATTCGTCAATGTAGGGGTGGGTGACCACATGGTCGTCCAAATGCTGATTACGGGTGATGGCCAAGACCCTAAATGAGATAGGTGCCACATAAGTGGGGTCATAATCGATAGTTTTAACTACCCTGCATTGCTCAACATTGGTCATTATTCGACAACCTTTTTTCTCCCATTGGATCCTTAGCGTAAACCACTGATGCAAGAATGTGGAAGGTGAGCTTGCCATCAGCGTGAGCTCTTGCAACTCCTGTTCAAGAGCAGAACGAGGAGGCTTACGATACGAAGTGATAAGTCTTCTGAGGGCAGCTTGATCCTTCGAGATTTCGTCATTTGCTATCAGTTCGGCAGCAATTTTGGGAACTTTAGTGGTCATAAGTTCGTATTCCTCCCAAGTGCATGGTAATGCACGAACATCCGAAGCAAGCCTTTCGTCAAGAAGGCCTAGGTCTAGCCTCTCGTAACTTCTAGCAAATGTAGTGAAAGTTTCGTCTAACATTTTAATGCAGGTTATTAGGTCATCCCCAGAAGTTGCGTCAAGGTCCTTAGCCAAGGAGAGGAAAGGTTGTATCGCGTATGAAGGTTTAAGACCTGCTGGTGGGGGTGGTGCAACTGGACTGGATAGTTGTGACTCCCTCATCGGTGTCACGGGTTGGGCCTTGCACTCTGCAGCACGTTGAGGTACTGTAGGAAGTTCCGTAGGCATGGGGGTTGTGCTAGGTTCTGAGTGGGCAGTCCTAGTGGTTTTTAAGTTCTCTGGATCAAGTAGGTTTAAGGCCTGTGGCATTTTCTTTGGTCGATAGATGAGCTGAGACTTGCTAGCCACAGTTGGCCATGGCCTGCTGACTATGTTCTAAGCGCCACTTGTGCAAGCCTCTCACATTAGGGTGAGGTTGCTTGTAGATGAGCTTCTTAGCCGGCCATTTTTAGGCACCCAAATCCAAGGATTGCCCTCGTAGTATCCTTGTGCCCGCAAGAGATCTTTGGGAATCCAGTGCGGCGTGGTTGTGTGTCTACGGCGATAACGCCTAGACTGCCGCTTAGGTCTACCCGGATGTGGTTTTTGCCGTTTTGGCACCCATAGAAACTTGGACTCTTTGGCCTTGTGAGCGCTCTTGGCGGGTTTGGGCCTGGGGTCGAGAGCCCGGCACGAAGCCGTAGTTTCCTTCTGTTCAGACTCGGGCTGAAGTGTGGTCGTAGGGGTTTCTACCAGTGGCTTCGTAAAGGTGGGGGAATTAAGACAACCCTTGCTGAAGGTCGTCACTATGCGCACATTGCCGATAGCAAGATGTATGCGGTTTAGGTTGTAATCCATATTACAGTTGGTTTGCTTCTTGAAAGTCGACCCAATAGCAACACATTACCAACTCCTTTAGTGTCAGGTAACACATGGAAGAAGGCTAGTAAACTTTCAGACTCGATGGAAACGACCACCTTGCACTTCCCTAGGAGTGGGTAAGCGGTACCCCCAAAGGGGTGAGTTTAACGTTAGTGGGCTGTAGTTGCGGTTGACCAATGCGTGTCCAATGGTCATGCGTTAGGATGTTGCAGTCGGCACCTTCATAAATCAAGGCTTGGAAAGAATACACCGCTCTTGATGTGCTGCAACTGTGATCCGCAGGTACGCCGGTGCCACTGCTTCTTCTTCTTGATCTGTAAGGTCAATTATAGTAGCCATGCGGACGTTCAGTGGGGGTTCTAGCATGGGTGGCTCATGTAATGGATGTGAAGGAGGATAGTACTTCTTAATGCGGTTGCCGTTAAAAAAGCCTATTCCTTCACCGTCAAGTGTCTCGAACTCGACATTCCCAGTCCTACCGATCATGCGTACTATGAAAGGCCCTAGCCCCCGAAACTTCATCTTCTATTTATGTCCTTTTACCGAGTACAGCAGAACAAGGTCCCCTTGTTCGAAGTCTCGCTGCTTGACATGCTTGTCAAACCACATCTTTCGTCGTGCCTTTTCACAAATTAGAGAGTGAGTGGCGAGGAGTCGGGTCTCTGTTAAGCGCTCGAGTTCCACCAAGCGGTTGGTCCAAGCCTCTCTTCTCTCCCAATGCTCCTGGACTGCTAGCCTCAAACTAGGGATGAAGAATTCCAAGGGCAAAATGGCTTCAGTTCCGTACGTCAGCCTAAAGGGCGTCTATCCTACAGCCGTTTTAGAAGCTGTGCGGCCGCCATTAGCTTGTTGTCCCAGTCACTTCTTGAAGTAGACACGACTTTTGTAAGCACATTGACTAGGATTTTATTTGTGGATTCGGCTTGGCCATTAGCCTGAGGGTAATAGGGAGAGGACTTCCGATGAATTATTAGGAAGGTAGAGAGCAAGTGGGCAATCACTTCATTAATGAAGTGTGTGCCTTGGTCGCTTACAAGTTCGATTGGACAACCAAACTGTGAAATGACCTGCTCCCACAAGAACTTTGCGGTGGTCCTAGCATCGTTCTTCCTCGTGGCTCATGCCTCTGCCCATTTCGTCAGACAGTCAGTCGCCACTACGATGTATCGAGCTTGGGAATACTGTGCTGCAGGACTGATAGGTCCAATAAAATCGATGCCCCATTTTTCGAAGGGTTGTTGGGCTATGACAAGGGTCAACTCCATCTTGTCCTTTCACACAGGCACTTTGGACCTTTGGCACTCATCGCAGTGCTTTACAAACTTAGCTGCATCGCGGAATAGGGTGGGCCACCATAGCTGGGATTGTAGCACCTTTCGGGCTGTTGTGTCCTCGTTAAAGTGTCCTCCATCGATTTCACCATGTGCCTCGTTCAATGCGTCGTGCATCTCATGTTCACATATGCATCTGCGCAATAAGCCTCTTGTCCCAACCTATAGAGTTGGCCAGCTATCAGCTGGTATGGCTGAATTTTCAAGATAAGTCTCTTCAGCCTGGCCTTCTCAATGGGTCGCTCTGGTAGTCCATTTTCTAGCACTTGCACTATGTCATCGGCCCAATACAGCGTCAGATCCACTTTAAACAATTATTGTTCACTAGACAAGTTAAAAAGATGGGCATCCGGCAAATCGTCAGGCACGCCTTGCCCAACAGCTTCTCCTATGGGTATGCAGGACATGTGTCAGCCATGTAGTGCTGCTTTCCTTTGCGTACAACCACAGAGAAGTCAAACTCCAGTAAAAGGAGTAACCATCTAGCTATGTGCCTCGTAGCGCAAGGCTTGTTCACAAGATACAATAAGGCTTGATGGTCAACAAAGAAGACAAAGGGAGTGGCCAACAGGTAATGCCTAAATTTCTTTACCGCAAATACCATGGCCAACCCCTCCCTTTCTGTCGTGGAATAGTTCATCTCGGTCTCTGTGAGAGCTGTCTGCTGGCAAAACTCACCGGGTAATCCAAGTTATGTTCACCAGACTGGCATAGCACGGCTCCAATAGCGAACTTAGAGGCGTCTATGTGTACATGGAACGTTACGTTCCAATCTGGGGCTCGCAAGATTGGTGCAGTCGTAAGAGTCTTTTTCAACTCCTCATATGCGTGCTGGCGTTCCTCCATTCACTCAAACACTATCAATAGCTTGTACAATGGTCTAGCTATTCGTGCATAATTTAGCACAAATCGTCGATAATATCCAGTGTGTCCCAAGAAGCACTGGACTCCCTTGTAGTTATCGGGTGGCAGTAGGTCAACAATGACTCTGACTTTGGAAAAGTCAGTAGCAATGCCGTTCCTTGACACTACGTGCCCTAAGATGCATCCGTGTTTTACCCAGAACTGGCACTTCAAGGGGTTCAACAAGAGGTGGTACAGCCTACACCTTTCAAAGACAGCTCTTAATTTCTCCAAGTGTTCGGCCCAACTAGAGTGTAAACATAGGTTGTCTACAAACACTTCTAGTTCGCGCCTAAGCATGTCCTTAAAGATAGTGCACATTAGGCATTGGAAAGTTGCAGGTGCGTTCATTAGCCCAAAAGGCATGACAATGTAGGCGAACACTGTCAAGAATCGCATGGTGGGGGGAGTTGCTCAAGATGATACGCCGAACACACACAGAATGCACAAGGAGAAGCTCACTCAAGAGACAAGAAGAGAGATGGAGACCAAAACGTTTTCTTGCTGGTTTTTTCTTCTTCTTCCACACTCTTTACAATGTACACCAAGTATAGATAAGATACAACATAAAAGGAAAGTGGCCTACTAAGTCAAACAATGCATAACCGACTACACTAGTCGACTGGTGCTATAACTATGCCAGCTGTAAATAGGTGTAGCATCCTGAATATAATAAGTAATGAGTCAGTGGCCATGTGAGAGTCATAATGACCATTGACGTGCTAAGTGTAGACGTGTGGACCCATCTAACCAGGCGGTCTATCATCAATGTCAGCATGTGTTGAGCTTGTCATCTCAACACTCCCCCTCAAGCTCAACTGCATCTCTGCAACTCCAAGTAAGCTTCGAAACTTTTGAAGCTTCTCTGTACCCAATGCCTTTGTGAAGATGTCAGCTATCTGATCCTGTGTGCTGACATACACCACGTCAATCTCACCTGCTAGTACCTTCTCTCTCACAAAGTGGTAGTGTACCTCAATATGTTTTGTCCTGGCATGGAACACAGGGTTCCTAGCCAACTGTATACTGCTCATGCTGTCACAATAAATGACAACTGGACCTTCCACCTACACATCCAAATTAGCCAATAACTTTTGCAACCATACTACCTCACATGCTGCAACAGCAACACCTCTATACTCAGCCTCTGTACTCGACAAAGCAACTGTAGATTGGTTTTGCTGCTCCAAGCAACTGCTGCACTACCAAGAGAGAACATGTATCCGCTGGTAGATCTTCTATCAGACATACTACCAACCCAATCTGCATCTGTGTATCCAAACACTTGTACATCAGTACCTGCCTCATAGAAAAGTCCATAATGTAATGTGGACTTCACATATCTCAATATGCGTCTGACTGCATCCAAATGTGGCTTTCTAGGTACTTGCATAAACTGACTCACAAGACCAACAGCGTAGCTCAAGTCTGGCCTTGTAATGGTCATGTAGATCAAACTCCCCACTATCCTCCTGAACATAGTAGGGTCTTCTATCTCATCCCCAACATCAGCACTCAACTTTACATTCTGCTCCAATGGGACTGAAAGTGGTTTGCATGCTGTTATACCATACTTGGACAACATATCCAAGCCATACTGTCTTTGGGACAACCATATATCATCATCACATTTAATCACCTCAATGCCAAGGAAGTACCTTAGCTCACCTAAATCCTTCATCTCAAACTTCTTCTTCAAAAAATCCTTGACTTCAGCAATCCCACTATCACTATCACCTGTAATAATCAAGTCATCCACATAAATGACTATGATGACCAAACCTGCATCTCCCTTTCTCACATAAAGTGAGTGATCAGCATCAGAAACATTAAAGCCAATATTGACAAGATACTCTCTGATCTTGTCAGACCATGCTCTAGGTGTTTGCTTGAGCCCATAGAGCGCCTTCTTCAACCTGCACACATACGTGGGATGCTCTAAATCTTCATAACCTGCTGGTTGATCCATATACACTTCTTCCTGTAAATCACCATGCAATAAGGCATTCTTCACATCCATTTGCTACAATCTACAACCTTTGGCTGCTGCCAAAGCAATCACACATCTAACAATTGCCATCCTAGCAACTGGACTGAAGGTTTCATCATAATCTATGCCTTATGTCTGGGCATAGCCTTTTGCAACTAGCCTAGCTTTGTACCTGCTAATAGAACCATCTGCATTGTGCTTAATCTTATAAACCCACTTGCATCCAATAGCTTTCTTGCCCTTTTGCAATGATACTAGATCCCAAGTCTTATTGGCCTCTAATGCAGCCATCTCCTCATCCATTGCTGCATCCCAATGAGCATGACCAACAGCCTCCTCAAAACATGTGAGCTCAACATCCTCAACTAGTTTTACCATATAGGAATAATGGTGAGTTGCATAATCTTCAAAACCAAATCTTTTAACAGGGTATCTCACCCTGCTAGATCTGCGTACCACTGGATCACTCAATGGAGTCTTTGCATTGACGCATGCTCTCTGCACCCCTGGAGTCCTCACTGAAGGAATGCCAAGCTCATCATCCAAGCTCTCTGAGCCACTGGAGTCTCCATCAAGAACTACATCAATGCCTTCTGACACTTTATTCTTTCCTTTGTCTTTACCTATAGTGCTACTAGATGCACTCGAAGATGTAGAGGTACTCCTTAGTCTCCCAGACCAAGGACTACCAGATGATGTCTCTGGTCCACTAAGAGTCTGTGATTCTTGCTTTTCAACTTGCACATGAGTGTCATGATCATCATCATCATCCAATGCATCACCACTAGATACATACCAACTGCTCGTTTCATCAAAGATGACATCCCTACTCACTCTGAACTTACATGTGGCAGGGTTATAACAACGATACCCTTTCTGCTCTAAAGAGTATCCAATAAAGACACACTTTTCAGCCTTTGGATCCAGTTTCTTTCGCAACTCATCTGGCACATGAACATACGCAATGCAGCCAAACACTTTCAAGTGTGAAACATCAGGCTTCTTACCTGCAAAACATTCTTCGGGGGTCATACCATGAACTGCAGCTGTGGGAGTTCTGTTCATAATATAAACAGCAGTATGAATAGCCTCAGACCAAAAATACTTAGGCATATTCTTTTCAGTCATCAAGGCACGTGCAACTTCTGCAATATGTCTATTTTTCCTTTCTCCAACCCCATTTTTATGTGGGGTATATCTGCATGTGAACTGTCTCTTTATCCCATCAGACCTCAAAAAATCACTGAACTCATTGGAGAGGTACTCTCCCCCTCCATCTGACCTCAAGCACTTTACTTTCAAGCATGTTTCTCTTTCAACTGCAGCCTTGAAAGTTCTAAAGTGCTCAAACACTTCACTCTTTTCCTTCATAAAATATACCCACAGCTTTCTAAAACAATCATCAATAAATGTGACAAAGTATGAACTGCCTCCAAGAGATACATTTTGTGTAGGCCCCCAAATGTCTGTATGCACAACATCAAGGATATTTATGCTTACATCTCTGTCATGTGAAAAGGGTTGTCTTGCCTGCTTACCAAACTGACATGTTTCGCATACCTTATGAAATTCTGCAACTCTAAATGTAGGCAAACCTGTAGCCAACCCTTTGGACTGCATTAATTTCAGCCTTTGTACATTTGCATGTCCAATGCGTTTGTGCCAAATTTCAATGTCTGCAACAATACCTTTTCCTTTGGCATACATAGCAGCATTCATAGTAGGAATTCCAGCGTCCAGAGTAAACATATGTCCAACTCTACTTCCCTTTGCTACCAACCTGCACTTGTCATTGAAGTCTTCTACAAAGAAGCCCTTTGCATTAAATCTGACTTGCAGCCCTTGCTCCACCATCTGACCCACTGACACCAAGTTCTTTGTAATAGATGGCACATGTAACACATCTGAAAGACTCTTTGTCTTACCATCATGCAAGGACAAGGGAACTTTTTCAATGTGTGAAATTGGGTGGCATGAATCATCACCCGTCTGCACATAACCTGCATTTTGCAAATCCTGCATCTCTCCAAACCATTCTGCATGGCTGGTCATATGATTGGATGCACCTGAATCAACATACCAAACAACGTCATGCGTTCCCTTTCCTGTAACAGCATTCAGCATATGCTGCATAACAAACAGACGTTCATTTTAGTCTTCATTGTGTCGTGAAGTCGATGTATAGTTTTCTTGCTACAACTTACCATTGCGAATATCATCTTTCTTAGCATAACATTGGGCTGCAATATGACCTGTTTTGCCACAGTAGTGACACACAATACCAGAGTTGTTAGAACCTCTGTTCTGCCATCCACCTCTTCCTCTAAAGCTCCCCTTGCCTCTAAAGTTACCACGACCCCCTGAAACCTGCATATCGCCAAATTGCTGATTCAATCTGTTTTGTTGGTTGTCACTATCATGTCCTGTACCACGGCCTCTTGAAGAGAACCTGCCACGTCCCCTTCCTGAACTGGAGTAGAAAACCTGGACCAGTTCACCACTTCTTTCAGATATCTCACTCTGCATGTTGATCTCTTCAGTGATCATAAGGGAGACCAACTCATCGAAATCTGGAAATGGCTTTCTGACATATACGGAAGTTACAAAAGACTTCCAAGCCTTTTCATTGTTAAGTCCACCCAAGGTAGACGACACCAAATCATCATTATCGGGCATTGCATCAATCGCTGCCAAGGCATCTGCAATGCTTCTTACCTTCAGTGCATACTCATTGATAGACATCTTCCCTTTCTTCAATGTATTCAACTCTTGCTTGAGTTGAATCTTTTGTGCCTTTGTATTTACAGAAAACATACTTTCAAGTATGGTCCAAGCTGCATATGAATTCTCTGCATTTCTAATATGTCCCAGCATATTATTGTCAATTACTACTGACAGCCAATACATGACCTTCTTGTCTTTTGCATTCCATTCCTTTCGTGCCTTTGTCTCTTCTACAGTTGGAGGATCACTCACCTCCGGCTCCTTTTCTTCACCTGAAACAAACTCGTAGAGGCCTTTTCCAATAAGGAAGTTCGTGACACGGAACTTCCATGAAGGGTAGTTGTTCTTGTCGAGCTTCTCAATGATGGGGCTTCCACTGTTCTCTGCCATTATCACAAAATTAATACCAAACAGCAAGCAAATCTTCTGCAACCCTCGACCTGTAGTGCACAGCAATACACCAAACATCCTTTTTCACTGTCTGCTCAACAATACATGCAATCTGCAACCTGTTTGCAGATAAACCTCGTGTTTACTCACTGGTAAACACCTTTGAACTTACAGAGCTGAAATCTGTAACATGCACACCCATGTTCGATCAATACAGTCGAAGTCACAGTGTACCCTGAAACTGTTGTCTGCAATCTTGCGGCTCCAAAACGGGCCCTGAAACGGCCTCAGATACCCAAAATAACTGCGGGCAAGTTCTAAAGGGCTCATTTGCAGAATACACAGCGCTCTTTGCGCACACCAAATCTCACTGCAATCTAAGATTTTTGCTATGCCCTGCTTCCAGTGCCTCCACAGGCACTATCCAAGAGAAAGAGTGGAAGAATGGGAGAGCTTCTTACCCGTGGCTTGCTTGCTCGAACCTTACTTCTTCTCCTTCGCTTCAACCTTCAAAATCAGCCTCTCTCAATGGCATGGCTCTGATACCATATCAAGAATCGCGTGGTGGGGGGAGTTGCTCAAGATGATGCGCCGAACACACACATAATGCACAAGGAGAAGCTCACTCAAGAGACAAGAAGAGAGATGGAGACCAAAACGTTTTCTTGCTGGTTTTTTCTTCTTCTTCCACACTCTTTACAATGCACACAAAGTATAGATAAGATACAACATAAAAGGAAAGTAGCCTACTAAGTCAAACAATGCATAACCGACTACACTAGTCGACTGGCACTATAACTATGCCAGCTGTAAATAGATGTAACATCCTGAATATAATAAGTAATGAGTCAGTGGTCATGTGAGAGTCATAATGACCACAGCCGTGCTAAGTGTAGACGTGTGGACCCATCTAACCAGGCGGTCCATCATCAATGTCCGCATGTGTTGAGCTTGTCATCTCAACAAACATGCCCCATTCCATGGCAAAGGCAGTCTTGTGCCTGTCGTCGGGGTGCACTTGCACTTGATTGTAGCCCGAGAAACCATCTAGAAAACTGTAGGCTTCCTTCCCTGCTACCCTCTCAAGCATGTGTTCGGTGTAAGGTAAAGGATAGTTATCCCTTTTCGTAGCGGCATTCACCTTTTTGTAGTTCACGCACACTCGGGTTTTTCCATTTTTCTTAATGACAATCACGATAGGTGATACCCAGTCCGTGTGCTCGATCTCATATATGAAACCTGCCCTCATGAGTTTATCAATCTCCTCCTTCACTGCATGGGCGTGCTTGGGATTCATGGGGTAAGGTCGTTGTTTCGTTGGCACTGCATCTGGAACCATTGGGATGTTATGAGTCACGACCCTAGGGTCAACTCCCTTAAGTTCGTCCAATGTCCAGGCAAATACATCAATGTACTCTTGCAGGAGCGCAACGAGTTTGGTCTCTTCCTCCTCCCCCAAGTCATCTGCAACGAACACCGGTCTTGGTTTTTCACCTTTCCCAGCCAAGTTAACCTCTTTGACTTTAGCGGGTCCCTTGATCGGTTCACTAGTCTGACCTTGTCTTTTTGCACCTAACAGAATCACCACTCTGTCACCATTTTTAAATTTTGTAAACCGTTTGGGCAGATCCTGTGGTTTCCTCCGCCTTTTCGCTTCTGAGTCCCTTGCTTGCTTCCTGGCCTTCTCTTTTAGCCTCTTGCGCCTCAGGTGGACTGGCAAGTCTCCCTTGGTGCGTTTGACCTTAGAGGGTTGCGGTATCTCGGGATCACTCTCAGTGCTAACTTCCGACTCTGAGTTGAACTCGCATCCCTCACTTGAGGAAGGTGTTTCCCCAGGGGGTCGTAGTTCCGTAGTAGGTGAACCTGACTTGAGCACTGGGATTACCCATGGTTGTGCTACTTCGGCTTGCTCGTAATCCACGGCTCCTATTCATTCTAGCCAGGATTTGTCACACTCCATTAGCATGACTCCTTTTTCGTTTTGACTGATCCCTTCTTTCCTAGGCCTCAAGTCTGCCCTGATTTGTTCTATCGCTTTTCCCTCCGTGTCGTACTCTATCGTGTCTACCTCTTCTTCACTCTCTTCTCCCGTAGAGTGACAGTCCTCATACTCCTCATCATCCGGGTCCGGTCCTTCTGACTGCTCATCATCCCCTAAGCTTCCCTCTTCAATCTCCTTGTCGTCAGTAAAAACTAAAGCCCAGTTATATAACAAGTTCAGGTCGTGGACCTTGGTCCATTTCCATTCTGGTTTAGCTAAAAGGTCACGTAGAGGTTTTAAGTTAGCAGCCAAATTGCCATCCAATTTATCGATCAGATACTCTACGATTTCCTAAAGCTCTAATTTGTTGTTGGGGATGCAGGACGAGGCCAGTTTGCTTGGGTTGAGTGAGCTTCCTGCCATCATGCAAACCGGCACAATTGGCTCCTCAATTGGCATGGTTGCGGCTTTAGCAGCCTGCTGATGTGGTCCTTCCTCATCCGAGAATGGTAGGTCAATGGTTGCCAAAATGTGCATCCAATCCCTCTCATCCTCAGGGCAAGGAATATATCTAGTGAGCGATTCATAGGGCTTCGTCGTTTGAGTATCGCCTTTTAGCATAGCCGATATGGTAGCTAGGTCAACAGGTATCGTCGTCCAAGTGTCCATCTCTATCCTCACTGCACTAGTTCTGTTCCCTAGGAAAATCAATCCATTGCCCCAGTCCTCTATGACTCATGCATTCCTCATCCAAGGTCGGCCTAATAGTATGTCGTAATCCACTCCCTTCATGACAATGAAGTTTACCAAAAATTGCACACCGGCAATCTTTACCGGCCAATTCTTTAAGACCCCAAATGGTCTTACCCTCATTCCCTTTGCTAGCGTGGCATTGAATCTAGCAGTCTCTACAGGAGGGTTTCCCCACGCCTCTAGGACCGCATGGTTTAGCACACTAACACCGGCGCATGTGTCTACAATTCCTTTCCGAGTCATGTCTCCTAAGGCTAGGATGGGCAAAACTGCGTGCATTTCAGTGCCTTCCCAAAAAGCATTGATGTGCAAAGACTTAGGATCTGAGTGTAGAGTTAGACTTGGGATCCGTGTAACTGCATCATGATCTTGCGGATCAGCATCCGCAAGTCCTGTGTGTCCCTCGATCGAGTCTTTTAACTCCTGCCACCACAAGGAATGATTTTGCCTAAGTAGATCCTCCAAGTTTAGAGTTACTGGAGTGGACAGCAAGGTTGTGAGGAGGCTACTGGACCCTTGTCTTCCTCTGAGGCTAGCAATTCTAGGCCATGCATTCTGTCTGCCCTGGTAAGCTTCCCCCCGGCCTTGCTGTTGAGTCACTCCTAGTGCTGCAGGTATGCTTCCAACCTGTGGTTTTGAGGGTGAGACTGGTGTGCTAACACTGGAGAAGTCATCCATAGGGTCTTCCAATATGGGTTCAGCATCCTCGCGGTGCTTTTGGGCATCCTTGACCCACTCCTTGACCTTGGCTATAGCCTCGAGTTGCCGTTTGGGGTGGGGATATTCCCCCACCTTGGCACTCCCTAGCTCTGTTGTCTTAGGAGCCGAGGGCTCTGCCTCTGCATCTGTGACCTTCTTTCCCGTTACCAGCATAGTCGTTTCCTCGATTTTAAGGGTTATCTTCGCATCGGTTCTCTTTTTCCGTCTCCTCTGGCTTTTCTTCCCTATTGAGGTTGCATCAAGGTTACTTGGCCTTGGCAAGGAGATGCCTGCTTGTTTCGTTTGAGCTCACGTCATAGCATGTAGTGGGATGGGCATATCCTCACTACCAAAAGTTTCAACTCCAAAGAGCCCCAAAGGCACCGATGGCATGTTGGCAATGCTCGTTGATGGCTTCCGCCTAGGACAGTCAGGAAACAGATGTGTGATTCCACACTCTGTGCATCGGAGATCCGCTTTGTCTTTGTTAGCTTGTTCTCGCTCTGGGCAGCGTGATGAAATGTGGCCTGGGTGGCTGCAAGTCCAGCATGTGACTGGATCCTGGATAGGCCCTCCAAAGCCTCTGCTTTGTCCTCTTCCTAAAGCCATCACCGGCACTGGCCGATAGTCCATCAGGACTGGGTTGCCCTCCTCGTCATAGGATATATATGGATTAACATATGCCTCTTCCTCATTAGGCTCCTCCACAAAGTGAACAGGAGCATTGCTAGGTGGGTGAGTCACAAAAGGCCTTGGTGGTCTGGGTATACCAGTTGGGTTCATCTCCAGCCTAGGCACGGCAAGTCTTGAGTCAGTTGGTGCTGGAAGAGCTAATTGGGTTCCCCTGCCAAAGAAATTAGGTGGCCGATTACCTAAGTATGGAGGGTTGTACTGCTGCGTATATGGGAATCTCCTCGGCATTCTGCAATGCGTTGCATCATGCCCGAATCTACCGCAGTTTGAGCACGGCCGAGATCTAGGATCTTGGCACTCAACTGGGAGGTGATTGCTGCTGCAGTACACACATTGTACATGCGATCTCACAGGCTTTCTAACGAGCTCTTGCAACCGTGCAATCTCCATTCTCATCTCTGCCATCCCTTGGTTGTGGTCTACACTCTTTCCCTCATCCTACATGCTAGCCATTGCTTTTTCCCCCAAGGTGGTTGATCTCTCAGGGTCCCTCTGGCTTGCACTATCTCGATTGGTAATCCTCATGCTTTGTTCCCTAAGTTGATCATCTACGCATATTGCCTCCTCGAAGACTCGAGCTAGCACGTCTCGTTGTAAGGTGGAGTTACTGCCAAAGCCTTGTAGAGCTCCTCACTCCGAATCTCGTTCATGAACACTGTAGACACTGCCCTCTCGGTAGGTCGCTCATTGGCAGGGATTCTCTTGTAGAGGCTGCGCACCTGAGTGACGTAATCCCTAACGTCCTCCTTCTCCCTTTGACTGATATTCATCAACCTAACAATGAGGTTATCCGAATACCCTGCCTCCGAAAGCCTCTTGATGAAGAGGCCCTTAAGGCGAGCGAAGTTTGTACGTTCTGCATCATCCAGACTAGAGTACCAGGTCCTCCCCTTGTCGCCTAAGCATAGGCTGAAGGCTTGAGCTCGCTGCGCAGGGTCAGTAAGACCGTTCACCTCGCATACTTGCTTGAACTGCTCCATGAAGCTGTACGGGTCATTGCTAGGTTCATATCGAGCTAGTTGTTTTGCTACTATGGGGATTCTAGCCTGCCCTTTAGCCCCTTGCGTGACTCCCAATCCTGACAGTAGCACGGTGGCTAGGGCAGTAGCACTCTGTTCCAAGGATGTATTGTCCATGAGTCACTTTGCCACTAGTTCACTCAACGTCATGCCAGCCTCTGCTGCCCGTTCCCTCTCTACGTTCGGTTCGGACTTGGCTGCCCCAGCTAGGTCTAGTACTCGTCTAGCCTCGTACATACCCACGTCTTGTTGCAGCCTTCTAGCCCTTTGCTCATGGTTGTAGGCAATTATACCTTCCAACACTCTCTTGATAACTCTTCTCTCTTCTTCCAGGTTAGCCACTACTTCCTCTATAGATCTACCTTGGATCACAGTCCTGGTGAGTAGATCGTAGTCATGGACCAATTCCTGGACCGAGGTTGGAAATTCTCCTAAGTCTAATTGGTCTTTCCCTTGGTCGCCTCTTGATCCTGACATTGTTTCTGCTTCCAGATCCACGAGGTTGTCAATGAATCCAATCAGCTCCGGCAGCTTCCACTCCTCTATCTTCTTGCTTCCCGTATCTTCGTGTTCTCTCCAGGTACTACTAATAGGGCGCTCAGGCACCTATCTAAGTCTTGGGGTCTTCTCCTACTAGTGGGTTCCTTAATGTTATTAGATATCCAGATGTGTTCCTTGTTATTCGAAAGAAGCGGCGATCCTTACCCAACCTCCCCTCTCACCCTATTGTTTAATGTTTTGCATTCGTTGATAGGTGAAAATGTCATTTTATGTGTATTTCTTTATAGAAAAAACGATAAACACGGACAGAACCATAAAAACGAGGGTAAACCGAGGCCAACCTCCTGCTTTGCCATCCTTATACATTGCACAAATACTTATGTAATTTTTTGGAATTTTCTTTTTATCGTTTCCTAATTTTCTCCCATTTAAAACCCATTTTTTACTATTTTTTTATTTTTCCTCTATTTTCTTCAATAAAAAATGACTAAAAATTAAGATTGATTGTGGGCTGTGGCCCTTAGGTTTCTTGACAGCAAAATGTCTGGTTTTGTTGATATTATGTCTCATATTTCCCATTTATTTTGCAAAAAACTCCATTTTACCCCTTAAACGCGTGTTTTACGGGTTTTATAACACTAATTTCAGCCATATCATTATGATTCTCTGATTTTCAGAGAATAAACTGATAAAACTCATAGAAAACAACATCATAATGCATATTCAGCCCATGGGAACAATATTTCATCAACCAAATAGTAGAAAAACTCATTTTTCATTCATGAAAATTGAATTACCGCTTAGGCTTTGTGTCTCGGGATCTCGGTTTTGGTGCGGGACTGCGGGTCAGCCCCCATTCAATGTCCAGCGTCTTCACAATCAGCAATATTCATGTCTTCATTGATCCGGAAGCAATCCGGTCTCATCCCGACAAGCTTTCCTTCACCATTCTTCATTTTCCTCTTGCACACAAGAATAGCCCCTTAGGGGAGAGAGAGAGAGGAGAGAGAAAGACTAAAATCAGAGATCTTCATCCAAGCCATCATTGCGCGAGCGAGAGGCGGCGATATGATCAGCAGGGAGAAGGTAGGCAAGCCCCATAGTCAAATGGGGGGGTTTACAGGCTGGAGATTGATCCCCATCATTCCATGGCACAAATTTCGGACGTGTTGATGGCGCTTCTTCTTCACGCTTTTCCTCCCACGATTTGTTACAAAATGTCATGTGGCATAAAATTTTAGGGGGCTCTCGAAAGGCACCACCCATTTGGCCCCTCTAATGTCCACCCCTTCGCATCTTGCCCATTTGGTTGGCTGTTTCCTTGTCTAGTGTCCAAATCGAGTGCTGTAAATTTCTGCGCGTCCGGCTTGACATCCCGCATTGGCTGGCAACTCCTAACAACCCACACGGCAGTCTGAAAAATTATCAAAAATCAACAAGTATCGCTCGGGCGCCTTTTAAGAGTCGCATTTCACTTGGTGCTTAAAATCGTCCTAGCTGGAGCCGCCGCCTTCGATGTTGAATATTTTTCCCTTGATATTCATAATTTTTGGCTATTTTTAAGCACTTTTCGGCATCAAAACTCTGCTCTCAACACTGCCCCCACAGCAAATTTCGAGGCATCGATATGCACGTGGAAGGTAATGGTCCAATCTGGGGCTTATAGAATTGGTGTTGTGGTTAGAGCCTTCTTCAACTCTTCATATGCTTGTTGGCATGCTTTAGTCCATTCAAAGACAATCGGCAACCTGTATAAAGTTCTGGCAATCAACGTGTAATTCAACACAAACTACCGATAGTATCCCATGTGGCCTAAAAAGCATTGAACTCCCTTACAGTTGATTGGGGACGGAAGATTGATAATAACCTGGACTTTTGAGAAGTCAGTGGCAATGCTGTTCTTTGATACCACGTGCCCTAGGATGCATCCATGCTTCACCCAAAACTGGCACTTTAAGGGGTTCAGGGAGAGACGATATAGATGACACTGCTCAAAGACTGCTTAGAGTTTTTCTAAGTGTTCTCTCCAGGTCGAGTGAACGCACAGGTCATCTACAAAAACTTCCAACTCTTTGTGAAGCATGTCTTTAAATATGGCACACGTGAGGCATTGGAAGGTAGCGGGGGCATTATTCAACCCGAAGGGCATGACTATGTAAGCAAAGATACCCCACTCAATGGTGAAGGCAGTCTTATGCCTATCGGCAGGATGCACTTGCACCTGATTGTATCCTGAGAAGCCATCCAGAAAACTGTAGGCTTTCTTGCCAGCCACTCTTTCAAGCATATGCTCGGTGTATGGCAATGGATAGTTGTCCCTCTTAGTAACAACATTCAACTTCTTGTAATTGACGCACACTCTGATTTTTCCATTCTTCTTCATGACAATGACTATGGGCGATACCCAGTCCGTGTGCTCAATTTCGTAAATGAATCCCGCTCTCATCAGCTTGTCAATCTCTTCCTTGACTGCGTGAGCGTGTTTTGGATTCATAGGGTACGGTCACTGCTTAACCGGCGTAGCATCTGGCGTCATGGATATGTTATGAGTCACTACACTCAGATCTACCCCCTTAAGCTCTTCTAAGGACCAAGCGAATACGTCTATGTGAAAGGGAGCGACGGATCTAAGGTTGGACTCGAGAGCTATGGCAAGAGAGCAAGAGCAAGAAAGGGAGAGACTAGAAATAGGAACTCCAACAGTCACAATGTGTGATCGGGCCTTCCTTTATTCAAACTGTCACTAAAAGAATAAAGAATAAAGTGACGGTGACGGGCGCCCGCCACCTATAGTGTGCAGTGGCAGTGACTGTCAGTGTAGTAATACACGGGCGGCTAGGCAGAGGTGCCTTTACCCCCAACAACCTCCCACTTAAAGGCGAATCTGCCCCAGTGAGGAGTGAAAAGAAAAAGAAAAAAGATAGTACAACATGTACACATGTACAACAGGATGAGGAAAGACGTCATCTCATCCCACGCCCATCAATCTCCTGAGGAAGGCAAAGTGCTCTGTAGAGAGGCTTTTCGTAAGCAGATCTGTAGGATTTTGGTCAGTCGAGATCTTGACAAGATCAACAGACTTGTCCTCAATGACCCCACATATGAAGTGATACCTCACCTCAATGTGTTTCGTCTTCGCATGGAAGACCGGATTCTTGGCTAACTGAATAGCACTCATAGAATCCGAATGCAGTGTAGGGATAGCATCAATACCAAGGTCAGCAACTAAATGACCCAACCAAATGGCCTCCTTTCAAGCCTCAGTGGGGCTGCAACATACTCAGCCTCTGTAGTAGAAAGGGTCGTGCATTTCTGCACCCTAGACATCCAAGAAACAACACCTCTAGCATAGGTGAATACATAGCCGGAAATGGACTTCCTACTATCTGCATGTCCTGCATAATCAAAGTGAGTGTACCCCACGACTCTTGTATCCTGACTACCATAGCATATATACATATCTGCAATGCCCTTTAGGTACCTCATGATACCCTTCACGGCATCCCAATGCTTCTTGTCAGGTGTAGCCATATAGCGTACCACAACACCAACTGCAAAGGCAATATCTGGACGAGTGGCTATCATGGTATACATAAGACTACCCACTGCGGATGCATAGGGAATCTTGGCCATCTCGGCCTTCTGCTCTTTTGTCTACGAACAATCAGCCTGTGATACCTTCACACAAGAAGGCAATGGATAGCCAATAGGCTTTACGTCTTGCATGCGGAAGCGCTCAAGGACTTTATGAATGTACTCCCTCTGTGACAAGTAGAAAAGTCCCTGATGCCTGTCGCGTCTAATGCGCATACCAAGTATATGAGCGGCCTGTCCTAGATCTTTCATCTCAAAGTTCTTCTTGAGCTGAGCCTTAGGAGCATCTAGCTCATCATGAGCTTTCCCTGCTATCAGCATATCATCCACATAGAGTACCAAAATCAATAAAGAACCATCACGGGCTTTCTTTGTGTAAAGACATGGATCCATAGTACTCCAGCTATAGCCCTATGACTGCATAAAGGCATCAAACTTATGATACCACTCCCTAGGTGCCTATTTTAAGCCATAAAGACTTTTCCTTAATTTCCACACTAGGTGCTCCTTGCCGGTTTCTGCAAAGCCCTTTGGCTGCTCCATATAAATCTCATCATGCAAGTCCCCATGTAAGAAAGCCGTCTTGACATCCATCTGGTATAAATCCAAGTCAAGCTGAGCAACCAAAGCCAAGACTAAGCGCAGGGTGGTCATCTTAACCATAGGAGAAAAGACCTCATCAAAGTCCACACCATGCTCCTTCTTAAAACCCTTTGCTACTAATCTAGCCTTGTATGCCAGCTTGGGGTGTCTAGGGGTACTTTTTAGCTTGTACACCCACTTGCATGGCAAAACCTTCTTGCTCGTAGGCAAGGAAATCAAATCCCAAGTGTCATTCTTATGTAGGGAGTCTATCTCAGACTGCATAGCCCTCTCCCAGGAGTGACTGTAACCCCTACGCATAGCCTCATCATAAGTGAAAGGCTCTCTAGCATCTGTAACCAAGACATAATGCATCGAGGGCTGAAATCGATCTGGTGGACGTCTGTCTCTAGTAGACCGTCTCATGGCAGGCTCTGCTGCCTGCCCAGTTGCCTATCCAATGCCCTGACCATGAGCATCTACTGCAGCTGTAGGCTATCCAACTGGCTGTGCAGGAGCTCTCGGCTCCTCCTAAAATATGACCCTGCGGATCTCAACAACTCTCTCAGGCTACCTATGCATCTTGTCTTCATGGAAGACTATGTCATGACTGCGGATGACTTTCTGCGCCGCCTGCAGATCCTAGAGATGGCAACCCATCTCGACTGCATCCCCATAACCAAGGAAAATGCATTTGACACTCTTGGGATCTAGCTTACTTCTCTTGTCCCTGGACACATGGTAAAATGCCTCACATTCAAAGACACGGAGCCAGTCCATACCTCCTCTGCAACCTAGAAATCCAAACCACTAGAAGGTGATATGTTTATGACATGCGCAGCTGTACTAACTGCCTCAGCCCAAAAGCTCTGTGGTAGGCCTGCATGATTAAGCATACTGCGTACACGCTCCTAGATGGTTCTATTCATCCGCTCAGGCAAACCATTCTGGGGGGGTGTAGGGGGCGGTCAACTAATGCTTAATACCCCTCTCATCACATAACTGCTCAAAAGCACGTGACACATACTCACCCCCATTATCTGTCCTTAGGCATTTTAGCCTATACCCAGACTGGTTCTCAACCAATGCAAGCCATCTCTGAAACACAGCCAAGACATCGGATTTCAGCTTAATGGGATAAGCCTAAGCTTTCTGTGAAAAATCATCTATGAACATAACAAAATACTTTGCACACCCATAGACTGACAAGGCATGGGCCCATAGACATCCGAATGTACCAATGCCAAGGGCTCACTCATGTGTGGCCTACCAGACTTCTTATGCGTAGTCCTAGTCTGCCTGCCATAAAGACAATGCTAACATGAATCAAAACATGCATAATCAAGGGGCGGTAAGTACTGCAAACATGAAAGCATTTTCATTCCCTTCAAAGACATATGGCCCAAGCGGGCATGCCAAAGAGATACATGTGGGATAGAACCCACATGCAAAACATGATCAAGGGAAGAAGCTGATACAATCAAGGGGTAGAGACTGCCAGCCTTGGCACCTCTCGCAATCACAAGTCTAACACGAGTGATCTTCCATGCAGAGTCTCCAAAAGATATATGATAACCTGTGTCATCAAGCTTGTTGAGATGACAAGCTCAACACATGCGGACATTGATGATGGACCGCTTGGTTAGGTGGGTCCACACGTCTACACTTAGCACGTCGGTGGTCATTATGCATCTCACATGGCCACTGACTCATTACTTATTATATTCAGGTCGTTACACCTATTTACAGCTGGCATAGTTATAGCGCCAGTCGACTAGTGTAGTCGGTTATGCATTGTTTGACTTAGTAGGCCACTTTCCTTTTATGTTGTATCTTATCTATACTTTGTGTACATTGTAAAGAGTGTGGAAGAAGAAGAAGAAATCAGCAAGAAAACGTTTTGGCCTCCATCTCTCTTCTTGTCTCTTGAGTGAGCTTCTCCTTGTGCATTCTGTGTGTGTTCGGCGTAGCATCTTGAGCAACCCCCTCCACCACACGATTCTTGACAAAGCTATCCAGCTGACATGAGACTGTGTGTCAAAGAAGGTACATGACGTACATCCTGCATAACAAAACTATTGCCAAAAGCAGGTACCCGAAATAGTACGGTATGAATGAAACCACTCTCGGCAAGGTGTCACATGAAAGGATGCACCTGAGTCCAAGAGCCAACACTATGCATACATAGAATGTATCTCTGTCATCTGCAAAGCACTAGAAGAAGCTGCAAGGATATAATCATCGTCATCAACATTCTTAGGTTGCATAACATTGATCTCTTCAATTTTAACACTGGACTTTGTAGGCACTATGCTACGATCAGAAGACTTATCCTGCACTTTGTCTTTTCCCTTATCTTTGCGCCTTTCATTGCACAATTCATGGCATTGTGGCCTAATATGGCCCTTTTTCCCACAATGGTGACAAGTAACATTCCTGCCATGGGATTTGCTACGTGACTTCCCACGAGACTTGGACCGAGATTTTTGAGAATCCTGTCCACGGCCACTACCACTGCCATGCTTTCCATATCCATCATTCCTACCTTTAACTGTCATAGTATGCGACACACGAGAGGCATCCAAATTCTTACGGTTAACCTCTTCTTGTAGAAGAGCACTCTCAACATCAGATAATTTCAAGCTAGTAGTAGAGGCACATAATATAGTGCGGAATACATCCCATGACTCATTAAGAGTACCAAGCAAGAAAAAAGGAGTGACATCCTCTGCAAAAGTGATATCTTGCGAAGTCAAGTTCTTAAGTATAGCATGGAACTGGCTCAAGTGAGCAGACATAGTCACATTCTCCTTCATGCGCAGATCCATAAGCTGCTTCAGCCAATACATTTGACTCGCTGGACTTTTCTTGTCATAGAGATTCTTGATTTTATCCCACAACTGCCATGCACTCTGTTCTTCCTCAAATACATTGTAGTGAACCTGTTCTATGAGAGAGAATACAATGGTGGACTTGCGTAACTCATCAAGCTCAAGCCATTTCTCATCTGGCATAGTTACAGGCGGATGTCCGCTTAACCTCAAAGGTTTGATCTGTGATTTCTGCACCAAGACCTGCCAAATCTGGCTCTTCCAATAAGAGTAATTCATACCATCAAGCTTAGTGATGTTGAAAATAGCATGATCAGTGGATGAACTCGCCATAATGCAGGCTGGAAGACTGTAGATAGTTCAAAACTGCTTGCTGTTTACTGCAGAAAATGACCAAAAAATCACCAAAATCGAGGGAAAATGGCCGGCAGAAAGTGGAACCAAAGCTACTGCCTACCAAGTACTAGTGAAAGTACATCATTTTAGAGTGTCTCAGCATGAAAAATCCATGTCAGTCCATACATATATGCTTGCTGTAATAAATTTCAGATTTCAATAAAAGAGAGCTAGTAGTGCCAAAATCGGATCCCAAGGCAATCAGATACTGCCAAGACCAAAGCTGGCATCATGCAGGCATAGCATAAGCATATGATGGTCGATAAGCATGAATCCAACACCCAAGTATGTCATACAAACATCTGCTAGTGATTGAGTAGGCACACCCCCCAGGCAACGGGGCAAAGTGTTCTTGCCACTACCAAAACTTGACACAAGTAGGTGTCAGTTCACAAAGATATGAATCCAAAACTGAGACTTAGCTCATAAGCATACAGTGACCAAGACATATGATGTATCATCCCAAAAGGTAAGAAGTCCCAAAGTCTCAAGTGTCTGTAATAACTACTCAATGGCATGTAACGGCTTAATGCATAAAAGTACCGCCTCCCTGTTCAATGCCTGATAAGCATTCAAGAATGCTCCCACTGGCACAAAAGTCATATGTACGAGCTCAAGAGCTCAAGCCAAGGCAAGACATAGTGCCAATGACATAAGTCCAAGACAATAATTCAATAGTACATCCCGAAGGCGGTAGAGCATCCGTATGTAGCATCCGTAAGCATGTAAGACATCAAATACATCATGATCCAAACTCTAACAAGCCAAGTAACATCCAAGACTACTCCAGATAATCCAAAATGCATCCAAGGTGGAGCTTCAATGAGCACTCAAGCTCAACGTATGCATAGGGTAATCAACCGTGACATGAACATCAAGCCGTAGGCAACGAGTATGCATAAACCCAAGAAGCATCACTGTCAAAGCATATACCAATGTCAATAAGTGCGGGCTGAAATAAGCTCAAGCTTCCAAAAGTGTCCGGATTCAATGACAAGCTCAAAGTCGTTCCTTGATGATCAATACAACATAGCATAACCCAAGACATACATCCGGAACCAATAGGCATATGTCAAAGCATGAAAGATAGCTTCAGCCCAAGAGTATTCAGCATGCATTTATGTTATAAACTGTGTATTTCCAGCCCCAAAATCAAGCCAAAATCATAGCATTACATGTAGCTTCAATCCCCCAATCAATCGGGATACAATAGGCATCAAACCGGTTATATAGTCATGCCCAAACAAGCATATGCATACAAATACATGTTGTCTCAAATCTGAAATCTGTTGCAGAAGATTTTATCATCAAAATTTGGCAAATCCTACATCTACATCACGTCCGGAGCGTGCCAAAACCCCAACTTAGACTCTTACCTTGCCTGAATCGGATTCCGAATGCCCGAGATATAACAAAAAGAGTGATTTTTGGGCCAGATTTTGAAACAGGCGCAAAAAAAACGTGGGCTGGCTGGGGGGTCTGCTGTTCCACGTGTCAACAATGGGGCTCAAAGGGGGCACAAATGAGGGCCAAAGAATGCCTATACCAAGCCTCAGCAAGCCTTGATAGGCTGGAAGCAAGATCCAAGTGAAGGAAGCTCCAAGAGGTGTGAGCTATGGCTGCCCACAACTTGTTTATAGCCTGTGAGACCTAAAAACTGAAGTAAACCCTGAAGAAAATGATCAAATACCTCTGATGTAATGCCGGGAAGGTGCTCGGGAAGCCGGGTCGAATATGGCTACCGGAAAGGAGACCCAATGCAAGTAGGGAGTCGATGGGATGCTGAGAATGCCACGAACCAAGCTCAAGAGTCGGAAAGCAAAGCTCTGATACCAGTTGAAAGGGAGCGATGGATCTAAGGTTGGACTCGAGAGCTATGGCGGGAGAGCAAGAGCAAGAAAGGGAGAGACTAGAAATGGGAACTCCAACAGTCACAATGTGTGACTGAGTCTTTCTTTATTCAAACTGTCACTAAAAGAATAAAGAATAAAGTGACGGTGACAGGCGCCCGCCACCTGCAATGTGCAGTGGCGGTGATTGTCAGTGTAGTAATACACGGGCGGCTAGGCAGAGGTGCCTTTACCCCCAACACTATGTACTCTCGCAAGAGAGCAACAAGACTCGTTTCCTCTTCCTCAGTCAAGTCATCGACAATGAAGACTGGTCAGGGTGTCTCCCCTTCCTAGGCTAGGTTCGCCCCCTTGACCTTGGTTGGTCCCTCAATTGGTTCACTAGTTTTCCCTTGATGTTTGGTACCCAATAGGATCACTACCCTATCCCCTTTCTTGAATTTTGTAAATCTTTTAGGGAGGTCCTGTGGTTTCCTCTGTTCTTCCGTTCATGTGTCCTTGGGTTCTTTTATCCTTTCCTCTTTCAACCATCTGCGGCTCAAGTGGACGAGTAGGTTCCCCTTGGTGCATCTGGTCTTGGCCGGCCTAGGTATCTTTGGGTCGCAATCTGAACTTACCTCCAACTCAGAGTCAAACTCCCGGTCTTCCTAGAAGAGGTGGTCTCCTCTAGCGGTTGCAACTCAGATGATGACTCTGTCCTAAGCACTGGTGTCGTATCGGATTGGGCTAGGCCTGCTTCATAGAAATCTATGGCTCCTACGTGTTCCAACCAGGCGCGATCACAATCGATGCACATGACCCCTTGCTCAATCTTGAAGGCACTCTTTTTCTGTGGCTTGGAGTCTGCCCATATTTGTTCTATTTCTCGTCCCTCAGTGTCGTATTCTATGGTATCCATCTCACCCTCGCTTTCGTCTCACTGAAAGATCGGCAGTCTTCGTATTCGTCGTTGGAGTCCTCTTCGTCAGACTGCTTGTCATCTCCTAGGTCTTGGTATATCTCTTGTCTTTGATCGGGGATTAGGGCCCAGTTGTACATGAGGTTCAAGTCATGCACCCTAGTCCATTGCCACTTGGATTCATCTAAGAGATCCTGGAGTGGTTTGAAGTTTGCTACTGGATTGCCAACTAGCTTGCACGTTAAATATTCCAGAATCTCCTGGAGTTCCCTCTTGTTATTTGGCACTTGGAAGGTGACAGGTTTAGGTCTCCTCTGAAGGATTCCTGCCATCATGCAAACTGGTACGAAGGGTGCATCTTTTCGATTGGGCGTTGGGTGAGATGTCATGATTTCTCACCTTGTCTCTTTTCTTTTTTCTTTGTTTTTTCACTCCCTAGCCCATTGGCCTTTTAGTGGGAGGTTATTGGGGTAAAAGGCTCTTGGGCCTACCTATATATAATGAGTGCCCATATTCTTTATTCATATATATATGAGATAGTGCAATAAGGTCGTCATATCACTCTTGACAGCACCTACATTGTGTGTGCTCTTCTATCCCGCATCTTCCTCTTCTCCTTCTCCACTGCCATTGCATTCCCTTCAATGGCCACTAATCAAGGAGGGATTTTAAGATGCACTTTGTAGGATTTTAGAGTATTTTTGTGGATCCATAAGGCATTTTTAATGGAAATTGAAGATTTAAAGCTTCAAAGTGGCAATTTCTACTACAAAGCATTTGAGGTGCACGACACATGTCATTTTAGAGCTAGAGATGAAGTGCAAAGTTGAGTCTACAAAAAGGAAGAAGTGCCCATCCATCATTTGGACATTAATTCCTCGCATTTAAGGTAGAATTTCATAACGAGAGACCTTAATTTATGGACAACTGCTGTAGAGTGGGCAACTAAGGAGGCCGAAAAAGGGTCAAAATTTAAAGAGGTGAACCAATTTTTAAGGGGAACATAGGCCAAAGGCTTAAGGGGCTTTAATGAAACATGAAAAGAAAAGGAAGAAATCATGGAGAGAGAGAGAGAGAGAGAGAGAGAAGAGTATGAAATTCTTTGGGTGCCATATTTTGATGATTCTTTTGATCATTACACACAGATTATGCATCATTCTTTGCAACGAATATGAGAAAGGAAATCCCCTCTCCATCCTGTATGCGATGATATAACTTTCATGACCTAATATGAAGAAATAAGAATGTTAGTTTTTTAACCTTTCTCTCTCCTCCCTTACACATGTAATGGCAATTCATATGAGAGGGAGGGGGTGAGGTGGGAGAGAGGGAGAGATGGATGGAGTGTAGTAAAGGTTAATTGTGAAGAATCATTGGAGTAAATGAGAAGGCTTTCAAGAGTATTGGTAGCGTTGGATAGCGTCAGCAGCCTCGGCCTTCACACGAGGCAACACACGAGTCACAAAATGGTGGATGGATAAAGGAAGGCTTGAACTTAATTTTCAGCACTTCATATTTGTTGCTTGCTATTTTTGTTTATTTATTATAAAATAAATAGCCAAAATTTAAGAAAAATAAAAAAAGCAAAAAGTAGTAGAAATTTATCAATAATTATTAGTATGCTAAGAATGATCTAAGAAACTAGAAAATTAAAAAACACATTCATTTTCAAAATATCAAAAAACAAGAGCTTTTATGTTCAAATATAGCAGTTTGATTGTGCTGAAATGGATCGAATTATGATGCACATCATGTATAGGTCATTTTTGCATTATTTACTTACTCAAGGGTAGCATGAGTTGGGATACTCAATGCTCGAGAGTTTGTGTGGCAACGCTGCATATTGCTAGCACATATTCATGAGAAAATATTGAAGAATTGTTTGATGAGTACACACATTGTCTTCTACATTAATAATGCTTGTGCACTTTCCATTCACTTTACACATGAAAGCATTATTCTACACACACCAACGCATAGCACTTGTGTTCGTATTGATATGTATGAGGAGATTCAAGCTATCTAGATACAAGGATTCTTCAAGGGAATCTAAGTGACGTTGAGCTAAGTGTTACCACCTATGTAAAGAGATGAGGATTATTGGGCCAATCCCTAACCAGATCAGTATGTTGTGATTAGTGGCTACAACAATCAATCAGGGAGGAACATGCATTACATTTCTATGGTGTGCTACACACCTTATGTTGGACACTCCTGCTTGGAGTTCAAGGTAGGTAATTTGATAGTGGACTACAAATGTAGTATGTTAGTGTTTAGAGAGAGTTCTCCTAGCCTTTAGACAATAGCTCATGGCCATACGGCTCTGCAATTGGTTGTGTGAGATCTACAATGATCTTAGAGTGTGAGATAGACATTTTTAGGCCCATTTTAGGTCCTGACAAGTTGTGTGTTTGGTAAGAGTCTTTAGGATTCTCATAAGGGCCTAAAATATGGTTCTTAAGTACATGCTTCTTCACTTAAAAGTGGAGAGAGAGCTATTAGGACAATAATGTGAATGTAGACTAGAGATCTCTTGTATCCAATGTGAGCAATGTGAAGAACATTTAAGAAGACGTGCAAATTTTTTTCGCAAATACTCCTTAGTCTCTGTACTAGTCCTGAATTCCTTAAAGTCAACGAGTTTACATCCCCTGATAGTAAGAGCAATCACAGCACATACAAAAGTGGTAGTTTATCCTTAAAACCTAAACCTAGGTGGTCTAGTTCTTCTAGGACTAGCTAAATTGGTGGATTAACTCCATCCCCTAGTGGTGCTATTAGTAGCACTCCCAAGGGATCCACCTTATAGAATATGTAAGATACCACACGAGTTCAAAAGAAAGGGTATTGCATTTAATAAAATTTAAAAGTTTATATTTACAAAAGGAGTTTTTAAATAAAAATTTGAAAAAAATATTTTGTAAAGTAAAAGGGGTCATTTTAAGGCATTATAGCATGTAAAAAAAAGGGTATTTCTGAATGTCCTTTGAATGCACATTATACAAATGATTTCTTATAGGCAGAATCTTTGGGGTAGCACTGTACTTCTCCCTCCTAAGTCTATTCCTATAACCAGAGGAATGGAAAAACCCCCACCCTTAATACCCCCTCAAGCAATTCAAATCCTAGCTAGTATAGCAGCTCTATCCACTTTATGATACCCGTTGCCTATCTTTAGCAGAAGTCCAAATGAACACATGCAATTATATATTGACAAAGACTTTCAAAAACTTATATCTAACTACTAAGATGATGAGAAAACACATTATTTAACATTCTTTAGAATGACATTGAAGGGCAATGTAGCCCAATGGTACTACCGACTTGTGAAATATTCAATTGTCGATATGCAAGGGTTCTACACTGTGTTTCATAGGGAGTTCTCCCCTGGAAAGAGGACCACTATTGGCTGCATGTGTTCAATGAGACTCGACGGCAATTTAAGAGTGTGAAAGTGTAAGCTCCAAAGCTATGCAAACTCTTTCATTTTTTGGGCAACAATATTCAATTACCCCCTATTTCTTATTTTGCAATTCTCCTTGAGAGGGTTGGATTTTATGATCCATCGATACTTGAGCAACACTGCACTAAAAGATCTTGATGCAGCTATAATAGCAAGAGAGGGGACCAAGTCAAGAATTTAGGCTGCCTATGCAACAAGAGGGCAAGCCCTCTCAGTTCTCATTGGGATGATGCCAAACATGGGTTACAATTCATTACTTGCATTACCCAATAATGTAGTGGCTCAAAGTCACAAAGCCCTAAATTAAGAGTTTTTCCAATTAATTGCTCTTGCAGTGCCAAATGGGACCCAACCAATCGAAGCATACAACATCCATGAGTAGTGGGTAGGTCCCTGTCGCAAACCAAGGGTCTGTACAAGTAGTACCTCATTTTCAAATCATAAAACCTATTGCAGGGGTGGTTCCTAAGGCCTCTGGATATGAATCCTCTGCATCCAATATTGTAGAGAAAGTTAAGAATATGATAAAACATTACATTGATATGGTCACGAAACAATACTGGCAAATCAATGTGGATGTTAATTTTTTGAAGCATTAGCAAAACTTGATGGGCAAGCACTAGGAACCTTGATGATATGGGTCCATCAAAGTTTAGCTACAAGTGGTGTGGTGGTTAGCACCTTCCACAGAGCTATCCTCATGTGAAGTGCAATATATGTGGGAAGTTAGGCCATATGGCCAATACCCATTGGAGTATAATCAATTCTCTCCAACAAGGTAGTCAACGTTGAGAAGTATGGATCTAGAGCATGGCTATGGTGGGTGGAAGAGAAAGAGAAGACTCATGATAACATTAACTTAGAGACAATACTGTCAGACAAGTCAATTAGGTTCCAAGATGGGACTCATAAACACAATCTTGTGTGTGTAGACACTGACACTGATGACTAAAAGGACAAAAAGTACAATGACATTTTTTCAAATGATAGGCAAGTACAATGCTTTATAATCTTTTGGGTAGGTAGCACTTTTCACAAGTATGCTTATAGGATTCAGTCCCTTTTCCTAGATTCCTTGAATTTCCTTTGGCTTAAGTGATTCATACAAAGAGGCTACACTAGGTGTGATTGCCTAATTCTCTAACACCCCTCAATCACAACTAGAAGGGCACAAAGTGTATAGATGCTTTAGTAAGCAACCACTTGCAAAGTATGGGCACACTTGAACGCGGATTTTTGGAGTCCAATTTAATGCAAAAAAGTGTCTGGAAGAGGCATAAAATACCAATTTTCCATGGAAAATGAAATGGTTATGGATCCATGAGCTGGAGTTTTCCTAGATAGAGTTCGATGCCAAGAATACAACATAAGTCTCAATTTTTCAATTGCAGTTCATTAGGCCCCCATTTAATCCCTATAACATTTGATGTTCTAAAGTAGCTATGTGACCTAGGAGCTGAAAAGTACACAAGGGAGTGCAGGGTGATAGATTTCGATGACACTATGAGGCCACATTGCGTCAATGAAGGGGAGTGGAGAAGCCTCTATACCACTCTGAGCTGAGCTGGAATCTTAAAACTCAATTAAGGCAAAACATATGACTTGCCATTGATTTCCAAGGTGTAGGAGCAGGATGTAGAACTTGAGAAGAGGATAATCCTCAATCAACTTGGCACTAGGGAAGCCTTTGGTGCTGTTACAGTAGAAATGGGGAAAAATGGACATGAACCTATTTTTCATAAAATTGAGGCATAGGATTTCTTTGGCGCTTTCTCAGGATTTGTCTCTTCATCAAGAGGAGGAGCTTGCTTGTGTGTAGTTGTTGGAGCAGCCTCAAGCTGAGGTGTTGCAGCTTCTTCATGAGGCACTTCCTTTAGCGCTCTGCAAACTCTTCTTCCTCTTCATTATTCTCATAATTGTCTTCATAAATTATAGCCTTCTCGAATGAAGAGTTTGGAAACTCCCTTTCTTCCTGTTGAATGCCTATCTGAGGTTCTGCATTGCGTGAATCTCGCACATCAGATACCACATTGGGGTCTATATTTCCATTGGCCAAAGGAGTGATAGGCTGTGGAGGTTGTGCCTCCCCATCTAGGTACTTGAACATGCCATTTAGAACATTTCTCTTGTGGTGCTAGGAAGATTACAAGCTATCTGAGCACAAATTTACTGGTTGTTGTTGGAGCTATCTGAGCCCTAAATTGGACAAGTACAAGTGGTCAGATAAATGTATGTCTCATGCACATACTTGGGAACAAAGCACATGTATTGGCTGAGAATGCAATATGTTTATTTCTGTAAATTTTTAGTAAAAATTAGTTGCACTATAGATCATTGAAGTGCATTGCCTGCTGGCATTTTGGGTAATTGACTCTACACATCAAATCCTACTTTGCAAAGCTGAAGACTTTGGAATGGCAAACACATGAGAGAATGATACTATCACCCAGATAATAGGTGAGAAACTGGACTACAGCAACTTTGTTTTATGGAAGTTCAAGATGTCAAAATTCTTAATTGGAAGAGGCTATTGGGATCTAGTCACAAGTCTTGAAAATGAGCCCAAGCTACTAGAGGATAGACATCCAACACAAGATCAATTAAAGACACATAAGACATGGTTGGAAAAGGCTAGCAAGGTCTTGCATTGGCTATTCTTATGTGTGTCAGGCACAAAAGCTATGCAAATTGCAAATTGTACATCACCAAAAGCTGCTTGGGACTTGTTGATGAAGAATTATGGCCATATCACTCATGCAAGAAAGACACAATTGAAACAAAAATTCAACCACATATCCAAGAATGGAAGGTCTATTGAAGACTATGTGAGTGAGATTGGAACCATTGAAGAGCAACTAGGCTCAATTGGAGCTAAAGTTGAGGATGATGATTTGGTGGCCACTACCCTCAATGGACTTGGAGAGGAGTACAAGCAGTTTGACACTTCCATATCAGTGCATCAAGAGCAGCCTGACTTTGATGAACTTGTAGCACTTCTTTTGCATGAAGAAGTAAAGCTTGGACTCAATACAAGATCCAGTGGGTCTAAGAACATCATGGACAATGTCTTCTACTCAAATCAAAGGGGTAGAGATGGAAGAGGAAGGTCAAACTTTAGAGGAAGAGGGGTTGGAAATGCATATGCAGCCTGTGGACAGCAAGGTAGTACATGGCAAAATAGGCAGCCTCAAGCAAATAGTGTCAAGATTGTGGGAGAGAAGGAAGGAGTCTCACTTGTAGCTTTCTTGCTTGCACAATGGGGAAATACACACAGAGGTGGAGGCTGAAAACAGTTTTCCTCTTCTTAGTTGTGTAAGCCAAAAGAACTCAAGTACTAAGAAATAGAAGAACCCTATATATGGGTCTCAAACCAAACTCAACTAACTAAGGTGGCATACTAACTAAGCCACGAACAAGAGTAGATAAGGATAGCTGTCATGTAGCTATTATTCATGGGCGGTGTACCAACCGCATCTGCAACTGACAAGTCGGTGACATAAACGCACAATGGTCACCCTGGCATATCACGAGTGGAGCTCGATATCTCAACACTCCCCCTCGAGCTCAATCCCAATTCATGCATACCAAGCAGGTCTCTGAACTTGCGCAGCTTCTCTGCACCCAATGCCTTCGTGAATATGTCAGCTACCTGATCCTCTGTGCTGACATAAACTAGATCAATAAGACCTAGTAAAACCCTCTCCCGCACATAGTGATAATGCACCTCAATGTGCTTTTTTCTAGCATGATAGACTGGGTTATTTTCCAAGCGTATACTACTCATGTTGTCACAATAAATGACAACTGGCCCATCTGTAGGCTGTTGCATATCATAAAGTAGCTTATGCAACCAAGCTACCTCACACGCAGCCATTGTTGCACCCCTGTACTCAGCCTCTGTGCTCTATAAGGCAATTGTAGGCTGTTTCTTGCTGCTCCAAGTGACTACAGCACTCCCAAAAGAGAACACATATCCACTGGTAGATCGTCTATCAGAAATACTACCAACCCAATCAGCATCAGTGTATCCATGCAACTATATCTGAACCCTAGTCTCATAAAATAGTCCATACTGCAATGTGGACTTCACATATCTGAGTATGCGTCTAGCCGCATCCAAATGTGGTTTCATTGGAGCCTGCATAAACTGACTTACCAATCCAACAGCGTAGCTCAAATCTGGACTGGTAATAGTCATATAAATCAAGCTTCCTACTATGCGTCTGTACATAGTACGGTCTTCCAGAAGCTCACCTGCATCTGAGCTCAGCTTCACATTCTGCTCCAAAGGAACTGAAATAGGCTTACAGCCTGTCATCCCATATTTGGACAGCGTGTCCAATCCATACTGCCTCTGCAAAAGCCGTATCCCACTTGGTGATCTAATCACCTCAATGCCCAAGAAATAACGCAGCTCTCCCAAATCCTTCATCTCAAACTTCTGCTTCAATAGCATTTTCACATTAAGGATATCTTCATCACTGTCACCTGTCATAATCAAATCATCAACATAAATGACAAGTAGCATAATACCTTTCTCTATTTTTCTCACATAAAGTGAGAAATCTGCCTTGGAAATCTGAAAGCTAATAGTGACAAGATACTGTCCTATCTTGTCAGACCATGCTCTAGGTGCTTGCTTCAAGCCATATAAGGCTTTCTTCAACCTGCAAACAAACTCAGGATGAATAGCATGCATATAACCTGGTGGCTGCTCCATATATACCTCTTCTTGCAAATCACCATGCAAGAAGGCATTCTTTACATCCATCTGATGTAAAGACCATCCCTTTGATGCAGCCATAGCAATGACTGCTCTTACGGTTGCCATCCTTGCAACCGGACTGAATGTTTCTTCATAATCAATGCCATATGTTTATGCATACCCCTTGACTACTAATCTTGCCTTGTATCTGTTCACAGAACCATCTGCATTGTGCTTCACCTTATAAACCACTTACAACCAATTGCATTCTTACCTTTAGGCAAAGGTACCAATTCCCATGTAGCATTTGCTTCCAAGGCATCCATTTCTTCATCCATGGCTTTCTCCCATTTTTCTTTTCCCATGGCTTGCTCAAAAGAAGTGGGTTCTGGTTCATGTATCACTTTGACTATATATGCATAGTGAATGGCTGTAAATCCATCATATTTCAGCCTATCCACAGGATACCTAGCTCTAGTAGGCCTGCCAAAGTAGGTTCACTCCCAGGTGCTCTCAAAACATCCCTGGTCTTCCTTACTCCAGGTGTAACAATAGAAGGAATACCCAACTCATCATCAATGCTCTGTTCTGAGCCACTGGATTCACCATCCACATAAGAGTGACCTGCATTCATATCAAACATGGGCTGATCTACCTTCTCTTTTCCTTTTTGTAATACCTGAATACCACTATCTGCATTGCTTTGAGAAGATTCTTCTGATCTCAATCTGCCTGTCCATGGCAAAGAATGTGAACCATTGCTAGAGGATGCTCCAGGTCCACTAATATCTTGTGACTGCTTCTGTGAATTCTGTACAGCATTACCATTTTATGCACCTACATTATCAATCACATTTACTGGTTTATACCAGCTACTCATCTCATCAAAAACAACATCTCTGCTCACTATAAACTTATGAGTAGAAGGGTTATAGCATCTATACCCTTTCTGCTGCAAAGAGTAACCAATAAAGATGCACTTCTCAGCTTTTGGATCCAACTTGGATCTCAACTCATCTCGCACATGAACATAGGCAATGCAACCAAAAAATTTCAAATGAGAAATATCTGGTTTCCTACCAGTATACCTCTCCTCTAGAGTCATCCCATGTATTGCTGCAGTGGGAGTCCTGTTCATTATGTAGACTGCTGTAGCAACTGCCTCAGTCCAATAAAAATCTGGTAGGTCTTTTTCATTGAGCATGGCACGAGATACCTCTCCAATATGCCTTTTTTCCTTTCTGCAATTCCATTTTGTTGTGGGGTATGACTGCATGAATATTGCTGCTTTATGCCATGCTCCTACATGAACCTTGCAAACTCATTTGAGAGGTACTCTCTCCCTCCATCTAACCTTAGGCATTTTATTTGCAGGCCTGTTTCTTTTTCAACCATAGCTTTAAGAGTTTTGAAATGCCCAAAAACTTCACTTTTCTTTTTTATAAAATACGCCCAAACTTTTCTGCTATAGTCATCAATAAAAGTGACAAAATAATGACAACCTCTAAGAGATGCACCTTTAGTAGTCCACACATCAGAGTGGATTAATTCCAATGGCTTCTTACTCTCTTGAACATGTCTAGGAAATGGTTTTCTTGCCCGTTTTCCAAACTGACAGGCTTCACATACCTTATGTATTTCTGCAACCTTGAATTTTGGCAATCCTGCAATAATATTTTGGGCCTGCATTGATTTAAGTCGCTGTACATTAACATGGCCAATGCGTTTATGCCAGATATCAATATCTGCAACTACATCGGTCCCATGTGCAAACATTGCTGCACTCAATTCAGACATGTCTGCATCCAACGTAAACATTCTTCCCTTCTTCTTTTCTTTTGCTATCAAGCGACCATTATTTTTCATATCCTCAACAAAGCATCCATGAGGATTAAATCTGACGTGCAAGCCCTGCTCAACCATTTGACCCCCAACAGAAACCAGATTCTTGGTGATATTCGGGACATGAAATACATCGGACAGGTATTTCTTTTTCCCATCCTGCATAGACAAATGAATTTTTCCAATCTGCACAATAGGATGTGCAGTATCATCACCAGTCTCCACAAATCTTGGTTTTCCATTTTCCTTGCATCCTCCATCCATTCTGCATGACCTGTCATGTGGTTTGATGCACCTGAGTCAACATACCACACATCGTTGCTTTCTTCTGCACTTGTCACAGAATTGTTTATGTGCTGCACCATAAACAAATGCTCATTTCTGTCATCACCATGTCTACTAGAAGATGCATAATTTCCTTGTTGCAATTTTCCATTCATGATGTCATTCTGCTTTTTATAGCAGTCTTTAGCCATATGACCCATTTTACCACAGTAGTAGCATTCAACATTGCTGTTTGCATTTTGGCCTCTTTGCCATCCACGACGACCTCTTTGGCTCCCCCTGCCTCTAGAGTTACCACATCCTGCTCCATAGGACTGGTTTTCTTGAGTTTGCTACATATTCTGATTTCTACCACGGCCTCCAGATCGGCCTTCTCAAACTCTGCCTCTACCTTTTCGAGCATTTGAATAGAAGACAGCTTCTTTTGAAGTTCCTCCTGAAGAAGATGCACCACCATTTCTCTGCTCCTCAGAAATTAGAAGAGCAATCAACTCCTCAAAATCAAGAAATCTTTCACGGACAGAAATGGATGTTCAGAACTGTGCATAATCCTTTCCTAGACCATTCAAGGTCACAGAAACTAAATCATCATCTTCCACTAGCGACCTAATGGAAGCAAGTGCATCTGCAATCTTCTTCACCTTCATGTAGTATTCATTGATGCTCATATTTTCTCTTTGCACATTATGCAACTCTTGCTTGAGCTGCATTTTCCTGACTTGCGTATTTGTGCTATACATTTTTGACAAAGTATCCCATGCCTCCTTTGGCGTACTTGCATCTTGAATATGCACAATCATAGAGTCTGAAATGCTAATAGACAGCCAGTACATAACTTTCCTGGCTCTCTCATGCCATGCTTTAAATGTCTGCATTTGCTGTTGATTGGGAACATCAGGAAGAACTGGTTCTTCTTCATTTCCTGCAACAAATTCCCAATATCCTTTTCCCATAAGAAAATTCGTCATTCTAAACTTCCATGCTTGGAAGTTGTTCTTGTCAAGCTTTTCAGTGACAATCTGTGAAAGAGAATCAGACGCCATTACAGAACACTACAAAAAATTCTGTCACTGCAAAGAACACAGCTTCAGCCTCACAAGGGCAAATCTGCAAAGCTGACGAAAGTGGTATTTGACCACACAGTCACTTCCTAGTGACGATTTTGCATCAACAGGCAATAAGGATGATTCTGTAACTCCCAATGTCTCTGCGCACAAGCATACGATGCAATTTTTACAGTAACTTTTCACTGACATGTAGAACAGTGGTCGCACAGCATAAAATAAGGTCTTTTCCTGAGTGCGTGCAGAAAACTTCAGCCTCCAAAACAGGCCCCGAAATTGCCTCAAATCAAAAAAACAGGATCGCCAAGGGCTAAAGGCCTCTCCCGCAGCATATACTGCCCTCTTGCTTCACCGCGAAGAGCGTCTCAACCTGAGACAATGCACGCTTGCACTTTCTGGTTGTGCTACCTGTAAAGACTTGCTCCCAAAACAAAAGAATGAAAGCAACATTGGTCCTCTTACCAGAACACTGCGAACTTGGCTTGCTTTCTTGAGCTCCTTACCACGAACAAGGATCTGATACCATGTCAAGATTGTGGGAGAGAAGGAAGGAGTCTCACTTGTAGCTTTCTTGCTTGCACAATGGGGGAATACACACAGAGGTGGAGGCTGAAAACAGTTTTCCTCTTCTTAGTTGTGTAAGCCAAAAGAACTCAAGTACAAAGAAATAGAAGAACCCTATATATGGGTCTCAAACCAAACTCAACTAACTAAGGTGGCATACTAACTAAGCCACGAACTAGAGTAGATAAGGATAGCTGTCATGTAGCTATTATTCATGGGCGGTGTACCAACCGCATCTGCAACTGACAAGTCGGTGACATAAATGCACAACGGTCACCCTGGCATATCACGAGTGGAGCTCGATATCTCAACAAATAGAGGTGCCTCTAATGCTCATGAAAGAGGGGTTTACTCATCTAGAGGAAGAGGTACTTGCCAGCAACCCCAAACAAGCCATGGACAACAATCAAATACAGATAAGGATTGTCATTATTGTGGCAAATATGAGCATGTAGCTAAAGATTGCTACAAGAAGTAGAATGATCAGAGAGCAAGACAAGGCAACATGGTAATTATGTCTCTTCTAGTGGTATGCAGGAGGATGATAGGTTGTTTGCTATGCAACATGTGATGAAGAAGGGGTTGCCTATACAAGGCAAAGCAGATGATGTATGGTATATAGACTCAAGGGCATCTAACCCCATGACTCCTCATGGAGAGTGGTTTGACACATTGGTAGAAGGTGCTCATGGATATGTTTGCACAGGGGATGATAAGCAGCATGACATTAAGTATACAGGTACCGTTCCCTTGATGATGCACCGTGATAAGAAAAAGAGTCTATATGATGATGGATATGTTTACACAGAGGATGATATGTAGCATGACATTAAGCATACATATACCATTCCCTTGATGATGCACGGTGACAAGAAAAAGAGTCTATATGATGTGTTACATGTACCCTCCATTACCAAAAACTTGCTTTTTGTGGGACAAATGGCTGAACGGAATCTACAAGTTAGATTCAATAGAGATGGATGCTACATTGAAGAGTATAGTCAAGGGTATAAACTCGTTCCTAAAGGCAAAATAAATGGCATGATGATTACATTGGATACAAAAATTCCAACCTTGAATGATGGTATGTATTCACATGACAATGTTGCAATAAGAGACATTGAGATATGGCATAAAAGGATTGGTCATGTAAATGTTCAAAAGCTGAAAAAATGCAGCATAAGCAAGTTGTACTTGGACTCCCTAAGTTCAAACATGTGGAATTGGGATATGTATGTCAATCATGTCAATTTAGAAAGCAATAAAGGCTTCCATTTATGAGGCATGTAAGCACCACTATAGACCATTACAGATTGTACATTTTGATGTATGGGGACCCTCACAAAATGCATCTCTTGAGGGATCATGCTACTATGTGTCATTCATAGATGACTATAGTAGGTACACATGGTGGTATGTGTTGAAGCACAAGAGTGGTGTCATAGATACTTTTCAGGACTTCAAGAGACATGTGGAGAAAGAATTGGCTTGTTACATCTCATGCTTGAGATCTGATAGTGGTGGAGAATATGTCTCTAAAAACTTTGATCACTTCTTGGCATCCCATGGGATAAAGAGACAATTAACATGCAGGTACACACCACAAACAAATGGTGTGGCAGAAAGGAAAAATAGGGTGATCATGGAATCAGCTAGAGCCATGTTGAATGAGAAGAGCCTACCAAATACATATTGGGAAGAGGCTGTAATGACTACTGTGTATGTCATGAATCGTACACCAACAACAAGGATACATGAGGTGACTCCTCATGAGAGGCTTTATGGGATAAAGCCTCACATTAGCCATCTTAAGGTCTTTGGATGTTTGGCATATGTACATGTTTTAGATGAGAAGAGGAAGAAACTTGATTCAAAGGCAGAAAAGGCCATCTTTATTGGGTATGCACAAGATAGAAAGGCTTACAAATGCTACAATCCCTCTACTCATGAGACATTAGTATCAAGAGATGTAGTATTTGATGAGTTGAATTTATGGCATGAGAAGAATACCATCTTGATGGATGTGATGATGTTTGTCAAGAGACTTATATACATGCGGGTACAAATGAGAGTGCAGAAATTTCTGGGCCTTCTAAAGATGTTACTACATCAGTTAGTCCTTGGATAGGTAGATTGAGGAGATTAGAATCTTTATCCATTAACACGGATATGTTAATGAGGAGGAGAAATGTGGATAAAGGCAAAGGCAAACTTGATGATGTTATAGGGCCACTCATTTCTGGTTATGATTGACTTGGCACTAATAGCTTGGATAGTGTGTTTGGCATTCCATCAGTTGTGACTCCCCGTGTGAGACATAGATATGTACCACTTCATGAGAGAGGAGAGTCTCATACTGAACCTCAGTTGAGGAGATAAAAAATATTCAGAAAGCCTGTGGATAGATTTACATACAGTGGCTACACAGTGAGACACTATGCATATATGGAAAGAGTCACTAGCTTCAAGGAACCCCTATTTTGGATGATCATTGGTGTAAGGCAATGGATGAGGAATATTTAGCATTGGCTAAAAATGAAAATTGGGGTTTGGTTGATTTTCTTGAAGGAAAAATGCCTATTGGTTGCAAATGGGTCTACAAGAGGAAGTGCAAATCAGATGGCACATTGGAAAGATACAAGGCAAGACTTGTGGCAAAAGGGTATACACAACAATATGGACTTGATTATGAGGAGACATTTAGCCCTTTGCTAAAATGAAAACTGTGAGAATAATGATTGCATTGGCAGCATCTAAAGGATGGACTATGTATTAGATGGATGTGAAGAATGCTTTTTCAATGGTGATTTGGTTGAGGAAGTATACATGAATCAGCCCGAGGGCTATGTATATCCTGATTTTCCTACACATGTGTGTAGATTGAAGAAAGCATTGTATGGGTTAAAGCAAGCACCTAGAGCTTGGAATGTTAAGATAAGTGCATGCTTACAGAAGCTTGGTTTCACTATGAGCAAGGTTAATCATAGCTTATTCACAAACAAGACAAGGGCTGGTTATGTGATATTAGTCACATATGTGGATGACTTGATCATTACAGGTGATGATGCCACAGAAATTGGAGAGATCAAGGAAATGTTACATGTTGAATTTTAGGTCAAAGACTTGGGTGAACTGAATTATTTCCTTGGGATTGAGGTTGTTTCTACACCTCAAGGTACTTGGTTGTTGCAAAAGCAATATGCACATGACATGTTAACCAAGTGTGGTATATTGGATTGCAAGCCTTTGAGCACTCCATTGGAGAAAAATGTTAAGCTACTTGTAAATGTTGGGCATGAGATTGAGAATGTCACTATGTATAGACAGATGGTGGGTAGCCTGATATACCTTACCATTACTAGACCAAACCTTAGCTATTTAGTTAGACTGATTAGCCAATTCATGAAGAAGCCTAGGAAGCCTCACTTGGATGCAATGAGGACAATCTTGAGATATGTAAAGGCTACATCAGATTATGGTTTATTCTATGAGCATGGTAAGCCTTTGGAGCTTACAAGATATACAGATGCTAACCGGGCAGGAAGTGCCTATGATAGGAGATCTACTAATAGGTATGCATTTTCCCTTGGTAGTAGTATGGTCACCTAGATCAATAAGAAGCAACCTACAGTTGTACTCTCTAGTACTGAGGCAGAGTATAGAGGTGCTGCACTTGCTGCATGTGAGGCAACATGGCGCATGAAGCTTCTTGATGATTTGGGCATGCAAGAAGTTAGGCCTGTCACACTCTATTGTGACAATATGAGTAGTGTGCTCCTAGATAATAATCCTCTCTATCATGCTAGGACTAAGCACATTGAGGTACATTATCACTTTATCAAAGAAAAAGTGATTATAGGTGACATTGATTTGGTCCATGTAAGGACAAAAGACCAAGTTGCAAATATATTTACCAAGTCATTGGGTAAAGATAAGTTTGGTCATTTCAGAGAGCTACTTAGAGTGAAGTACCACACTTGAGCCTGAGGGGGAGTGTTGAGATTCAAGCTCATGTACCTTTGTTTTTGGTTTGGCTACCTTAGTTAAATAAGGTTTGGGTCTCATACTGACTCAACACCACAGTTACATCTAGGTTACTTTACTTCTGTATGGTTTGGTTGTATACACACAAGAGTTTGTGGAAGATAATGGAAGTTGGATAGGGATCATGCTTCTCTCCTTCTTGCTTGACATTGTCCCCCTCTCTCTCTCTTTTATTTCAAGTAGTACACTATCGAATGATCATCTCAAAAATTATCGTGTTAGGCCAAGAGGGTGAGTTATTCTATAGTAGTGAAATGTCACATTTCATTAGGCCAAGAGGGCCATGTGTCTACTTAGTGCAGATGTGGTTAATGGGTTTTGTTTTAGTGATGTGCTAGAAAGATTTAGCGAGGTCTAGAATGAGCCACTTGCTGCGCAGAAGCTTCTCGTGGCCAAGTCTAGCCGATGTTCTTCCTTTATGAGTACTTTTCCTTTAAGCTATATGTGTTTATGTACTTGGGGAGAATTGTTCTTATGTTGGGGATTGGAAATCAAGGCATGAAGTCCTAGGGTTAGGTTAGGTATATCTAGGGGAGGTTCGAGTAAGTGTCTACCTCTTGTAAAGACATTGTCAGATGTTGAAAGATTTGTTTTTAGAAGGCAGTTCTAGTAACCTTGTTCTACTAGCCTGCTAGGCAGCTTTCTACCAGTCCCTGCTATGTGAGGCAATTAGAGAAGCCTGCTAAATTATTATTTTTTAAAAGACAAGCATGAATATACTTGAAGTATAAAAACTACATAGGTGTGTAAAAAGGAGTTCTAACCCCCCCTAAAATAGGAAAAATAACCAAGAAAAATCTTAAGGGTAGCTGATTATCACCTTGCGAAGGTTTGATACGTTCTTGGGGTCAAGTTAGACTCGGAGATGATGCCTTGTCTTCCTAGGGATGGCATCTAGCTTGAAAAGAAATTCTAAGAAAGATTAGAGTGAAAATAAAAGTGAGCGAAAGAGAAAATGATTGAAGTGTTGCCTTGCGAGGGCTTGGTAGGTTCTCGGGTGCCAATTTAGGACCTGAGACTGATGCCATGTTCTCCTTGGGTCACTACACTCAGTTCCCTCCTTTTTATATGGAAACCTTCAAAGAAAAATGTGGTAAAAGAAAATTTATTATGACCAAGCTATAGGAGTCCTCGTCTAGTAGGAGTGCTTAGTCTAGTTGTCCTAAGTTGGATAGATAGTTTAGGCCACCACCTAGGATTGACTTCTTCGATGGTTCTTTTTAGACAATTTGTGTTGGAGCAGTTGGTTAGCAACTCACTCTGGATTTCTATCAAACTATGCTGGGCCTTTCCCTTAAGGATTTTCATGCCTTGATTCTGTCAGGGGGTAGGGTGAAAGCTGTTTGTGTATTTTGTTGTGTATCCTGTTTGGTGGCACCTTGATGCTTTTTATGGCTATTGTTTATGCAAATATGTTAACCGTCAGACAAACAAGGTGGAAAATCTGGAAAATCTAAAGCGAAGGACAAAGGCCAATACAAAAGTGAAATGGAAGATGAAGGTGTGCCAAGAAAAATATGGAAGTACAAGGAATGCAGAAAAGTCCTAAATAAAGGAAAAAGGTGCACAAGGAAAAGCACAAGTTAATACTTTTGTAAAAGAGCGCAAACGCATCATGATTTAATTTAAGGAGCGTCGGGCTCTCACCCGTGCAATTTGTAAATGTAGACGGGCGGTGGAAAGGAAGTTAGGAAGATAGAAGGACAATGGAAAAAAGGGCCTAGGCCATGGCCGGCCATGTAAAAAAAGGGGATAAGGGGATAACCGCCCAAAAGGGATTTAGGGTTTTGTATATAAAGTTCAAAGGTGAATGAGAAGCTCATTCTTATGTGTGGCCAAAAGTGGGTCTCTTCTTCTTCTTCTTCTTCTTCTTCTTGCTTGCTTGCTTAAGCTTGTGCTTGAGAGAGGGAGTGTGAGAGTGTGAGGGAGTGAGTGTGTAAGGGTGAGGGACCGGGGAGGAGAAGCTCTCCATCTTCTCCTAGCTTCTTCTCTTCTCTTCTCTTCTCTTCTCTTCTCTTCTCTTCTCTTGCTCGCGGCTATGGAGCTTGGAGCGTGGAGCTTGAGGATGGAGCTTGATTGAAGCTTGCACTTGGATCATGGAGCTACCAGTGGGAGAGGAGGTAATTCGATCGGCATGGAGGTAAGCTCACTACACCCATAGATATGGATGGTGCGTCGGCTATGTGAGAGGTAGCCATTAGTGCTCGGCTTGGAACACTTGAAACAATAAGCGGTCCATGGGTCTTGGCAGTTGGGATTAATTTCTGAGGTTACAGCAGGCTGGAATGGGGCAATAAGAGGCCCAGGGAACCAAGAAGACTACATTTGGCATCCTGCCTTCTGAGAAGAGAGTGAGCTTGAGAGCCAGGGAGAGAGCGAGAGACAGAGAGAGAGAGAGAGAGCAGCAGGGAGACCTCTGATGTGCCGATCGATTTGAGCGCCACAGTGATTGTAGGTAAGTCTCCCATTTTCTTATAGTGTTTTGTACCTATCTGGAAGGCGCTAGATAATTCTGTGGAGTAGACGTTGACCTTGAGGCATCGTGCACAACCCGCGGGCCGTCATCTGCGCTGTCGAACCAGTCCGTCTGATTCCCAAAATCCGACCATTCAATTTCGGGATCGGACCGTCCAACTGCTAGAATCGGACCACCCTGTCCGATTCGATTACTAGAATCGGACCACTGCGAGAATCGGACCCAGTCTCAAAATCGGAAACTCGGACCCTGAAAATCGGATACACTGAAAATCGGACATAGGAAAATCGGACGAGTTCAAAATCGGACGCCTGTCAAAATCGGACGTCCGATTCCAAAAATCAAACATGACAAACATCGGACCACTTGACCGATTGGACTAACCCAAAATCGGACGTTCGATTTTGATAATCGGACTCTTCAAAATCGGACATCTGAGAATCGAACAAAAAACTGTCAAAATTAGACATGTATCTAGAACACAAATTTTGACACATCTAAACCCTGAAATTGATCCCAAAGGCTACGTAGAGCTAAAGGCACATCACAGATCCATCACTGGGCTGAAATTTAGAGCAAGTAGTTCAAAATTTGGCTATAAACGGTCCTCCAAATTACGCATGGCGTTTACCATAACGGCCCTGCGGGCTGGGGGGACTGCTCCCCCCCTCGAACCCCCGCAGAGGGGGCTCTACCCCCTCCGCACCTCCCCCAAGTAGGTTGGAGAGAAAACGCGCGTCATGACAGGTCCTCCGGATTAGGCCCTAGTGTAGTAATGGCTCTACACAAGCGTAAATCTTCACTTACAAAGCAGCAAACAAAAATCCACACCCAAACAAAGACAAAAAGAGACCCTAGAATCTCAACAGGCCAATCTAGCCATCAAGAGCAAAAAGGCCACACCACGAGAACACAAAGATATTGTGTTCAGACCGTGTCTAGTCAGAGCAGAATGCAACATCAGCAAGCTACAAATGCAAAGATGACTAGACATGACACTCTTGACGAGAGATGTACCTTGAGTAACACTACACAAACGACCCAAGACATCGGTGGAGAATCCACATCTGGTCATGCAGTTGGGGACTCAAGGGCATTTGTCAGAAGGCTTAAATTTACAAGCCAAGACCTGGAAGATGAAGACATAGCACCACTTGCTTATCTTAGGGTCAAACTCACCGCGAAAAGAGAGCATACTATCGATGCTTTGATTGATGAAGGAGCACATTTAAATATCTTGACCTATGAATCATGGACCCTACTAGCCCAACCAGAGCTCACACCGACTAATGCAACTCTTAGCCCTTATGGGGGACACCCACAAGCACTCATAGGAAAGTGCAAAATCCTTGCAACGATTGAAACTGGAAGCTTGCCTATCCTATTTCATGTTCCTCCAAATAGTGCTAATTATGGGAAGGAAACCCTCCTTGGAAGACCCTTCAAAAGGGTAACCAAGTGTGAGGCCGACTATGTAGCACAAAGGATACACCTGACACTACCGGGTGTGAGGATAGTCACAACCTTTAGTAGGGGTGACCTCATCGAACCTCGAGGGAAGGGCAAGGAGGGTGCTAACATAACAGTCAAGCCTACTAACAAGAGCAAGGACTTGTTGGAAGAGTTGATACAAGCACAGGTCGAACAACGAGAACCAGTGAGTGAAGCCATGCCTGAAACAAGAAGGTCAAGAGACAATGCTAAGGACGGGCTTTGGACTTACAAATATCATAGAAGACCCCAAAAGAATCCCAAACCTTATAGATGAAGGCATCGATGGAGGGTCAGCACAATGCCATGATGGATATCCAAAGCATTGCTATGGGCTCAAGGGTATTACGCAGGTAACCGATGGATTTGGGTGCCAAAACACCTTGCTAAACCTCCCTTGTCGAGGCTAAAGGCCAGATCGTATCAAGAGTAAAGAAGCGTAAGAGGAGATCTAAACGAAAAACCAAGTCTCGAGTCAACAACAGTGGAGTAACCGATCCCCTCATGTTCGAAATCAAGAAACCAAACGGGACCAATCGGAGGGTAGGTCCTCAGCCTAGCATGCTTGACAAGCAAATATCAGATGTAATCATTGAGGATACGCAAAAGCCACTAGTACCCAAGGAGCCTTTGATTCCCCAAGAGGATAGCAGGCATCATAGGCTCAACATTGCTCATGGCAAGGCTAAATGCTCAACAAAGCAAATAGCAAAATCATCTAACAGCCACCACAAGCAAATCTCCCAGCCAGTGTCAAAGCCACTTAGAAGTCCCAAGTTTCCTACACCCTCTTCCCCTAAATGGACACAGGAAGCACAACAATCGTCAAGTGCGGCTACTTAATCCCAATCTCTACCTACATCAAAGCTTCCAAATGTCCAAGAGGAAGGACACGACACCACCCTTAGCTCTCAACCTAAGGATATGCCTGTGCAATCCACCGTGGCTAGCTCAACTGATACTCGATCTACGCAAGTGAATGCTCTAAGGGCAATTGACCTAAGGACTTGACACCGCAATCCACCAATAATAGCAAGTCCATTGAACTAGCTGCTACTACTTCCAATCAGGGATCACAGCAGTCATAGCCCTTGGCAGTGACAATGCCCCTTGCGGAACGTGTCCTTAGTAGTTCACCTGTGGAGAAGGTGTTGCAACCAATTTCATTGACAACTCCAGCACTTCCAAAGTGCCTGAAGTCTAGGCTGGAGGAGTTAAACAGAAGAGAAGAGCTAGACTCTCCGAAAAGGGAGGCCGTTGTACCCTCACAACCTAGCGAGGCTATTCAGTAGGCCACGGCTATGTCCCATAAGGACACACTAGAGAAAGAGAATGATGAGGCCCAACCAAGCACATCAACGGTTGACCTAGTCCAGGGTCCTGAGTCGTTGAGAGATACACCTTCATTGACTAAGAAAAAGAGAAAAAAACAGCGAAAAGAACAGCAGTTACAGGTGGTTGTGGACCCCAAGAACATTGACACCAAGAGTGCTGGAGAGCTGAGGAATAAAGCATCGAGTCCGTCCACAAATGACCCCATTGATGCCTCTCCTAATAACGGTGAAACCTCAGACACATCCGTGTGCTCTGAAAAATCAAAGCAGTTGTTACCATCAACGGTTGCTTGCAACACTCAATCCACCGACAACAGAACTTGCATTGACCAATCAAGAGTGGATACAACACTGTCACAACCGGGTGACGAATTTATACCACTCACATCCAAGGAGAACCATGATGCAATAACGAAGCCTCAGGAGAAACATGGAAATCTCAAGAGCATAAGAAATCCTAGTGTTGGCCAATCTTGCTCATCTAGGCTTGAGCCCCCAGCTATGCTAAAGCCCAGGCAAACTCCTAGAACCTTGCATGAGATAGCAATTGAGCAAGCCCTCATTGAACGTAGAAGTGTCGCAGAATGCTTAACCGAGTTGGATGCTAAGCTCAAAGTGTTCGCACGTGTCTATGTCCTGGTAGACATAGGCGCATTCCCTAAAGAGCAGCTTGAAGAATACTTGCCATTTCCCTTATCCTGGGAAGAGCAAGAACATCTTGACGAGCACTATAACAGGCTCCTGCATGAACGCATGCAACTCATCTCTGACGAGGAAGCCGACGAACTACGCTTAACTGTAACATTCAATGATGTGCTCTGCCAACCAAATCTCTTAGAGATAGAGTAACTAAAGCGACAATCAGAGGGTCGAAGTCAATTTGAACAACGTTGGTGTGAAAACCACGTTGCAATGGCCGAACTAGGAGCCCACATCATGACAGTCTCAGAGGAGCGATTGGCCAAATGGCGGTCTCAAAGAGACCCAACCTATGTGGCACCAACTTCCTTTCAAGTGCTGACTACCATTCGGGGTACAGACTTAGCTGAAACTAGCCAAGAGAACTCTCTGTCTGATAAGGTTCTCACTGAAGAGGAGTTACATGTTGCCAGTAGTCTCGAACAAGGTTCCATGCTACTCAATGTTGCAAAATATCTATCGGTATTGAGTAAGCTGCCACGAGTACTAGATGTATGTGCCACACTCCAGTACAATCCGGAGTTCTACAATTGGCTTTTATCCTCGTGAAGTGACATGGATTTGTAAATATGTACATAAATAAACAATGAATTTTGTGACCATGTATAGACAATATCAACACACACAAGCAATGATAGTCAAGCACAGGGAGAAGAGTTGGGTTCAACAGGCTAAGTTCCTCAAGTCCTCCTCTCACCACACATTTAGAAGATGTGTGACCATTCCCGCCCCCAGATGGAGAGCATTCAACCCTCATTACCACCATAGGAAGCCCTGACCAACATCTTTGAGGGTGTAGACAGGGTACTGCCCGTTTCTATACACCTTTCCCCCTTTCCAGTCTATCCTTCCAAGGATGAGCCCTGCCCCACTCCATGACAACCAATCCACGCAACTTAGCATAATCCAAGATCTGCTAATGGCTGGAGGCAAAACGAACATCATTATGGGGGCCATCCCTCTACAACACTGCATGCCTCACCTCTCCTCTCCTCGTCATATGCGCTTGATAATCCACTGTATAATCCCTTCCATGCAAATAGCTTTATCCTATCTCAAGACCTAATCCTTGGTTCGCATTTTGCAGGTCCCCCTATGGTAGCAGACATGAAGTACCCAGTGCAGCTGGCTTGCAAAGACGCTATCCGCCGTCGAAGGGAGCATGCAGCACAAGCTCCTCCGCCGGAACGCTACGTACCTAGCCTCAAAAGGTATGCAAAGAAACGAGGCCCCAAGCGACACCACCCCGGACGTAGGCCAAAAAATCCCCAGGCCAGGGGAATAGAAGCTCAAGGGAGCACACAAGGCATGGCAACACCGGTCGTGCGGGCCCCCAACAGACGCTCGGGCACCGGGTGCTCGAAAGAGGAGAGGGCAGCTCAAGACAAGTAGGAATTTGATGCATTGTTCAAAAGTAGGTCTTTGTGCGAAAGTGTTCAATACCCAAGACACCACAAGACCGCCAACCCCACGAAGAGCCGCGACAAAGCCACGCTGCCGAAAGTGAAAATCACCCTTGCGAATGCCCACGTCACATGGCCCAAAGCATGAGCTTAACCACTTTCTCTTTCTGGGTTACACTCTACACCTAGCACTCACAATAGCTATTACCTCAGTTGTACCAATATCGCACATTCCAAAGAGGGTTGCAATATCTCATGTGTATCTCCCCATCTCAACAACTACTTCTCTAACAATGAGGCTAGGACACACTCATCACTGTAATATCCATTTCCTGAGCCTTCGAACCTTGACATTTCCCAACCCATTGAAAGGGTGATAGCCTCAACATATTGCAATGGTTGTACTCATGCAAGTTCACAAAAAAAAAGAAAAAAAAAGAAAGAGAATAAAGAAAGAAAGAAAGAAAGAAAAAAGAACAAGAAAAAAAAAGGAAAAAAGAAAAGAAAAGAATGAAAAATAAGAAGCACCTACGATCACAGCACAGCACCTAGAGGTCCTCAAATTAGGTACGACCAATGACCTTGGTCGGTTGGCTCCGTCCCTAGTCCCCTAGCCCTTTAGCATCAGCCTCAATTGTTCAAGGCACATCAAGGGCAGGACATACCTAGGGAGCTTGTCTCGCCTATGGTTAGACCTGTCACCCTGACCCATTCGCACAATTCCCTCTTGCACTCTACCTTAATACCATTGCAATCACTTGTGGTAAGCACCGCACGAATGGCCATGAAAGGTACACCATCCTCATCAAGCAAGTCCAATAGCTCCCACCTACTGAAAGTGCGGTGTCCTTGTGTTCAATTAGGCTACGTCGTGCAAACACAATGCAAAGGATGTCTCATACACCTTCACGTGTACTTCTTCTCAACAAGGAAAACTTTGCTTCATCCACATATTGTTACGAGAAATCAACCCACGGTCTTCTACCTACGTAATATCTAAGTATGCATGAGCACTCACATAATATCTGCACCGAAGTATATACACAGTTTGGGTTCTCAAGTGCAGGACAATACTCTCAGCTTGCTTACAGTTCGACCTGTCTCCCAAACTAATTGAACTATGTCTTGTGCACGATAGAGAAGACTAGCACTACCCCTAGGGAGAGACCACCTATGAGAGGTTTTTAATTGTAGGTATTGAAGACTCCAACGAATGTGTCATTCGCTCTTCATCGACACTCAACTCTGAATTCCTATCCTTTATCATCCTGCAAGCCCGCCAAGAATTGTCATGTGCAGAATCCCCAACAAACCGCTACTTGTACTCCATCAATGCAATCCCCACAAAGAACAGCCCTACCACCAACTCCAATAGCCCTAGCACCAACCACCTAGGCCACCAACGTGCCCCCAACGACCTTCCTCCCCACCACTACCAACACTCCTCCATGGCAACCACAGACGTCCTTGCCACCCACATCTTTGGTGCATGCTAAAGCTTGCTACCTATGACGGTGAGTGCCATGGGACTGGCACTCGTCTAGGAGGGGGGTAATGTTAACCGTCAGACAAACAAGATGGAACATCTGGAAAATCTAAAGGGGAGGACAAAGGCCAATGCAAAAGTGAAACAGAAGACGAAGGCGTGCCAAGAAAAATATGGAAGCACAAGAAATGCAAAAAAGGTCCTAAATAAAGGAAAAAGACGCACAAGGAAAAGCGCACGTCAATACTTTTGTAAAAGAGCACAAGCGCATCATGATTTAATTTAAGGAGCGCCAGGCTCTCACCCATGCAATTTGTAAATGTAGACAGCGGTGAAAAGGAAGCTAGGAAGATAGAAGGACAATGGAAAAAAGGGCCTAGGCCATGGCCGGCCATGTAAAAAAAGGGAATAAGGGGATGACCGCCCAAAAGGGATTTAAGGTTTTGTATATAAAGTTCAAAAGTGAATGAGAAGCTCATTCTTGTGTGTGGCCAAAAGTGGGTCTCTTCTTCTTCTTCTTCTTATTTTTCTTGCTTGCTTGAGCTTGTGCTTGAGAGAGGGAGTGTGAGAGTGTGAGGGAGTGAGTGTGTGAGTGTGTGAGTGTGTGAGGGTGAGGGACCGGGGAGGAGAAGCTCTCCATCTTCTCCTCTCTTCTTCTCTTCTCTTCTCTTCTCTTCTCTTCTCTTCTCTTCTCTTCTCTTCTCTTCTCTTCTCTTCTCTTCTCTTCTCTTCTCTTCTCTTGCTTGCGGCTATGGAGCTTGAAGCGTGGAGCTTGAGGATGGAGTTTGCTTAAAGCTTACACTTGGATCGTGGAGCTACCCGAGTGCGCGGGAGAGGAGGTAACTCGATCGGCATGGAGGTAAGCTCACTACACCCGTAGATATGGATGGCGCATCGCCTATGTGAGAGGTAGCCATTAGTGCTCGGCTTGGAACGCTTGAAACAATAAGCGGTCCGTGGGTCTTGGCGGTTAAGCGAAAGCTTCCACAAAATACATTTGTGGGATTCGATGGGCTGAGTCGTCCTATCCCATGGTCACCAATGAGAGCATATTTTTGGAGCCTGATTTAATGCGAAAAAGTGTTGTGGAGGCATACAATTTTTCATGGAAAATAAAACCATTGTGTATCGACGAGCTGGATTTTTCCTAAATAGAGTTCGATGCTGCAAGGCATGACCCAAGTCTCTATTTTTCAATCGAAGGTCATTTGTTCCCCCATTTAATCCGTGCAAGGTTTGGTATTCTAAAGTAGCTATGTGATCCGAGAACTGGAAAGTGTGCAACGGAGGCTAGGTTGACTAATTTCTACGTTGTAAAGTCGCTTGTCCAATAGTAACTAGACTATATGCCATTATCTCGATTTCCTATACATCCTATCCAATATCATGATCATGGGCCACTCAAACATGAGCTCATTTATAGGCTATCTAGTTGGCTGTATAGTAATATGAGGTTCCACTTGAAATATAACTTTGCGTACCTTAACTATCTACTCAAGTTGCTTATGCATCTTCTCCTCATGAAAAACAACATCATAGCTACGGATGACCTTCCTAGCATGTGGATCCTATACATGATATCCCATCTCACATGTATCCCCATAACCAAAAAAGATACATTTTACTAATTTAGAATCTAGCTTATTACATTTGTCCTTTAGGAGCATCACAAAAAGACCGACATCCAAGGACATGCAAATGAGCATATGATGGAGGTTTTTCAAGCCATATCTCCTTTCCAACTTGACAATCAATAGCAGTGCATAGGGATATGTTTATCAAGTATATTGTTGTGGTGGTAAATAATTGCCTTTGTCCAAAAATACTATGGTAAGCCTATATGGTTAAGCATACTATAGACTCTCTCTTGAATCATCATAATCATGTACTTTGCAACATCATTCTAGGGTGGGGTGTAAGAAGTAGTCAACTGATGCTTAAGACCTCACTCACTGCAAAACAACTTAAATGTTTCAAAGACATATTCACCCCCATTATCTAACCTTAGGTATTTCAACCTATATCTAGACTAGTTCTCAACAAGAGCAAGCCAATGCGAAAAGGTAGCCAATACATGTGATTTCTGCTTTATGGGATATGTCTAGACCTTATGCAAGTAATTGTCAATGAAAGTTACAAAGTACTTCACACCACCTAGTGATTAATAGGGCATAAGACCATATACATCAAAATAAACAAGAGCTAGAGGCTCACCCATGCATATAATGCCAAACTTCTTATGAGAGTTGCATGTCTCTCTACCATAAAGACAATGATCACATGAATCAAAACATTTATAATCAAGATGCAAAATATATCGCAAACAAGAAAGCATTTTCATTCCTTTCAAGGGCATGTGTCCAAGGTGACAATGCCTTATGATACATGTGGTATGTCAACTATAGCTAAAACATGGCCAATAGATCCAGATACAAGCAAGGAATAGAAGCTGCTAGCCTTCACATCTCAAGCAAAGATAAGATTCCCACGGGTAATCTTCCAAGTGAAATAACCAAAAGATACATGATACTCTGCATCATCCAATTGTCCAGAAAAGAGGAGGCTTTTGGTCAAAGCTTGAACATGGCATACATCATGCAAAACAAAAGGGTTTCCTTAAGCAAATTGCAATCTAACATCACCAATGACTATAATATCCAATGTCAAGACATTTCCTAGTCTCACAGAACCTATTATGCTGTGATAGAAATAAAGCCAATCCTTATGTGGGGTAACATAAAAAGAAGCCCCCAAATCAAGTAACCAACATTGAAAAAAAAAAGATGAGGCATCAGCTAATTGAGTAGTAACAATAGAAGAAGCTACCAAGATGTCATCATCATCAGACTCAGGCTTCAAGGCATTTATATCCTCACAATCAATACATCTATGAAGTAAGACTTTGCTTATCATAAAGATTATGTATCTTCTCCTATAACTACTAAGCATTATCCTTAGGTACCACAACATTCAAATAAACTTGTTTTGACAATGACAACACAATAGTGGATTTACTCATCCCAAGTATCCTTAACAATGCCTTTGGGCTTTACGTCTTGGTTTTGAAAGGCCTAACATGCTTCTTTTAAACCAGTACATGTCATATCTACATCTTCCAATAAGTGAAGTTTGTGGCATCAAGCTTTTCATATATTAAAAATAGCACTATCATTTGAAGAACTAGCCATAATGATAGTAACTTTGGCTACTCCCGCTTCTAGCATCCAGTTTATGAACCGAAAATTTCTGCCTAAGTCTCTCAAAGCCCCACACTATCTAAAACTTGTTTTGCTTCATTTCGACACCTGTAAAAATTATGAAAAATCCATAACCACTACAAAGTTTTTTTTTTCAAAAGTGGTTTCAAATCTTGCCTTCTATGATCGCTTAAAATTGTCGCACACGTATCCGCCACTTCCATTATGCATTAATTTCCACTTCAAATTGATAGGATTTGATCCATTTCTGTCTCTTTCTCAGGTTGTAAAATCCCGCTCTCATCTAGGATTTTTTCTAGGGTTACTTCTATTTTTCTAGCATTTTATTCTTCAAAATGACCAATATATATTGCTAGTGGTCGACCATTGTGCACTTTCACATGGTATCGTCACCCAAGTGAGGACATAATCTAGAGATCACTTTTACAAAAGAGCAGGTTTTCATTGGAGACAAGTAACCCCATATCTTAAAAACACAAATTTTTAGACTTTTTTTATTACGTTTACAACCCCGTACATGTGTTCCATTGCCAATCCAACCTTCTTGATAGGAAGACAATAGCCTCCACGACCTAGGCGATGGCATTTAGGCATGGGGGCAGCATCTATTTCTACTTTTGTAGAAAATACAAATTTGCATTTTGTAGGTGACCTCTTCCTAGTGCAAGCGATAGCATCTTGCTACAGGCGATAGCTTCCTGGGCATAGACGACAGCGCTCTACTGTAGGCGACAACTTTCTATGCAAGTGACAACTTCTTGGTGGTAGGTAAATGTTATTTCTTTGATAAATGTGAATTTCTAGGTGATTTTGCAGGATTGAAGATATCTTACCAATTCACAAGCTTTGATGACTCAGAGGAGAAGCTTCTTTCCAAACACTCTTCTAAGCAGAAACTCGATTATCATGATTATAGTTGACGAGAGGAATCCCCCATTTGCACCCGTCCCCCTTCTATTTATCTTTCATAGAAGGCTCTATCCTCAATGAAGATAATGTCCTTGATACCCTTGATGTAGGTGTATGTCTTACCTTCATTACCCCAAGAAGACAAAGAATCCAGTAGATGGGACTTCTATGGACTATGAAACCTTGTGGGATTTTTTGGCTCAACTCTCGAGCCCAATCCTTTGTTTTTATGAGTTTGCAAGATTTTGTCCTTGTGCATGTTCATCCGGTTGAAAACCACAACGAAAGTGTGGAAGAAGCTTGTGTCTTTGTATTAGCACAAGACATTTGCCCACAAGATTTCCCCTGAGAAGAAGTTGCAAATGCTTAGTCTTAATGATTCCTCCTCTATGAAGCAGCATATCATGAAGATGGAAGACTTGGAGGTAAGCTTGCCTCTCTTGGTTAGATGATATCCTCTAAAGACATGGCTATGATTCTTCTGACTAAGGTGCCATCTCCTCGGTTCCTACACCAACCTTATCATATCGAGGACCCACGCGACACTCTTATGGAAGGAGGTTTAACTGCTTGTCTTGGGGCATGAAGAGCTACTCAAAGAGGTCGGGACCAATGGTTATGACTCCACCAAGGTATTTACTGTAGGCACATGTGGAGGGAAGAAGAAAAAGACATAAGCCAAGGACAAGAAGCAAGAGGACAAGAAGGTTGAGAAGAAGGAGAAGAAGCCCAAGTACCCACATAGTGGGAAGGGCACTCATCCTAAGGAGAAGTGTTAGCAAAAGTACCCCCATTTGAAGCCAAAGGAGAAGGATTTCAAGGATTCAAAGGCTTCCCGATGACGACAGAGTCTGGTTTTGTGCATGTATTTTTTGAGGAGGATACAATTCTTGCTTCTTCCGCTTAGGAGAATCCTTGGCTCATTGATAATGGGGCCTCTTCTCACATCACCTATAGATAGTATTAGCTTTAGGATTTGAGTACCATAGGGGACACAATCACCATTGGTGATAACTCTATCATTCCTATTCGAGGAGTGGAGACTATTTCTTTACTAATAGATAGATAGTCTTCTACAATCAAAGTTCTTTGCATATTGGATTTAGATTTTAACCCACTACTTGTTCATGGTCTTACATGGCTTAGTATCCGCATGGTATTTACACAAGATGTGGTGAAAATATAGGAAGCTTCTACATGTGTTTTTCTTTGGACAAGATCCTAAGAGGGTGGGCTTTACATGCTCACAGCCTTAGCCACTATATGATGATCTTCTCGGAAGAAGATGGTGGAGGGACTTCCTAAATTTCCTCCTATTCACACTTTGTGCCCTAGCTATTTGAGAGGCAAGTAGCATAGGCAGCCACATCCCTAGTTTGCCACTATGAGGACTTCTACCCAACTTGAGTTGGTTCACATTAACCTTTGCAAAACTATGGGCATGATCTCCCTTGGGAAGGCCAAGTACTTGATGTTGATTATAGATGACTTTAGTTGTTATATCTGGCCTTATTCCACGAAGTACAAGAGCCAAATTTACTCTCAATCTATGAGTAGAAGGTGTTTGCGGAGACACAAATTGCTTCCAGAGTTTGTGGCCTCCAAGCAAATCATGGTGGAGAGTTTACTTCTAACCTCTTTTCTCAGTTTTGCTGGGATCATGTCATTTGAGTGGAGTATACCCATCTAAATACACCTTCAGAGAATGGTGTGGTGGAGAGTGCGAATCGGACCATGCTAGAGATGGACAATTGATATTGGAGCACCAGGGCCTTCCTCATTGCCTTTAGGGTGAGGTAGTGGTACTTCGGTTCACATCCGCAACCATTCCCCAACTTCTGTGTTATTTATAGGATATGACTCCCTATGAGGCTTCCTTTGGTCAAAAGCTCACTGTGTCTCACTTATGTATCTTTGCATGTGATACATTTGTCCATGTGGAAAAGAAGAAGAGGAAGTCGAAGCTTGACTTGAAGTCCAGGAAGCTTATCTTCATGGGCTACACACTACCATGAAGGGCTATCAACTTTACAACTTGAAGTCACGAAAGCTTGAGGTGAGCAAGAATGTGATCTTTGATGAGGCTTCAGCTCTGAGGATCCTATTGATAGTTCTATTCCAAGTGATTCTTTGTCATCGAATGACCCTTCCCCATCCTTAGTTTCTCTCCTTCCTTCTAGGTTTCCTCTTAGCACCCCTTCCTCATTTGTGGCTCCTCCCCTTCCTTCTCCACCCGCTACTCTGGCTTCCCTACCACCTTTGATGGATGTGACTATATTTCTTCATTGGATACTTCCATCCCTTCAAACTCCCCTTCGGAGTCTTCTAGGAATGATCATCAACCATTAGAGAAGGGAGCCTTCTTCTCATGAGGAGGATTTACCCTCCCTTGGTGAGGGGGACTCCCTACCCCAAAGAGGTGCATTACAAGTATCAGAGGCTACTCAGTCTTCCTCGTAGCATCAAGAATGCTTACATGCCCATGCAGATAAGCTTTCTTACAGGCCCAAGAGAATAGTTCACTTTGTGTGAACTATGCTCTTATATCACATATTCTTCATGTTAGTGAACCTACTATAATTGTGGAGGATCTTCCATATGATATTTGGCGTCAGGCCATGCAAGAGGAACTTGATTCTATTGAGCATAAATAGACTTCGGAATTGGTTCTATGTCCCCTAAAGCAAAAGGTGATAGGTGAAGTGGGTGTATAAGACCAAGTACCTTGCAAATGGTTCCTTGGACAAGCACAAAGCTAGGCTTGTTGCCTAGTGTTTTGCTCAAAGGGTAGGTTTGGACTATTTTGATACTTTTGCACCTACGGCTAGGATGTCTACTATTAGGCTTATTTTGGCTCTTGCAACCCACCATCACTGGCCCATTTATCAAATGGACATAAATCCTGCCTTCTTGAATGGTGTCCTTAAGGAGGAGATCTATATTTTCCAACCTCTAGGTTTTCTTGTGCAGGGGAAGGAGGACTATGTCTACAAATTATAGAAGGTCCTCTATGGCCTGAAGCAGGCTCCTTGTGCTTAGTACCAAAGGATTGATTGCTTCTTTCTAAAAAGTAGCTTCCATTGATTAGTTCACAATCCTGACCTATACTTTAAGGTTGAGGGTAACAAGTGTGTTTTTCTCATATTGTACATGGATGATCTTATCATTGTTGAGATATCGAGCTCCACTCGTGATACGCCAGGGTGACCGTTGTGTATTTATGTCACCGACTTGTCAGTTGCAGACGCGGTTGGTACACCGCCCATGAATAATAGCTACATGATAGCTATCCTTATCTACTCTAGTTCGTGGCTCAGTTAGTATGCCACCTTAGTTAGTTGAGTTTGGTTTGAGACCCATATATAGGGTTCTTCTATTTCTTTGTACCAGAGTTCTTTTTGGCTTACACAACTAAGAAGAGGAAAACTGTTTTCAGCCTCCACCCTTGTGTGTATTCCCCCATTGTGCAAGCAAGAAAGCTACAAGTGAGACTCCTTCCTTCTCTCCCACAATCTTGACATGGTATCAGAGCCTTGTTCGTGGTAGGGAGCTCAAGAAAGCAAGCCAAGCTCGCGGTGTTCTGGTAAGAGGAGCAGTGTTGCTTTCATTTTCTATTTTGGGAGCAGATCTCTGCAGGTAGCACAGCCGGAAATTGCAGGAGTGCATTGTCTCAGGTTGAGACGCCCTTCGCGGTGAAGCAAGAGGGCACTATATGCTGCGGGCGAGGGCTTTAGCCCTCGGCGACCTTGTTTTTTTTATTTGAGGCCATTTCGGGGCCTATTTTGGAGGCGGAAGTTTTCTGCACGCACTCAGGAAAAGGCCCAGTTTTATGCTGTGCAGTCACTGTTCTACAAGTCGGTGAAAAGTTTCTGTAGAAATTGCATCGTATGCTTGTACACAGAGACATTCGGAGTTACAGAATCATCCCTATTGCCTGTTGATGCAAAATCGTCACTAGCAAGTGACTGTGTGGTCAAATACCACTTTCGCCAGTTTTGCAGATTTTCCCTTGTGAGGGTGAAGCTGTGGTTTTTGCAGTGACAGAATTTTTTGCAGTCTTCTGTAATGGCATCTGATTCTCTTTCACAGATTGTCACTGAAAAGCTTGACAAGAACAACTTCCAAGCATGGAAGTTTAGAATGACGAATTTCCTTATGGGAAAAGGATATTGGGAATTTGTTGCAGGAAATGAAGAAGAACCAATTCTTCCTGATGTCCCCAATCAACAGCAAATGCAGGCATTCAAAGCATGGCATGAGAGAGCCAGGAAAGTTATGTACTGGCTGTCTATCAGCATTTCAGACTCTATGATTGTGTATATTCAGGATGCAAGTACGCCAAAGGAGGCATGGGATACTCTGTCAAAGATGTATAGCACAAATACGCAAGCCAGGAAAATGCAGCTCAAGCAAGAGTTGCACAATGTGCAAAGAGAAAATATGAGCATCAATGACTACCACATGAAGGTGAAGAAGATTGCAGATGCACTTGCTTCCATTGGGTCGCCAGTGGAAGATGATGATTTAGTTTCTGTGACCTTGAATGGTCTAGGAAAGGATTATGCGCAGTTTCGGACATCCATTTCCGTCCGTGAAAGATTTCCTGATTTTGAGGAGTTGATTGCTCTTCTAATTTCTGAGGAGCAGAGAAATCGTGGTGCATCTTCTTCAGGAGGAACTTCAAAAGAAACTGTCTTCTACTCAAATGCTGGAAGAGGTAGAGGCAGAGGTAGAGGAGGCCGATTTGGAGGCCGTGGTAGAAATCAGAATATGCAGCAAACTCAAGAAAACCAGTCCTATGGAGGAGGACGTGATAACTCTAGAGGCAGGGGAAGCCAAAGAGGTCGTGGTGGATGGCAAAGAGGCCAAAATGCAAACAGTAATGTTGAATGCTACTATTGTGGTAAAATGGGTCATATAGCTAAAGACTGCTACAAAAAGCAGAATGACATCATGAATGGAAAACTGCAACAAGGAAATTATGCATCTTCTAGTAGACAGGGTGATGACAGAAATGAGCATTTGTTTATGGTGCAGTACATGAACAATTCTGTGACAAGTGCAGAAGAAAGCAACGATGTATGGTAGGTTGACTCAGGTGCGTCAAACCACATGACAGGTCATGCAGAATGGATGGAGGATGCAAGGAAAATGAAAAAACCAGGATTTGTGGAGACTAGTGATGATATTGCACATCCTATTGTGCAGATTGGAAAAATTCCCTTGTCTATGCAGGATGGGAAAAAGAAATACATGTCCGATGTATTTCATGTCCCGAATATCACCAAGAATCTGGTTTCTGTCGGTCAAATGGTTGAACAGGGCTTGCAGGTCAGATTTAATCCTCATGGATGCTTTGTTGAGGATATGAAAAATAAAGGTCGCTTGATAGCAAAAGGAAAAAAGAAGGGCAGAATGTTTACGTTGGATGCAGACATGTCTGAATTGAGTGCAGTAATGTTTGCACATGGGACCGATGTAGTTGCAGATATTGATATCTGGCATAAACGCATTGGTCATGTTAATGTACAGCGACTTAAATCAATGCAGGCCCAAAATATTGTTGCAGGATTGCCCAAATTCAAGGTTGCAGAAATACATAAGGTATGTGAAGCCTGTCAGTTTGGAAAACAAGCAAGGAAACCATTTCCTAGACATGTTCAAGAGAGTGAGAAGCCATTGGAATTAATCCACTCTGATGTGTGGACTACTAAAGCTGCATCTCTTGGAGGCTGTCATTATTTTGTCAGTTTTATTGATGACTATAGCAGAAAAGTTTGGGTGTATTTTATGAAAAAGAAAAGTGAAGTTTTTGGGCATTTTAAAACCCTTAAAGCTATGGCTGAAAAAGAAACAGGTCTGCAAATAAAATGCCTAAGGTCAGATAGAGGGGGAGAGTACCTCGCAAATGAGTTTGCAAAGTTCTTGCAGGAGCATGGCATAAAGCAGCAATATTCATGCAGTTATACCCCACAACAAAATGGAATTGCAAAAAGGAAAAACAGGCATATTGAAGAGGTATCTCGTGCCATGCTCAATGAAAAAGACTTGCCAGATTTTTATTGGGCTGAAGCAGTTGCTACAGCAGTCTACATAATGAACAGGACTCCTACTGCAGCAATACATGGAATGACTCCAGAGGAGAGGTATACTGGTAGGAAACCAGATATTTCTCATTTGAAAATTTTTTGTTGCATTGCCTATGTACATGTGCCAGATGAGTTGAAATCCAAGTTGGATCCAAAAGCTGAGAATTGCATCTTTATTGGTTACTCTCTGCAGCAAAAAGGGTATAGATGCTATAACCCTTCTACTCGTAAGTTTACAGTGAGCAGAGATGTTGTTTTTGATGAGATGAGTAGCTGGTATAAACCAGTAAATGTGATTGATGATGTAGATGCACAAAATGGTAATGCTGCACAGAATTCACAGCAGCAGTCACAAAATATTAGTGGACCTGGAGCGTCCTCTAGCAGTGGTTCACATTCTTCGCCATGGACAGGCAGATTGAGATCAGGAGAATCTTCTCAAAGTAATACAGATAGTGGTATGCAGGTATCACGAAAAGGAAAAGAGAAGGTTGATCAGCCCATGTTTGATGTGAATGCAGGTCACTCTTATGTGGATGGTGAATCTAGTGGCTCAGAACAGAGCATTGATGATGAGTTGGGTATTCCTTCTATTGTTACACCTGGAGTAAGGAAGACCAGGGATGTTTTGAGAGCACCTGGGAGTGAACCAACTTTGCGCAGGTCTACCAGAGTTAGGTATCCTGTGGATAGGCTGAAATATGATGGATTTACAACCATTCACTATGCATATATGGTCAAGATGATAAAGGAACCAGAACCCACTTCTTTTGAGCAAGCCATGGGAAAAGAAAAATGGAAGAAAGCCATGGATGAAGAAATGGATGCCTTGGAAGCAAATGCTACATGGAAATTGGTATCTTTGCCTAAAGGTAAGAATGCAATTGGCTGTAAGTGGGTTTATAAGGTGAAACACAATGCAGATGGTTCTATGAACAGATACAAGGCAAGATTAGTAGTCAAGGGGTATGCACAAACATATGGAATTGACTATGAAGAAACATTCAGTCCGGTTGCAAGGATGGCAACCGTAAGAGCAGTCATTGCTATGGCTGCATCAAAGGGATGGTCTTTACATCAGATGGATGTAAAGAATGCCTTCTTGCATGGTGATCTGCAAGAAGAGGTCTATATGGAGCAGCCACCAGGTTATGTGCATCATATTCATCCTGAGTTTGTTTCCAAGTTGAAGAAAGCCTTGTATGGATTGAAGCAAGCACCTAGAGCATGGTCTGACAAGATAGGACAGTATCTTGTCACTATTGGCTTTCAGATTTCCAAGGCAGATTTCTCACTTTATGTGAGAAAAACAGAGAACGGTATTATGCTACTTGTCATTTATGTTGATGATTTGATTATGACAGGTGACAGTGATGAAGATATCCTTCATGTGAAAATGCTATTGAAGCAGAAGTTTGAGATGAAGGATTTGGGAGAGCTGCGTTATTTCTTGGGCATTGAGGTGATTAGATCATCAAGTGGGATACAGCTCTTGCAGAGGCAGTATGGATTGGACATGCTGTCCAAATATGGAATGACAGGCTGTAAGCCTATTTCAGTTCCTTTGGAGTAGAATGTGAAGCTGAGCACAGATGCAGATGAGCTTCTAGAAGACCCTACTATGTACAGACGCATAGTAGGAAGTTTGATTTATATGACTATTACCAGGCCAGATTTGAGCTATGCGGTTGGATTGGTAAGTCAGTTTATGCAGGCTCCAAGGAAACCGCATTTGGATGCGGCTAGACGCATACTCATGTATGTGAAGTCGACATTGCAGTATGGACTATTTTATGAGACTGGGGTTCAGATACAGTTACATGGATACACTGATGCTGATTGGGCTGGTAGTATTTCTGATAGACGATCTACCAGTGGATATGTGTTCTCTTTTGGGAGTGCTGCAGTCACTTGGAGCAGCAAGAAACAGCCTACAGTTGCCTTGTCGAGCACAGAGGCCGAGTATAGGGGTGCAGCAATGGCTGCATGTGAGATAGCTTGGTTGCATAAGCTACTTTATGATATGCATCAGTCTACAGATGGACCAGTTGTCATTTATTGTGACAACATGAGCAGTATACACTTGGCAAATAACCCAGTCTATCATGCTAGAACAAAGCACATTGAGGTACATTATCACTATGTGCGGGAGAGGGTTTTACTAGGTCTTATTGATCTAGTTTATGTCAGCATAGAGAATCAGGTAGCTGACATATTCATGAAGGTATTGGGCGCAGAGAAGCTGCGCAAGTTCAGAGACCTGCTTGGTGTGCAGGAATTGGGATTGAGCTCAAGAGGGAGTGTTGAGATATCGAGCTCCACTCGTGATACGCCAGGGTGACCGTTGTGTATTTATGTCACCGACTTGTCAGTTGCAGACGCGGTTGGTACACCGCCCATGAATAATAGCTACATGATAGCTATCCTTATCTACTCTAGTTCGTGGCTCAGTTAGTATGCCACCTTAGTTAGTTGAGTTTGGTTTGAGACCCATATATAGGGTTCTTCTATTTCTTTGTACCAGAGTTCTTTTTGGCTTACACAACTAAGAAGAGGAAAACTGTTTTCAGCCTCCACCCTTGTGTGTATTCCCCCATTGTGCAAGCAAGAAAGCTACAAGTGAGACTCCTTCCTTCTCTCCCACAATCTTGACATGGTATCAGAGCCTTGTTCGTGGTAAGGAGCTCAAGAAAGCAAGCCAAGCTCGCGGTGTTCTGGTAAGAGGAGCAGTGTTGCTTTCATTTTCTATTTTGGGAGCAGATCTCTGCAGGTAGCACAGCCGGAAATTGCAGGAGTGCATTGTCTCAGGTTGAGACGCCCTTCGCGGTGAAGCAAGAGGGCACTATATGCTGCGGGCGAGGGCTTTAGCCCTCGGCGACCTTGTTTTTTTTATTTGAGGCCATTTCGGGGCCTATTTTGGAGGCGGAAGTTTTCTGCACGCACTCAGGAAAAGGCCCAGTTTTATGCTGTGCAGTCACTGTTCTACAAGTCGGTGAAAAGTTTCTGTAGAAATTGCATCGTATGCTTGTACACAGAGACATTCGGAGTTACAGAATCATCCCTGTTGCCTGTTGATGCAAAATCGTCACTAGCAAGTGACTGTGTGGTCAAATACCACTTTCGCCAGTTTTGCAGATTTTTCCTTGTGAGGGTGAAGCTGTGGTTTTTGCAGTGACAGAATTTTTTGCAGTCTTCTGTAATGGCATCTGATTCTCTTTCACAGATTGTCACTGAAAAGCTTGACAAGAACAACTTCCAAACATGGAAGTTTAGAATGACGAATTTCCTTATGGGAAAAGGATATTGGGAATTTGTTGCAGGAAATGAAGAAGAACCAGTTCTTCCTGATGTTCCCAATCAACAGCAAATGCAGGCATTCAAAGCATGGCATGAGAGATCCAGGAAAGTTATGTACTGGCTGTCTATCAGCATTTCAGACTCTATGATTGTGTATATTCAGGATGCAAGTACGCCAAAGGAGGCATGGGATACTCTGTCAAAGATGTATAGCACAAATACGCAAGCCAGGAAAATGCAGCTCAAGCAAGAGTTGCACAATGTGCAAAGAGAAAATATGAGCATCAACGACTACCACATGAAGGTGAAGAAGATTGCAGATGCACTTGCTTCCATTGGGTCGCCAGTGGAAGATGATGATTTAGTTTCTGTGACCTTGAATGGTCTAGGAAAGGATTATGCGCAGTTTCGGACATCCATTTCCGTCCGTGAAAGATTTCCTGATTTTGAGGAGTTGATTGCTCTTCTAATTTCTGAGGAGCAGAGAAATCGTGGTGCATCTTCTTCAGGAGGAACTTCAAAAGAAACTGTCTTCTACTCAAATGCTGGAAGAGGTAGAGGCAGAGGTAGAGGAGGCCGATTTGGAGGCCGTGGTAGAAATCAGAATATGCAGCAAACTCAAGAAAACCAGTCCTATGGAGGAGGACGTGATAACTCTAGAGGCAGGGGAAGCCAAAGAGGTCGTGGTGGATGGCAAAGAGGCCAAAATGCAAACAGTACTGTTGAATGCTACTATTGTGGTAAAATGGGTCATATGGCTAAAGACTGCTACAAGATGCAGAATGACATCATGAATTGAAAACTGCAACAAGGAAATTATGCATCTTCTAGTAGACAGGGTGATGACAGAAATGAGCATTTGTTTATGGTGCAGTACATGAACAATTCTGTGACAAGTGCAGAAGAAAGCAACGATGTATGGTAGGTTGACTCAGGTGCGTCAAACCACATGACAGGTCATGCAGAATGGATAGAGGATGCAAGGAAAATGGAAAAACCAGGATTTGTGGAGACTGGTGATGATATTGCACATCCTATTGTGCAGATTGGAAAAATTCCCTTGTCTATGCAGGATGGGAAAAAGAAATACATGTCCGATGTATTTCATGTCCCGAATATCACTAAGAATCTGGTTTCTGTCGGTCAAATGGTTGAGCAGGGCTTGCAGGTCATATTTAATCCTCATGGATGCTTTGTTGAGGATATGAAAAATAAAGGTCGCTTGATAGCAAAAGGAAAAAAGAAGGGCAGAATGTTTACGTTGGATGCAGACATGTCTGAATTGAGTGCAGCAATGTTTGCACATGGGACCGGTGTAGTTGCAGATATTGATATCTGGCATAAACGCATTGGTCATGTTAATGTACAGCGACTTAAATCAATGCAAGCCCAAAATATTGTTGCAGGATTGCCCAAATTCAAGGTTGCAGAAATGCATAAGGTATGTGAAGCCTGTCAGTTTGGAAAACAGGCAAGGAAACCATTTCCTAGACATGTTCAAGAGAGTGAGAAGCCATTGGAATTAATCCACTCTGATGTGTGGACTACTAAAGCTGCATCTCTTGGAGGCTGTCATTATTTTGTCAGTTTTATTGATGACTATAGCAGAAAAGTTTAGGTGTATTTTATGAAAAAGAAAAGTGAAGTTTTTGGGTATTTTAAAACTCTTAAAGCTATGGCTGAAAAAGAAACAGGTCTGCAAATAAAATGCCTAAGGTCAGATAGAGGGGGAGAGTACCTCGCAAATGAGTTTGCAAAGTTCTTGCAGGAGCATGGCATAAAGCAGCAATATTCATGCAGTTATACCCCACAATAAAATGGAATTGCAGAAAGGAAAAACAGGCATATTGAAGAGGTATCTCGTGCCATGCTCAATGAAAAAGACTTGCCAGATTTTTATTGGGCTGAAGCAGTTGCTACAACAGTCTACATAATGAACAGGACTCCCACTGCAGCAATACATGGAATGACTCCAGAGGAGAGGTATACTGGTAGGAAACCAGATATTTCTCATTTGAAAATTTTTGGTTGCATTGCCTATATACATGTGCCAGATGAGTTGAGATCCAAGTTGGATCCAAAAGCTGAGAAGTGTATCTTTATTGGTTACTCTCTGCAGCAAAAAGGGTATAGATGCTATAACCCTTCTACTCGTAAGTTTACAGTGAGCAGAGATGTTGGTTTTGATGAGATGAGTAGCTGGTATAAACCAGTAAATGTGATTGATGATGTAGATGCACAAAATGGTAATGCTGCACAGAATTCACAGCAGCAGTCACAAAATATTAGTGGACCTGGAGCGTCCTCTAGCAGTGGTTCACATTCTTCGCCATGGACAGGCAGATTGAGATCAGAAGAATCTTCTCAAAGTAATACAGATAGTGGTATGCAGGTATCACGAAAAGGAAAAGAGAAGGTTGATCAGCCCATGTTTGATGTGAATGCAGGTCACTCTTATGTGGATGGTGAATCCAGTGGCTCAGAACAGAGCATTGATGATGAGTTGGGTATTCCTTCTATTGTTACACCTGGAGTAAGGAAGACCAGGGATGTTTTGAGAGCACCTGGGAGTGAACCAACTTTGCGCAGGTCTACCAGAGTTAGATATCCTGTGGATAGGCTGAAATATGATGGATTTACAGCCCTTCACTATGCATATATGGTCAAGATGATAAAGGAACCAGAACCCACTTCTTTTGAGCAAGCCATGGGAAAAGAAAAATGGGAGAAAGCCATGGATGAAGAAATGGATGCCTTGGAAGCAAATGCTACATGGAAATTGGTATCTTTGCCTAAAGGTAATGCAATTGGCTGTAAGTGGGTTTATAAGGTGAAACACAATGCAGATGGTTCTGTGAACAGATACAAGGCAAGATTAGTAGTCAAGGGGTATGCACAAACATATGGAATTGACTATGAAGAAACATTCAGTCCGGTTGCAAGGATGGCAACCGTAAGAGCAGTCATTGCTATGGCTGCATCAAAGGGATGGTCTTTACATCAGATGGATGTAAAGAATGCCTTCTTGCATGGTGATCTGCAAGAAGATGTCTATATGGAGCAGCCACCAGGTTATGTGCATGATATTCATCCTGAGTTTGTTTCCAGGTTGAAGAAAGCCTTGTATGGCTTGAAGCAAGCACCTAGAGCATGGTCTGACAAGATAGGACAGTATCTTGTCACTATTGGCTTTCAGATTTCCAAGGCAGATTTCTCACTTTATGTGAGAAAAACAGAGAACGGTATTATGCTACTTGTCATTTATGTTGATGATTTGATTATGACAGGTGACAGTGATGAAGATATCCTTCATGTGAAAATGCTATTGAAGCAGAAGTTTGAGATGAAGGATTTGGGAGAGCTGCGTTATTTCTTGGGCATTGAGGTGATTAGATCATCAAGTGGGATACAGCTCTTGCAGAGGCAGTATGGATTGGACATGCTGTCCAAATATGGAATGACAGGCTGTAAGCCTATTTCAGTTCCTTTGGAGTAGAATGTGAAGCTGAGCACAGATGCAGGTGAGCTTCTAGAAGACCCTACTATGTACAGACGCATAGTAGGAAGTTTGATTTATATGACTATTACCAGGCCAGATTTGAGCTATGCTGTTGGATTGGTAAGTCAGTTTATGCAGGCTCCAAGGAAACCGCATTTGGATGCGGCTAGACGCATACTCATGTATGTGAAGTCGACATTGCAGTATGGACTATTTTATGAGACTGGGGTTCAGATACAGTTACATGGATACACTGATGTTGATTGGGCTGGTAGTATTTCTGATAGACGATCTACCAATGGATATGTGTTCTCTTTTGGGAGTGCTGCAGTCACTTGGAGCAGCAAGAAACAGCCTACAGTTGCCTTGTCGAGCACAGAGGCCGAGTATAGGGGTGCAGCAATGGCTGCATGTGAGATAGCTTGGTTGCATAAGCTACTTTATGATATGCATCAGTCTACAGATGGACCAGTTGTCATTTATTGTGACAACATGAGCAGTATACACTTGGCAAATAACCCAGTCTATCATGCTAGAACAAAGCACATTGAGGTGCATTATCACTATGTGCGGGATAGGGTTTTACTAGGTCTAATTGATCTAGTTTATGTCAGCACAAAGGATCAGGTAGCTGACATATTCACGAAGGCATTGGGCGCAGAGAAGCTGCGCAAGTTCAGAGACCTGCTTGGTGTGCAGGAATTGGGATTGAGCTCGAGAGGGAGTGTTGAGATATCGAGCTCCACTCGTGATACGCCAGGGTGACCGTTGTGTATTTATGTCACCGACTTGTCAATTGCAGACGCGGTTGGTACACCGCCCATGAATAATAGCTACATGATAGCTATCCTTATCTACTCTAGTTCGTGGCTCAGTTAGTATGCCACCTTAGTTAGTTGAGTTTGGTTTGAGACCCATATATAGGGTTCTTCTATTTCTTTGTACCAGAGTTCTTTTTGGCTTACACAACTAAGAAGAGGAAAACTGTTTTCAGCCTCCACCCTTGTGTGTATTCCCCCATTGTGCAAGCAAGAAAGCTACAAGTGAGACTCCTTCCTTCTCTCCCACAATCTTGACATGGTATCAGAGCCTTGTTCGTGGTAAGGAGCTCAAGAAAGCAAGCCAAGCTCGCGGTGTTCTGGTAAGAGGAGCAGTGTTGCTTTCATTTTCTATTTTGGGAGCAGATCTCTGCAGGTAGCACAGCCGGAAATTGCAGGAGTGCATTGTCTCAGGTTGAGACGCCCTTCGCGGTGAAGCAAGAGGGCACTATATGCTGCGGGCGAGGGCTTTAGCCCTCGGCGACCTTGTTTTTTTTATTTGAGGCCATTTCGGGGCCTATTTTGGAGGCGAAAGTTTTCTGCACGCACTCAGGAAAAGGCCCAGTTTTATGCTGTGCAGCCACTGTTCTACAAGTCGATGAAAAGTTTCTGTAGAAATTGCATCGTATGCTTGTACACAGAGACATTCGGAGTTACAGAATCATCCCTGTTGCCTGTTGATGCAAAATCGTCACTAGCAAGTGACTGTGTGGTCAAATACCACTTTCGCCAGTTTTGTAGATTTTCCCTTGTGAGGGTGAAGCTGTGGTTTTTGCAGTGACAGAATTTTTTGCAGTCTTCTGTAATGGCATCTGATTCTCTTTCACAGATTGTCACTGAAAAGCTTGACAAGAACAACTTCCAAGTATGGAAGTTTAGAATGACGAATTTCCTTATGGGAAAAGGATATTGGGAATTTGTTGCAGGAAATGAAGAAGAACCAGTTCTTCCTGATGTTCCCAATCAACAGCAAATGCAGGCATTCAAAGCATGGCATGAGAGAGCCAGGAAAGTTATGTACTGGCTGTCTATCAGCATTTCAGACTCTATGATTGTGTATATTCAGGATGCAAGTACGCCAAAGGAGGCATGGGATACTCTGTCAAAGATGTATAGCACAAATACGCAAGCCAAGAAAATGCAGCTCAAGCAAGAGTTGCACAATGTGCAAAGAGAAAATATGAGCATCAACGACTACCACATGAAGGTGAAGAAGATTGCAGATGCACTTGCTTCCATTGGGTCGCCAGTGGAAGATGATGATTTAGTTTCTGTGACCTTGAATGGTCTAGGAAAGGATTATGCGCAGTTTCGGACATCCATTTCCGTCCGTGAAAGATTTCCTGATTTTGAGGAGTTGATTGCTCTTCTAATTTCTGAGGAGCAGAGAAATCGTGGTGCATCTTCTTCAAGAGGAACTTCAAAAGAAACTGTCTTCTACTCAAATGCTGGAAGAGGTAGAGGCAGAGGTAGAGGAGCCCGATTTGGAGGCCATGGTAGAAATCAGAATATGCAGCAAACTCAAGAAAACCAGTCCTATGGAGGAGGACGTGATAACTCTAGAGGCAGGGGAAGCCAAAGAGGTCGTGGTGGATGGCAAAGAGGCCAAAATGCAAACAGTAATGTTGAATGCTACTATTGTGGTAAAATGGGTCATATGGCTAAAGACTGCTACAAGAAGCAGAATGACATCATGAATTGAAAACTGCAACAAGGAAATTATGCATCTTCTAGTAGACAAGGTGATGACAGAAATGAGCATTTATTTATGGTGCAGTACATGAACAATTCTGTGACAAGTGCAGAAGAAATCAACGATGTATGGTAGGTTGACTCAGGTGCGTCAAACCACATGACAGGTCATGTAGAATGGATGGAGGATGCAAGAAAAATGGAAAAACCAGGATTTGTGGAGACTGGTGATGATATTGCACATCCTATTGTGCAGATTGGAAAAATTCCCTTGTCTATGCAGGATGGGAAAAAGGAATACATGTCCGATGTATTTCATGTCCCGAATATCACCAAGAATCTGGTTTCTGTCGGTCAAATGGTTGAGCAGGGCTTGCAGGTCATATTTAATCCTCATGGATGCTTTGTTGAGGATATGAAAAATAAAGGTCGCTTGATAGCAAAAGGAAAAAAGAATGGCAGAATGTTTACGTTGGATGCAAACATGTCTGAATTGAGTGCAGCAATGTTTGCACATGGGACCGGTGTAGTTGCAGATATTGATATCTGGCATAAACGCATTGGTCATGTTAATGTACAGCGACTTAAATCAATGCAGGCCCAAAATATTGTTGCAGGATTGCCCAAATTCAAGGTTGCAGAAATGCATAAGGTATGTGAAGCCTGTCAGTTTGCAAAACAGGCAAGGAAACCATTTCCTAGATATGTTCAAGAGAGTGAGAAGCCATTGGAATTAATCCACTCTGATGTGTGGACTACTAAAGCTGCATCTCTTGGAGGCTGTCATTATTTTGTCAGTTTTATTGATGACTATAGTAGAAAAGTTTGGGTGTATTTTATGAAAAAGAAAAGTGAAGTTTTTGGGCATTTTAAAACCCTTAAAGCTATGGCTAAAAAAGAAACAGGTCTGCAAATAAAATGCCTAAGGTCAGATAGAGGGGGAGAGTACCTCGCAAATGAGTTTGCAAAGTTCTTGCAGGAGCATGGCATAAAGCAGCAATATTCATGCAGTTATACCCCACAACAAAATGGAATTGCAGAAAGGAAAAACAGGCATATTGGAGAGGTATCTCGTGCCATGCTCAATGAAAAAGACTTGCCAGATTTTTATTGGGCTGAAGCAGTTGCTACAGCAGTCTACATAATGAACAGGACTCCCACTGCAGCAATACATGGAATGACTCCAGAGGAGAGGTATACTGGTAGGAAACCAGATATTCCTCATTTGAAAATTTTTTGTTGCATTGCCTATGTACATGTGCCAGATGAGTTGAGATCCAAGTTGGATCCAAAAGCTGAGAAGTGCATCTTTATTGGTTACTCTCTGCAGCAAAAAGGGTATAGATGCTATAACCCTTCTACTCGTAAGTTTACAGTGAGCAGAGATGTTGTTTTTGATGAGATGAGTAGCTGGTATAAACCAGTAAATGTGATTGATGATGTAGATGCACAAAATGGTAATGCTGCACAGAATTCACAGCAGCAGTCACAAAATATTAGTGGACCTGGAGCGTCCTCTAGCAGTGGTTCACATTCTTCGCCATGGACAGGCAGATTGAGATCAGGAGAATCTTCTCAAAGTAATACAGATAGTGGTATGCAGGTATCACGAAAAGGAAAAGAGAAGGTTGATCAGCCCATGTTTGATGTGAATGCAGGTCACTCTTATGTGGATGGTGAATCCAGTGGCTCAGAACAGAGCATTGATGATGAGTTGGGTATTCCTTCTATTGTTACACCTGGAGTAAGGAAGACCAGGGATGTTTTGAGAGCACCTGGGAGTGAACCAACTTTGCGCAGGTCTACCAGAGTTAGGTATCCTGTGGATAGGCTGAAATATGATGGATTTACAGCCATTCACTATGCATATATGGTCAAGATGATAAAGGAACCAGAACCCACTTCTTTTGAGCAAGCCATGGGAAAAGAAAAATGGGAGAAAGCCATGGATGAAGAAATGGATGCCTTGGAAGCAAATGCTACATGGAAATTGGTATCTTTGCCTAAAGGTAAGAATGCAATTGGCTGTAAGTGGGTTTATAAGGTGAAACACAATGCAGATGGTTCTGTGAACAGATACAAGGCAAGATTAGTAGTCAAGGGGTATGCACAAACATATGGAATTAACTATGAAGAAACATTCAGTCCGGTTGCAAGGATGGCAACCGTAAGAGCAGTCATTGCTATGGCTGCATCAAAGGGATGGTCTTTACATCAGATGGATGTAAAGAATGCCTTCTTGCATGGTGATCTGCAACAAGAGGTCTATATGGAGCAGCCACCAGGTTATGTGCATGCTGTTCATCCTGAGTTTGTTTGTAGGTTGAAGAAAGCATTGTATAGCTTGAAGCAAGCACCTAGAGCATGGTCTGACAAGATAGGACAGTATCTTGTCACTATTGGCTTTCAGATTTCCAAGGCAGATTTCTCACTTTATGTGAGAAAAACAGAGAACGGTATTATGCTACTTGTCATTTATGTTGATGATTTGATTATGACAGGTGACAGTGATGAAGATATCCTTCATGTGAAAATGCTATTGAAGCAGAAGTTTGAGATGAAGGATTTGGGAGAGCTGCGTTATTTCTTGGGCATTGAGGTGATTAGATCACCAAGTGGGATACAGCTCTTGCAGAGGCAGTATGGATTGGACATGCTGTCCAAATATGGAATGACAGGCTGTAAGCCTATTTCAGTTCCTTTGGAGTAGAATGTGAAGCTGAGCACAGATGCAGGTGAGCTTCTAGAAGACCCTACTATGTACAGACGCATAGTAGGAAGTTTGATTTATATGACTATTACCAGGCCAGATTTGAGCTATGCTGTTGGATTGGTAAGTCAGTTTATGCAGGCTCCAAGGAAACCGCATTTGGATGCGGCTAGACGCATACTCATGTATGTAAAGTCGACATTGCAGTATGGACTATTTTATGAGACTGGGGTTCAGATACAGTTACATGGATACACTGATGCTGATTGGGCTGGTAGTATTTCTGATAGACGATCTACCAGTGGATATGTGTTCTCTTTTGGGAGTGCTGCAGTCACTTGGAGCAGCAAGAAACAGCCTACAGTTGCCTTGTCGAGCACAGAGGCCGAGTATAGGGGTGCAGCAATGGCTGCATGTGAGGTAGCTTGGTTGCATAAGCTACTTTATGATATGCATCAGTCTACAGATGGACCAGTTGTCATTTATTGTGACAACATGAGCAGTATACACTTGGCAAATAACCCAGTCTATCATGCTAGAACAAAGCACATTGAGGTGCATTATCACTATGTGCGGGAGAGGGTTTTACTAGGTCTTATTGATCTAGTTTATGTCAGCATAGAGGATCAGGTAGCTGACATATTCACGAAGGCATTGGGCGCAGAGAAGCTGCGCAAGTTCAGAGACCTGCTTGGTGTGCAGGAATTGGGATTGAGCTCGAGGGGGAGTATTGAGATATCGAGCTCCACTCGTGATACGCCAGGGTGACCGTTGTGTATTTATGTCACCGACTTGTCAGTTGCAGACGCGGTTGGTACACCGCCCATGAATAATAGCTACATGATAGCTATCCTTATCTACTCTAGTTCGTGGCTCAGTTAGTATGCCACCTTAGTTAGTTGAGTTTGGTTTGAGACCCATATATAGGGTTCTTCTATTTCTTTGTACCAGAGTTCTTTTTGGCTTACACAACTAAGAAGAGGAAAACTGTTTTCAGCCTCCACCCTTGTGTGTATTCCCCCATTGTGCAAGCAAGAAAGCTACAAGTGAGACTCCTTCCTTCTCTCCCACAATCTTGACAATCATTACAAGGAGCTCTACTTAGGAGGTTGATCGCACTTGGGAGATTTTGCAAAAGGAATTTGACATGATGGATCTTGGGATCCTACATTTCTTCCTTGGCTAGGAGATATATCAGCTGGTACATATAGCATTTTTATTTCGTAGCACAGGTACATTTCAAAGCTTCTCTCGAAGTTTGATATGGCCGATTGTCAGCCTATTTTTTGCTCCATGGACCTAGAGTCCAAGCTTTTGTGGTAGCTAAAGCACCCCTTACTCATGCCACCTGTTATAGGTATCTTGTTGGCTCCCTCATTTGGCTTACCGATGCCACCCGTTATAGGTATCTTCTTGGCTCCCTCATTTGGCTTATTCACACTCGGATGGATATTTCTTTTGTCATAGCATTGTTGTCTTCTTTCATGTGAAGACTCCCACTCAAGAGCATTGGAAAGTGGCATCGCACATTCTTTGTTATTTATAGGGGACTCAATCCTATGGGATCATGTATGGAGAGGGGGGTATTCTCTCTAGTTGGAGTAATTCTGATTGGGCAAGTAATGTGGATTCTAAACGGTCCACTACATGTTATACCTTCTCCCTTGGCTCAAGAGTCATCTCATGGAACGGTAAGAAGAAACCTACTGTGGCCCTTTCTTCTACAAAGGTAGAGTATCGTGCCTTATGTTCTACAACTATGAAAGTGGCTTGGCTTCACCACATATTGGCAGAGATTGGCTTTCCTAACCCTGGACCTATGGAGCTGTGTGTGGAAAACCAGAGTGCTCTAGCTCTAGCAAAGAACCCAGTGTTTCATGCTCGCACAAAGCACATCGAGGTGTTGGGGGTAAAGGCGCCTCCGCCTAGCCGCCCGTGTATTACTATACTGACAGTCACCGCCACTGCACACTGCAGGTGGTGGGCACCCGTCACCGTCACTTTATTCTTTATTCTTTTAGTGACAGTTTGAATAAAGGAAGGCCCAGTCACACATTGTGACTGTTGGAGTTCCCATTTCTTGTCTCTCTCTTTCTTGCTCTTGCTCTCTTGCCATAGCTCTCGAGTGCAAGCTTCGATCCTTCTCTCCTTTCAACTGGTATCAGAGCACGCTTCCCGACTCTTGAGCTTGGCTCGTGACATTCTCAGCTTCCCATTGACTCCCCACTTGCATTGGGTCTCCTTCCCAGCAGCCATAGCTCATTCTCTTGAGCTCCCGTCACTCCTCGGCTTCTCGAGCTTCTTCCCGACCTATTGAGGCACCATCAGGGCATTGACATTGAGGTATTGCTTCATTATTTCAAAGTTTTATTTCAGTCCACAGGTCTAGGAAAATAGGGCAGCCACCATTGAAGCTTCCAACCTTCATATCCCTTTGCCCCCGATTATGGGCTGCTAGAGGCTTGTTCCCATGCCCCCTTGGCTCATGTTTGAGCCCTCCAACCACCCCAGAGTTGCCAAATGGACCAGCAAGACCAGCAGCAACTCCACGCATATTTACACATGTTTCTGGGCAGCCACACAGTCAGCCACTTCAGCTCCAGCTCCAACTTGGCATTGATCACTTGTTCGGGCTCCATTTTGGGCTTCTTGCACATGTATTCATACTTGGCACTGATCCTTTGAGATTAGGCATTGGTTGGTGGCTGAAAACGGTGTTTCAGGACTATTATAAACAGTCCACAGACATTTGATGCTAGTGCTACATTCACAGTTTATGCCTATGCTTGTTTGGGCATGACTACATAACCAGTTTGATGCCTATTGCATCCCGATTGACTTGGGATTGAAGCTACATGTAATGCTATGATTTTGGCCTGATTGTAGAGCTGGAAATACTCAGTTTATAACAGTAAATGCATGTTGAGTACTCTTGGGCTAAAGCTATCTTTCATGCTTTGACATATGCCTATTGGTTCCGGGTGTATGTCTTGGGTTATGCTATGATGTATTGATCATCGAGGGATGACTTCGAGCTTGTCATTGGATCCGGATGCTTTTGGAAGCTTGAGCTTATTTCAACCCGCACTTATTGACATTGGTCTATGCTTGATAGTGGTCAGTGCTTTGACAGTCATATGCTATTTGGATACATGCTTACTCGACGCCTACGGCTTGATGCATTTGTCTTGGCACAGTGTACCATGTACTTGTTGAGCTTTAGTGCTCTCTGAAGACTTGGCTTGGATTCTCATTTGCTATTCCGGAATTTTGTTTTGGATGTCATTTTGGTTGTCATAGATTTTTTATTGGGATGTATGTCTTGCTCATGGATGCTACCTACAGTTGCCTTGTAGCCGTCATGCTCTTGGGATATTATTGAGGCATTGTCTTGGTTACCTATCTTTGGCACTTTGACTTGGTTTGATTGAGCTGTTGAGCTCATTTATCTACCTTTTGTGCCAGTGGGAGCATTTTGTATACTTGACCAACATTGAGCAGGAGGTTTATGCTATTTGAGCATTTTGCATATACTTGAGACTTTGGGATCTCTTATACTTAAATGTTGCATGGTTCATGAACTGATATCTTGGAGTTGCTTTTGACCTGAGCTTGGGATTTGCACTCTTGTGAGCATATACCTACTGGTGTCAGGTCTTGCCTGTGTTATGTATGCTTTGCCCTACTGTCCAAGGGATATGCCTACTCACACTGATGGATGCTTTGGTGACATGTTTGGGTGTTTGCTCAGGGCCTTGATGACTATTTGGTGCTAATTTATGCCCGTTTATGGCTGGTCATGTCTTGGTTGTCATTTATTGACTTGGTGCAGTGATTTGGTCAAAAATTGACTCTCACAGTACCCTGCTGTTATTTATTACAGCAAGCATATAACTCCGGACTGACATGGATTTTTCATGCTGAAATATTCTGAAATGATGTACTTTCACTAGTACTTGGCGGGCAGCAGCTTTGATTACACTTTTCTCACCATTTTCTCTCGCTTTTGGTGATTTTTTGGTCATTTTCTGCAGTAAACAACAAGCAGTTTTTTAAACTATCTGCAATCTTCCAGCTTGCATTATAGCGAGTTCCTCCATTGATCATGCTATTTTCAACATCACTAAGCTTGATGGTACGAATTACTCTTATTGAAAGAGCCAGATTTGGCAGGTATTGGTGCAGAAATCGCAAATCAAACCATTGAGGTTTAGCAGGCAACTGCCTGCAACTATGCCAGATGAGAAATGGTTTGAGCTTGATGAGTTATGCAAGTCCACTATTGTATTCTCTCTCACAGAACAGGTTTATTACAATGTATTTGAGAAAGAACAGAGTGCATGGCAGTTGTGGGATAAAATCAAGAATCTCTATGACAAGAAAAGTCCAACAAGTCAGATGTATTGGCTGAAGCAGCTTATGGATCTGCGCATGAAGGAGAATGTGACTATGTCTGCTCACTTGAGCCAGTTCCATGCTATACTCAAGAACCTGACTTCGCAGGACATCACTTTTGCAGAGGATGTCACTCCTCTTTTCTTGCTTAGTACTCTTAATGGGTCATGGGATGTCTTTCGCACTGCATTATATGCCTCTGCTGCTACCTTGAAATTATCTGATGTTGAGAGTGCTCTTCTGCAGGAAGAGGTTAGCCGTAAGAATTTGGATCCTCTCGTGTGTCGCATGCTATGACAGTTAGAGGCAGGAATGATGGATATGGAAAGCATGGCAATGGCAGTGGGCAGTGGCAGTGGCAGTGGCCGCGGACGGGATTCTCAAAAATCTCGATCCAAGTCTCGTGGGAAGTCACGTAGCAAATCCCGTGGCAGGAATGCAGATGTTACTTGTCACCATTGTGGGAAAAAGGGCCATATTAGGCCACAATGCTCGAGAGCAACAACTGGATTCCAAGTTAGCGGTGGTGTAGTGTCCCACAAAGAAAAATGCGACGACTCTCTTCATGAAGCCTTTCCTGCCTATGGCTTCTATGCTCCATCACCTGAGGTTGTAGGATCTCTAGATACTCCCAGGATTTGAAAGGGGGTGTTAGCCTGCCTATGTTAGTTATGTTAGTCAGTCACCTCCTAGTTGTGAGCTCTTATTAGAGCTTGATAGAGACATGGAGCTTTGGCAATTTAGGTGCATTTTTTCAATTTGTCGACTTCCTATGTGTACTCCTAGGCCAGTTACTACTTTCCACAATCTTGCTTGTACCTATCAAACATTATTGTTGTTATCTAGGAATTTTTTGGGGATCAACCCTATTTTTCTCGCATTTTATTCTTCAATGACCAACATTTATTGCTAGTTGGCCAACATTTATGGCCTCTCCTCTAGCATAAGTCTACCAAATTTGGGCATTTATGTCTATTTGTAGATAGTCTTCCCACTTGGTAGACACACATACACTTCAGTCTTCAGTCTTCCCTTTGCAAGTACACACTCCAACTCTCCGTGCTTGGTGCTACCATCGACATCAACCTAATCTAATGCCCTCACTAATGCTTTGGACTACGTGTAGGGACTGATCAATCCATCTTCATTGCATCAGCATTCTTCTTCAATTAGTGCACTATTCTTTCTTCATTCTTTGCTTCCTCTCTTTCTCTCTCTCTACTTCTCTCTGTGTTTGTGTTTCTCTTCCATTGCACACTGTCACAAATGCAACCTAGTATGTTGTGCAAAGAGAGGGAAAGATACAGACAAAGGATGGAGCTATCAAGTTAGAGGGTAGTGAACCCTCATCTCCTTTATTATTCAATTCATTCAGTGTAATACACAAACACACACTGCAACTAAGTCACACATACAACTGAAGAGATAGGTCAATTGACCACACAGACTAACCATAGTTAGGTCACACCGACTCACTTATTATAGCATACATGACTAATAACAACTAGTACAGAGATGTCTTAAGGTATCTGATGTTGGTGCTAGAGCTTGATTCTCAATACTCCTCAAGCTTAAGTCAATTGTTGTACTTCAAGTAGCTCTCTAAAGTATATGAACTTATCTCTACCAAGTGATTTGGTATAGTTCTCTGCTACTTGATCATTAGTCTTCATATGAATCAAATCTATCTTTCCTACAAGTACCATCTCCCTAAATAAATAATGTACTTCTATGTGCTTTAATCAAGCATGGTAAGCAAGATTGCTTTGAGAAGCACACTACTCATGTTGTCACAATGTAATGTGACCCTCTTGTCTATTTGTATACCCAAGTCATTTAGCAATTTTAAGAGCCAAATCACTTCACATGCCGCTAAGGCTGCACCTCTATACTCTACCTCTGTGCTAATAAAGAGAGCAACTATAAGCTAAACTAACCCAATCAACATCTATGTATCTTGTCAACTCAAGTTACTTTCCAAACTCATAAAAGAGTCCATAATCAGATGTATCCTTCACATACCGCATAATCCTCATGACTGCATCCAAGTGAGATTTGTGTGGCTTCTACGTAAATTGACTAACCAGTCCCACTAAGTAACTACGATCAAGATGCATAATAGTAAGATAGATCACATTACCCACCATTTACCTATACATTGTAACATTCTCTATCTCACTATCAACATTAACTCTGAGCTTTACATTCTAGTCTAATGGGATTTCCATGGGCTTACAATCCATCATTCCAAATTCGAGTAACATATCATATGCATACTACTTCTGTATAGTAGCAAAATTCCTTGAGGTGTAGTCACTACCTCAATGCCAAGAAAATATTTCAACTCTCCCAAGTTTTTCACCTTAAATTTAGCCTATAGTATGGATTTAATTTCAGTAATACCAAATTCATCATCTCCAATGGATAATCAAGTCATCTATGTAAATGGCCAAGAATACATAGCCTCTCTTTGTCTTCTTAGTAAATAGTCTATGGTTTGCATTTCCCATCTAAAATCCAAGTTGTTGTAAATACAAGCTGATCCGAGCATTCCATGCTCTCGATGCCTACTTTAAACTATAGAATGTCTTTTTCAACCTACACATATGATTAGGATAATCAGGATGTACATAACCTTGGGGTTGTTTCATGTACACTTCCTCAATCAAATCCCCATTCAAAAATACATTTTTAACATCCATGTATCAAAGTTTCCATCCCTTAGATGCTGCCAAGGCAATGAAAGTTCTCATGGTTATCATTTTTGCAACTAGGACGAAAGTTTCCTCATGATCAAGGCCATACTACTGCGCACAACCTTTAGCAACTAACCATGCTTTGTATCTCTCCAACAATCCATATTCTTTGCATTTCACTTTGTAAACCCATTTGCAGCCAATGGGTGTTTTGCCTTTAGGAAATCTGACCAAATCCAACTATCATTTTTAGCCAATGCAATATATTTTTCATCCATAACTACACACTAATTCTCGTCAAACTGCTTCACTATACTTTATTGGCTCTTTATGACCCATCACTTTGTCATGTAGACAAAATGTATAGCTGAATATCCATTGTAAGTTAATAGGATTTCTGACTCTCTCTCACCTTCTCAACTGTGGTGCACTATGAGATTGCCTCTCATGAGGCAGCACTTACCTATTTTGCCTAACTCCTAGCGTAGTAATTGACAGTATACCAAGTGCACTGTCTAGACTCATAACCAAAAGCAAGCAGCCCGATAACATCTTCAAACAGTTTTTCTTTTCCTTTATCCAGTCTCCCCCTCACTAACATATCTATATTAGTGGACATAGAACCATAATTGCACAAGTGATCTATCCATGGACTGATGGTAGTAGAGGTGTCACCTATCGGCCCACTAATAGTGATACAATCCATAGTATGAATTTCAGCATGAGTATCATATGTTGGTCTATTAAAAACAACCATATTTTGACTAGCATACTAAGAAGCCATCTCATGAAAACACAACATATCTACTGAATGTCTCACGCATAAAAGGATTGTAGTATTTGTATAATTTCCTATCTTGTGCATAGATGATAAAGACAAACTTGGCAGCCTTCAAATCTAGCTTCTTCCTTTTTTCATCAAGCACATGCACATAGGCAATACATCGAAAGACTTTAAATGGTCGATATTTGATTTGTGCCCATATAGTTTCTCATACAGTGTAAGAGCATGAATATCAACTGTAGGAGTCCTGCTCAAGACATACACTGCAGTCACAATTACTTCAGTCCAATAACAATTCAGCAAATTCTTCTCATTCAACATAGCTCTTGTAGTTTTCATTAGCACTCTATTTTTTCTCTGCCACACCATTTTGTTGTAGTGTATAAGTGCATGTAAGCTGCCTTTTAATGTCATGCGTAGCCAAATACTTGTCAAATTCACGAGAGGCATACTTACCTCCTCCATCAAATCTCAAGCATGATATATAACACTTAAATTATTTTTCAGCATGGTTTTTGAAATCTTTGAAAACATCTAGTATTTCATCTTTGTGCTTGAAAATATACAACCAAGTGTATCTATTGAAATCATCAATAAAGGAGACATAATATCTTGCACCACTAAATGATGCATTATGTGCTAGTCCCCAAACATCTGAATGCTCCAACTGCAATGGTCTAATGCTATTCATGACATGTCTAAGAAACGAAAATCTCACTTGCTTTTCAAATTGACAAGTTGAAGATACATGTCCTAAGTCCATGTACTCAAAACTTGAAAAACCAAGTACAATATATTTTTGCTATATAGTTTTCAGCCATTGTATATTAACATGTCAAATGCGCTTATGCTATATTTTCACATCTCTAACTGCTCCACTATTATGAGAAAACATGGCTACCTTTAGTTTAGGGATAGTAGCATCCAAGGTAAACATTATGTTATCTCCTTTAGCTTTTGGAATAAGCTTGCAACCATTTCCATATTCTTCAATAAACAGTCATCTCTATTAAATCTAATGTGCAAATTCTCCTCAAGATTTTGTCCAACAAATAATAAATTTTTAGTAATAGAGAGTACATATAAAACATCAAAGACTCTTTCTCTTCCCATCTTGCATGACTAATGATACAACACATGTATGCTTGATGTCATATTGCCTATCATCACCTATATATACATAGCCATGATAGCCTACAGTCATCTCATCAAACCACTCTCCATGCAGGATCATATGATATAAGGCACCTGAGTTAATGTATCACTTTTCATTAGCCTTGCCTTGCTTAGAAATATCCATTGATACATGTGTCATAGTAAATAGCCTATCTGACTAATCATCAGTAGCATTACTAGAGGATGCATAGTTACCGTATTATCTGCCCTTAGCTTTCATGTAAGATTGCTTTTTATGACAAACTTTTGCTATATATTCATACGTGTCACAATAATGATAATCTTTGTCTCTATTTGATTGATCATTAGACTACCAAGAACCACCTCTGCCTCTAGGTGATCTTCCCCTACCTCTAAAAGATCATGGTCCTCTTTGACCTTGTGCATTTTTTATTATTCCAAGCATTTTGTTGTTGCTGTACATAGTTATTTCGAATGTCACCACGACCTCAAGAGGCTCCTCGAGCCCTGCCACCTCCAACTCTCAAACTAGAGTAAAAGATGGTATCTCTGCTCTAAAAGGTACTTGAATATGTATTCAACCCAAGTTTGACTTCTTCATGCAGCAACAATTCAAGCAACCCATTCCAATCAGGGGGTTCCACTCTTACAAAAATAGATGTATCAAAGGCTTTGTACTCTTTATCCAAACCATTCAAGGTAACTGCAAGTATATCATCATCCTTAATCTTCAATCCAATAGAAGCAAGATGATCAACAATGATTTTAATTTCAAGGGTGTAAGCATGTATGCTTGTGCCATTTCTAGTCATGTTATTAAATTGTTACTTGAGCTGAATTTTCCTTGCATGTGTTACATTTCCATAATTTTTCATAAGATTCTCCCATGCATTCTTCGGAGACTGAAAATCAATGATCTACATGGCCATAGCATCTGATATGCATAATAATAACCAATGTAGGACTTTACTTGGTCTTTCCATCCACTCTTTATGAGCCTTCAACTACTCCACAGTATAATTTCTCTTTGGCAATTGCAGTTCAGCTTCATTTCCTATACATAGATCCCAATAACCTCTTTCAACTAGGAAGTTTTGCATTCTGAACTTCCATAGAGCAAAGTTCTTATTGTCGAGTTTCAATATAAATATCAACAGGTGCATAAATCTCATGCCAACATGAAGAAAAGTCTTCTCACAGCCAATGACCAGTAAGCATCCTGTTATAACCAGCAGTGCATCAATTGTAAGTTGAGCAACCAATGCTCCAAACATCTCAAAGGGCATCCCAAAGTAGCAAAGCATCGTTCGAACATCAGTAGATATCAATATGAGCTCTAATGGGCTTCAAGAAATGACATACATGCTCTCGCAATGAGCATTGCAACACTCTATCTACTGTATACAAATAATAGCTGAAGATTAGTGCCTTTTCAGAGTGCCAAAATACTTGAATATGATGCCAATCTCAATGCCAAGCATCCCTTCATCATCCAAGTGTGCAAACTCAATAGGTATGAGCTCTTAAGCCAAAGACTTTGAGCAGTAGAGATCAGGTGCAATCAACATGAGCAGCGTGAAGACCTGCTATGCCACATGAGATCAATCCAAAGGTTTAAGAACCACTTAATGATGCTCTAATAAACCTAAGATGATATCTTGATAGTCCCTGATGACTTGAAGATCCACAAACTTGAAGACTAAACTCAACTACACATGCCTTGGTGATGTGAAAGTTCCTAAGTTGAAGACTAGGCCCAGTTCCTCAACTCTAGCTCCCACAAGGCTTGCTCTGGTACCATGTGCAAAGAGAGAGAAAGATACAGACAAAGGATGAAGCTATCAATTCATAGGAAAATGAACCCTCATCTCCTTCATTATTCAATTCATTCAATGTAGCACACACACACACACACTGCAACTAAGTCACACATACAATTGAAGAGATAGGTCACTAACTGACCACCGAGACTACTAACTGTAGTTAAGTCACATTGTCTCATTTATTATAGCACACATGACTAATAAAAGCTAGTGTACAACTGTCCTACGGTATCCAATGGCGGTGTTAGAACTTGATTCTCAACATATGTAAGCTTGGAAGAAGCTTTTATTCTTTTGTTCTTACTTCTCTTTTTATTCTTCCTTCTCTTTGCTTGTGGGGACACAGCTTCCAGATTGAGCAAGCGGAGACTACTATATTTAAGGAGGACATATGAGGATTGTGAGACCATTCCTTCCTACCTCTTGGTATCAATATCATAATAAAAGAGGTGAAGAATAATGAGTCTGTAGCACCATGTTTTTTTAGTTTGCTTATGTGATTCCATTGCTTGGGTGAGAGTAGGTGGTGTATTAGTTGGTTTGGGGCATGATGTGTGAGCTGACTAGGTGAGAGCAAGTGAGCTTGAAGAATAGAACAAAAGTAAATATTCTAACATTATAACTAGCTATCATGTTGGGTTTTTTATGCTTCATATGATTGCATTTATCAAACATAATATCAATTTGGCACCACAGTATCAGAGAGTACAATGCCTTCACTCTCTCACTTGAAACCTTGATGTGCACATTCATTAATGTGTGATTCAATTTTCTTTACACAGCTAGAAAAACATCATTTTGTAGAACTTAGCTTGGTTGCCTTACTATGACATTTGCATGTCAAAACCTTTGGACATGGCTATCGATCCTAATCATTCTCATGAAGAATTACAATTGAAGTTTACCATTACCCCAAAACTTTCTAAAGGATAATAGAAGTGCTATCTCAAGGAAAAGAGATCCCTTTAACAAGATTAAAGGCCAATGATGGGAAACTAACAAGTTGAATCAAACACCCTTGGAAGTGTTTCCTTTTTTTCTAAAGAATAGCAATAACTCCAAGAGAAAATGATTTGGGCACTTGGAAGTAAGGGAAAACTAGCCATGTCACTTTCTGTTGCATGTTCCTTGAAACAATGCAAAAGAAAATGACTTTGCATAGAACTTTGAGGATTATGATGGTAACAATGAGATTTGAAGAGTATTACATAAATTTAAGGATAAAATGAAAGTCATCAGTTTTTCCATTTTTTCATAGACTCGATGTGGATGGTGATGAGGATGAAGATGGTGATTATGTGGATGATGGCATTGAAGAACCATTTATGGTCAATTCGGGATCATTTCTGCATTAGTTTTTGCATCAATCGTTGATCAATTTTTGCAGTGAGTTTGTGATTACTTTGGAATCACATTTGCAACAGTTTGTGATCAGTTCTCAGATCAGCAAATGATCTGTTTATGATCAGATTATGCTCAATTTTCAATGGTTTATAACTAGTTTCATGGACAACAACATGTTCGTAAATGCCATTGACAGTTTCAACCACGATTTATGCTGAGAATATGCTATACTATGGTTGTGAAGTCAAAACAGTTGAGAAATACTGAGTTAAGGATGCATCCAATGGGTTTCTAACAATATTTCTAGACTGATTTTTAGATTTGTATCATGTTTATGCTGGCTGGAAATTTTCTACAAAGTTTAGGACATGTGGCATGGTTAAACAACAGTGGCCAATGTTGTAAGTGTGATGCCTTATGAAAACTCCACTAGCATCATTCTCATCCTTATCCCCTCATCTTCGCCATCCCCATTTTACCAACTTCATCTTTCTCATCCTCCTCGAGATTTGCATCATCACCGTCGTGATACTATGCTCAGGAGGATGAAGATGGATTTCTTGCTCAAGGGATCGGCACAAAAGAGTAGACCCCTTTCTCATCTACATTTCATCATCCTCCCCATCCTATCCCCATATCATCATTACCCTTATTTAAGTTCTATTTAAAGTTTTTCTAAGGATGCATAAATGCAAATATACTTATCTCATTATTATCATAATTTGCAAGTTTCAAATAATGGGTTCCATGTCATATTAGAAGATAAGTGGTGTCAAGTAATCAAAATATTATTGATTTTTCAACCATTCATTCATAGTTGTCAGGTATGAAAAGTACGGTATGGTACGGTACGATAAAATACGGTACTAAATGGTACCTTAAGATTTTATAAGGTATGGTACGATATTAGTACGAAAAAAAAAGTTAACTTCATTATTTTGAACTACACATAATAGAACACATGTTTAAAGTCTAAATAACTATGCTATTGAAGTATATGAGATGAATACTTGAGGGTAACACACCAAAACCTATGGCATATGCCACATGCGCGACATGCGCTACAACTTACAAGTACATACATAGGAGTGAATACATCATACATGAATGATCATACAAATAAGAGGCATGTATGCTTGAGAGAGAGAAGCTTGAGATATATATATATATATATATATATATATATATATATATATATATATATATATATATATATATATATATATATGAAATGACATGAGATGCTTTATTAACGTCTACAAGAGGCCAAAATGACCTGTGAGACCAACAGTTACCAAACAAACCACCAAAGGTTTTGGTAAAAGATTTATGAATTTTATTATAGTTTTGTTTAGCATTGCTAAGGCTAAAGTAGCTACCGATGGTACATTCACTAATTCGTGTACTCTCAGAAGGTACATTAGGCCAAGCTATCCTCTGGCCTAGTTTTATTAGCAATGTGTACTAATGCTTTAGGTTGGGTGGTGCAAAATGAGATGAGAAAAAATGTAAAATCAATATGATTAAGCTACTTGATGATTCTCAAATGGTACTGAATTTATTTATTGACAACACTAACATATTGTGAAAAATGATGGGACATCAATTAGAAACGTTTGGAACTGCTTGAATACCTTATGTATAGCCTTTGGCTCTAGGATAAATCATAACAAAACATGTATGAGGAGTCTAATCAAGCTTCAACCCCCTTTCTTAGTTGATCAATCAAGGCTACAAAATCATCACCACCACCACAATAATAACAGTCAACAACCCAACCCACCACCACCACCAACCACGCCCAAAAAAAAAGTTTTTTATATTGTATTGATCCCTACAAGGCATATCTCCTTGGCAAAGGATATACCCAACAGCATGGGATTGACTATAATGAGACATTTGCACCCACTTCACATGTGACCACCATTTGTAATGTCATTGCTTTGGCTGCTCGTTATGATTGGCATGTGCATCGTTTGGATGTGAAAACTATTTTTCTCAATGGTGATCTTCATGAGGAGGTTTATGTTATTCAACCTCCTAGGTTCATTCAAAAAGGGTCAGAAAGAAAGTAAAGTATGTCGTTCGCATAAGGCCCTCTATGATTTAAAGCAGGCACCTAGGGCATGGCATGAGAAGATGCATGCATACTTAATTGCTCTTGGCTTCAATAATTCACACAATAAGAGCACACTTTATGTCAACAAAGATGGGGATAGCCTCTTGATTCTCATTCTTTATGTGGATGATAAACCATTGACTGGACTCCGTGAAATACACATTTCAGCTTTGAAAGTTGAATTGAATTGATTGATCTTGGCCATTTACACTACTATCTTGGCATACAATTTACTAGAATTGAGGGGGGTTATTATTTTACAGTAGTCTAAGTACATTGGACAACTTCTTGAGCATTTTCAAATGCAAAACTACAAGCCTATCTCTACTCCCGTTGAGACATGCCACATGTTTACACTTGAGGATGCAAGAGAGCCTTTTGATGCTTCTCTTTATCAATAGGTTGTTGGCTGTTTATTGTACTTGGGTGATACGTGGACAAATATTCAGTTTCGGGTCTCTCAATTGGCACACTTTATGTACAACTCTGGTACTACACATTGGCAAGTAGTTAAACATATCTTTCGTTATCTCAAAGGCACTCACACATTGGGTCTTTTCCTAAAGGTAATACTATTTGCTTACATGTATTTACAAACAATGGTTGGGTTGATTGTTTTGATGTGTGGATATCCATTAGTAGCAATTGTTTCATGCTTGGTGATTCATGCATTTCTTGGTTGAGCAAGAAGCAGTCTACAGTGGCCACATCTAGCTATGAAGCTGAATACACGGTAGCATTTACAACTACATTGGATGTGTATGGCTTAGATGCCTTTTGGTTGATCTTAGTGTGGGACAGCAGTCACCCACTCCTATCTACACTGACAGTCAAAGTGCCATGTCAGTTTTTTTCATGCTCGCACTAAGCACATTGAGGTGCATTATCATTATGTTAGAGAGAGGCTCCATGCAAGGGAGATTGGCTTGGTTTATGTTCCTACACATGACAACTTTGCAAATGTGTTTACAAAAGCTTTCTCTAGAGAGCAGTTCAAAGCCTCTTGCAAGGCTCTCAACTTGATACCATTTGGGGATTGATCTGCCTATTCCCTGTATACATTTACATCATTCACTTGAGGGGGGTTTGTTACACTTATCATGTTCCTCCTAAGTTCTGGTATGAACATTCCCTCATCTCACGGGCACATTTTACCTTCTAGCTTGAGAAGGGTTTTTTCCCTATGTGAATATGCATCAATAGGTGTGGTACTTAGTACCTTAGGATTGTACTTTCATTCATTCTCACATAGTGGATGTGACTTTCCAGCACTCTCTTCTCTCTTGATGTTCACTTGTTCACTCGTAAGTGTGTGTGAGTGTGTGCATGCTGCTGAACCCTAACCTACAACTCCGTCTTAACAAAGCATCCCCACTCCTTGCATTCTTCAAGGACCAGCTGACCTGTGCTATGACAGCTTGCCAAGACTTCAAAAGCAGCTACGCCATCTCTGATTGCAGTATTCTGAGAGGAAGGTGGCTACTGCAAATTACATCTTGCCAATCAAGATTGCTCCATACCGCACCTTTGATCCAGATGTTCAAAATCCATTCGCGAAGGATGATGGATCACAGTTGAGAGTCCTGCATCTTCTTCACTATGTCAAAGGAGAGTCTGTGTGATTTATCTGGGAGGGAACCCGACTCCATCTGCTTCGTTACCAGTGAGGGAGGACCAACACCTTCGTATCAGCCCGTTCCTATCATTTTTGGACCATAGGAAAAGCATGAAACTCTTTTCCACTTGCGACCATGCAGATTTGCTGAAACTGAACATAGAGGCCATGTAAACCGTAGAACAGGTCAGAATATTCTTAAGCACTGTCAGCATCCCAGCCAGGGACAAAAACTTCCATGTATTGGCCTCAACCTGAATATTTTGAAGGTACCACTGAAATCTTTGTCTTGCAGTAATACCCACCACAATTGGAGTTCCCAGATAGCAGATGATCTTACCAAGGTTAATGATCTTGAAGCCATAGCTGAGGAGCCAAGGTTCCGGTTCATCCCAACAGCGGAAGAGCAGTTCGATCTTGTTTGATTTTCCAATGAAGCTGATAAGAGAAATTCCATGAATGTGTCAACAGAGGCTTTCTTAATAATGACAATTCAGGCATTGTCATCAGTACAGAACTGGGCAGGAACACCCCAACCATCCAGGAGAGGCAGTCCTCTAATAGCTCCTTCCTAGAGGATTCCCTTTAGGCTTGATAGGATTAGACAGCCTATGGATGCTTTTGCAGGTCTCTTGGGCAAGCTGCCCTTGCAATTTTAACTCTTCTTTTCTAAATCATGCTGTTTTTGAGGGATATAGGAGCCAGCAAGGCTTAGTCTCATTTAAAAGATTACTTCTTAACATGGGATTTACCATGCTTCACTTACTAGGCTGTGTTTGCATGCTCCAAAGGACATCCTAACCTTGGTTCGTCATTTGTTGCTCAATTCTCCATATGAAGCTTTTTTAATTTCATTATCGGCAAAGCTAACTAAATTGATTCAATGTTTTCAATTGTAGTCTTACCAACAAGCTAAGCTTCCCGACCTAACAAAGGGTCCTTGGGATAGTTCTTCTTGTCAGACTCATAAATTTTTTCGAGCTTTGCACACATCTACGTGGGAGAATATAGTGAGGTTGCAAAATGCAGATGGTCACATGGTCACGGACCCTTCATCTATTGTATGTATGTGTTGGGATCACTTTGCGAATCTTTTAGATTCACAGTAGGCATGTTCTCCTCAAGTTGCTCATGTCCATGCAATCTTTGGTACCATGGTCAAAGATCAAGTTTCCCAAAACATGGAAGAGACCTTGGATATTGATATCCATGAGCGTGAAGTTATGGAAGTTATGTTGCATTTGGCTCATGATAAAAGCTCTCGCTAGGATGGTATTACCAATGAATTCTTTGAAACATATGCATCTCTTTTGGCAAAACCATTCACAGCCTTGTGTCAACAGATTCGGGTTTTTGTTGCATTTGGCTCATGATAAGAGCTCTCGCTAGGATGGTATTACCAAGGGATTCTTTGAAACATATGCATCTCTTTTGGCAAAACCATTCACAGCCATGTGTCAACAGATTCGGGTTTTTGGCTGTATGCCTTTATCATGGAAAGAAGGGGTGATAAGTTAATCCCTAAAGCTGCCCCCTTCGAAACTTATGCATTCGGACAAATTTCCTGGATGGGCACCATGTATAACATCTTTCCTAAAGTATTGGCAAACTGTCTTCATAAAAACCTATCTAGTCTTACGCATCGCATAGTTTTATTAAGGGTAAAAACATTCTACACAATGTCCTAAACATACAAATGGCCATAGATTAGTAGAACAAACATAGCAGGAAGTTCTTCTCCTACAATTGGATCTAGAAAAGTTCTTCAATTTCTTGGGATGGTCTTTTCTTGCAGATCTCACACAAACCATGGGGTTTGGGCCTCGTGTCCAAGTTGATCTATATCATTAGTACAAGCGCTACCTCCCGTGTCTTGCTGAATGGTGGAGTTACTAAGCCCTCTTCTCTCATGCACTCAATCTAATAAGCTTCCCTCTAAGCCCACTCCTTTTTGCGCTTGCTACTCACCACATTCTTTCCATGTTATCACATCTTGTTGATATGGGAGAGCTAGCTGGTTTATCTCTCCTTTCACACCAACATGTTATTGATTAGGCATTGGCCAATGATACATTTATGGTTCTGAAAGCATATGCTTCCACCCTTCGCAAAGCTTTAGATGTTTGAGAATTGTTTGGACATGCATGACATGCATTGAGTCGTCATACTAATGCTGCCAAATCCTCCCTTATTGCTTGCACTGGCTCAAATTTGCCAACTTTGGTGTGGCAAGGTCTGACTCTTCAACAAGAAAACATTGCAAGGCATCTTGGTTATCCCTTGGGTGTTGATGTGCAGCCAAGACTCTTGCTAAAATGGATATCACATAAATTGGAAGCCAAGTTTGGTTATTGTAAATCTCGAGCTTGTCCATTTCATGTGCACTTAAAGTAGTGTAGAGCATTATGCTCTACATGTTCACCTACTTTTTTCCATTGCTGCCTTGGACTAATGTTGCCTTGAAAGATCTCGCCCAGCACTTCCGTTTCATGCTATGGAAGAAAGATTTTGTGCATGTTGATATATCTTGGATATCTTGGAGCCATTATACCCCGCAATCCATGGGAGGTGGGGCTGTTTTGGATGTTGAGACCCATATGGCAGCCCTTCCTTAGTCTCTTTTTCAAGTGATGTGTGTCAGTCAACAACCCTAAACTATTATTGTCTATTTTTCCTTGAGAATCAAGGACTTTGACATGGTAATACGAAGATTCAGGGTTCATAGTGACATGTGCATAATGCTAAGAGGTTCAATTCTCAACATCTGCTTCAATCTTATCAACCATTTGGTGTGCTCATGAAAAATGGTGCTTTGCAAGGTCCAATGGCATCCAACAAAGGACAGACTGGCTACCAATTCATTGCAAATGGGAATTCTCACAATGTCTCATCTGCTTTCTTGGAAGGACAAATTGTTGGGAATAAAGGCCTTGTGCCTTTTAAATGTGCTCGGGGGTGAACACACCCTTAGCACTTGTACTTATACATATATATCTATCTAAAAACCTAAAGGTACACACTCATCATTGTACCTGAAAACGTATTCACTCTCTACTCTGCTCTCTCTCATTCTCTCTGTCTCTCACTGCGCATAGGACACAGTCTGTCTCGAACTCCGTGCCTAACCGGTCTCTACAAACTGGTATCAGAGCCCAGGTGCTCAACACTCCATCAGTCTTGCAGGAGTCAACGGCAGAGTCGGAGTTGCAGGTTGGGCTGCAGGCATCGTGGGCGACAGGACTGACGAAGTCCAAGTCAACGGACTGTTGCACGGGGTGCGACAGGTCGTGAATAGGCGACAGTCGCCAATCGGAAAGAGTGGGCAGCAGAGCCAGCGAGGACCAACGGGCAACAAAGTTGGCGAGGACCAACGGGTAGCAATCGGCGAGGACCAGCGAAATCTGACGAGGACAGAGCGTAACGGGGCAGCAGTCGCGCGACGGTGGTCCATGGTGGGTAGGCGCAGGCGACATCCCGTCGGTGACCTGCACGGGGTCAACGGACCCCGTCACGTTTCTTTTTTTTCAAAATCGTTTTTTTTTTTAGAAAAACAGAAACAAAATTCAACTTCTACCCCTTTCTTGACGGGGTTTCGTGCACCAGGCAGAAAAGGCCAAATCTATGCAAACTTGGCCAAAAAATTTGGGGCTTTTTCCAAATTTGGGAATTGTGACGCAGAGCAAGGTCATTTGTCTCAAAATCGCAGGAATTTTGTGACATTTTATCCCCTACATTTGGGCCTTTTCATGTACATGCGCAAATTGGGCTGAAATTTACCCAATTTCTCGACATTGATGCACATTGGACCCCATGCAATTTGGGGCTTTTGCAGTTTGGGTAAAATTTGTGCAGCATTTGATCATTTTATGTACATGCAGGTTGAATTCCGCGCAATTTGGACATCAACACGTGGAAAAATTTGGGGTTTCTGCTGAAATATCTCTATTTTGGGTAAACTCGCCTATCCTATGCGTGATAAAGAAAATGCAGATGTGTGTTTGATGCTTTGAGCACAAAATTTTGGGGCTTTTGACCATTCGTGTTAAATTTTATGCCCGTGAGTACATGTATAACAGAAATTGCAGCTGAAATTTTGGGATTTCTCATGTAATGTGATGCATATGCCCTTGGATCAGCTGTAATCAGTTGGATAATGCTGTAGCACATAATTGGGTGCTTCTGAAAATTTAATTACAGATCTGAAATCTGTGCTTCTGCGTGGTCATTTATTGCTAATTGGTACTTGTTTGTACCTTGGTCACTTGGGTGACAATTTGGGCCTGAATTTGCTGGTTTTTTTTGTCACATTTGGGCTGAAAATCATGGCTGGCAGCAATGACAGCAGTAATCTGATGCACATTAAGAAGCTTGAAGGCGCACACAATTTTGCAGTTTGGCAAAAGCAGTGCTACAATATCCTGTTACAAAAGAAGCAAGCAAAGCCGATCAAAACCAAAGGGGCAAAGCCCACAGACATGGATCAAGACGATTGGGATGAGTTAAATGAGCTCGCATGCTCAACCATAGAGCTATTGATTTCTGATACCTTACTCTTCAACATTGAAGGTTTGGATTCTGCATATGTTATATGGACTAGACTGGAAGAACTGTATGCACAAAAGAGTGCTGCAAGCAAAGTGTATTAGCTGAAAAAACTTATGGATTTGCGTATGAAAGAGGGTACAGCAATGTCTACTCACTTGAGTGAGTTTAACTCCATTTTCAGCCAGCTGGTTGCCTTGGAAGTTCATGATTGATGAGGAATTTAAGGCTACTTTCTTGCTTTGCACTCTACCAGAGAGTTGGGATACATTCAGGACTGCTATGAGCAATTCTAATGTAATCCTTTTGTATGCTGATATAGAGAGTGCTCTACTTATGGAAGAGATGAATCGGCAGAACAATGCATCCAGTAAGTCTTCCAATGCTTTGCATACTAGGGGTAGATCACAGCAAAAGGGAAAATATGATGGCAAGGGATGCAGTAAATCACGTGGCAAAGATGTTGAATGCCATCATTGTGGCAAGAAGGGTCACTTTAAACGTAACTGCTACAAATGGAAGAAAGAGAAAGAAAAAGGCAAGAAGACAAATGATAGCAAGAAAGAGAAGGAGGACAGTCAACCTAAGAAGAGCAATGTGAAAATTGAAGAGGTGAATGTAGTCACTCATGACAGTGACAGTGGAAGTGATGTACTCTTTGTCTCTTCACACTTTGGTGCACATGCTTTACTTGCAGATACAGAAGATGACATGCATACCTCGATTCTTGATTCAGGTGCTTCCTTTCATGTCACCCCTCATCGTGAGTGGTTTTCCGCCTATACACGGGGTACATGGTGTTGTCCATCTTGGGAACAACTATGCATATGAGATTGCAGGTATTGGTAGTCTGCAATTACAGTTTTAGCATGGCCCTGTCTTTACACTTCAATATGTATGGCATGTACCTCAACTCAAGAAGAGCTTGATTAGCACAGGGCAGCTAGATAATGATGGTTTTCATACCACCTTTGGTGATGAAAAATGAAAGATCTGTAAGGGATCTAGGGTTATTGCCAGAGGTTGCAAAAGTGATAATTTGTATCCACTTTATGTATCTAGTGTACGTGACCATGTTGTTTCCGTGACTGAGCAGCCAAGCGTTTCTTTCTCGCATGGCCGGTTGGGACACATGAGTCAAACAGGAATAAAAGTGCTTTCTCGTTTGGGTTACTTGCCTTGTCGTTATGCTGATTTTGAGCATTGTGATCATTGTATTTATGGCAAACATGCACAAACGTCTCACAAAAAGTCTCTTTCTTTGAAATCTTCTCCTCTAGAGTTAGTACATTCAGATGTATGTCAAATGCCAGGATTATCTTTAGGGAGAAAGAAATATTTTGTCACCTTTGTGGATGATGCTACACGGAAGGTATGGGTTTATCCCATTCGTAGCAAGGATAAAGTGCTTGATAAGTTTAAAAAATTATTGGCATTGGCTGAAAATCAGATAGATAAAACACTTAAGTGTCTTTGCTCTGACAACGGTGAGGAATATGTGTCCAAGGCCTTTCAGGCATTTTGTGACAGCAAAGGGATAAAGAGGGAGCTCACTGCCCCTCATAATCTGCCCCAAAATGGAGTTGCAGAGCGTATGAATCGGACCATACAAAATAAGGTCCGTACAATACTGTCTCATGCTGTATTACTCCATGGTTTTTGGGCAGAGGCTGTTATGACAGCCGTTCACTTAATTAATCAGTCATCAAACAGGTCTTTGGGAGGGGGTTCCCCAAGAAGCCTGGTCGGGCAAGCCACCTTCATATACTCATTTGAAAGTGTTTGGCTGCGAGGCTTTTGTGCACATTCGTAAAGAAAAATGCAGCAAACTTGAGCCAAAGTCCTGTAAATGCAGGGATATGGTGACGAGGGTGAAATGGGGTATAGATTGTGGGATCCCAAGAAAAGGAAAGTAGTACACAGTAATGACGTTATCTTCCGCAAAGATCGCATGCACAAACAGCCCGAAAAGACTGAGGAGGTCCATAGGGTTGTTTTCCGGGAATAAATACCTTTTGGACAGCAAAATGTGCCCACTGTACAGCAGCAAATACCTGCTGTAAATGAACCTGTAAAAGCAGGAAATGATCAGCCAGCTATTGCCCATGAAAATGAGCCATTACATGTGCAGGAACAGCCAGGACAGCAAGCTGTTAATGCTGATTTGCAGGCTGAAATGCCAGGACAGCATGCTGAAAATGAAAATTTACAGGAACAACCAGCAAACAATGACCATTGGGTTAGGAGATCGTCTAGGGCTACTAAACAACCTAACAGATTTGTTCCTGGTGCAATTAATGTGGCTAATTATGTCATGTTGACAGACTATGGTGAACCGTCTTGCTTCAAAGAAGCAATGGACAGACAGGACAGCAAGAAATGGTATAAAACCATGCTGTCAGAGATGGAATCTCTTGAAAAAAATAACACTTGGGACTTGGTGCAATTGCCTAAAGGGCAGAAAACTCTTCCATGCAAATGGGTTTACAAGATGAAGGTCACTTCTGGTTCCTCACCAAAGTAAAAGCAAGATTGGTTGCAAAAGGGTACAAGCAAGAGCATGGAATTGACTTTGATGAGATTTTCTCTCCTGTAGTCAAGATGACTACATTGAGAACCATTTTGGGCTTGGTTGCAACTGAGAATATGAAGCTCATACAGATGGATGTAAAGACTGCATTTTTACATGGTGATCTGCATGAGGATATATATATGCAGCAGCCTGAAGGGTTTGTTGAACAAGGGAAAGAAAAGATGATATGTAAACTCAAAAGGAGTTTTTATGGGCTGAAACAAGCACCAAGAGAATGGTATTATAAGTTTGATACATTCATACAGTCCCAAGGCTTTTATAGAAGTCAAGTGGATCACTGCTTATATAACAAGAAGACAGCAGATGGCAGCCCGATTATCTTGGTTTTGTATGTTGATGGCATGTTGATTGCTGGCAAGGATACTCATTGGATTCATTGAAGCAAAGTCTTCATGGAAGCTTTGACATGAAGGATCTTGATGATGCAAATCACACTCTTGGCATGCAAATACTCAGAGATAGATCGAAAGGCTTACTCTATCTATCTCAGCAGGAGTGTATCTCCAAAGTTTTGCAGCGTTTTAATATGGAGGGAGGGAAAACAATTAGGGTTCCATTGCCTCCATATGTGAAACTTACTGCAGAGGACAGCCCTACATCTAATGATGAGAAGGCTGAAATGGCCAAGATACCATATGCTTCAGCTGTTGGCAGTTTGATGTATGCTATGGTTGCTACACGTCCTGACATTGCCTTTGCAGCGGGAGTGGTTACCAGATACATGGCAACCCCTAGCAAGAAGCATTGGGATGCAGTGAAAGGTATTATGAGATACCTCAAAGGCACAAAGGAGTTGTGCATCTACTTTGGAAAGTAGAAGGCATCTGTTGTTGGCTTTACGGATGCAGACTATGTTGGTCATGCGGACTACAGGAAGTCCACCTACAAAAGTGTGTTGCATTGTCTACTACAAAGGCAAAGTATGTGGCTGCCACTGAGGCATACAAGGAGGCTTTATGGCTTTCACGTCTAGTGGGAGAGCTTGGCATCACAAAGTTACCTGTTCTCCATTGTGATAGTCAGAATGCTATCATGCTAGCATGAAATCCTGTCTTTCATGCAAAGACAAAGCACATACATGTGAAGTATCACTTCATTAGAGATGTACTTGACAGCAAAAGCATTGAGCTTGTCAAAGTGCATACAGATGATAACCCTTCAAACCTTCTCACGAAGGGTCTTTCAACAGAGTGGTTTGCTCATTGCCGACAGATGATGGGAGTTGGATAGATATATGTATTTCAGCTTTGTACATACCTAGACTTAGCTGATTCTTTTCTCCTCTTAAGGCACATTGCCTTTAGGTGGGAGGTTGTTGGGAATAAAGGCCTCGTGCCTTTTAAATGTACTCGAGTTTGAACACACCCTTAGCACTTGTACTTACACATATATATCTATCTAAAAACCTAAAGATACACACCCGTCATTGTACCTGAAAACGTGTTCACTCTCTACTCTGCTCTCTCTCACTCTCTCTGTCTCTCACTGCACGTAGGACTGTCTGTCTCGAACTCCGTGCCTAACCGGTCCCTACACAAATCAGAGGAGAGACCTAAGCTTAATCGCATGGCTCGTCTTGGATTGGTCTCTGTGGTGGCTAATGTCACTCTCTTGCCTTGAGGCACACTAATGTCTTTTTGCACCATCAGACAGGTCTTCTGGGTCCCTCATGGCTACTAATGATCTTTGGGCCAAGGTCTCTAAACTTTTGCAAGACCAACAACCTTTTCCTATCCTAGATTCTGATCGTCCCTAGCATGATTGGGACCTTGCAAGGCATTTGACTCTTGACTCTTCTTAGGTTAATCAAATTTATCATCTCATGATCAAAGATCACTCACGGTTGACTACCAAAGCCAATGCACTTTAGGGATTGCATAAATCTAAAGCCTCGTGGAAATTGACAGTGATGGAGGAATGGATCAACAAGAGGCCATTCAAATGCAAGGTATTCATTTGGAGAATGCTAGTGGTTGGTCTTCCCAAAAAACGCTCCGTCGCCCGTCGTCACTGACCTGCTACCGCGCTCCTGCAACCCCTGTCTCTCCCGTTGACCCGCCACAGCGCCCCTCCCACGACCTAACCGTGTCGTCCGCTTGTCCCCTCTCGTGATGCGTTTGTGCCTCCCCCCCCCCCGCTAGACTGTCGCACCATCGTGCTGGTTCCAACAGCACTGCCCCACACCCACCCACCCCTCCAGCTCTGGCTCCGCAAGAAAGTCCTCTTCGGCCAACCTCCCTCCGCCCTGGTTCTAATCTGACGCCCAAACCCCCCCCCCCCCAAAAATCTTGCGCTCACCCCCAATCAGGCGCCTAACCTGACGTTTTCGTTTGTCCACCCCGTTCTCAACCCCTCTGCACCTCCCAAATCTGACGCCCAGTCCCCCCAACTCCCGCGCTGTCCCCCATCCCATTCAACTGGCAGCTCCAACCCCCTCACCCGCATGACTTCAGTCTGGAAACATCTTTTGTGGCGCCCGGTGCCCCCATCACCGTCAGAAAACAGAACACCTCCCCCCCCCCCCCCCCTTCATCGACATCGCACACCACCCCCATCCCACCCCGGTTGCTCCCTCCATTTGCAGCAACGCTCCCCCCCCCCCCCGGGTCAATTTCAGCTGTGTGATCGGCACGTTTTTCAATAGGGATGAGCAATGGAAACCTCTGGTCAGACGCCAGTGCACTAAGCGAGTGCCCCCCAGTCAAACACCTTGCGCGTAGTCCTATCTAAGGAACAGCTCTTAGCCGTCTGAGCTAAGGAGCTGGAGCTAATGGAAACAACGATTTATGGTCAGGTAGTAGAACATTTTCCAGCCAGGGCCCAGTTTCGGGATTGGCTACACTCCACGCTGCACATCGGGATAGCGCAGATCGAGGAGGCGGTCCTATTGGGCCGAGTGATCTTCATGGTCTAACTCAGCTCGGCAGACGCAGCTCACGAGTTACTCGCCAGTTCACCATACGCGTCCACGAAGGGGGTCATACACATGGTCCCCTGGTACAGGGGCTTTACTGTGGAGGCGTTTGCACTCCACAACAGGTTTCTTTGGCACCCAGTCACCCTTCTTTTCCCCGGCCTGGCGATTGAGTATCGCCAGCTAGTGGAAGACTTTGGACGGCTTTTCGACACTATCCTTCCCGCGTCCTTCGCGGATGCAGTGATAGCTGCAGGAGTCCCAAAGATACAAGTGGCAATGAAAGAGGTCAAGAATATCCCACAGTTCCTAGAGATTGGGGCAAACGGGCACTCCTTTAGGCAGCAGGTCATTGTGATGGGACAGCCAGGGCAGTGCTTGCGTTGCCACGACTTTGGGCATCAGGTAGTAGGTTGCACGCGTTTCAGAGCCAAGGTGGCTCCGCCGACAGACCCGCAGGTGGACGCTGATGGCTTCACACAGGTCCAGAGACGACATAGAGGGAGACCGGGGGGAGGGGACATAGCCAGCGTCTCACACCCAGTCTCGGCAGCAGGGAGCAGGTGGGCATACGACGCTCCCTCGGCAGAGCAATCTACAGCCCACCCCACCCGGCAGGACCGCACCCCCCCACATCCACCACCCCCGCCACAGACTACCTCTCCTGAGACCCCACCGCCCCCCCACATCCCATGGGCCCCCCCCCCCCCACTGACCTTGGCCCACAGCCCCCCACTTCCAGGACCACCAAAACCCCCCCCCCACACCCACCATGTAATTCCGTCCATCCCACCATCCCTCAATCATCCTCCCCCTCATCACCTCCCGTATCAAGCAACCCCCCTGATCCGCACCTGCTTCAGGCGATCCCCCCCAGACCCGCCCCCCCTCCTCCCACAGGAGGTAATAAGCCACACACGCCTACATCCTCTTCGCACCAGCAATCCTCCCTCTCCCATACAGCCACCAACTCATCCACCCCTACCGTCCGCCACACTTTCTCGAGACAGGCACACCTGTTGCCACAGGAGTTCTTCCGCAGTGGCCCATGGTCCTACTTGAGAGTTGCGAAGCGGGAAGAGTTCCCACTACCTCTAGAGGTGGGGATCTTCGTGATTCGTAAGTCAAGAAGGGGCAAGGTCCATCTACTAGCACCATCGGATGGACCAAGCTATGCTTTTTTTCTTCAGTCCTCTCACTCAGGGGAGTGGACGACGACACTAATAGAGGAAGAGTTGAAGAGTCAGATGGTGGACCACACCTCCTAGTGGATGGGAGAAGAGGAACTAGCATTGTTTACACAGCAGTGGCCTGGCTGCATGATGGACATTAACTGGTGGGCTGGTGCCAAGGTCCCTCACCTAAGCATTATCTTTCGAGCTCCTCCACAGTGGAGAGCTCCGAGAGATGTGATAAAGTGGCCCCTGGCACAGGCCGCCCGTTTCTACCAGTGCACAGAGTCTCAGCTCTCAGCATGGCTGATAGATGCATTGATAGTACCACCTTGAACTTCTATCACCCCTATGGTCCGGCCAAGGGCCGCCATGGGGGAATGGAGCTCGCCATCCAGACCGGCCGCAAAGCGTACTTGCATGCCTCATAGCTCCTTCTCGTCATCAACAGCCTCCAAACCGAACAAGTGCATGTTCGGGTAGTCATAGGTTTCCCTATGAGCTTACACCTTGCATCCTGGAATGTGAATAGCCTCCACTATAGTGGGGCACGTGGTTTTAGAAAATTGATTATTCGGCAAGAGTTGCAACCTGCCCTTGCCGGACGGATCGACATCTTACTTCTACAAGAGCACAAGCTCACCCCCACCCAGGCCCAGCAGGTAGGGAAGGTACTCCCAGGCAGCTCGCACACTTACTGGGAGCACGCCATAGGTGCCCATGGTAGGAGTGGAGGCGTATACACCTCTATTGGTCCGAGTCTTACCGCTTGTTTTCAAGACCACGAGATGATAGTGGCAAGGAGGGTGCTATGGATCAGATTGGATATTGGGGACTCGTGCCTTGGAGTCCTCAATATCTATGCCCCTACGGAGGTCAGGGCACATAGCAAGTTCTGGGTGGAGATCGCGGAAGGACTCCCAGAGGTGGACTCCTGGATTGTTGGAGGAGACTTCAACAACCTAGAGGCTTTGGAGGACCAGTAGGGTAGAGGGAGAAACTACCACGGCATGGCCGGGGAGGAGCAGGAGGCATGGGAGGTGTTTCTACTAGCAGTAGAAGCACGCGATGCATGGAGAGACCCTGCCTTCCACAGGAGGGAGAGGTCCCTCGACTTCTCTTGGGGATACAGGCGGCTAGGTAGAGTCCTGCTGGAGCGGTTGGACAGGTTTTATGTGGGAGAGTGGGGAGGCTCTCGAGGAGGCCAGATTGGGCAGTTTGCGGACACCACGTTATCCGATCATTGTCTGATTCTCCTGACACTAGATCCCCAGCATCTTCCCTAGATACACAATCTTGTCGGATCCCTGACTCGATCTACAGGAGGGAGGAGGTGACGAGTCAGATAGAGCAGATTTGGACCAAAGAGTGGGGCAACAAGGGCCAGATCGCAGAGGAGGTTGCAGAGGCCCTAGCTGAGTCGAGCAGAATCTGCCAAGAGGCAACCATACAGGCCAGGCAACAGCAGAGCTCAGAGGAGAAGAGAGCACTCCGGTAGGACCTTGTAGCCACGCAGAGATTATTACAGGAGGCACCAGGGGATCCCACTCTCCACGCACAAGAGGTGCGTGCACGAGCAGCCATTGCTAGCCTAGAGGACAGGTGCTCTGAGTTCTCTTTCCGCACCTCAGCAGCTTTCTAAGCGCGGAAGGGGAACATGATGTGCAGAGAGTTTTTTCAGATGCACCAGCCTCGCACCTCAAGAGAGCAGATACGCAACCTCCAAGATCAGTATGGGAGGACCCGTTCTAGCCTAGATGAGGTGATGGAGATTACCATCGACTACTATAGTTGCCTCTTTTAGCAAGAGACAGCCTCAGCTAGAGGACTGCGATGTAGACAGCAGGTCTGGGATAACATCCCGCCCCTCGTCACAGAGAAGATGGGACGCTCCCTCCTAGCCCCTGTGACATTAATGTGACATTAAAGTGATATTTAATGTGACATTAAGGTCACAAACATTAAATGTGACATTTAATGTAACATTAAGGTAAATCAAGGGGAACACGCACGAGGATGACCATCCGGGCTCTTGGGCGCCCGAATGGGGTTAAGGGGAGCCTAGAACTTAAGAGAGTCCAAGAATAGTAGGACTCACCAAGGTTTGACGGCTGGCAATCGGATCACGATGGTCTGGCCAGCAATATACTAGGCAAGGCTGGGAGGTGAAAGGAATCACTCGTGCTCACCCATCCTGACTGTTTCTTCTGGCTTCATAGTCTTCTTCTTAGTCATCTGTCATTGGTATCAGAGCCGTGTTGAGAATCAGCAATCACACTCAAACAGCCTCTTTGTATGGAGTCTCAGGGTCAAGGATATGCAGGCTAACTTATCCCATATGCACAATGGTGCCTACTGCAGTTTTCTACTTTCCTATAAAGCATTGTACTTGCTTCCTTTCTTAATGAAAAAATGATAGTACTCTTTTCTTTTCAGTGAAGTGTCAATGTCATTGTCCACATACACAAGATTGTGTTTATGAGTCCAAGTCTCAATCTTGGAACCTAATTCACTTGTGTAACAAACAGGTCCTTGTCTTCTCCATCATGAGTCCACACTTCTCATTTCATCCTCCATAGCTTCCGATTTTGCCATGCTCTAGATCCCGCATTTCTCACATGGTATCAGAGCCCAGTTGGGCATGGCATTGCTTGTCTAGCCTCTCTTGATTCCTTTCAACCACAGTCTAGCTCAATGTCAGCTCATGACTTCATCTCCGAACTCTACTCTCACTGAAGCTTCCATGGCAGCCATAGCCAGCAGCACCCTGTCAGATTGAGCTGCTTACATCTCACTCCACAGGTCAAATCTCTTGGAGCTTCCTTCTGGAAAAGTATTCCCCAACTCACAAAGCTTCCCTGTATCACATCAATCCAGGACATTGGACCATCTGGAGCTCAGCATTGTGAAAATCCCCAATCTCTGCTCTGTGTCTGCCATAGCCAGACAGGACCTACCTCACTTGGAGCTTCCATAACTCTTCAACCAGGCCATTTCAGCCCACGATTTCTTCTAGGGAGTTGTTCCTCTGCTCAAGGCGCTTCATCCTGGCACAACAAACAACCACATTGGCAAGCTACAGCTCTGGCATTGCACAAATTCGACGTCGCTGCCCCAGACTGCGCCGATTCTGTTCGCGCCCCCTGCGTGCTGCATACTGTCCACGATTTTGACGATTATGATAGGGCTTTTGTAGCCCATGAAATCAGCTTCCTAGGCATATAAAAATTTTTGAAAATGATCCACTGTAGCTCCTGTAATCAGCAAAAAACCAGGCCCCTGTCTCAGAAACCCTAATTCCACCATAGCCAAAGCTTCAAAATCTTGACATTTTTCACTGTTTCTCTCACTGAAGTTATCAACAGTGATTTTAATCATTGAGCAATACTCTCTGAAGTTCATTAAAGTACTGTCACTCAGATCTGAAGGCATCAGCATCAAATCAAGAAGGGGAAGATCACTTGGATTTTAAAAGAGTAAAAGACTTTTGCAGATTTGGTATTCATTGACACTCAGTTAGTGTTTTTTAGCACTTGTGTCTCTCAATCAATTCTTCTGTTGCTCAAATCTAATAAGTCTGAAGTTGATTTGCTACTGTTCCCGTAAATCTAACATGGGAAAAGACTCTCCAAATGCTCGATTCAAAGGAGTCGGGTTTCACACTTGGCAAACCCGCATCAAGCTCATCCTGATGAAGAAGGGTCTCTGGGCCATCACAAATGGCAAAGAGAAGAAACCTCGGGACGCGGACCTTGCAACTACTTGGCAAAAGAATGATGACAGAGCTCAGGCCATTATCAAACTGGAGCTAGACGACAGTTATATCCACCATGTGGATAACTGTGAGACCTCACAGGATACATGGAAAAGACTTGACACCCTGTTCGGTGCACAATCTAAATCATCAAAGTATGGTCTCCTGATTGAGTTCTTCAGGCTTGAAATGAAGTCCAGCACATCACTTGCCACACATCTTAATTACATGGAAGGACTCCTAACCCAACTTGCAGGAATCAACATTAAAATGGATGAAGATGTTTGCATCGGTGTTCTACTTAAGAGCTTGCCTCCTGAATATAATAATGTATCAACAACTTTAATCAACATGCCAAATCTTGAACTTGTTGATATCCAGGCATCACTGTTAGAAGAAGAAAAGAAGCTAAAAACTAAAGAAGAACCAAGTACCTCTAAAGATGAGCATGCATTATATGTTGGCAACAGGTACAAAGGCAAGAAGGATCAGCTCTTTTGTGACTTCTGCAAAAGGACCGGACACACCGAGAAGTTCTGCCACGCAAGAAAGAGATCCCAAAAGGCCTATCTAGTCGCAGTCAAGAAGAAGAAGAAAATGGAGCAAAGGAAGAAGAAGATGAAGATGAAGACCACCAGGATCGGAAGGACAAGACTCATCAGTCCTTGTACTCTCATAATTCTGATAGACTGTTTTAATAGCCTTGTATTTTCCTTGCCCTAATGCTTCCTGCCATAAGCTTTGTAAACTCCTTATGTAACTTGGCATTACAGTCCCTGTACACTTTGTGAGGCCCCTGTTACAGCCTCTGGATGTCCACCATGTTTATGGTACCCACACTTAGCTTTTTCTGCGACAGCCTCTGGTGTTTTGCCATGTTTGTGGTATGCCCACACTTTGCAGGTGGTTCTCATTACAGCCTCTACACACTTTATGCCTTTTCTAGTTGTGATTGAGGAGGGGTGTTGAGAATCAGCAATCACACTCAAACAGCCTCTTTGTATGGAGTCTCAGGGTCAAGGATATGCAGGCTAACTTATCCCATATGCACAATGGTGCCTACTGCAGTTTCCTACTTTCCTATAAAGCATTGTACTTGCTTCCTTTCTTAATGAAAAAATGATAGTACTCTTTTCTTTTCAGTGAAGTGTCAATGTCATTGTCCACATACACAAGATTGTGTTTATGAGTCCAAGTCTCAATCTTGGAACCTAATTCACTTGTGTAACAAACAGGTCCTTGTCTTCTCCATCATGAGTCCACACTTCTCATTTCATCCTCCATAGCTTCCGATTTTGCCATGCTCTAGATCCCGCATTTCTCACAAGCCGAGGGACTAGTCGTGTGGTTCTGTGAAGTCCTTCAACGAAAAGGCAAAGTCGACGGGTTTGGCGGTTCGTTTCAGTCGACGGGTGACGAGTTACAGTCGACGGGTCTCGCCGTGAAGTCGCTGGTCAAAAGTCAGTCGACGGGTCTCGCCGTGAAGCCGCTGGTCAAAGACGCCTGGTGACACGTCACATAAAATGTGACGTGACGATTATCTACGTCACGAAATTTTATGACGGGGAGGATACCTTTTACACGGAACGCCGTAGACTGGATCATGCGCCGCCGAATCCTGGTTCACGTCCGTCTGTAAACGCACCAACGGATCACACACATTCTTTTCCCTTTTCGCAGGCTGAAGCTGAAGCTATTTTCTGATGTGTGTCTGATCAGTCAACTGCGCGTTTGGAATTTTTCTTATCAGCCTCGACTGCACTTGCATCACAAGTACAAGCTCAGCAGAGAGCAAGTTCAGGAAAGGGGCATTGATGGCCTGCGTGATTATTAAAGAAGGGGGCTGAATACTAGTCGTTTCTGCAAAGAAGCTCCATTTCCTGCGTGACCGACTTTGTTCGGGCGATAAAACTTGTTCCTTACTCTTCGGGTTTATTTACAAACCAACAACAACTGCCTGCCATTAAAATCAGGGAAGTACTTTACTTTGTATGCAAATTTCTTATCTTTGCTTTCCAATTCCAATGTATTAATGGCAAAAAAAGGGAAAGAGAGAGTAATGGAAGGTTCTAGTTCATGGGGACCACCCTAAGAGAGAGTAATGGAAGGTTCTAGTTCTGGGGACCACCCTATGGTAGATCCCCATGAACCAGAAATGCAAGAAGAACAGTGGGAAGAATTTTTTGCTATACGAGAGCAATTTGATGATCTTACTACTCGTGTGCAAGCTCAGGGGGTTCAAATGGAATTTTTAACCCAAACACTCACTAAAATAAAATCTCAAATAACTTTATTGTTAGAAAGAGATAAAAATAAGATAGAAACCTCGGATGTCCCATCTTCATCGAAAGATTTAGATGTGACTATGCGAGATCCTAAGGAACCCCACCATAAATTGAGGGATAATCTAGTTCTAAAGGATATGAAACCACCTCAGTTTCACGGGGAGGAAAAAGATAGGAATAAAGATACAATCTTTAATTTCCTCCAAAAATGGGAAGATTTACATAAACTTAAAAATACCCCACCACATCTCCAAGCATTGGAGGCTAGTTTAACTTTGGGGCCCAAAGCATATAAGTGGTGGCGAACTTTAAAGGAGGCAAATAAAATACCTGAAACTTGGGCTCAATTTGAATCCGTCTTTTTGAAAGAATTCCTTCCTGAAAATGAAATGGAAAGAAATTGGGAAGATTGGGATTATGTCAGACAAAAGGGAAGACCCCTGCTGACACATCTGAAGGAATATCGTGAGATAATCCTCAAATTGGACGGAATAGATGAATTTCAAAAAACAAGAGGATTCATTAGGGGACTAGATAAAGCCTGTAAAAAGGAAGTAAAAAGGAGTTCACCTAAGACGCTGGAAGAGGCAATTAAATTTGCATTGATCAATGAAGATAGAATGCGTCCAGGTACACTCACTAGTCTCACTCATATGGAGCCCAAGTCTAAGGAATTGGAAACCTCAAAATTTGTGGGCAAATTTAAAAGGAAAATGCCATTCTTTAAGGGTAAAAAACAACCTTTTGAAAAGAAACCATATGTGAGGCCAAAGTTAAGTCCTGATGACTTTGATAAGGCCAAAAAAGAAAAGTTGTGTTTCAATTGCCTATCCCCTAACCATGCTGCTTGGAATTTCCCTCAAAAGAAAAAGGGGGAAGACAAAGGAAAGGATAAGGACACGGGCAAGGGAAAAGAAAAACAAATCCATGTAGTGCAGACCTTAGAATTAAAGGGGCATGAAAAGTACAAAACTTTGGAGGTCTTGCACATGGATGTACAACACAAGTGTTGTATGTCAACTTCTATGTGGCAGCCTACTTTTGGGCCACATGATTTACTTAGAGTACGTGGATTGATAGCCGGAAAGAGGGTTAGAGTCATGATTGATGACTCTGCTACACATAATTTTATTAATTATGCACTTGTCAAAAATTGAAACTTCCCCAACAAAAGAGTGGGCATCAATATGTTGTTCGTATGATGCAAGGCCAAGACAATAAAATATGGGATACAATGGTATCCAATTTGGAAATTGAGATTCAAGGATATAAAGATAAACTTGATTTCCAAATTATGAACATGGAAAGAGCTGATATTGCTTTAGGGAGGGAGTGGCTATGGGGATTGGAACCATCCTTAAAACATAGCTATCACCATAATACACTGGAATTTCAAAGGGATGGTAAGACTTTTGTGATTCAAGGTGAACATGAAGTATCTGATAACCCTTTGTTGTGTTCCACTGAAGTTCAGAAGCTGATAAAGAAGGAAGCTTGTGAGGTATATATGTTATGGTCTCTTCCTATACAAAACACTTTTACTTTCTGTAATATAAAGCAACAATTTTCTTATGTCTGTGAGTTGAATGTAAGTAATGAATTAAGTGGTTTGTTAGATGATTTTAAAGATGTGTTTCCTTCTGATTTACCAAGTGGCCTTCCACCAGATAGGGGTGATATAAATCACCCAATTGACATAAATAAGGATACACGCCCTATTTCTAAACCACCGTATAGGTTAAGTGAAACACAGCATCAAGAAGTTGAAAGACAAATTAAGGATTACCTTGATAAAGGGTTTATACAACCCAGTAATTCACCTTGGGCTTCACCAATTTTATTGGTAAAGAAAAAAGATGGTTCTATGCGACTTTGTGTTGACTATAGAGCACTTAATAAAATAACGGTGAAGAATAAATTTCCTATGCCCAGAATGGAAGATCTTTTTGATCAATTGCAAGGGGCAAAATTCTTCACAAAGATAAATTTAAGATCAGGTTATCACCAAGTAAGAATTAAGGCACAAGATGTTCCCAAGACAGCATTTCGTACTAGATACGGGCATTATGATTTTTTGGTGATGCCTTTTGGCCTCACTAATGTACCAGCTACCTTTATGAAGCTGATGAATAGTGTTTTACGGCCCTATCTAGGACATTTTGTAGTAGTTTTCTTGGATGATATCTTGATCTTTAGTAAATCAAGAGAAGAACATTTGGAACACTTACAATTAGTATTCCAACTGTTAAGAACACATTCCCTTTATGCGAAGAAAACTAAATGTGAATTCTTTGCACAAGAGGTCAAATATTTGGGGCATATTATCTCGAAAGAGGGAATCAATATGGATCCAGAAAAAGTAAGGGCAATTATTGAATGGCCACCTCCAAGGAACCTGGAAGAGCTGCAGATCTTCCTAGGTTTATCTGGATTTTATCGTAGATTCATTCGAGATTATGCCAAAATAGCTATTCCAATGACAGACCAACTTAAAGGGAAAGGAAAAAGTTTTAATTGGGGAACAGACCAAAATGAAAGTTTTCAAAAACTTAAGGTAGCTATTGCTACAGCTCTAGTATTATTAATTGTGGATCCCAATAAACTGTTTGTGGTTGAAGCTGATGCCAGTGATAAGGCGATAGGCGCGGTCTTATTACAAGAAGGTCGACCAGTTGCTTTTGAAAGCAAGAAATTAGATCGTGCAAAACAGAATTATTCTGTTTATGAGAGAGAGCTGTATGCAATAGTACATGCAATGAAGAAATGGAGGCACTATCTGTACGGTGCCAAACTTTTGATTTTATAGGATCATGAAAGCATTAAGTGACTTAATGATCAACCGGATTTACGCGGGCGTAAAGCCACATGGGGCGAACTCCTTCAAGAGTTCGACTATGAGATAAGATATAGAAAAGGAAAGTATAATATAGTAGCTGATGCACTCAGCAGAATGCCCATCATTAATGAATTGAGTTTTACTCACTTCACTTCCAACTTGCTTGAATCTTTAAAAGGGAAATGCCAGGTTGATCCGGCATATTCCAATGTATGGGAAGCAATAAAAAATGGGGATCCAAATGAAAGTGCTTCTACTGAGGAAGGAATATCTGAGGATGTTCAACAAGGAAATGGAGCATTAGGGGTTGCTCAAACCGGATTCAAGTGGAAGAATTTTACCATTGATAATGGTTATTTACTCTACAAAGGTAGAGTATGTGTCCCGAAAGATACAGAAATAAGGGGCCAGATACTCTTTGAGTGTCATGATACCCCTAGTGCGGGACATCCAGGAGTTAATAAGACTTATAGTCTTATTAAAAGGCAGTTCTATTGGCCTGGAATGAATAAGGACGTCCTTGACTATATGGTCAAATGTAATAAATGCCAGGTTAATAAAGCTGAAAGATTGAAAATGGGAGGACTTCTCCATCCACTAGAGATTCCTTCGGGAAAATGGGAGAGTATCTCCATGGACTTTATTGTTGCTTTACCTAGAACACAGAGGGGGCACGACTCTGTGTGGGTGATTGTGGATAGGTTAACCAAAATGGCTAGGTTCATTCCAACTTCAACTAATGTTAAAACACCAGAATTGGCTAGATTGTTCGTAGAGAACATATACCGATTGTATGGCCTTCCGGCAAATATAGTTTCTGATCGGGATAGAAAATTTGATAGCCAATTTTGGCGTGCGGTATTTAGGAAATTGGATACTAAACTTAGCATGAGTACGGCGGATCATCCGCAAACACATGGGCAAACTAAAAGGGTTAACCAAATTCTTGAAGATATGCTTAGGGCATATGTAAGTAAAAGGCAAACTAATTGGGAAGAGTATCTACCGATAGCAGAGTTTGCATATAATAGTGCCAAGCACTCTTCCACTGGATATAGTCCATTTATGTTAATGTATGGGTTTCAGCCCAGAGCTCCTTTTGCAGTAGGACTACATAAGAAAAAGGTTTAGGCAGCTAAAGACTTTTTGGAGGATATGAATAGTATGTTAAAATTTCCTCAAGAAAATATTAAAAAGGCTCAAAATCGAGCTAGAGCATATGCAGATCCTCACCGAAGAGACATCTCCTTTGAAGAAGGAGAATTGGTCTATCTTAAGGTGCCTGAACAAACTAAAACTATGAAAAAGGGACAATGTCCAAAGCTTTCACCAAGGTATTGTGGTCCTTTCATAATACTTAAAAAGGTGGGAGAATTGGCTTACAAGCTCCAACTACCTGCTGGTAGTAAAATACATCCAGTTTTTCATGTAAGTAAATTAAGGAAGAAGCTGGGTGATTTGGATAATCTAATCTTAAATGATGACATTGAGGAGCTGTTCAATGACCAATCTAATCTACATGAACCAGAAAGAATATTAAATGTTCGTAATAGACGAACAAGGAATACTATTTATCAAGAATGTTTGGTTAAGTGGAAAGATTGTTCAAAAGAAAGCTCAACATGGGAGCGAGTAAGTACTTTAAAAAAAAGGTTTCTCGATTTACAGTTAGACCTTCCAAGTATCGTTTTCGAGGACGAAACCGATTCTTAAGGGGAAGGAAATGTGACATTAATGTGACATTAAAGTGATATTTAATGTGACATTAAGGTCACAAACATTGAATGTGACATTAAAGTGACATTTAATGTGACATTAAGGTAAATCAAGGGGAACACGCACGAGGATGACCGTCCGGGCTCTTGGGCGCCCGAACGGGGTTAAGGGGAGCCTAGAACTGAAGAGAGTCCAAGAATAGTAGGACTCACCAAGGTTTGACGGCTAGCAATCGGATCACGATGGTCTGGCCAGCAATATACTAGGCAAGGCTGGGAGGTGAAAGGAATCACTCGTGCTCACCCATCTCGACTGTTTCTTCTGGCTTCATAGTCTTCTTCTGAGTCATCTATCAGCCCCCTTCACAGAGAAGGAACTAGAGGAGGCTTTCCATACACAGGACGGGCAGAAATGCCCGAGAGAGGATGGCCTCTCTAAGGCTTTCTTCACTATCTTCTGGGACGTGGTGAAGGACCCCCTACTGATGGCCTTTCAGGAGATTTTCACTTCAAGACAGATGCCAGGTAGTCTATCGGCAGGCCTTATCAGTCTTCTCCCCAAAGGGGGAGACCGGTTGGAGCTTTCCTAGTGGAGGCCGATCACCTTATTGTCAATGGCCTATAAGGCATTGGCAAAGATGATTGGTAGGCAGCTACGCCCCTTGCTTCTAGACATCAACCATGACACACAGACAGGCTTTGTCCAAGATAGGAGCATCCTGGACAATGTATTCATCTTCTTTGAAGCGATAGAGTGGGCCCAATACAGCGAGCAAAGACTGGCTGTACTACTCTTGGATTTTGAGAAAGCCTATGACAGGGTGGACTGGGATTTCCTAGAGGGCACCATGGTGAGGTTGGACTTCCCCCAAGCTTGGATTTCCAGGGTCTCCGCACTTTATAGATCGGCCATCAGCAGGGTTCTCATAGGAGGGAGGCGAAGGGAGGAGTTTCGGCTGGAGAGATCGGTCCAACAGGGCTGCCCCCTGGCCCCGTACCTGTTCCTTCTCTTTGCAAAGGCGATGTCTCACTTCCTCAGGTCACGTGTGAGCGGTTTACATCGCCTTAATTTCCAGTTAGAGAGGAGACCGAGTTATTAGACTCAGAGTATGCAGATGATACAATGCTCTACATAGAGGACGACGAGTTGATGCTAGAGAGAGTGAGGTTGGCTCTTGAGGTGTTCTGTTCTACAGCGGAAGCAAAAATCAACTGGCGAAAGTCGGTTGGTTTCCTCACACACCCGGACTCTAGCACGGAGTGGGGCATCCACCTAGGATTTAGATGGATGAGCACAGGACAGACCGTCCGGTACCTAGGGTTCTAGGTGGGACTCGACATCACTCCCGCCCAACAGTTTCTTCCAGTCCTCAATTCTATTCGGAGAAAGCTGACCTACTGGAGCACGCCTCGCCTCTCACTAGCCGGCCGAGCCCTGGTAGTTAACCAGGTCCTCCTAGCAACGGCCCGGTGCATCGCCTCATGTTGGTGCTTCTCCTCCTCCTGCGTAATGCAGATTCGCTGCCTAGTGCAGAATTTCCTTTGGTCCGGGTCAGACGGCTCCAGGGATTCCAGGGCCAAGGTGGCGTGGGCGACCATTATACGACATCGATCAGAGGGAGGGCTTGGGATCATAGACCCAAAGTATCAGAGTATGGCCCTCCTGGGCAAGCTAGTTGTCTGCGGCCTCACACTGGAAGGGCAGACCTGGAAAGTCCTATTGCAAGAGGGTCTTCAAGACTGTAGACCGAGACTTGGCAGTGAGTGGAGGCCATCCCTGAGATGGATCTTCACGTCAGCCCAGATCACCCCCCCCCCAGATCACCCTTCCTATGCAGCTTGCTCCGTGTGTGGCAAGGCCTCCGTAAGGCCCTAATCCAGAGCTCCCCAGGCTGCCAGGAGGAGATAGACCGTCAGCCGGTGATTTGGAACCCCCAGGTCAGGGACCGGGAAGGGGCACAGATTGGCGAGCACCCCCACATCCAGTGGGCTGGTTGAAAGGCTGGCCCGGCTCGTACCATCAGGACATCGCGGGAGATATACATGATGGCAGACGAGGAGGTTCTAAAGCAAGTATCAGGCTGCCAGCGAGGAGTGGAGCTGAGGAGAAGGGAGATAGACGCAGCAATACCTCAAGATTGGCTTGCTCCCCCGATCTGAGAGCCGATAGCTTGAAAGGTGGTGGTCCTTGGTTGCTTTGCACAGTGCACACAACACCGCAGCAGAAAAGAACTAAGGTTGTGCAGTCTGCTTCCAGGTCCTACCCACCAACCATTCCCATCCACATAATATTTGTTCAGTCTTGTTGCCACATGGCACCTGCATAAATATTGTGCCAAGTGAATGAGGTGCGCAAATCATCTCCAAGACAAGCAGCATCCTTAGGTTGGTGACTCAAAGCGAGCATGTCCCGTGCATCCCTCTCTACATCAATCATGCAGCCACTCTCATATGATCCATTGCTGCACTGAAGTGTCATATTCTAGTACCCACCCAAAATAATGGTACTTTGCCTTAATTTCTTCTCTAATAAAGACCATACTATTGCCCTGTCACTAGAAGCATTCCGGGCACACAGAAAAACTACCATGATCCCTCACCATTACACTTAAATGTAACTGCAATAGTCATGCCCCAACCGTCAGCCCATTCTAGCTTGACCTTCAACTCGGACTTGACAAGTATTATCATACCACCTTTGCCGCATACGTGTGCTTCCATGAAGCAGTCGTACCCTGCTAGGGCAACCTGCTCAGCAAGCTTCTTGAGCAACTTTCACTTACCATTCTTCTGAGCATTACCCTGCAAAGGTCTAGCATTCTCCTTTTCTTTGGCAGGATCGCTATCACCTTACGTAGGCTTGGATATGGGATTAACAGTGGCCTTACCTTGATTGGCCAACATCTGATTACCTTTAGAGGACTGTGCAGGAGTACCACCATCAGGCCACCTTTTCTGAGAGATTGTGGTCTTCGAAGAGTTGAGCTGCACCTGGCTTTTTTGATGGTTGTCCCCTTCTAGGACTTGCTAGATCCCTCTCCCACATTCATTTTTCTCCTGCCCGTTTCCTTCCTCTCCAAAAGCTTATTAGGGCATTGCCTTGGTGAAATGACCATGGGATCAACATGCATAGCAGATGCTGGCAAATGATGCAAACTTAACCTCAGAGATGGTCTCGAGGCCATTTGCATCAAACAGCTTCAGTACCTCCAGTGTTTCGTTGCAACAATCCCATAGGACACACACACATTGCAAGAGTGCATGGCAACAGAGCTATTAGTCGGGACACGAAGCACCATGCCCAGCACCTCTGCTAGAGCCCCCACCTTGTTATCCAAGCAGTCAGGCAGGGACGGAAAATGAACCCACACAGCCATTCCTACATGAGCATGCAGAGCCCAGCAAGACAAAGAAGAAACCCTTCCCAAAAAAATTGGAACTGATGGAGAGATGCGCGGAACTGATAGGTGTATCCTAACCATCTCTCAAACTCCATTTCCCCAGGAGCCTAACCCATGAAATATAGGTATACACCAGCATCAGAAAACAAAGCAAACCTATTTTCGAGCTTGGAAATGGAAAATGCAGCAGGGGCACACAGCATCCTCATTTCAGCTCCAAACTCCCTCCTCCTCTCATTATGTATTTGCAGTGACACACACAGCTCCATCTCAACCTCAACCATGTTGATCTGCTCCCACAAACCGCTGCGGCATAGTCAACCTGCATCCCATTTCCAGCTCCTCTCAAAACCTTCCTCTCACCTCCATAGCCTCCCTCTGCCTCAGCCACCACAGGGGAATCAGCAGGCTGCGTAGCCTGCTGTATGCATGCAGAGGCTTGATGCCACATGTGCTACCCCAGTTAGTGATCTTAAATGAGCTTAAATGGCATTAATTAGTATAATAAAGCTACATCAGGGTGTGATAATGGCCACTCTCTCTCAGCTATTCTCATATTTCCAGGACATAAGCATCCATTGTTTGCCTCTTTGTTAGTAGGATTGATAGCTTTACTTTTAATATATAAACCCTCCTGCAATACACAAGGGAGTAAATATTCACTATGCCACCATTCCTTGAGGTTGTGTTGAAGAACTCTGCAATATCCAGGAAGCCCAGTTTTTCCATAATGAATAAGGCTTGTAACATCAAGAATAAAGTATTTAAATATGGATCTCAATATAAACATACCATCTGTCCAAGATCTACTTTTTAATTTACTGATCGGTGATATTAAACATCATTTCTGAGGCTAGACCAGTTCCTGCCTTCAAACAGCAACTTCAGAAGAGGTAACACCAAGGCATTATGCAGTTTATGCTATATGTAGAATTCTCCCATGGCTAAACCCAACTCTGTATCAATGTCAGTAACTTTTAAAAATGTATTCTGTGAAGTTATCTGAAAAAATGTAGAGCTTATCAATGTGAATATCTTATGAGATATATCTTGTGAGTGCTCCTGTTACAATTTTGGACGTCACAGACATTCCCCCCTTCGCAAACTCTGCAGAAGATGAAGATAACCATCCTGATCTGGACTTATGTACCTATAGAAGAACAGAAATAAAAAATTAAAGCTCAGTTCTTAAACCAGTCCATTCTTTGAGCTTCAAATGAAAAGAGAAAACTTGGCTCAATCTGCCACTTACCCATGGCGGAAGAGGAAATCCAAGACTACAAGGGCGCAGTTGGGCTTATATAGTCTGCTGTTTTGAAGAATCTTCTCAATTTCACATATTGGCAACAATGTAAAACTCTCTACTTCTCCATCTGTATGAACTTACACACACACACATACAGAGAGAGAGAGAATATACATGAGAAATGCTGAGAACACATCATATTAAGTGGTAAACCAAATGGTTGATCATGAAAACTTTACCTTTGTTGCAGGGCTCAAAATCTGGAGGAAGTTCCAAATCGTAACAGAATAAAACATCTCTTTTAAATCTGTTGCCATTAATGTCTTCATAGCTGACAGCACCTACTGGCACAGCCCTACACATCAAACTCATTAAACAATGCAGGCCAAGCATTTTACTGCTCCATAAGGTATTCAAGGCTTGGCACATAGTGTGTACTACCTTTCTGCAAGAGCCTTGGGAATGCCAGCCTCTTCATCACATTCTTTGATGACATTTTCCTTGCAATTCAGCCCCTCAGGCTGCACAGATTCAAGGCAAATGAACACACATTTTCTCTAAGCAGCTGTACCCGTAGTCCACAGATATTTCTCAAGTACATTGTACATTCAATGCAAATGGATTTTATTAAGCACCTCTTGCACTAGTCTTAAAGAACACTTCTTTGAGTACTTTGTAGCAAGGCCTATGAATAACCAATCAATTTGTGAATACCTGTAGTCTAAAATAACAACCTAAAAAACAGACTTTTAAAGATGCAAAATATTGGTTCTAAGGGCAACACCAATTGTTTTGGACTAAAAGATCTCAATTATTCACAAGGTTTGAACCCTAATGTCAATACAAATTGTTAGGATTAATCACAAATTGTTTTGGGCTAGAAGAATCTAACCTCATCAGGTTCACAAGACCAAACAGTAGGAACCTAACGTCATCAGTTCAGTTGGCACGCCTTACCAATACAGGGGTTAGATGAGAGAAAAGAAAAGGAGATGTGAAATCCCATTATATAACTAATAAACAGAACATAAGAACTTTGAAGAAAGAATTAAACCCCATAACCTTGACCACACCTTAGTAGACATTCAAGGGAAAATCACCAAAATGCCCCTATAGTTTGTAGAGATTCCCAAAATACTCCTCAAACTTCAAAATTACCAAAATACCCTGTGAATGTTCTTTTCAAATTGCTCTGAAATTTACCCATCTTTGAATGTCTTATACAATAATCACATTGAATGAACTCAAGGATAGCGGCATTTGTCTCCACAATCATAAGGTGTTGTATTACGAGCCAATGACCAAGATAGGTATGACACTCCCGGTGCGGGAACTTGTCGGGATGGGGCATTTTACCAAGTGAGGGTTAGGGTGGGGTGATCCTTTCTCAAGTCCCTGGTTACATTAGCCCCTAAATGGAGTGCTTGGCGCCTATCCTCGCCAATGTAATGTTGGTCTCCCCAGAAGCATCAACTGAAAGGAGTGCAAATAAGCAACATAACCTAACAAAACTAGAGGCTTCAAGGGTTTGGCCCTGTGATAGCATTTGCACAACCTATTCAAGCATACCCAATTCACAGAACAAAACAAACAAATGAGATGTTGTATCTCGTTTGCCTATAATACTCAAAAATCATCATTTTATCATCCCATATTCATGGAACGCATTATCCTTATAAAATCTTGCAGATTTTTTGTATTAAACAATTTTTGTGAAAAAGGGTGCCACATTGGAGCAAGCAACTGTTGGGGATCATGGGGCCATTGAACATTCTATCATGCAATGATGGACCAAAATGGGTATTCCCACTTTGAGAGATTAGATATTGACAAAGTAACCCACAATACAAGATTGAAAAATAACAACTATTTGCTATCTACTACAATACCTCACAATAACCAACTATGCATTTTTGTTCATGCATGTTTAATTCATTGATCATGTTAATTTCTATATTTAAAACTGTGTGCCGACACTTAAAAAACCTTTTGCCTGCATTTTGTGTGATAAAATGAAACCATCTTTAAAGCTTGGTAAATAGGTGGCTCCTTTCAAAAGGCTTTGGCTTTCATGAAGGCTCGAGGGTGGGCCCTAAGTTGCAGGGTATTGGCTTGACTTAATTTATTTATGAATTGTAAACTCTAGAAATCTCACCCAATGGACCTTACTCTAATCTAGTTAGATCCTTAAGTACAACTTATTGGTGGAATAAGAATTCACTTTTATGGCCATGGCCTCACTTGCGCTAGTCGCTAACTACCCAAAATCGTCCAAGGTCAAGGTCCTTGCTTCATCGACAAGCTCCAGCGTTGATCAGTGACCTAACTACAACTTATAGGTAGAAGAAGAATACTCTCTTATAGCCATGGTTTCACTTCACTATCTAGATTCATCCAAGGTCAACAAGATCCTCCCTCCATTTGTAAAATCCCTGCACTTTCGCATAGAACCCCCCCACCCCCCCCAATAATTAAAGAGAAATCAAAAAAAAAAAATTATCCCTTTCCCCCCCCCCCCATCGTCGCCGACAAGTTGGGGGGGGGGGGGGGGGGGGGGGGGGGAGGGGAGACAGCGTGATGGCAGCGACGTAGAGGAAGAAGGGGCTAACATGGATGCATGGCGGCAGCCACATTGGCCGCCCAGGTGGAGGGAAGGGCTCCGTCACCCCCCCAATAATACACCCCCAACACCTATATAAATCCTCCTCCTTAAGCGAACAAAGATACCACCTCTTGCCTCCTTTTTTTGCTATTGTGTGTGTGTGTGTGTGTGTGTGAGAGAGAGAGAGAGAGAGAGCCCCCCTTGCTGCTGGTTGAAAAAGAGAGAGAGGGTGAAAGAGAAAGAGGGATAGAGAGGGTGAGAGAGAGAGAGAGAGAGAGAGGGAGAGGTAATAGAGAGGTTGAGAGAGAATAATCTAAGAAGGATTCTTCTTCTCTTCCCCTCCTTAGAGAGTGACCACACACGTTGTTGTCCCTCTTTCCCCGCGAGTTAAACCCCCTCATCACAAATCAAGGAAAGTCACCCCGACACGCTCTCTCTCCGGAGAGAGAGAGAGAGAGAGAGAGAGAGAGAGAGAGAGAGAGAGATAAGCCGAAAGTATGGCCCCCAAACGGAGGGAGACATGCACCAACAGTAATCCCGCATCCAACAATGGAGCCACCGGCCAGGGCATTTGTGCTAATACGAATACAACGTTGGGTATGGATAATTCATATTCGAATATCCAGGTACTAATTGTCCTCTCTGCTATTTATTGAGACATGGGTTATATCGCCTTGGCATGCGCATGAGTACATTTTAATAAGTAACCCGAAATTATTTCTCAATAGTTAATAAACTCGTAGGGGTTTTTAGGATAATTCTTTCCGTAACCATAGATGACCTTCCGTAGATTTATGCATATGATGCATTGAGGATCGCACAAACCCTTGTATCCAAATACAATCATTGCATCCCAGTGTTACGCAACAAAATCATACGAAGCATAAAAAGCATATAAGGTTACTTAAGGGTTATACACATAGACGGTGCATGCATGGGAAAGATTATATGAAACATACATCGATGGTACACAAATTGATCTTGTATTAAAGTCTTGCTAATATCACGAGCTATTAGTTCATTGGGATCTTGAAGTTATGCGTAGCTAGAACAAACAACAATCATTATGATTAAATGTACGATGCCTTGAGATTCGTCCAATAGAGACTACGTTTATCAATCCTATTCGAGGTTGGGCTAGATGCAACAACACATTAAGGAATGATATTTTGCACGGGTGGATCATCTCCAAGGTAACACCACGTTTCAATCCGAGAGGACACTGCTCGATTCACAGACCGAAGGTCGAGTGGTAAAAAGGCCAACCACAGAAGATGTGTCTCACTCCTAGGTCGCTTGGGATCAGGTGGAGCTCTGGACACCCTTTGCCTGATCCGGAACGGAGTTGAAGACTGCCGTGAGCCTAACGTCTGTGGCGTTAGAAGATCCTATTCTAGATAATTGATGGAAATTATGGTGCCATGTGATTTGGACCGGGTACTTCTGTTGGGCAGAAGGAATACATAATTTCTCCTGTATGGGCAGGAGACAAAGATTAACTTGAAGATAAGTTAAGAAATTTGTTTGTCAAAAGGACTGCTTGCTCTGTTTTCGTATCTGTGTTGTAAATTACGCGAACGAACCCAGTTCCCTAAAGGCTTAATTAAGGGAGCTGGTTTTAAATGTCACACGTAATTGTGGTAGGATCTAATTAGAAAACTAAAGCTATCAAGGGAAGCGGGTGGACGGAACCCCAACGGGTCCGTCCTACGGCAAGGTGGTCCCAGAAAACTGGGAGGCTTCTCACAAGGTTTTACCACCATTCAACCTTTAGATATTGTTAAGTTAGAACCCGATTCATGCCGTTTTAGGGGACCGGAATGGGACTATGCCCTACAAGCAGAGAAGCCGAGCAATGCATCCCTCTCGTTTCCCATTCTCTTTGAACCAAGTGCGGCATGGGTCTACTTCGGCTTGGATATCTCTACGTAAAGTAGGATGTCCAAAACCTAACGCTAGAATGGTGTCGGGAGACCTTGACCACTAGGGACTCAAGTTTCACATCGATCCTAGTGGGTTCGGCTGGGAACATTCCGTTGCAAGGCGGACTTAAGAAACCCTAGGCGACAAACCCCGTGGCATTCCATGGAAGTGCTAAGCAACGTCACTTAGACTCATCTCTCGATGGATTGCTAAAAACGTACCTGGACAGCCGATAGGCGGACACGTTATATCATTAATGACCTCCCCATTTTCCAAGGTTCCTGGATGAACTAGCTAGGAGATACATTACACATGGTGTTCAAGCTTATTCTTTAAAGAAATTTGGCATGCTTTAGTAATGATCCTAGTCGAAGTTCAAGTGTAATTAATAGTCCAAAAACTAGCATATTAGAAATGAAGTCTTGACATGATGCAGGCGGACAGCTCCAAATGGCGATAACACCCCCCCTCTATGGCTTCTTGCCCCTATCCCCCCCAAACCGCCTTGAGAGGCTTGTATACATGATGGATTTGTGATTTGCATCAGCTCCAGCTAGTCTGTTGAGCATGTGCACTTCGTTGTATTCAGCCTTCTGAGTAATATAATTAGCCACACTTTACTTGCAAAAAAAGAAATGAAGTCTTGATAGTTACAAACATTCTGATTATAGAAGTTGGAGATATTACAAATTTCACTTCAATGGCCTGCCAAACTTTCAAATAGGCTGCCCAACTGTAAAATTCAATGGGCTATCCAAACTTTGGGCCAAACTTTAAATTTTAGCAGGCCTGTCCCAAACTTTCACTTCTAATTGAAAGTTTCACTCCTAACCTTGAATTTTGGCACAACACTAACACATCAGCATGCAATCATGTTGAAACATGGTCCTCTTTGCAGTCAAATGAAACATCTCAGAATGCTCTTCACAATCATGCAATTTTGTCCCCAATTTCCATCTGGAAAGAACTTCCCTTGTCTCACTCATGTCATCCACATTGTGCACTCTTTGGTAATTAGACATGCCAAGGTCCTGCCAGCACTATTACTAATGCAACGTCCATCATGCCCATCATGTCCAGAGTTACTTAAGAGTAAATTTGTGTACTGGTGACAGCATTACCCTTGAGCAGCCTTTGTACTTCATCATACCTAGTTGAGGTTGGACCATCAAGTTCTTCCTCGTCTTGAGAAAAAACTGCTGTCTTTTGCCCATTTTATTTGTATATGTTCCTTTTGTAGCCCCTCAGCTTATTTGGGTTCTTGTTCCCCAATATGTCATGTTGTTGAGAGGAACTGTTGAGAAAGTATAGCTCCGTATTTGGGGATAATGCATCTTCCTTGCTTTGGCCTTTACATTCGTCGTCGTGTTCATCTTTCTCTATTGACCACTCCTTTGTGCCTCTATTCCATTACTCACTTTGTTGAGATCCACACAGCATAATCACACTCCATTGAAATGCCCATACATCTAAGCCTAACCTAAAGCAATACAAAAGCTTTCATGAGTTAGGACTTTTAATATTCTTGATAATTGGCAATGTTTGTCAGTGCTGTAATGGAAACACTTTTACTTACTTGAGAATCCTCAAAGTGGGTCTTCAATATTTTCTAGATTGGATCCTTCAAATAAAGTATGGAAAGACACAAGACTGTGTCTTTACCATGTCAAGGGGCATTCATAATTATACTATAGTGCCCATACCCTTAGCCTTATTCCATCAGAACTTTACCCTCTTAACACTGTGTTTCCCGTAAGACACAGAACCATGATTGATGCTAACCTTTTCTTCTTCAGCTAACAACTATTATCAGCATATTAAAGATTGGCCACTGTGACTGTGAGATTGCACAGAACCACTATTCCAACACTTCTCCCTCATTTTCACAAATCTACTAATGCCGAAACTTTAGCTAGGTGGCATTAATTTATTCTTCATGGATGTTTGTTGCATTCAAAGCTTAAGATAATGAAGGGTTGATTTATGACCTGCCCACCTGCTACCAAGTGGTCAAGCATGCCTGGATATGTTTGTTTAGACATACTACGCTTTGCAGTCCAAAGAAACATTTCTCCGTCAGATTTGTTGACATAAGCATTAATGTGTACCCCATATGCCTGCAGCAAAGGTTGATATAAACTGAGAGAGCTGAATGGTAACATAAGTATCTATGACTTGAGAAGGCTCCAATACTACAAATAAGCATAATAGAGACTAACCTTAGTACCAAAATAAGGAACGGCCGCTCTTTCTAAGGAGAAAAAAGGGATGGCATCGAAGCTCTTAACAACTGGATAAAACTGTTGATCAACAGCCAGTTTTTATCACCGAAACAGCACAAACATGATGGAAATGATGCAATATTCATCAAAAAGGATATAAGCCAAGCTTATAAACAAACTAACACTACATCCAAGAAAGTGTCCTGACAACCACTTATATAAAGGAAAAGTGTGAAGCACTAGTACCTCATCTCTAGGCTTACATGAAACAGTTCTTTAAAATGATCATGAATGTTGAAAAATGTGCAATCACATCCACCATAGCCTCTTTGTATGGGACAAACAAGGCAAAGAAACATACAGCAAATAAAGCCTTAGACTAGGTCACTTATGCACGGTTTATTAAAACCACGGTTGTTGAATACCATGGTCCCTTTCCACCTATCTCCACCTACCAATACCACCTACTGTAAGCCTATAAAAGGCACTCATCCCCACACTCATTCCATTAGTCATTATCAATCAGTTGTACTTGCATTATGCTTGGATAATATTAGTTGTTCTTCCTTGTCAATGCTTTTGCCTCATTATGATTGTCTATTTGCTCATCAATGATCCTCCATAGCATGCATTCTCAGTATTTTAACAATGAAACCATATAAATTGTTAATACCCCCCAAGACTTAGTTTGAACTACAACCACACAGCATCAAGTTATCTCATCAAGATAAGATAATGCCACAAGACAAACTTTGTTTATAACTGATTTCATGACTTAACTACAACTAACATCCATAGAATCCATAAACACATTTACAATAAAAACCAAATACAGAGAGATTAATACGAAAGGCTTACACTTACACCAAAACTAGTCACAACGGACTGACATACAACTCCCTTGTGGGTGTTATTAGTCAAAACAAGATCACAAGAGCAAAAAAGGTCCGAGCACGGCATTATATAGTCTCTTTGGAATTTACATGTCTTCTACTAATCAACCTACAGCTCTTTTGGCAAAAAGTAGGGTAGATAAAACCTGTTTCAAAATGAAAAACTTTAAAGCTAAGTCAAAATTCAAAAGTCGGGAGGACATCAAATGCTAAGGCAAGAATGCAAAAGACAAGGCCAAAATCATATATTTAATGAGCCCAGTTCACAACCAGGACTGAATTGTGAATCTCTCTTTTGAGGCTCTACTGTCTGTGTGTTGTAGAAGACTCTGTCTTGGATCAGGTTGCTACTTTCTTGCCAACAAAAAAAACCCTTATCAATAATGAAAATAACAGGCAAAGTTGTCATAAAGTTGTGGATCAAATTGCTGCTTTCTTGCCCAGAAAAAAACCTCCCTGTAGCCACAAAGTTGTTATAAAGTTTAATTAAGCATCAGAGATCTATGTTCTTGGACTCTCTTGAGGTTCTACTGTCTGTTATGGAAGCCTTTGGCTTGGATGAAACTCGAGCAAGCTTTTCGTTTATTTGCATTTTGTTGAGAACTTTGAGCAGAACTGCTCGCCATCTTCAACCCCGAGACCTAAGTAAGATTCTTCTTTTGATGAGGGGTCACCCCTTCCCATCTTAGTATTATGTTCATGCATTTGTTAAATAATACTTGCCTGACCTATGAACCACAGTTTTTTCATGCATGGTTTTATATAATAAAATAAATACCAAACCTATAGACTTAGATCACAGCAAAAACTGTGGGATTCTATGATGCTTTTTTTCAATTGGCTACCAAAAGAAGCCTATGAGGCATTTTTAAAGCCTCCTTCATTTTCTCTTACTACAAAGAAATGGTTCTTACTACAGCAAAGAACCTTATGCTCTCAAAAAATGGTTCTCATTTGACTACCAAACTCTTTTGGAGGCGAATCAATCGACACAACAGTATACATCCTCAACCTCAGCTACACCAAGGCACTAAAGAGAAAAACACCTCAAGAGGCCTACTCTCGTAAGAAACCCCCTATTGCACATTCTAGCACATTTGGATGTGAGTGTTATGTCCATGTTCCACATAAACAAGGACCAAGCTAGAAGCCAAGAGCAAGAAATGTATCTTTCTTGGGTACAGCCAGGAATTTAAAGCTTACCAGCTGTATGACAGTGAGGCTAAGAAGGTAATTGCCAACCGTGATGTGGTGTTTATGGAACAACCACATGCAATGGAGGAGAAAGAGTCCTCTACATTATCATCCGAAGACGAGGTAACCCACCTTGTGCCTACACCAAATACTGAAGTTTCTATAAAGGAGGAGGAGGATATCTCAAACGATGAAGTTCCTCAACCACCACCACCTACTTTGGCACTACAAGGGAGGCCACTTCCCAAGTGGGCAAAAGCAGCTCTTAATGAGAAGAATCCAACTCCTAAAGTTGAGGAGGAGCCACTTGCTGATGGACTTTGAAGGTCAAAGAAGATAGAGGAGCAACGAAGGGCTTCTAAACATACTGTCAATATGGCCTTGTTGGTTGAGATAATGCAAGTAAAGGGGCCTTCTGCATGCTTGAATGGAAACCTCAATGAGGAGGTATATGTGGCCCAACCACCAAGATTTGAGATGTTAGGTCCAAAAAATAAGGTTTGCAAACTTAGAAAGGCATTATACGGGTTGAAACAAGCCTCAAGGATGTAGTATCAAAGGATACATAAATTTTTTAAGAGCATTGAGTTTGGCCCTGAAGTGCTTCTGATGCTAACTCATATATGATTACACAAGATGGCAATTATATAATCATTGTTTTGTATGTAGATAACTTGATCATCACAAGAGACCATCAGCATATGCTTCAAAAGGGTAGGGAATGCTAAGCTCTAAATTTGAAATGACAAACTTGGGGCTTATGCGTTTATGCTTGGGTATTGAAGTGTCTCAAGAACTTGGCAAAATCTTCATTTCTCAACAAAGGATTTTGAGGAGATTCTAAAGGCATTTGGGATGACTGATTATAAGATAGTGGTTTCACCAATGGAAGTAGATTCAAAACTCTCATCTGTAGATACATCACCACCTATAGACATTAGCAAATATTGAAAGCTTTAGAAAGTCTTATCTTCCTATGCAATACATAGCCAAATCTTAGTTATGTAGTTGGAGTCCTAAGTAGGTTCTTAAATGTGCCCCAAGAGAGCCATTGGAGAGCAAGCATGCGAATGATAAAGTACTTGAAGGGTACAATTGACTGTGGTATCGCCTACAAATTGAGCAAGACCTTAGACGTTGTGATTCGGTGAAACAATCACAACGAAACCAACATTTCTTTGGATAGGGTGGTACTAACCTCATTTAACACTAATTATAGCAAGTAATTAATTCACATAAATTGAAATGTACACTTTACTACTATAATCTTGGACAGTGGACAGCCTGTTGGTCCCAAAACTAATGCTTGTTGCGGTATTTCTTTAGCTTTTATTACAAATGAATGAAGTACAACTGAGATTCTCTAATCTCCTCCGCTAATCCAATTGTCTCTTGCTGTCAAAACTAACAACCATGCTTTCAAACCAATTTGCCCCTTGGTTTGCTTAGGGAATCGTCATTCACCCTACTCCTTGCGAGACAAATTTAGCCCCAAATTGACATTGGTTGGCTAGCCTCTTGAATCTCCTTGAAATTCTATAATTTCAGCTATTGGAATTCAAGTCCTAGGCCCTCAATTCCAAGCACGCATTCTGAGGTGGCTGTTAAATCCTAATTTCTGCCATAATTAAGGATTTACAACAAAGATTTTCCAATATCTTTGCCTCTGATGACTCAATGTTAACCCAAGTCGAGATGGCGGAGAAAGATGGCGGAAAAAGAAAGGAAAAAGTGGAAAAAAGATGAAAAAAGAGCAAAGACATGCAGGCGGCCTCTAAAGCTAAGCTGGGGCAAAAAGCGCAATTTTAAATGAAAGGCGCCTCAAAAAAGCTTTAAAAACTCTTGTAAAAGAGCGTCAGGCTCCCTCCTGTGCCAATTATAAAATATTAGACGGGTGTAGGCTAGAGGCATAAGGCTAGAAGAGGGAAATAGAGAAAGGACCTTGCCATAACGGCCGGTCATGTAAAAAAGGGATGGGTGCCCATGAGAATTTAGGGTTTTGTATATAAAATCCAAAAAGTGAATGAGAGCTCATTCTTTGGTGTGTGGCTAACAAGAGTTATCTTCTTCTTCTCTTCTTCTCTTCTCCTTGCTTGTGTGTGCTCTTGAGAGAGGGAGTGTGAGAGTGTGAGAGAGTGAGTGTGTGGGAGTGAGGGATCAAGAGGGTGAAGCTCTTCACCATCTCCTCTTCTCTTCTTCTCTTCTATTCTCTTTTCTTGCGCGCGCGGCTATGGTGGATGGAGCTTGGAGATGGAGGAGGCTTGAGGATGCTTGAGCTAGCATCTAGGATCGTGGAGCTACCGGCGTGTGCGAGAGAGGAGGCAACTCATTTCGGCATCAGGTTTCTTCTACTAATTTTTTTCTTCTTTCCCTGAGCGTGGCTTGTCTTTCCGCAGATGTATCGACCGGTTGTTGCTCTTGGGAATGCGGCGAGGGGGTTGTGAGATCACCTCTTCTCTAAACCTTCCCATATCGAATTGAAGTTCAGCTTCATCCCCCTGCCGGTCTCCTTGTTGTGTTCCCTCTTCAAACCCTATCGCATCAATTTCCTGGCGGGTTAGGCCGGCCAGTAACAGGTACTTTCGTTGATCATCCAAGCTCAACTCAACCTCCATAGGTTGGGGTGGCATGTGCAGCCCTGCGTGCAGAGCTCTGCGTGCGATACTGAGTTTCTTCTTAACCACCTCCAATGACTCTCCTTCGTCTGGGCGGGTGGTGTCCATCAGTGTATCTAGGAAGGCCTTTTGCTGGGTATTAAAGGCTACCTGGGCGGCTTCTGCTTTGCTCTCTGCAAGGATCTTCTCTTTCTCTACCAAAGCCAGACTGGTATCACAACTTCGGCAAGTGTGTGCACTTCCCGAGGACTGAACGGGTCAAATTTTGCATGCACACACGAAGAGACCTGCAAGTTGTCACTTCTATATGCAGACAACAATGTCTTCAGTAGAGGCAATAGGTAGGTGGCAATTGGCCTGACCAAGCAGTACCAACGTTTGACTAGCGGCACCAGCATTTGACCAACGGCAAGCAAGCATGACCAAGCAACCATCGGCAGGCAGGTGCAAGTCACGAGTAGGTAACAGGAATCACGTTTCTTACCAAGCAGCATCAAGCGCAAGGCATTGAACAATCAATAGTTGATGACGGGCTAACTCGACACATTTCGGGCAATTTTCGTTTTTTTTTTTCAATTTTTGCCACGAACACGCCCCTTGCTCCACTGACAAGGGCCCACTCATGCAAGCACAGTTTGCCAATTTGTGCCTGAAATTTGGGGCTTTTCCTGAATTTGATGTTATTCATGCAAAACAAAGACATTTGACCCTGAAATTGCAAACATTTTGTGCATTTGCCTCGGAAATTTTGGGGCTTTTCATGTACAAGTGAAATTTTGCTCGACTCATTTTCTATACACTCTCTAGTGCTGAACACACCTCATTTTCTCTGCGCAAACTACCTGGGTACTCTCACTCCCCTTCACAAAGAATGCAACTAGCAGTGATTGAGCATAGACTACCATACCAAAGACTGTCACGAACTCAAAGCGTTAGTAAACCATACACCCCATAAGCATATACATCATACATATAGAAGATCTCAAGAGCAACTGCACAGATTAGTCAAATGCACAACTGGCTGAGCAAAGAGTAATGGTGCTCTGTATATAACCAATATACATGTATACATTACTAATAAACTACTTACAAAACTGGTATCCAAAGCATACGAAATCAAATCAGCCCACAAGCAAAGGTAACTGCATCCAATAGCATACAAGAAAGTATATACATGAACCAAGAAAGTATATACATGAACCAAGAATGGCTACTTCTCAACTCAATAAGCACTCAACAAGGCTCAGCGAAGCATTGGGAAGCTCCTCAACAAGCCCAAAGCAAGCTCAAGCAAGCCAAGAGAATGGAAGACTTAATCCATACCTCCGAAGAAAAAAACAATAGCTACCATGAAACCTTGAGCTGAAGCTTCTTCATGGACTAAAGCAAATGATCGATGAAGCTTCTCTAGTCTAAGCTCCGATACTAGTTGAAAGGTAGAGTCCAAGTGAAAGCACATAAGCGAAAGCAAGAGCAAAGTAAAAGCTATGACATATGGAGTAAGAGAGCAAGAGAGAGAGACAATGTATGTGGAAACTCCAACAGTCACAATGTGTGACCAGCCTTCCCTTATTCAATAGTGACTGAAAGAATAAAAATGAAGTGACAATGATGGGCACCACCACCTACAGTGTACAAGTGGTGCAGGTACAATGTACAGTGAGTAAATTTGTGGGTGGCTAGGCACATGCGTCTTTGCCCCCAACTGCATCATACTGCTAACAAAATATACCTTAAACAGAATCATGATGGGAATGGCTATCATGGATTATAAATTAAGGATATGGACAATTGTGGCTACTACCTTTGCCCATAGAATCTGGGGCACCTTCTGATGCTCCAACATAGTCCTCACCATCTCAATCACGATTATATTCTTCTGCTTCAAAACACCATCCTACAAAGCATTAGTGTTTGGAAAATCCTGATGAATCCCTCGCTTTGCACAAAAGCAAGCCATTTCTTCGGAGGTGAATTCTTCGCCTTTGTCAACCCTAATTGCCTTAAGCTTTTGCTCCAAATGATTTTCCTCAAAGATGAGCCAATCACAAAAATGTAAGAAGGCTTCTAACTTGACCTATAAAAAGTAAGCCCAATTCATCTTGCTAAAATCATCCACAATTGCATGAATTGCTCCCCTTAAGAGACTCTTGCCCCATCGGTCCACACAAATCTATAGACACAAGCTCCATGCGAGTTGTGGCCCAACAAGAAGCCATGTTTGCAATGGCATCGCGCTATTATTTGCCTTTGATGCAAGGCACATGAGGGATATGGCTCACCCCAACATCTGGCAAGCCATGAACCAACTAACCACAAGCGGGCTGCCATATCAAGAGAGATGAAATTTGACCATCCCCTTGGATCAAGAAAATCAATGCATGCTGATCTTTGATTTTGTCCCTTATCCTTCAAAGTTCAGTACTATCTTGATTAGGTTGATCTGCCACTACATCAAGCACTAATAAACCAGTAGTGCTTTTGCCTTTCTTTCCCTTATTATCATCCTTTTCAGCTTGCTGTTTATTAGGACAGCTATGTGCCATATGCCCTTCCTATTCACAAATATAGCATTTATTTCCAGCCATCAGCTCCTTATGTCGTGCATCACTTTTCCCACTCTTTCTTTGCGATCTGTTCCTCTTTTCCATCCTATTTTCAGATCTGCCATTTTCAGCTTTATTTTCAGATTTACCCTTTTTCTCAGCCTTTGCCTCTTTGACATGTGACTTGGCATCATCATCGCGGAATCCTACATCCTCTCCACACAGTAATGTGTCAGCTATAGTAGTAGTTTCTATAAGCTGAGACATGCTGGAAACAGTGGACTTAATGCAAAAAATCCCGAATACCCTTTGGCAAACCACAAATATACTTCTCCACCTGCTCACGGAGGGGTACTGTGCGAGAAGAAGTAACTGGCAGCAATGCATCCCAAAACTTCTTATTATACTGATCCAAGTTCTTGCAGTCTTTGGAATTCAACTGATTCCAAGCTATCATAATGTCTACTTCAAAGGTACTTGTCAACCAATTTGAAGCAAACATTTGCTTAAACTAGACCTAAGTGGTAGGTGACTTCCCTTGAATAAGAAGTGTAAACCACCACTGCAATGTATTTCCCTTCCAAAATGTGGCTGCCTTGCGTATCTTAGACGCCTCTGTGAAGTTGCCTCCAGAATGGGCTGCATCAAACTGTTGAATAAAAACAAGTGCTTTCAGCCTATCTTGTGCACCACTAAAAGGCTCAAACTTCACACTTTTGCCACCTTCATTATAGTCCTTCGGCGGATCTATGCAAGTCAAGTTATCATAAATGGGTTGCTGCTAAAAGGGTGCATTGGCTGTATTTGCATAAAAACCAGCACTATCTCAAGCACCTACATGACCAGCACCAAATCCTTGTGCTTCAACAGTCCCTAGGGGTGCCGATACATAGCCATATGGCCCGCTTTGTGCCCCAAGCATCATGCCTATCCTGCCATACATGGAATTAGGCATTCCACTTGCATTATCCGGATACATTGGGTGTCATAAGCCATGCATTGGCTGCTGTATACCATAGGGATTTGTGCCATACATTCCCATATGCGGTGCCTATCCAATCAAACCATGAAAAATGGTACCACCACCAAAGTATCCTTGCCGTCCCTTGCTTGCATGTGCATAATTGCCTTGCTACCCATGTTCCCATGGATTGGCACTACCAAGTTCGCCATGCATTTGCACTTGCTGCCCCATGGATACCAATTGTTTGTGCTCATCAGGCATTTTGGGCTCTTCTAAAGAAGACTTAGGCATTTCCTTCAGTTCTTGTGGCTGTCCCGAAGCAATAGAAGGTGTCTTCTTCTCTTTGCCTTTGCTGTCCTTCTTTGGGGCATTCAAGAATCAAGTAAAGTAGGGATCCTTTGCCAATTCAGTAAAAATATTTGCTGCTGTATGCATTCGATCCTTGAAGCTATCATCAAATTCTTCAACCCCTTGCTAGTCATCAGCCTCTTTATGCATTGAAGTGCCAACATTTGGCAGATTTCCCACATTTTCAGCATGCTGTCCATGCTGAGAACCATGCCCAACATCAATCATTGTGTTTCCCCCTTCACCACATGATTGACCAGGGAGTGATGTATCCTCTCCACTTGATCCCGTATCACCATGTGAAGACATGCTTGTTGTCATTCACTGCTGAGAACAATTTCAGCAATAATGCAAATAGTCCCAAGTTGCAATCAAGTACCACAGGTCCACCAATTCAAAGGATTTGATGGTATCCCGGCAATGGAACCATGTAGCCAGCCTTCCTTCCGTGGATGGGTGGTAAATCCCTGATTACAACTTAATTACAGCATCAAACAATAAATGCAAATCTGAAAATACAAATTTACCTACTGATCTTGGACAATGCACACCCGATTGGCCCCAAAATTGACGCCCCTTTCGGTATTTCTTTAGCTTTATTGAAGAAAAAGTTGATTTACAATGAGATTGTCCAAATCCCCTTCGCAATCCAAACTCCCCTTGTTGTCCAAAGTGACTAGTTAGTCTTCAATCTGATTTTCCCCTTGATTCGAGCACTTAATTGGCCTTCACCCACTTCATAGACGATGGAAATGCCCCAAATTCAATGGTTGGCTAGTCCTCCACCTGAATTTAGCTGAAATTCACCTTCAGGCTTCAACCCTAAAAAATCCAAGTCTTGGAGCTTCCAATTTTTGGCACAGTTTCCGAGGCTGCTACTAAACCTTGATTTCTGCTATTTATTAGGATTTACAGTAGAGAAATTTGCCATTTCTCAGCCTCCAAGGGTCCAAATGCTAAGATCTTCGGAGCAAGGCTATGAAATGACTGGGAGATGAGAGAGAAAACTGTAGAGAGAGAAAAATTAGGGTTTTGTCGCGAAAAATGATTGAAAAGCAGTCAAATGCAACTGTTGTCCTCCCACAACAGCTTGTAGATGCAAAGAACTGAAGAAAATCAGTCATTTACTACTGTTTCCCTGTCTCAACAGCCTGTAGATGCTATCACCTGCTATTGATTGGTCTTCTCTTGCCCTTGGCACCCTCAGAAGGTCCTCCAATGGCTGCAAATCAGACCAGCAGCCTCACCTCCCTCTCTCTTGTAGACTAAATTTATAAAAATGCCTATCTCCAACCTCTAAAGACATTTTTTAGTCTTGCATGGGCATTTATAACAAGTGGCAGCCTTCCCAAATGGTTTTTCTAAAATTTTCCATAATTAAATATTAATTTTTAACCTTTAAATACTGAAAATTAATCTAATAATTATTTTGGTGCCCTGAAAAATAATCTGACTGGCCAATAATTACATTGGCTAGGTATTTTCCACTCCCGAGTGTCTCTATACCATCTTTAACCATCACATTGGCGTTAGGTACCATTAAACGCCATGTCTCTAGTGTAACCAACTGACACTTATGGCCAAATGAATGAGCTAGGCCAACAACCAACACCAAATACCACCAAGTACCTATGCGGCATAACTTATAGCAACTTTCGCCTTTGACATCTCGTGATTTCCTCAGGTCTCGGGCTCGTAAATTTACTTTAACCCCAATTGCACCTCACATGTGCAACATTTACTTAATCATGTGATTAAAAATTAATCCACATGTTAAGTGAGGTTTCAAAAATACATGTCCTCATGACACAAGCAATGCCTTTCTTGGACAGAGTCATGTAGCGAGAAGCGCCATGATCCACAATCCACTCTCAAGCTTCAAGGGCCATTGATGCCAATTCAAATGTCAAAGGTACCTCGACCACCTCCAAATGAAAAAACGCAAACGAAGATAGAGCACCAAACACCTCCTAAGGACTCCGAGTAATCAAATGTGCTCCATAAGGCTCAAAGCACAGCCTTTTTCACACTAACAACAGTTGCTTCTGCACAAACATATAGCAATCAACTCTCTACACACGTCTCCACCTGCTCTAGCTGTGTTGATGTGCCGCCCTTCAACTTGCACTCATACGCTGAAAACACAGCCTTTGTGTCACACCGAATCCTCCTCTTCAGGTCTATTCCCACTTGATCAATCCCTAACACTGCTCTAATACCATGTTAGAGTGTAGTGATGTGGAAGCATATACACAGACTGATCATACATGTTGAACACCCGGGGAGAGAGAGAGAGAGAGAGAGAGAGAAGAATGTTGAGATTCCTGAACACCGAAAGCTGAATAAACAAGGCAGACAAAATACAAAGGTTGTAGGCATATAACAACTGGAAACCTCATAAACAGTGTACGAGGAGACTACAAACTGTAGTGACCAAGCTTTCCTCAATAACAACACTAGATACCACATTTGCTTTTTCTATCTCTTTAGGGGTAGAGCTACCATCCTTGTCATTCTTTTTTCCTTTTGCATTAGCTTGCTTTCGTTTTTTAAATACTTGCAATCGAGCTTTTTATGCCCTTTGCGACCACATTCATAACAAGTATTCAGCAATACATATACCAAGAGAAGCTGCCCTATTTCAACATTTAAAGCATCCAAAGCTCAAAAAACTTTCACTCAATGGTGAATCTACTGCAAATTTCACTATCCAGTCTCAAATCAACTTAAAATACATCACCAATGTGAAAAGCCCCAAAATTTTTGCAATGAATCTGCTCCAATTGCATTAATACATCTTCCCAAGCATCAAGTACGGGCAAATGTTGCAGAAATTTCACGAATTCTGCAAAAGCCCAAAATTTCGGGAAGCAAATTTGCACAGATTTGTGTTCTGTGCTTACACGCATGAACACCCAAAAGAGCAGGAAATAAGAAAGACTGAAAATTTTCTGATTTATCAAAAAAAAGGGGGGCCGTTGACCTACTCGTCCAGCCTTGTCAGTCCGTCGCGTGATCTGAGACCCCGCCGGCACCTATCGCACCGTCACGAGCAGTCCGTCGCGACTGTCATGCTGACCTGGAGCCCCACAGTGCTCATCGCCCACTGCGAGCAGTCTGCCTCGCCCTGACCTGGCACCCACTTGTCCCGTCGACCTGGTCCTAGTCGCATGCAGGTTGCGTGTGCCTATTGCCCCAATGATCTGTCACCCGCAGCCTGGCCTGTCGTGTCGCCTACTACGTTCGCCTGTCACAAAGTTGTCGCTTGCTACTGCTTCCCGTCAACTGTGATTATTGCCTGCTCCTCAACAGCCCGTCTGATCCGTTGGTCCCAATGATGACGACTACAATGTCTGCAGTGACTGCTGGCTTCTACCGTTGTGCTCTGATACCGGTTTGATGAGTACGAGCGGAAGCAGAGAGAGCACGCACATTAATCGAGGTGCTGAACAGTGTTGAACAGTGAGAGTGTGAGAGTGAGTTGATGGATAGGCGTGTACCAGTGTGGTACACACAAAATAAAAGAATGTATTTATACTTAGGGTACGGTATACTTACACCCGCTAGGGTGAGTTCATATGTGTGAAGTAATATATACACGGGAGAGCATAAAGGGCCTTTACACCCAACACAGAGCTCCATATGTCCTCATCTAACTCTGACCAAGGCTCACAAGCACAGGATGACCAAATCTGAAACACGTGACTACTAACAAGATCCCCTGTCCCAGTTGCCCATTCCCATTTCTGGTCACGATCCATATATAGTCACAAGGGATGGAAATTCATACCCGCCCCTCGTCCCCATTCCCCATTCCATTTCCTGTCCCATGTGAATACAGGATAGTCTCACCACCACTTATTACATTCCAAATTGTAACCAATACATTTTCTTTCCATCTTTCATTTAGAATGGACTTTTCTATTTTCTGTTCTAAGAGAATAAAAACATCACAATACCACTAAGGCCTTGTGGGGCAGGTCAACAAATAACATTCTTTGCCTTCAGAAAATTTAGTTCAAAAACAGCTGGTCCAACCATCAAAACCATCAAAGAGTTAAGGAGGTAGAAAGTACTAGCCTCTGGAAGAATATCAAAACCCTAGGTGGAGAAGGCCAAGCTAGCCAAAGATGAGTCTACCTTGAAATTCCCTAGTGAGGATTGCAAGAAGTCATAGGAAAATGAGTATTTAAGCAACGAACTAAAGGAGAGCTAGTTGTGGTAACATAAACCCACTTAACAAAGGCCCAACAAAAACAGTTGAGTGTGTACTTACGGAATGCATGGAAGCTTGAATGCTAACTCAGTTTGCAAAAGATGAAAACTTCATCAAGGGCTTAAGAGTACGAATCAAAGATCTTGGGAAGGAAGTGGAATTTGGCATAGAGCACAGTGTGGAGAAATTAGGTGACAAGACCAATAGAATCCACATCATAGCATCCCTAGCCTCCATACTCTCCTCAAAAATCAAGTTGCCTTTGGTCATAGTGCTAAAGAACAGCCCATCCTTATGCATGATCTTAAAGATTAACTTTGACTTCACTTGATGGCCATCTTGATCTATTGCATGAGGTGCCAGAGCCTAAAGGTGAAGAATAGGATAGATTACACATGGAAGTACAGTATCTCTTAATGTTGGAAATTGTGTTATGATTATTGGTGCTTAGAAATATTGAGAACCACAAGCCTAGAATTTACACATTATATGTTATATCTGGTTGTGCTTTGTGATAAAGTTCGTGTAATTCAGTACATGAGTTAACCCTTTTGTAGCCTGTAAAGCAGTTATGGTCAGCAAGCACCTACCCTTCCACGTGATACAAGGATGCCTTCCAATCCTTAAACATTGAAATTTTCCCAAGGAAAGCAGACATGCACACACACCTAAGAATGCAGAATCATACATAGACAAGATTTACAGTCTACCAAAAATAGATTGCATCATACAACATACATCCAACACGTTTAATTCTACCTGTTAACATTTGGTATTGTCACTTTCACAATTGCACCCACACACATTCAAAATGAAACAAAAGAAGATTGCAGATTTTTATTGAAGAAAGCAAATTCTATCAAACCTCATTTCGCCAGCCAGGAATTAAACCTTTCTCACTCAACACCTTAAGGGCTTCATTAACAGACTTTGTCCTTTCACTTCTCGATTTCAGATCATGATGTAGAGTGACAAAGCTGTCTATAGAATGCTCGATCATGTCAACAAAATTTTCATGAACAGAATTTGCCCTTACAATCACAAAAACCTTTGGGAAATCCATCAAATGCTGCAAAAAACTGTAAGTTCAAATTAGCTCTAGTCCCATGCATATACCCATCCATATAGAATACATAAGATCTATCTCTCCCTAAAACAGCATCACAAATGAAAACGAAACCCTAAAACAGTTCTGCTCTCTCTCTCTCTCTCTCTCTCTCTCTCTCTCTCTCTCTCTCTCTCTCTCTCTCTCCCCCCTATGCATACGGCCCAAAGATCTCTCTTTCCCCAAACCTCTCTCTCTCTCTTGTGTGCATACGGCCCATCCATATAATACATAAAAGATCTCTCTCTCTCTCTCTCTCTCTCTCTCTCTCTCTCTCTTTTTTCCCGTAATGGATGTTATATTTATAAAGTACTAAACGACAAAAGAGTTACAAAAGTCATGGCAAAGACGCAGAGGAAATTGCCATATGCCAGGAAAGTAAGTCCTCCCGAGGGAGTAAGTCAGAGTGCCGAATGAGATCTATCTGCCAATGCAAGAGACCTTTAAGCCTAGCAATGTGTCCTTGAACATTAGAGGCTGAATCAAAAAGAAAAGCATTCCGAATAGTCCAATTGTGCCAACAGCCCCAATATCTAAGAAAGTAAAACAAGATCTTCATATGCGACTGTGCCGGTGTGGGGTATTTGGGCCGCGCCAAAACCCAATCAAAAGGGCTCAGCGAGAAACCAACCACTGCTCGCCAAACCGCTGACAAGAGTGACCAAATTTTCTTAGCGAGAGGGCAAGAAATAAATCAATGACGGGCCGATTCCACACTGGTGGTGCAAAAGAAACAATTGCCGTTGGAGATTTGACACTTGGAAAGGGCTGAAGCAAGAGGAAGACCACCAATCATCACCCTCCAAAGAAAGACCTTGCATTTGAAAGGTGTCTTGTTCAACCAGCCGTCCATCACAGTTACCTTCCACCATGATTGAGATTTACGCAATCCCCATATAGTATTAGCTTTAGTAACTAGCCATTGATGATCTTTAATTAGAAGATGATACACCTGGTTAGCTGAGGCTTTTTCCAAATTCAGCACCGGTCTGCAAGGTTCCAGTCCTGCCAGGGACAATCCGAAGCAAGGGCAAGAAAGGGTTGTCTGCTCTGGAGCACCATCAAAAGCTGTCCCCATAAATCACGGTATCCACGAGGGATCCTGAAAGCCTCCTGGCTGTACGAAATGATATCAACACATTGCGACTGGCAAGGGTGGCATCTGCAACTGAGGTCAAGCCCAAACGTGCCATGCGGTTAAATTTTGGTCTGAGCTCATGTTTGCCTTCCCAAGAAAGTAATCGCGAGGCTGCCAACAATTCTAGTTGAAAAGAGTTAGTAGCTAAGAGGTCCTCCGCTGGATGCCACTGAGCCTTCTGGAGAACCAATTTCCAGGAACATACCAAATGAGCAAGCAGGGATGATGAAGGACTAGAAAACCGAGAGTCTGCATTAAGAACATGCCACCAGGAGCTCCGAATTTGGGTATTACCATGCACAAGCCCGTGATCCTCAAGAAAATAACGGGCTATAAAGACCCACGGGTGATGATCCAAGCACATGGCACAAAAAAGAGACCAACGGAGTGCCAACATATGAGTTTCGGCATCCAAAATAGCCCCACCACCCATACGTTTGGGGGTACATGCATGCGACCAAGAAATCCATAAAATGCCTGCATGCAACGAGTCCTTCTTCCATAACATGAAACGAATGTACTGAGTAAGAGCATTCAATGTAGTAGTAGTCCAAGGCAGCAATGGCAAGAAATATGTGAGCATTGGCAACATAATTGTCTGAGCCACTTTGAGGCGAACATGGAAGGGCCAAGCCTGTGACTTCCAATACAGAAACTTAGCTGCCAGTTTCTGTGAAACCCACTCTAGTAGTTGCTTTGGCCGAACATCAACACCCAAAGGGTACCCAAGATGCCTGACAATGGAACCACGGGGAACAACCATTCCCTGCCAGTCCAATGACTGCAAACTGACTCCGTGCAACTGAGAATGGCTGATTTCAAAGCATTGATATGAAGACCAGAAGCATGACCAAAGAGAGTCCAAACATCTAATGCTTTGCGAAGATTATCCTTGTCCGCACGCAAAATCATAAAGCTGTCATCAGCCAAGGATTGACTAATGAAGTGCTGTCCAAAAGGAAGAGACAATCCAGCCAACTGAGTAGAAGCTGCCATATCAGATAACATTGAAAGAACCACATGAGTCGCAAGGGCAAAAAAGAGAGGACTCAAATGGCAACCCTGTCTCACAGAGCGTGCAAGGACAAATGGCTCGGTAACACCACCATTCAGCATAACTCACGAAGAAGCCGCAGCACTAATGGTGTAGATCAAACGAGACATCCGAGTACCAAAGCCCATAGTAGATATAAGTTCTGCAATGAAAGACCAGTCTAAATAATCAAAAGCCTTTTCCAGGTCCAATGGAATCAATACCACCTCCTGATTAGAGTCTCTCTCTCTCTCTCTCTCTCTCTCTCTCTCTCTCTCTCTCTCTCTCTCTAAATGCACAACCTACCCAATGCCCATGGATGAATCATGATGGGCCCATGGCGCATAGCTATTGCCCATAGTACATACACTCATTCTCTCTTATCCTCTCCTTCCCCCTTTTCCTTCCTCACCAACTCTAAACCCTAAAACACTTTCCCTCTCTATTAAAATCTCTTCCTCTCCCCCATCTCCTTCATTCTTCAAGCACTCTCTACTCACTCAAGCACTCTTGCCATCTCAAGCTCCTTCAAGCTATCTCTCCACCTTTCCTACTCCCTCAAGCTCTCTCTACTCTCTCAACATCTCTATCCCTCCACTAAGTTCTACTCCCTCGACCTCTCTACCCTTTCTACTCCCTCAATCACTCCACCCTCCACCTTCTTAAGTCTTCACCCTCTCAAGCTCTCCCTCATCCCTCCCCTCCCCCTTCTCTCTCTCTCTCTTTCTCGCTCTCTCTCTCTCTCCATACACCCAATGATCAATGGCACCTCCTCTTCATGAGGTCTTTCGCTTGCATTGTGCCTACTTTGAGCAAGTGAAGGAGAAATACAACACTTGCAAGAGGCAATGCAAATACTACCCCAAGATCCAAACCTCATTTGTCACCTACCTCCTCATTCACATCTCCAAATTGGGAGAGGAGGCCACATCATGCTCTAGCAATCTCGACAATATCCACCCAAAATATCATCAAATATACCTGCCATTGAAGCAATACAAAGGCATTTCAAGGGCAAGTGAGGAGGTGGTGTCTCCCAATCATGGGGCCTTATGTTGAGATATCGAGCTCTACATGAGCTAGAATCCACTATGTGCCTTGGTGATGTGGCAAGATATTACTCACTGGCATATTAGGTGACCGACATGAGGATACGCCAATGATTCTACAACTGGATTATGCCCATGTAGTCCACCCTTGGTTATGGCACATTTATTGTGTCACCTCTTATTTCCTTAGTAGGTTCACACTTAGTGACTGCGTGTACATATGTGTGGTACTTTCATATTAATCTTTTATCATATTATAGACTTAGTTCTTTTATGTGGAAGAATAAGAAAGAAAAAAAAGAATATTTCAGCCCTATCTCTTTGTGTGCTCAAGTCTCCATTGCTTTTGTATGTGTGCTCTTGGTCTCTTCACCTCTCTTTCCTCTTGTCTATTTTCATGATATTAGAGCCATCCCACGGCTGTGCAGAGCCCAATTAAAGGCTGAGGTGAAGGCATTGGAGCACGAAAGGAAGCAAGCAAGCAACAGGTAAAAAGCTCTTCCACCTTGCTTAATTTGCCTTGGGTTATTGCCGTAGAAGGCTCCTGAGGCTGCCAGGGCTATAGTCTCTAATTACAATGAAACCTAATAAGCTAGAAGAATAGTGTCTATATTGAAACTTAGTCCTTTAGGGCTTTCCAAGTATGATTTTTGGCATCTGAGGTCATTTTGGCCTCCATTTTGGACCTGCAAATAGTCCGACAACAATTTTCGAGTATATTGCAATTTTGGCAGTATTAGCCATTTACAGGTGCACAAGCTACAAATTTCAAGTCTATAAGGTTTCAGGTGTTTGTTGGGTTGCAAATACAAAAGGCATCTACAAACAGATTGCAAATTGCAGTTATTGTTGTATAGTCAATGAAAAAGGCTATGTATTTAGTTGTGGTACACATGATATTAACTTGCTTGCAGATTGCAGTTTTTTGCAAGGTTGTCTATTTTGTCAAAATGTCTAACAACTTTAACCAGATTGTTAGCGAAGCTTGATAAGAACAATTATCCTACATGAAAGTTCGGAATTACACTGAAGAAGACATGGTAGTAGCACCTAAAGTTCATGTACGAAATGCTATTACAAAATACATAAAGGCTTAGAAAGATTGGGAGCAGACACATAGTAAATTCATGTATTGACTATCTGTCAATCTCACAAATAGCATGATGGGCAATTTGCAGGAATTTGATACCCCTACTATTGCATGGAAGAATCTGGCAAGGCTATTCGAAGTAAACACAAAGACTAGAAAGCCACAGCTAAAGTCAAAGCTAAACCAAGTGAAAAGAGGGAACCTGTTCATTAATGATTATGCCTTGAAGATCAAGAGTATTGTGGAAGCTCTTAAATCTATCATTGTGGTAGTTATTGATGATGATGTTGTGCATGCATCCTCAGATAGAGTTGCAGATGAGTACAAGAGCTTCAAGTCATCTATGAATACAAGGAATGATATCCCTAATTTTGCAAACTTGATTTCTATTATGATAATTGAGAAGAAGAACCTTGGCTTGGATTCCTCTTCTTCTCAAAGTGAGAACAAGTATGCACAGGTATTTTTGAAACCAGCCTTCCTTCTCGGATAGGGTGGTTTAACTTGATTAAGCACTTAATTACAGCAATCAGCAAATGAACATAAACTGAAATGCTCACTTTACCTTCATAAACTTGGACAGTGGACACCCTGTTGGCCCCAAAACTGGCGCCCCTTTCGGTATTTCTTTAATTTCAATTGCTAATGGATAAATTACAAGCCGAGATTTCACGATCTCGTTGGCTGATTCAAAAGCCTCTCACTGTTCCAATAATCAGCAAAGCATTCGGACAAATTGCCCCTTGATTTTCACCCAGTACTTGCTCTAATGGAACCCGAACTCGTCAAATGCTACCCCAAGTTCACAATAGATAGCCTGGCATCTGAAATCCTCACAATTCCACGAATTTCCGGTGCTGATTTCAGTGTACAATGCCTTTGATTGATGGCACGGGTCCCAAGGTGGCTGCTAAACCCTAATTACTGCTGTAATTTAGGGTTTACAGCAATAAACTCTCTGTTGTCCACCAAATTTGGCTGTACTCTGCTACCAATGGCTGAGAATTACTGGGAATGCTTGAGCATAGACTAGAGGAGATGAGAGAATGCTGTAGAGAGAGAGAAAATCAGCTGAAATGTGTCTTTTGATTCGTAGCTCTGATGACAAATCCGATGGCACCAACAGCTTCAAAAGGGGGGTAAAACACCAGCTCAGCCAGCTGACGAGCCCTCCTCTTCTCCCGCCACCTCTCTTGAGGCGGAAGAGAATACTTGCTGCCCCCTGTCCTGTCGCGGCCCGCGATCAATCCTCGTCGCCTTTCAGAGCCAAATCTGATCACCTCCTCTCCCTCTACCAAGTTGGCTACTACTCGTCTTACTCGTCATACTGGTATCAGAGCCGAAGAGCCGACGGTCCTGTCCTCACGAAGAGCCGATGGGTCCTGTCCTCACGAAGAGTCGCGGGTCCTGTCCTCACGAAGAGCCGCCGAGTCCTGTCTTCACCAGGTCACATCAAGTAGCCATTTCACGAGATTGGCAGCCGGGACACGTCAGTCGTCATTTTTTGTGTTAACGATGGCGACCACGACGGACAGGGGTAAAACAGATTGCACTTATCGTCAATATTCCTGCGGGTAATTACGATGGGACTAAGTCCCGCTTTAATCTTTAATCTTTTTGGTTCACAGCCTGTGTTTCCACGTGACCTGACAGGGGGTGATTAATTACACCCATACCTAGCGCTCCTGCCGACAGGCCGTGTTCCCAGCTGCCTCGTTCTTCCCACCATCTCTACTTTACAGAGATCATTGACTTCTATTTTATTGTAATCAGGGAAGTTCCCCAACTTTGTACGCAAATTTCTTATATTTGCTTTCCAATTCCAATGTATAAATGGAGGGGAAAGGGAGAGAGGGGGTAATCGAGGGCTCTAGTTCTAGGGACCACCCTATGGTAGATCCCCATGAAACGGAAATACAAAAAGAGCAATGGGAAGAATTTTTTGCCACACGAGAACAATTTGATGATCTAACTGCTCGTGTGCAAGCACAGGGGGTTCAAATGGAATTTCTAACTCAAACACTCACCGAAATAAAATTTCAATTAACCTTATTACTAGAAAGGGATAAAAATAAGCTAGAAACCTCGGATATTCCATCTTCATCGAAAGATTTGGATGTGACTATGCGAGATCCTAGGGAACCCCACCAAAAGCTGAGGGATAACCCAGTGTTAAAGGATATGAAACCCCCTCAGTTTCACGGGGAGGGAAAAGACAGAAATAAAGACACTATCTTTAATTTTCTCCAAAAATGGGAGGATTTGCACGAACTTAAAAATACTCCACCACATCTCCAAGCGCTGGAGGCCAGTTTAACTTTGGGGCCAAAGACATATAAATGGTGGCGAACTTTAAAGGAGGCAAATAAAATACCTAAAACTTGGGCTCAATTTGAATCGGTCTTTTTGAAAGAATTCCTTCCTGAAAATGAAATGGAAAGAAATTGGGAAGATTGGGATTATGTCAGACAAAAGGGTAGACCCCTGCTGACATATCTGGAGGAATATCGTGAGATAATCCTCAAATTGGAAGGAATAGATGAATTTCAAAAGACAAGAGAATTCATTAGGGGACTAGATAAGGCCTGTAAAAAGGAAGCGAAAAGGAGTTCACCTAAGACACTTGAAGAGGCAATTAAATTTGCATTAATCAATGAAGATAGTACGCGTCCAGGTATACTCACTGGTCTCACTGATACGGAGCCCAAGACTAAGGAATTTGAAACCTCAAAATTTGTAGGCAAATTGAAAAGAAAAATGCCATATCTTAAGGGCAAGAAACAACCCTTTGAAAAGAAACAATATGTAAGGCCAAAGTTAAGTCAAGATGACTTTGATAAGGCCAAAAAAGAAAGGCTGTGTTTCAATTGCCTATCCCCTAACCATGCTGCCTGAAATTGCCCTCAAAGGAAAAATGGGGAAGATAAAGGAAAGGATAAGGACAAGGGCAAGGAAAAAGAAAAACAAATCCAAGTAGTGCAGACCCTGGGATTAAAGGGGCATGAAAAGTATAAATCTTTAGAGGTCTTGCACAAGGATGTACAACACAGATGTTGTATGTCAACTTCTATGTGGCAGCCTACCTTTGGGCCACATGATTTAGTTAGAGTGCATGGATTGATAGCTGGAAAGAGTGTTAGAGTCATGATTGATGACTCTGCTACCCACAATTTCATAAATTATGCACTTGTCAAAAAATTGAAACTTCCCCAACAAAAGTATGGGCATCAATATGTTGTTCGTATGATGCAAGGTCAGGATAATAAGATATGGGATACAATGGTATCCAATTTGGAAATTGAGATCTAAGGATATAAAGATAAACTTGATTTCCAAATTATGAATATGGAAAGAGCCGATATTACTTTAGGGAGGGAGTGGCTATGGGGATTGGAACCATCCTTAAAACGTAGTTATCATCATAATACACTGGAATTTGAAAGGGATGGTAAGACTTTTGTGATTCAAGGTGAACATGAAGTATCTGATAACCCTTTGTTGTGTTCCACTGAAGTTCAGAAGCTGATAAAGAAGGAAGCTTGTGAGGTATATATGTTATGGTCTCTTCCTATACAAAACACTTTTACTTTCTGTAATATAAAGCAACAATTTTCTTATGTCTGTGAGTTGAATGTAAGTAATGAATTAAGTGGTTTGTTAGATAAATTTAAAGATGTGTTTCCTTCTGATTTACCAAGTGGCCTTCCACCAAATAGGGGTGATGTAAATCACCCAATTGACACAAATAGGGATATACACCCTATTTCTAAACCACCTTATAAGTTAAGTGAAGCACAGCACCAAGAAGTTGAAAGACAAATTAAGGATTACCTTGATAAAGGGCTTATACAACCCAGCAATTCACCTTGGGCTTTGCCAATTTTATTAGTAAAGAAAAAAGACGGTTCTATGCGAATGTGTTGATTATAGAGCACTTAATAAGATAACGGTGAAGAATAAATTTCCTATGCCCAGAATGGAAGATCTTTTTGATCAATTACAAGGGGCAAAATTCTTCACAAAGATAGACTTAAGATCAAGCTATCACCAAGTAAGAATTAAGGCACAAGATGTTCCTAAGACAGCATTTCGTACTAGATATGAGCATTATGATTTTTTGGTGATGTCTTTTGGCCTCCCTAATGTACCAGCTACTTTTATGAAGCTGATGAATAGTGTGTTACGGCCCTATCTAGGACATTTTGTAGTAGTCTTCTTGGATGATATCTTGATCTTTAGTAAATCAAAAGAGAAACATTTGAAACACTTACGATTAGTATTCCAATTGTTAAGAACACATTCCCTTTATGCGAAGAAAACTAAATGTGAATTCTTCACACAAGAGGTCAAATATTTGGGGCATATTATCTCGAAAGAAGAAATCAAGATGGATCCAGAAAAAGTAAGGGCAATATTTGAATGGCCATCTCCAAGGAACCTGGAAGAGCTGCAGATCTTCCTAGGTTTATCTAGATTTTATCGTAGATTCATTCGAGATTATGCCAAAATAGCTGTTCCAATGACAGACCAACTTAAAGGGAAAGGGAAGAGCTTTAATTGGGGAACAGACCAAAATGAAAGTTTTCAAAAACTTAAGGTAGCTATTGCTACAGCTCCAGTACTATTAATTGTGGATCCCAATAAACCATTTGTGGTTGAAGCCGATGCCAGTGATAAGGCGATAGGCGCGGTCTTATTACAAGAAGGTCGACCAGTTGCTTTTGAAAGCAAGAAATTAGACCGTGCAAAACGGAATTATTCTATTTATGAGAGGGAGCTATATGCAATAGTACATGCAATGAAGAAATGGAGGCACTATTTGTACGGTGCTAAACTTTTGATCTTGTCGAATCATGAAAGCATTAAGTGGCTTAATGACCAACCGGATCTACAAGGGCGTAAAGCCAGATGGACCGAACTCCTTCAAGAGTTCGACTACGAAACAAGGTATAGAAAGGGGAAGTACAATATAGTGGCTGATGCACTCAGTAGAATGCCCATCATAAATGAATTGAGTTTTACTCAGTTCACTTCCGATTTACTTGAATCTTTGAAAGGAAAATGCCAGGTTGATCCGGCATATTCCAACATATGGAAAGCAATAAATAATGGGGATCCAAATGGAAGAGCCTCCACAGAGGAAGAAATATCTGAGGATGTTCATCAAGGAAATGGAGTATCAGGGGTTGCTCAAATGAGATTCAAGTGGAAGAATTTTACCATTGAGAATGGTTATTTACTCTACAAGGGTAGGGTATGTGTCCCGAAAGATGAAGAAATAAGGCGCCAAATACTCTTTGAGTGTCATGATACCCCTACCGCGGGACATCCAGGAGTTAATAAGACTTATAGTCTTATTAAAAGGCAGTTCTATTGGCCTGGAATGAATAAGGACGTCCTTGACTATGTGGTCAAATGTAATAAATGCCAGGTTAATAAAGCTGAAAGATTGAAAATGGGAGGACTTCTTCACCCATTGGAGATTCCTTCAGGAAAATGGGAGAGTATCTCCATGGACTTTATTGTTGCGTTACCCAGAACACAGAGGGGGCACGCCTCTGTGTGAGTGATTGTGGATAGGTTAACCAAAATGGCTAGGTTTATTCCAAGTTCAATTGATGTCAAAACACTAGAATTGGCTAGATGAGAACATATACCGATTGTATGGCCTTCCGACAAATATAGTTTCTGATCGAGATAGAAAATTTGATAGTCAATTTTGGCGTGCTGTATTTAGGAAGTTGGATACTAAACTTAGTATGAGTACGGCGGACCACCCGCAAACTGATGGGCAAACTGAAAGGGTTAACCAAACCCTTGAAGATATGCTCAGGGCATATGTAAGTGAAAGGCAAACTAATTGGGAAGAGTATCTACCGATAGCAGAGTTTGCATATAATAGTGCCAAGCACTCTTCCACTGGATATAGTCCATTTATGTTAATGTATGGGTTTCAGTCCAGAGCTCCTCATGCAGTAAGACTGCATAAGGAAAAGGTTCAGGCAGCCAAGGACTTTTTGGAGAATATGAATAATATGTTAAAATTTGCTCAAGAAAATATTAAGAAAGCTTAAAATCGAGCTAGAGCTTATGCAAATCCTCATCGAAGAGACATCTCCTTTGAAGAAGGGGAATTGGTCTATCTTAAAGTGCCTGAACAAACTAAATCCATGAAAACGGGACGATGTCCAAAGCTTTCACCCAGGTATTGTGGTCCTTTCACAATACTTAAAAGGGTAGGAGAACAGGCTTACAAGCTCCAACTACCTCCTAGTAGTAAAACATATCCAGTTTTTCATGTAAGTAAGCTAAGGAAGAAGCTGGGTGATTTGGATAATCTAATCTTAAATGATAATATTCAGGAGCTATTAGATGACCAATCTAATCCACATGAACCAGAAAGAATATTAAATGTTCATAACAGACGAACAAGAAATACTATTTATCAATAATATTTGGTCAAATGGAAAGATTGTTCAAAAGAAAGCTCAACATGGGAGCGAGTAAGTACCCTAAGGAAAAGGTTTCCCAATTTACAGTTGGACCTTCCAAGTATCGTTTTCGAGGATGAAACCGATTCTTAAGGGGAAGGAAATGTTACAATAATAAGGTAATTTATGGGAGACAGGCGCGAGGAATGACCATCCGAGGGCCTTGGGCACCCGAACAGGGTCAAGGGGAGCCTAGAGAGTAAGAGAGTCTAAGAATAGTAGAACTCACCTGAAGCGGATAGCTGGCAGAGGAAACGGGGAGAGAGGAGCCAGCACTCATCTAGGCGAGGTTGGAAGGTGAAAGAAGGAAGGAACTCATGCCATTTGATTCACGAACAGATCGACCGTCATCAGGAGTTTAGCTACTACTCGTCTTACTCGTCATAGCGATCAGCCTCAAAGATCTTATCCTTAGTGTGCAAAATAGGTGGAACCTTCTTGCCACCCTCAACCACCTCAAATGGAGCCTTGCCAGTGGAACTATGCACCGTATTGTTGTATGCAAACTCAACCAATGGCAAATACTGCTCCCACTGTGTCTTGTGGTCTGAAACATAGCACCTCAAAAGATCCAACACTGTGGAATTTGCTTCCTCAGACTGACCATCTGTCTGCGGATGGAAGGATAATGAGAATTTCAGCGTGGTATCCATATTCTCAAACAACCCCTTTAAGAATAGACTGGTCATCCGAGGGTCTCGATCACTGATGATCGACTCAGACATACCATGATATTTGAAAATGTGCTGCATAAATAATCGTGCCATATGATCGGCCTTGGTAACACAAGCATAGGATCTGAAGTCATCTTTTCCTTCAACTTTTCAAATACTGAAATTTCCACTGCTATCCATCTAAATGGCACATCTTTCTTTTGCAAAGCATACAATGGAGATGCAATTTCAGCAAACCCGCATACATACTTCCTATAGTAAGAACATAAACCCAAGAAGCTGCGGATCTCATGAACATTCTTCAAAGCTGGCCATGAACGTATTGCTTCAACCTTAGCAGGGTCCATACAAATACCATCAGCCGATACAATATGTCCCAAGAAGTGGATTTCATGCAAAAAGAATTCACTCTTCTTGTCATTGATAACTAGTCTATGCTTACGTAGCTCATTGAAAACAATGTCCAAGTGCTTTCTATTCTCCGTCTCATTCTTTGAATAGACAATCATGTCATCAAAGAAAGTACCCACAAATACTCTATGTGGCCGAAAGATGCGATCCATCATCCGATTAAAAGTGGCAGGAACAATCGTAAGTCCAAAAGGCATGACAAGAAATTCATATAACCCAAAAGATGTCATGAAAGCTGTCTTAGGCACATCCTCCGGTCTAATGCGTATCTGATGATACCCACTTTTCAAATCTATACAACTAAATATTGTTGCTCCCTGCAATCTATCCATAACATCATCGATCCGAGGGATCGAAAAGCGGTTCTTTATCGTGATCTTGTTCAGAGCACGATAGTCAATGCATATACGCCGTGAACCATCCTTTTTCTGCACCAAAAGCACTGCAGAACAGAAAGGAGATAAGTTGGGCTGAATCAGCCCTTTTTCTAACAGCTCATTTACCTGACTCATAATCTCCTGTTGGGTTGCACTGACTCTATAGGGTGGTTTATTAGGAGGGCTACTTTCAGGGATAAGGTCTATGCCATGATCTTCGGGTCTTTCAGGTGGTAGCTGCCCTAGAAGTGACTGAGAGAAGCAATCAGCATATATTTTCAGAAATGACATGCGATCCTTCTCTAATTTAGACATATTCCCAACATTCTCACTATCATCCTTATCCTTAGCAAAAACTAAATACACTGAAAGATGATTTTTCATTACTTTAGAAATAGCAGCTGCTGCAGATACAACAGGGACAGATTCCCCTTTCAACTTTACATCAAGTGTGAGTGTCTTTCCCTTATGTTGAATAGTGATCTCTTTTGCATATGAATCAATCACTACATGCATACGGTGGCACCATGGCATACCAAGCAACACATCACAACCCTCAAGTGGAGCGATGTAAAACTCTTCGCTGTCCACATATCCCTGTATGTGCAACCGAAGCTTTCCAATGAGTTGTGTGGCAGGTTCTGCATGACCCTTACATGCCATTCCAACTTCCCCCATGGCTCCCATCTCATCCTCTTTGATGCCTAGACGGGCTGCCATATCAATAGAGATGAAGTTGGCTCGTGCACCATTATCAAAGAATATCAACGCATGTTGATCCCTAATTTTGCCCCATACGCTGCACAACTCAGTAGCATCATCATTGGGTTGATCACTAACAACATTGGACACCAATCCCACTGATGTTTTGGGCCTTTTACCCTTAGGATCTCCTTGATTTTCTGATTTTGCAGCTTGCTGCCTATTGGAACAGTTCTTTGCAATATGATCCTCCTGTTCACAAATAAAGCATTTATTTGCAGCCATCAATTCCCTACATTGTGCCAATGTTTTCGAGCCCTTTCTTTGCTGTTTTGGCCTCTTTTCAGGCTGGTTTTCAGATATGTCCCTTTTCTCAGCCTTAAACAACTTTTTATTCGGCTTCTTCCCGCTCTCTTGGAAGCCCGAATCCTTTCCACGCAGCAAAGCATCTAGCAACAGTCTCTATGAGCTGAGACATGCTAGACACTGTGGATTTTATGCAAAAATCCTTGATTCCTTTGGGTAGCCCACATACATATTTTTCCACTTGCTCATGAAGGGGTACGGCACGATAAGAAGTGACAAGCAGCAATGCATCCCAAACCTTCTTATTGTATTGCTCTAAATTCTTGCATTCCTTAGCATCAAGCTTGTTCCAAACTGTCATGATGTCCACCTCAAAGGTACTAGTCAACCAATTCAATGCAAACATTTACTTGAATTGTACCCATGTTGACGGTGCTCTACCTTGCATCAAGAGAGTGGACCACCACTGCAATGCATTCCCCTTCAAGAAAGTGGCTGCCTTTCGAATCTTAGAGGATTCGATGAAGTTTCCCCCTGAATACGCTGCATCAAACTGCTGAATGAAGGTCAAAGCTTTCAGCCTATCTTGTGTATCACTGAAGGACTGAAACTTCACTGCTTTTCCACCCTCATCATAGTCTTTTGCTTCCCCTTTGGGAGTCAAGTTGTCATACACTGGCTGCTGCAAAAAGGGTGTATTTGCTGTATTTACATCATGACCAAGCCCAAATGAAGCATTTGGATGACCAGTAGTCATTCCTTGAGCCCCATAAGTATTCGGGGGTGCAAATGCATTGCCAAACATTTCACTTTGTGCCCCAGGCATCAAGCCAATGCTACCATACATAGGGTTTTGCACATTTCCAGCCATACCCGAATACAATGGGCCTTGCACACCATGCATTGGCTGCTGCATACCATAGGGATTTGTGCCATGCATTCCCGTATGCGGCCCTTGGCCAACTATTGCATGAAAAATCGTGCTACCACCAAAGTATCCTAGCTGCCTCATCATAGCACGCATGCCCGACTGTCCAAAATCCATTGGATTGGCACTTCCATAATGGCCTTGCATTTGCATTCATTGCCCCATAGGTACCAACTGTTTAGCTTCATTGGCCTCTTTAGGAGCTTCAAGTGAAGGATTTGGCACTACCTTCGGTGCACCTTGCTGTTCCGAAGGTGTAGAAGTTGACTTCTTCTTGCCCTTGCTGTCCTTCTTCGGAGCATTCAAAAATCAGATGAACTGAGGATCATTTGCCAATTCAGCAAAGAGATTTGCTGCTGTCCTCATCCGATTCTTGAACTGGTCATCAAATTCCTCTTCACTTTGCTAGTCATCTACCTCATGACGGCTTGAAGGCCCTGCATCTTGCCCAACAGCAACATTTTCAGCTTGTCGTCCATCATGAGAGCCTTGTCCAAGATTAGGCATTGCATTTCCTTCATTCCCATGAGAATGTCCATACTGAGAGGCATCATCACTGCTTGATTCCATCTCACTGTATGAAGACATGTTGCTGTAATTTCTCAACTGAGCACAAAAATCAGCACTAGCACAAAGCTTTGGCTTGCAATCAAGTGCCTCGGGCTCACCAAATCAAGAGATTGAGTGATTATCCCGACAATGGAACCATGAAACCAGCCTTCTTTCTCGGATAGGGTGGTTTAACCTGATTAAGCACTTAATTACAACAATCAGCAAATGAACATAAACTGAAATGCTCACTTTACCTTCATAAACTTGGACAGTGGACACCCTGTTGGCCCCAAAACTAGCGCCCCTTTCGGTATTACTTTAATTTCAATTGCTAATGGATAAATTACAAGCCGAGATTTCATGATCTCATTGGCTGATTCAAAAGCCCCTTACTGTTCCAATGATCAGCAAAGCATTCGGACAAATTGCCCCTTGATTTTCACCCAGGACTTGCTCTAATGGAACCCCAACTGGTCAAATGCTGCCCCAAGTTCACAATAGATGGGCTGGTCAAATCGTCGTTGCCTCTCAGAGCCAAATCTGATCACCTCCTCTCCCTCTACCAAGCTCAGAATGGCTGCAATTCAGCTTCCACCACCCTCCAACAGCCTTCTCCCTGATTGCATGGGAAAGTTTTGCCAAGTGGCAGCCTTCCTAATGTATTTTCAGCCATTAAATTAATTTTTCAAAATTAATTAATTCGGAAAATTAATTTCAGCCCTTTTGACCCCGCCCAAAACATGCCCATCTGTAAAGAAATTGGGTAGGCCATTTGCAACTTGGAGTGGTTCCCAACCTCTGTTGACCCTTAGACTAGCATTAATTAATTAATTAATGCTAGTCCCTAGTGTCACCACTGACACTTAATGGCCAAACAATTGTCCTAGGGTCCAACCTGGCACCAACTGACCGCCAAAACCCAGTTGGCATCACTTGACATAACTTTTTGTTAGAGATCACAGCCTGATCAGGGGCAGCAGGGCAGGTACGGTGGCAGAGTGCAGTCGGACAGGTGTGCAGTCGGACTGCCACGTGGCAGTCCGACCTGTGCAGGCAGTCGGCTACATTTAATGCAGCCGACTGGGTATTTCTGGCCCCCTATTTTCTGGCAAATTCTAGCTATAAATAGCCGACATTCCCAGCAGTCTCCAACACTTCGCTGCTCGCAGATTACAGACCGGTGACACGCGCAGATTCCGTCTCTGTTCGCAGATTTCAAACAGGAGACAGTCCAGACTGCAGCGGACTTCGAGGTGAATAGCAGGTTGCATCGTCGAGGTGGAGACACGCAGTCCAGCGCACTGCGCCCGTGTATATATCTGCATATCTTTGTATTCAGCACACTTTATACAGCAGATCTTCATCTTCCACTGTCTCTTTCTCTCTCTTCTCTCTCTGCGTTCTCTCTCTCTCAGCCCTACGCTTCCGCACCGCTGCACTCTGACATGGTATCAGAGCAGTGTTAGAGGGCTGACTGAGCGCAGAATCAACCTGAAGAGGAGTTTCCATCGCGACACAAATTTGTGTTTTTTGCGTTTAAGGGCAGACAGGAGGGCTGCGCCTTGGAACAAGGCTGAAGCGAGTGTGGGCGCGCAGGAAAGGAGTCCAGGTGGTGGATTTGCTGCTGTTTACTGCTGTTTGACGCGGAGGAAGTTTGAGTTTTCAGCCTACAAGTGCAGGTTTTGCTTTTTCATCGCCTCCGACGGGTGAAGAAGGTTTAGGACGCGGAAGAGCCTTAGCAGGCTGAGTTTTCCCAGTCAGAGGGGGCTGCTTTTGCGTTTGTGAAGGCATTACAGGTGAAGATGTCTACAGAGATTGACTTGGAGTTCCAGTCGATTATGGACCGGAAGGTACCTGTCTTACCGGCTCTTCCTGCAGATCAGAAGCTCGACGGCGACAACTACCGCATATGGCGCGTCATGATGTTGGCCATCCTTGAGTCCTATGATTTGGCAGAGCTGGTATAGGAGGAGATCGACCGGCCCTCGGTAAGAGATGAGTCCAAACTCTCTTCCGATGCTCGTGCGGAGTTGGCCAAGGCTCAGTCTCATTGGGACAAACTGAATGCCAGGATTCGTTCCTTTCTCTTTCTATCATGTACTACAGCCGTGATCGCTCACATCGAGCACTTGACGGTGGCTCGGAAGATATGGCTGGAGCTTGATCAGATGTACAATCGGATGACCCTTATGAAGCGGGTTTCTTTGGAGGTACAGATGCGGACCTTGTCCGTAAACAAGTCTTCTTCGCTACGGGAGCACATTAATAAGCTAAGGCAGCTTCAGATGCAAGTTTAGAATGCGGGGAAGCCGATTTCCTCCGAAAACATGGCGATCACACTTTTGTCCCAGTTGCCGCCACGATTCGGTACATTTTACTCCGCCCTTATTGCTTCGGGGCGAGAGTCTACTCTTCGGTGGGAAGAGTTGGTTCCTATGGTCTTGGACCAAGAGGAACAGTTAAAGGGACAGAATGCTTCCAAGTCGGAGGCGCTGACAGGTCAAGCCTCTCAGAAGAAGGGGAAGGACCAAAAGAAGAAGAAGGGGGATAACAAGTCCAAGAAGGACAAGGAGAAGGACAAGGACAAAGACTCCACATGCCATATTTGTGGAAAGACTGGCCATTGGAAGAAGGATTGCCCTGACAAAGACAAGAAGGACACCAAGGATTCTGGAGCGGTGGCTGCACCCTCATCAGCTGCATTTCTTCATCTAGCTGTCATTGAGGACGCTTCACCGAATGCTTCTGATGCTGCGATGACGGCTCCCCAGGCTCGAGAGTGGATCGTTGATAGTGGTGCCTCACGGCACATGACTCCTTCATCAGATGGTGTTGCCCAATTGCGACCCTCGCGTGGGCAGATTCTCATTGGAGACAGCTCTTCAGTATCTATTGCAGGTCGGGGTAAGATGCAGCTTATTCCAGATGGACGAGGTGGTACCCATACCTCAGAGGTTTTGCATGTACCAAGCTTAGGGTACTATCTCCTTTCAGTTCATAAGATTTGCTCCCTTGGCCTTTTGGTGGAGTTTGACAGTACTACGGTGCGAGTCCTTTATCGTGGATCGAGGAAGGTTCTCTCATCCGGATATGAGGAGAATGGCATTTATAAACTGAAGTCTTCCACCGCCCTCTCTACTCTTCTTCTTACCTCTCAGTCACAGTCAGAATTATGGCATGCTCGGTTTGGTCACCTGAACTATGATTATCTTCGGAGGGCGTCACGTGGACAGCTTGTTCGAGGGTTGCCGGATATAGTGGTGAGCCAGCAGCCATGTGTCTCCTGCATTCAGGGGAAGCAGCATAGGGATGCCATTCCCCACACAGCTTCGCGGCGGTCTACTTCACCGATGGAGCTTGTATCTACGGATCTATGTGGCCCTATGAGGAATGAGTCCTTGCATGGGAGCTCGTACTTCATGCTGATCGTGGATGACTACAGCAGGATGACATGGGCCTATTTTTTGGCATTAAAGTCAGAAGCTTTCTCACACTTCAAGGATTGGCTTCTCTTTGAGGAGAACCGATCGGGCCGGAAGTTGAAGACCTTACGATCCGACAAGGGCGGTGAATTTGTTTCTAATGAGTTTGCTCGGTTTTGTGCAGATAAAGGAATTCACCAGGAGTTTGCCAATACCAACACTCCTCAAGAAAATGGCATTCTTGAACGGAAGAACTGCAGTGTGATCGAGATGGCGCGCACCATAATGGAGCACCGACAGACCCCTCAGGTTCTGTGGGCCGAGGCTGTGGCTACTGCAGTCCACATCCTTAATCGATCCCCTACTTCGGCCGTGGAAGGGATGACCCCGTTTGAGGCTTATTTTGGGACGAAGCCAGATGTTTCTTACTTCAGGGTCTTTGGGTGTGATGCCTATGTTCACATTCCCAAAGCTCACCGTGATAAATTTGAAGCAGCTTCCCAAAGACAGGTATTTGTTGGCTACAGCTCCCAGTCCCAAGGCTACCGACTGTATGATCCCGTCAAGCGGGATGTGTACACTAGCCGCGATGTGCGGTTTGTGGAGGTTCCGGCTATCTCAATGGGTGAGGAGCATCCCGTTCTTGGAGATCCAGGGGAGAGTTTGGCTCCTTCTACAGTTCCACTGGAGCCCGTGCCTTTTGATTATGATTCTGTTTCGGACACAGAGTCTACTGCACCACCGGTCACCTCAGAGGAGTTACCACCGGTGGATATTCCAGAGTCTTCTGCTGATGGAGAGAGACGAGGGGAGGTTCGGCCTCCTCCTCGCTGGGCCCGTAACACACTCCGTGATTCAGGAATCGAGGGGGTTCCTGAGGAGTGGGGACCGCAGGATGGTCCACGGCGGTCACGGCGGCACCAGGCACATTCTACGGAGCTTGTTTACTCTAACTATTGTTTAATGACCCGTGTTATGCAGGATCGAGAGCCCACCTCCGTGAAGGAGGCTTTACAATCCGCACCATGGAAGAAAGCTATGGAAGCCGAGTTGGAGATTATTGAGAGGAATGGCACTTGGTCACTCGTGCCCCGCCCCTCGAATAAGAAGGTGATTGGCGTCAAGTGGGTCTTCAAGACCAAATACCTTAGCGACGGTTCTTTGGATAAGCACAAGGCTCGCCTTGTTGCTAAAGGTTTTGCACAGCGCCCAGGGATTGACTGTCATGATACTTTTGCCCCACAGCTCGTATGGCGACCATTAGAGCTGTTCTTGCTGTGGCTGGCCATAGGAGATGGCCTGTTTACCAGTTGGATGTGAAGTCGGCCTTCCTCAATGGTGATTTGAAGGAGGAGATCTATGTTGAGCAGCCTCCTGGCTTTGGATCTTCAGATGGGAAAGTCTACAGGTTGAAGAAGGCCTTGTATGGCCTCAAGCAGGCTCCGCGTGCATGGAACGAGAAGATTGATTCGTTCCTCCAATCTCAGTTGGGATATCGGCGTTCCAAGGCCGATCCGCAGCTTTATGTTCACACTTCCGAGGATGGTTGTGTGCTTTTTGTCTTATATGTTGATGATTTGACTGTCACAAGTGATGATGCACAGCAGGTCCAACAGACGAAGTCAGCTTTACCTCGGACGTTCGAGATGACGGACTTGGGTCTACTCCATTTCTTTTTGGGCCATGAGATTTATCAGTCTCAGAGGGGGATCTTCATCTCTCAACAGAGATATGTACAGGAGCTTTTGGTGTCTTTTGAGATGGAGGATTGTCAGGCCCTTTCTACTCCCATGGATCCGAACTGGAAGGCCACTTCCCATTCAGCTTCTCCTTTGGCGGATGCTTCCCGCTATCGTCAGTTGATTGGGTCCTTGATTTGGCTTCTCAACACTAGGGTTGATCTATGTTTTGATGTTGGGCTCTTGGCAGGGTTCATGAGTGAACCTAAGACGGTGCATTGGCAGGCTGCTCAGAGGATACTTCGGTATTTGAGGGGGACGTCTGATTTAGGGATTCATTACCCCGCAGGGACAGATGGTTCAGATCTTGTACTTGCAGGTTGGAGCGACTCGGATTGGGCCGGTGATGTGGACCACAGGCGGTCTACTACAGGTTACTGTTTTACCTTGGGTGCAGGTGTTATTTCATGGAGTAGCAAGAAGCAGCCCACGGTAGCCCTTTCGTCTACTGAGGCGGAGTATCGGGCCGTGTCTTCCACCACATGTGAGGCTGTGTAGCTTCGGAGATTATTGGAGGAGCTTGGGTGCTCCCAGACTCGTCCTACTTTGCTGCAATGTGACAATGAGAGTTGCATTGCCTTGGCCCGGAACCCTGTTTTTCATGCCCGGACGAAGCACATAGAGATCCAGTACCACTTTATCCGAGAGAAGCTTCTGGATGAGACCATCACTGTGGAGTACTGCAAGACGGAGGACAATCTTGCGGATTTGTTTACGAAGGCACTTCCCCAGGCTCTACTTCGAAGACATTCCAGATCCCTCAGGCTTTTGCCCTGCCCAGGCTCTGAGAGGGGGTGTTAGAGATCATAGCCTGATCAGGGACAGCAGGGTAGGTACGGTAGCAGAGTGCAGTCGGACAGGTGTGCAGTCGGACTACCACGTGGCAGTCCGACCTGTGCAGCCAGGTCGGACTGGGTATTTCTGGCGCCCTATTTTCTGGCAGATTCTGGCTATAAATAGCCGACTGGGTATTTCTGGCGCCCTATTTTCTGGCAAATTCTGGCTATAAATAGCCAACATTCCCAGCAGTCTCCAACACTTCTCTGCTCGCAGATTACAGACCGGTGACACGCGCAGATTCCGTCTCTGTTCGCAGATTTCAGACAAGAGACAGTGCAGACTGCAGCGGACTTCGAGGTGAACAGCAGGTTGCATCGTCGAGGTAGAGACACGCAGTCCAGCGCACTGCGCCCGTGTATATATCTGCATATCTTTGTATTCAGCACACTTTATACAGCAGATCTTCATCTTCCACTCTCTTTCTCTCTCTTCTCTCTCTGCGTTCTCTCTCTCTCAGTCCTACACTTCCGCACCGCTGCACTCTGACACTTTTGTCTTTAACACCCACTGCATCCTCTGGATCCTTGGCCCATTCCCATGAAATAACTGCCATGTGCATCACATGTGCTAAACGACCTTGCATATTTGATTAATAACTTAATCAAATGTTACTAGCAAGATTAAAGCATCTCAAAATATCACATCCCCGTGACAATTTTACTCTACTAGCAGAGGTAGAGGTCGTAGCAGAGGCCAAGGTGGTGATCATGGTCAAAGTTATGATGCACAACAAAATAAAGGAGGATAGTCCGGAGGAAGGGAGAGTCAAAGAGACTAATTTGCAAATTCTAATAGGCAATAGAATTCTGATGATAGCAGAGAGAACTAGCATTGTGGTTAGAAAGGCCACATTTTTAAAAACTGCTTCAAAAAGAAGGTTGAAATTAAAAATGGGAAAAAGCAGCAAGGCAAATATGCATCCAGTAGCAAAAACGATGATGATAGAAGTGAACAGTTATTTGTTATAACTTATACATCACTTTATGAATACTATGACTCTTGATGGTTCATCAAGGAATGATGTATGGTATGTAGACTCAAGTGTCTCTAATAACATAACTCCTCACAAAAAGTGATTTAGAGAGATACACAGTCCAAAGTTTCCAGGCTATGTGGAGAAAAGGGATGATACAACTCACTCGATTACTCATATTGAAAATGTTCCCTTAAGTATGCAAGATGGTAAAACTAAGTACTTGGTTGATGTGCTACATGTACCAAATATTACAAAAAACTTGATTTCTATCGGTCAAATGGTAGAACAAGGATTGCAAATTCTATTCACATTTAATGATTGTTCTATAGAAGATCTCAAAAATGATTACAAGTTGATTTCAAAATGAAAACGTGCTGGCAGATTGCTTACTCTTGATGTAAGTCTGCATAAAATGCATGTTGCCATGTTTGCACAAGGTTCAAGTGTTGTGCCTAATATTAAAATTTGGCATAAGAGAATTAGTCATGTGAATCTGTAGCAGTTGAAAGACATACAAGCAAAAAAATTTGTAGATGGCTCGCCCAAGTTTATAGTTGATGGGATGCATAAAGTATGTAAAAAACATTAATTTGGAAAGCAAGCCAGGCATACCTTTCCACATGAAAAGCATGTATGCAAGAAGACACTTAAATTAATACATTTTGATGTGTGGGGTCCTATGAAGACTGTAACTTTGAGTGTTTGCAAGTACTATGTTTCCTTCATTAATGATCATACTCGCAAAGTAAAGATTTACTTTATGTGTGAGAAAAGTGAGGTGTTCACTCACTTTAAAACCTTTAAGGCTTTGGTTGAGAAGAAGACAGGGTTGCATATTAAATGTCTAAGATTGGGCAGAGGGGGTGTCAGAGAGAGAACTAGGGAGAAAGAAAGAGGAGAGAGAAGACTGCAGAAGAAAGAGAAAGACTGCAAGAAGAGAGAGAAGAGTGACGAGAAGAGAGAAAGACTAGATTTAGAGAGAGAGACAAGAAAGAAGGGGAAGCCATAGAAGCTGTGAGCAAGAAGGGAGAGAAAGACTGTAATTGTATTAATGTGTCAAAAAGATGTGAAAAATTACATCTCCTCTCCTATTATACCAATGTCAGTGTGACATGGCATAATATCAATGTTATTACACTAATTTGTTATTCCCAGCTTCTTACAATCCATCCCTTCCCAAAAGTTTTTGTCCTCAAAAACAAACCTAGAAACAACTAGAAAGAAGATGGATAGAACAGAGTACTACTTTGTTTTTACAGCTTTACAAATGGAAAACGAATGAAGTATAACCACTACATGAGCTAAAATTGAAGAACAGAAGTAAGCCCCAACTATATACATGATTTCAAATACTTCAAAAGCAAATGGAGCCATAAAGTCTTCAACAGATAGTCCCAAAACAAAGTAGACAGCTTGCTGAGTAAACAGACCCTGCTGGACCAAATCTGCCATAACTTTTGGTAGGAGTGTCCAAATGAGACGTACCATATATCAAAACGAAGCTCTTGAAGAGTACTTTAAGCCCATATAGATAGCTTAACTCTGAAAATTAGATATGATAAAAACTGTTCTAAAACAGCGTGCTGTCCTGAACCAATCTGCATCATTACTAGCTCCATAAGCAATAGGCTTCAGTCACCAATGTCTCCCTCAAGTATGGATACTCATCCAATATAGAATCAGGTCTCCAAGAAGCCTCTTCAGATGGTAAACCTCTCCATTTGATCAAATATTCCACAATAGAACGTGATCGAAGCTTCTTTTCACGTTGACCTATAACAGCCTCTGGGATGTACTGAATAAGACCATCTTCATCAATGGGTGGCAGCTCATCAACTATATCCACCGGATCACCATAATAGGGCTTGAGCTGACTAACATGGAAGACGTTATGAATCTTTGTAGAAGGGGGAAGCTCTAGTTTGTATGCCAAATCTCCAATTCGCTTGAGGATCCGATAAGGGCCATAAAACCTGTGGGCAAGCTTATTACTAGATCCATCTTTTAACGTAGAGTACTTGGATTTGGGCACCTTCAACAAAACCAGCTCTCCTTCTTGGAACTCTAAAGGCCTCCTCTTCTCATCAGCATACATCTTCAATTGATCTTGAGCCTTCCTTAAATTCACCTTGCATTGTCGAAGAAGGGTCTGCATTCTTTCCAACTCCTCCTTCCCATGAGGATTGATCTTTTCATTAAAGATGACTGTGGGTAAGGGCACCTTGTAACCATACAAAGCCTCAAAGGGTGAAACTCTTATGCTCGCATGAGTGGAATTGTTATAAGCAAACTCAGCCAAGTGTAACCAAGAATCCCATGAGGTTTGGACATCATAGCAAAAATGGCGAAGATAAGTCTCAAACCACTTATTAACTCTCTCTGTCTGTCCATCAGTTTGAGGATGATAAGCCATAGATGGAGCTAATTTAGTGCCCATAGATGTAAATATTGCCTGCTAAAAGTTACTCATAAACTTTGAGTCTCTATCATGGACAATCACCTGCGGTAATCCATGTAGTCTAAAAATATGCTCCATAAACTGGTTGGCCACTTGAGAAGCAGTAAACTGAATCTTGGTTGGAATAAAATGAGCTGCCTTGGTGAGTCTGTCTACCACCACATAAATACTATTCCATCCCTTCTTGGTAGTAGGTAAGCCAGTAATGAAATCCATAGTAATATGAGTCCATTTACCCGTAGGAATAGGGAAATGGCTGTAACAAACCTCCTGGCTTATGGGTGTTGTCCTTATTTTGTTGACAAGGCATACACTTCATAACAAAGTCCTTGACATCTTTCCACAGTCCTTTCCAATAAAAGCTTTTACTAATCCTGTCATAGGTCTTGAAAACTCCTAAGTGTCCAGCTAGAGGCGAAGAATGTAACTCCTCCATAATTTTCTGCTTAAAAGAAGAAGTAGAGGGAATAACAATCTTGCCTTTTCACCAAATAAGACCATTTTTAAGCTGATAATGCGAGTTTTCTTCTATAAGACCTTGCTGTAATTTCTGAAAGATTTGGCTGAATTCCTCATCTAAAAGATAGGCCTCCTGTAGTTCTTCAATCGAGTCATTATGTAATTCTGTCATAGCTGAAACTTTGCAAGCCCACATACGAGAAAGAGAATCAGCCACTATGTTATCTTTGCCCCCTATATGAGTGATGTCAAAATCATAATTCTGTAATGTAGCTACCCAACGACGTTGCTTTAGAGTGAAATTTGACTGAGTAAGGAAATACTTGAGTACCCTGTGATCACTATGTACTCTAAATCGGCTGCCATATAAGTAATGGTGCCACTTCTTGATCGCATGCAAGATAGCCAACATCTCCTGGTCATAAACATTCATGGCCATTTCCTTATCTGTAAGCTTACGGCTCTCAAATGCAATTACTCCATGCTCCTGAAGCAAAACAGCCCCAATGCCACGGCCACTAGCATCACACTGTATAGTAAACTCTTTGGAGAAATCCGGGCATACTAAGATAGGAGTAGAGATAAGGAGTTCCTTTAACTGGTTGAAGCTGCTATCTGCAAGAGCATCCCAAAAGAAAGCCTCCTTTTTCAACCTGTCAGTCAAAGAAGCTGCAATTGCCGCATAATGCTTAATAAATCGGTGATAGAATGAAGATAGACCAAGGAATCCTCTAAGAGAGGTAGTAGTAGTAGGCGTTGGCCAATCTCTTATGCATTGCACCTTCTTGGGATCAGCCTGTATTCCTTTTTCACTGACAATGTCCCAAGTATTCCACTTCAGTCTGCATGAAAGAGCACTTCTCCTTAGCAAAAAGCCTATGATGTCTCAATACATCAAAAACCTTCCTCATATGCGCCAAGTGATCCTGTAAAGTCTTGCTATAGATCAAGATGTCATCAAAGAACACCAAGACAAATTGAAAGAGGAAAGGTTGTAAGATCTTATTCATCAGGCTTTGGAAGGTAGCTGGAGCGTTTGTAAGCCCAAATGGCATCACCAAGAAATGATAGAGCCCACGATCAGTCCTGAAAGCAATCTTGACTTCATCACCCTCTCGCATGCGAATCTGATGATACCCTGACCTCAAATCAATCTTCGTGAAGAATCGAGCCCCCTTAAGCTCATCGAGCAAATCATCAATCCTGGGTATAGGATACCTGTTCTTCGCTGTTACCTTATTGAGATCCCTGTAGTCAATGCACATTTTGAAAGATCCATCTTTCTTTTAGACTAATAGGACTGGAGATGCGTAAGGTGAAGAACTTGGTTCAATGAATCCCATTTCAAGAAGTTCTTTGGGGGAAGCCATAGAAGCTGTGAGTAAGAAGGAAGAGAAAGACTGTAACTGTATTAATGTGTCAAAAAGATGTGAAAAATTACATCTCCTCTCCTATTATACCAATGTCAGTGTGACATGGCATAATATCAATGTTATTACACTAATTTGTTATTCCCAGCTTCTTATAGGGGGAGAATCTCTCTCCAATGAGTTTTTTCATTTTTTGCCAAAAAATGATATAGAGAGGCAGTATACATGTAGATATACCCCACAACAAAATGGGTTGTTGAGCCGAAAAATTCAGATTCTACTCCTTTCTTGACGGAGTTTCGCGCGCGCAAGCACAAAGTCTCAGATCTGTGCAAAATTGGCCTAGAAATTTGGGGCTTTTCCTGAATCTGGGGATCTCAACACAAAATTGGACAATCTGACTCAGAAATTGCAAAGTCGGTGCACATTTGCTCGGGAATTTTGAGGTTTTTCACATTTTAGTGAAATTCTTTCAATTTCACTGAAATTAATGCACGCAGGACTTGGAAAATTTGGGGATTTTTCCACATTTGGTGCGAGCAAGATGCAATAGTGATATCTGTCTCAGAAATTGCAAGAATTTGTGACATTTTGTCCCCAACATTTGGGGCTTTGAATGTACATGCGCAAATTGGGCTGAAATTAACCCAATTCTCGACATTGAGGCACATTGGACCCCGTGCAATTTGGGACTTTTGCAGTTTGGGCAAAATTTGTGCAGCATTTGGTCATTTTATGTACATGCAGGTTGAATTCCGCGCAATTTGGACATCCACACTTGGTAAAATTTGGGGGTTTTGCTGAAATTGCTTTATTTTGGCAAAATTGGACTGTCCTATGCATGACAGAGGAAATGCAGATGTGTATTTGATGCTTTGAGCACAAAATTTTGGCGCTTTTGACCGTTCGTGTCAAATTTTATGCCCGTGGATACATGTACAACAGAAATTGCAGCTGAAATTTTGGGATTTCTCATGTAATATGATGCACATGCCCTTGGAACAGCTATAATCAGTTGGATATTGCTGTAGCACATGGTTTGGTGCTTCTGAAAATTTAATTACAGATCTGAAATCTGTACTTCTGCATGGTCTTTTATTGCTAATTGGTACTTGTTTGTACCTTGGTCACTTGGGTGACAGTTTGGACCTGCATTTGCTGGTTTTTTTGTCACATTTGGGCTGAAAATCATGGCTGGCAGCAATGACAACAGTAATCTGATGCACATAAAGAAGCTTGAATGCGCACATAATTTTGCAGTGTGGCAAAAACAGTGCTACAATATCATGTTACAAAAGAAGCAGGCAAAGCCAATCAAAACCAAAGGGGCAAAGCCTGCGGACATGGATCAGGACGATTGGGATGAGTTGAATGAGCTTGCACGCTCAACCATAGAGCTATCGATTTCTGATGCCTTGCTCTTCAACATTGAAGGTTTGGATTCTGCATATGCTATATGGACTAGACTGAAAGAACTATATGCACAGAAGAGTGCTGCAAGCAAAGTGTATTGGCTGAAAAAACTTATGGATTTGCATATGAAAGAAGGTACAGCAATGTCTACTCACTTGAGTGAGTTTAACTCCATTTTCAGCCAGATGGTTGCCTTGAAGTTCATAATTGATTAGGAATTTAAGGCTACTTTCTTGCTTTGCACTCTACCAGAGAGTTGGGATACATTCAGGACTGCTATGAGCAATTCTAATGTGATCCTTTTGTATGCTAATATAGAGAGTGCTCTACTTATGAAAGAGATGAATCGGTAGAATAATGCATCCAGTAAGTCTTCCAGTGCTTTGCATGCTAGGGGCAGATCACAGCAAAAGGGCAAATATGATGGCAAGGGACGCAGTAAATCACGTGGCAAAGATGTTGAATGCCATCATTGTGGCAAGAAGGGTCACTTTAAACGTGACTGCTACATATGGAAGAAAGAGAAAGGAAAAGGCAAGAAGACAGATGATAGCAAGAAAGAGAAGAAGGACAGTCAGTCTAAGAAGAGTAGTGTAAAAATTAAAGAGGTGAATGTAGTCACTCATGACAGTGACAGTGGGAGTGACGTACTCTTTGTCTCTTCACACTTTGGTGCACATGCTTTACTTACAAATACAGAGGATGACATGCATATTTGGGGACAACTATGCATGTGAGATTGCAGGTATTGATAGTGTGCAGTTACAGTTTCAACATGGCTCTATCTTTACACTTCAGCATGTATGGCATGTACCTCAGCTCAAGAAGAGCTTGATTAGCACAAGGCAGCTAGATGATGATGGTTTTCATACCACCTTTGGTGATAGAAAATGGAAGATCTGTAAGGGATCTAGGGTTATTGCCAGAGGTTGCAAGAGTGATACTTTGTATCCACTTCATGTATCTAGTGCACGTGACCATGTTGTTGCTGTGACCAATCAGCCAAGCATTTCTTTGTGGCATGGCCGGTTGGGACACATGAGTCAAACAGGAATGAAAGTGCTTTCTCGTTTGGGTTACTTGCCTTGTCTTCGTTATGCTGATTTTGAGCATTGTGATCATTGCATTTATGGCAAACATGCACAGACGTCACATAAAAAGTCTCTTTCTTTGAAATCTTCTCCTCTAGAGTTAGTACATTCGGATGTATGTCAAATGCCAGGATTGTCTTTAGGGGGAAAGAAATATTTTGTCACCTTTGTCGATGATGCTACACAGAAAGTATGGGTTTACCCTATTCGTAGCAAGGATGAATTGCTTGATAAGTTTAAAAATTTCTTGGCATTGGCTGAAAATCAAACAGATAAGACACTTAAGTGTCTTCGCTCTGACAATGGTGGGGAATATGTGTCCAAGGCCTTTCAGGCATTTTGTGACAACAAAGGGATAAAGAGGAAGCTCACTGCCCCTCATAATCCGACCCAAAATGGAGTTGCAAAGCATATGAATCGGACCATACAAGATAAGGTCCGTACGATGCTATCTCATGCTGCATTACCCCATGGTTTTTGGGCAGAGGCTGTTATGACAGCCGTTCACTTGATTAATCAGTCACCAAACAGCTCTTTGGGGGGGGGGGTCCCCAAGAAGCATGGTCGGGCAAGCCACCTTCATATGCTCATCAGAAAGTGTTTGGCTGCGAGGCTTTTGTGCACATTCGTAAAGAAAAACGCGGCAAACTTGAGCCAAAGTCATGTAAATGCATTTTCCTAGGATATGGTGACGAGGGTGAAATGGGGTATAAATTGTGGGATCCCGAGAAAAGGAAAGTAATACACAGCAATGACGTTATCTTCCGCGAAGATCGCATGCACAAACAACCCGAAAAGACTGAGGAGGTCCATAGGATTGTATTCCGGGAAGAAATACCTTTTGGACAGCAAAATGTGCCCGCTATACAGCAGCAAATACCTGCTGTAAATGAACCTGTAGATGCAAGAAATGATACTGGAAATGATCAGCCAGCTATTGCCCATGAAAATGAGCTATTACATGTGCAGGAACAGCCAGGACAGCAAGCTGTTAATGCTGATTTGCAGGCTGAAATGCCAGGACAGCATGCTGAAAATGGAAATTTGCAGGAACAGCCAGCAAACAATGCCTATTGGGTTAGGAGATCGTCTAGGGCTACTAGACAACCTGACAGATTTGTTCCTGGTGCAATTAATGTGGCTGATTATGTCATGTTGACAGACTGTGGTGAACCATCTTGCTTCAAGGAAGCAATGGACAGACAGGACAACAAGAAATGGTATAAATCCATGCTGTCAGAGATGGAATCTCTTGAAAAAAATGGCACTTGGGACTCGGTGCAATTGCCTAAAGGGCAGAAAACCCTTCCATGCAAATGGGTTTACAAGATGAATGTCACTTCTGGTTCCTCACCAAAGTACAAAGCAAGATTGGTTGCAAAAGGGTACAAGCAGGAGCATGGAATTGACTTTGATGAGATTTTCTCTCCTGTAGTCAAGATGACTACCTTGAGAACCATTTTGGGCTTGGCTGCAGTTGAGGATATGGAGCTCATATAGATGGATGTAAAGACTGCGTTTTTACATGGTGATCTTCATGAAGACATATATATGCAGCAGCCTGAAGGGTTTGTTAAACAATGGAAAGAAAAAATGGCATGTAAACTCAAAAGGAGTTTGTATGGGCTGAAACAAGCACCAAGAGAATGGTATCATAAGTTTGATACATTCTTGCAGTCCCAAGGCTTTCATAGAAGTCAAGTGAATCACTGCTTGTACACCAAGAAGGCAACAGATGGCAGCCTGATTATCTTGGTTTTGTATGTTGATGGCATGCTGATTGCTGGCAAGGATACTCATTCCTTGGATTCATTGAAGCAAAGTCTTCATAGCAGCTTTGACATGAAGGATCTTGGTGATGCAAATCACATTCTTGGCATGCGCATACTCAGAGATAGATCAAAAGGCTTACTCTATCTATCTCTGCAGGAGTATATCTTCAAAGTTTTGCAGCGTTTCAATATGGAAAAGGAGGAAAACAATTGGGGTTCCATTGCCTCCATATGTGAAACTTAGTGCAGAGGACATCCCTACATCTGATGATGAGAAGGTTGAAGTGGCCAAGATACCATATGCTTCAGCTACTGGCAGTTTGATGTATGCTATGGTTGCTACACGTCCTGACATTGCCTTTGCAGTGGGAGTGGTTAGCAAATACATGGCAACCCCTGGCAAAAAGCATTGGGATGCAGTGAAAGGTATTATGAGATACCTCAAAGGCACAAAGGAGTTGTGCATCTGCTTTGGAAACCAGAAGGCATCTCTTGTTGGCTTTACGGATGCAGACTATATTGGTCATGCAGACTGCAGGAAGTCCACTTCTCGGTATGTGTTTACTTTCACAGGAGGAGCAGTCTCTTAGATCTCTAGGCTACAAAAGTGTGTTGCATTGTCTACTACAGAGGCAGAGTATGTGGCTGCTACTAAGGCATGCAAGGAGGCTTTATGGCTTTCATGTCTGGTGGGAGAGCTTGGCATCACAGAGTTACTTGCTCTCCATTGTGATAGTCAGAGTGCTATCATGCTAGCACGGAATCTTGTCTTTCATACAAAGACAAAGCACATACAGGTGAAGTACCACTTCATTAGATATGTACTTGATAGCAAAAGCATTGAGCTTGTCAAAGTGCATACAAATGATAACCCTGGGGCCTGCAGACCTTCTAACGAAGGGTCTTCCAGCAGAGCGGTTTGCTCATTGCTGACACATGATGGGAGTTGGATAGATATATGTATTTCAGCTTTGTGCATACCTAGACTTAGCTGATTCTTTTTTCTCCTCTTAAGGCACATTGCCTTTAGGTGGAAGGTTGTTGGGAATAAAGGCCTCGTGCCTTTAAATGTGCTCGAGTGTGAATGCACCCTTAGCACTTGTAGTTACACATATATATCTATCTAAAAAAACCTAAAGGTACACACTCGTCATTGTACCTAAAAACGTGCTCACTCTCTACTCTGCTCGCTCTCGCACTCTCTCTGTCTCTCATTGCGCGTAGGACAGCCTGTCTCGATCGTCGTGCTCAATTGATCCCTACATTGGGGGATAAAGACGCCTGTGCCTAGCTGCCTGTGTATTAGTTACAATGATAGTACCCGCACCGTATATTAGTTACCCGCACACTTGTATACTACAAGTGGCGAGCGCCCATCACTATTGTTATAAGGACATGTATTTTTGAAACCTCACTTAACATGTGGATTAATTTTTAATCACACGGTTAAGTAAGTGTTGCACATGTGAGGTGTAACTAGGGTTAGAGCAAATTTACGAGCCCGAGACCCGAGGAAATCATGGGATGTCAAAGGCAAAAGTTACTATATGTTATGCCGTATAGGTACTTGGTAAAATCTAGTGCAAGTTATTGGCCTAGGTCATTCATTTGGCCATAAGTGACAGTTGGTGACACTAGAGAAGTGGCGTTTAATGATACCTAACACCAATTTAATGGTCAAAGATAGCGTACAGATACTTGGGAATGAAAGTTGCCTAGCCAATTTAATTATTGGCTAGTCAGATTATTTTTCAGGGTACCAAAATAATTATTAGATTAATTTCTAATATTTAAAGACTAAAAATGAATATTAATATTTAATTATGGATAAGGATGGAAAACCATTTGGGAAGGTTGCCACTTGCCAAAAATGCCCATGCAAGACTGAAAAACGTCTTTAGAGACTAGAGAGAGGCATTTTTAGTATATTCAGTCCGGCAAGAGAGAGGAAGGAGATGTTGCTAGTCTGATTTGCACCCATTGGAGGACCTTCTGAGACAGCCAAGGGCAGGAAAAGACCAATCAATAGCAGGTGACAGCATCTACAGGCTGTTGAGATAGGGCAGCCGCAGTAAATGACGGATTTTCTTCAATTCCTTGCATCTACAAGCTGTTGAGACAAGGCAGCAGCAGTAAATGATAGATTTTCTTCTGTTCTTCACGAAGAAAGTCTGAATTTTCTCTCTCCTCAGCATTCTCTCTTATCTCCTAGCCTTTTTACAGCCTTGCTCCGAAGATTACAGCATTGAGATCACCAAAGGCTAAGAAATTTCAGTCTCCTATAAACCCTAATCTGCAGAGCAGAAATAAGGTCTAGCAACAGCCCAGAGAAGCATGCCACAAAATTGGAAGCTCCAAGACTTGGATTCAATAGGGCTGAAGCTCTTTTTAGCCTATTCAAGTGGAGAGACCAGCAAATCATTGAATTTGGGGCATTTTCTGTCTCCATCAGGTGAAGGCCAATTGATTGCCTGAATCAAGGGGCAAATCAGATTGAAGACTTGCTAGTCATTTTGGACAGCAAGGGGAGTTGGAATACCGAAAGGAATTGGGAAAATCCCATTGCACAAGATGACCAGCAAATGTTGTTATTGGGCAAGATGCACGGCCTTCAAGGCATAAGGAGACTAATGACCAGCAAAGTGAAGAGGAATTTGATTACCAGTTCAAGAATCGAATAAGGACAGCAGCAAATCTCTTTGTTGAATTGGCAAAGGATCCTCAATTTACCCGACTTTTGAAAGCTCAAAGAAGGATAGCAAAGGCAAGAAGAAGAATACGTCTTTTACACCTTTGGGACAGCAAGATACACCGAAGATAATGCCAAACCCTTCATTTGAAGCTCCCAAAGATGCTAATGAAATAAAACAGTTGGTACATACGGGGCAAGGAATGCAAATACAAGGCCATCATGGAAGTGCCAATCCAATGGATTTTGGACAGCTGGGCATGCATGCTATGATAGGGCAACCAAGTTTTTTTTGTGGAAGCACGATTTTTCATACTACGGTTAGACATGATGCAGCCTATTCAGGGGGGAACTTCACGGAGTCCTCGAAGATTCGAAAGGCAGCCACTTTCCTGAAAGGGAGGGCATTATAGTGGTGGTCCACTCTTTTGATGCAAGGTAGAGCACCTTCAAAATGTGGGTACAATTCAAGCAAATGTTTGCATCGAATTGGTTGACAAGTACCTTTGAGGTGGACATCATGACAACTTGGAATAAGCTGGATACAAAGGATATGTGGACAACGAAGAGTTCTTCACTGCTCCACTTGAGGGTTGTGATGTATTGCTTGGTATGCCATGGTATCACCATATGCATGCATTGATTGATTTTCATGCAAAAAAGATCACTATTCAGCATAAGGGAAGGTACTCACACTTGACGTAAAGTTGAAAGGTGAATTTGTCCCTGTTGTATCTGCAGAGTTGCCATTTCTAAAGTAGCCGAAAATGTTTCCTTCATTAATGATCATACTCGCAAAGTACGGGTTTACTTTATGTGTGAGAAAAGTGAGGTTCACTCACTTTAAAACCTTTAAGGCTTTGGTTAAGGAGACGGGGTTGCATATTAAATATCTAAGTTTGGGTAGAGGGGGAGAATCTCTCCAATGAGTTTCTTCATTTTTTGCCAAAAAAAAATATAGAGAGGCAGTATACATGTAGATATACTCCACAGCAAAATGGGGTTGCTGAGCAAAAAAACAAACATGTTGTAGACACGGCTCATACATTTATGTCAGAAAGAAACTTGCCTTATTACTATTGGGATGAAGCAATTGTTGGGGAATAAAGACGCTTGTGCCTAGCTGCCCGTGTATTAGTTACAGTGATAGTACCCGCACCGTATATTAGTTACCCGCACACTTGTATACTGCAAGTAGTGAGCACCCATCACTATTGTCATGAGGACATGTATTTTTGAAACCTCACTTAACATGTAGATTAATTTTTAATCACATGATTAAGTAAATGTTGCACATGTGAGGTGTAACTGGGATTAGAGTAAATTTACGAGCCCGGGACGACCCGAGGAAATCACGGGATGTCAAAGGCAAAAGTTGCTATAAGTTATGCCACACATATACTTGGTGGTATCTGGAGCCAGTTGTTGGCCCAGGTCATTCATTTGGCCATAAGTGTCAGTTGGTGACACTAGAGAAGAGGTGTTTAATGGTACCTAACACGAATCTAATGATCAAAGATAACGTAGAGACACTTGGCAGTGAAAGATGCCAAGCAAATTTAATTATTGGCCAGTCAGATTATTTTTCAAGGCATCGAAATAATTATTAAATTAATTTTTTGTATTTAAAAACTGAAAATTAATATTTAATTATGGATAAGGCTGGAAAAACCATTTGGGAAGGTTGCTACTTGTCAAAAATGCCCATGCAAAACTAAAAAACGTCTTTAGAGACTGGAGAGAGGCATTTTTATTATATTCAACCTACAAGAGAGAGAGAGGGGAGATACTGATGGTCTGATTGGCAGCCACCATTGGAGGACCTTCTGAGGCAGCCAGGGTCAGGAGAAGACCAATCAACAGCAAGTGATAGCATCTACAAGCTGTTGAGACAGGGCAACAGTAGTAAATGACTAATTTTCTTCAATTCTTTGCATCTACAAGCTGTTGTGGGAGGGCAACAATTGCATTTGACTGATTTTCAGTCATTCTTCACAACAAAACTCTGAATTTTCTCTCTCTATAACTTTTTCTCTCATCTCCCAGCCATTTTACAACCTTGCTCCGAAGATCTCAGCATTTGGACCCTTGGAGGCTAAGAAATGGCAAATTTCTCTACTGTAAACCCTAATTTACAGTAGAAATTAGGGTTTAGCAACAGCCTCGGAAAACGTGCCAGAAATTAGAAGCTCCAAGATTTGGATTCAATCCTTTGAATTGGTGGGCCCGTGGTACTTGATTGCAACTTGGGACTATCGCATTATTGCTGAAATTGTTCTCAGCAGTGAATTACAGCAAGCATGTCTTCACATGGTGATACGCGATCAAGTGGAGAGGATACATCACTCCTTGGTCAACCATGTGGTGAAGGGGAAAATGCAATGACTGATGTTGGGCATGGTTCTCAGCATGGACAGCATGCTGAAAATGTGGGAAATCTCCCAAATGTTGGCACTTCAATGCATAAAGAGGCTGATGACCAGCAAGGGGCTAAAGAATTTGATGATAGCCCATTTATGATAAGTTGACTCCCATAGGTCCGCCAAAGGACTACGATGAAGGTGGCAAAAGCGTGAAGTTTGAGCCTTTCAGTGGTGCACAAGATAGGCTGAAAGCACTTGTTTTTATTCAAAAATTGGATGTAGCCTATTCTAGAGGCAACTTCACAAAGGCATCTAAGATACGCAAGGCAACCACATTTTTTAAGGGAAATGCATTGCAATGGTGGTCTACACTTCTTATTCAAGGGAAGTCACCTACCACTTGGGTCCAGTTCAAGCAAATATTTACTTCAAATTGGTTGACAAGTACCTTTGAAGTAGACATTATGACAACTTGGAATCAGTTGAATTCCAAAGATTGCAAGAACTTGGATCAGTATAATAAGAAGTTTTGGGATGCATAGCTACCAGTTACTTCTTATCGCACAGTACCCCTCCATGAGTAGGTGGAGAAGTATATTTGTAGTTTGCCAAAGGGTATTCGGGATTTTTGCATTAAATCCACTGTTTCCAACATGTCTCAGCTTATAGAAACTGCTACTACAGCCGTCACATTGCGGCATGGAAAGGATGCAGGATTCCATGATGATGATGCTAAGTCACATATCAAAGAGGCAAAGGCTGAGAAAAATGGTAAATCTGAAAATAAAGCTGAAAATCAAGGCAAATTTGAAAAGTTGAAGGAAAAGAAAACTTCAGATCCTGTGCTTGTGTTGCCCGATCTAAGGAAGTCATTCATAGTTCAATGTGATGCATGCGGTAACAACATTGGGACTGTTCTTATGCAAGACGGCCGAGTTGTGGCTTATGAGAGCCGAAATTTCCACGGTGTAGAAAAGAAGAGCTCTTGGTTGTAATTCATGCACTGTCTATGTGGAAACATTATTTGTTGGGGGCTGATTTTACAGTGCAAATAGACCATCAAACTTTGAGGTACTTTCTGACGCAAACAAAGTTGTCAGACAAGGATATGAGATAGGCACATTTTCTCTCTATGTTTCATTTTTAGATTGTACATATTGATGGTAAAAAGAATGTTGTGGTTGATGCATTGTCACGTAAGCCACAAATTTAAGCAGTCAGCATGGTTTATCTGTAACCAACCTTCCTTCCGTGGATGGGTAGTAAAGCCCTGATTACAACGTAATTACAGCAGAAAAAAATTAATACAAATCTCAAAATACAAATTTACCTACTGATCTTGGACAATGCACACCCGACTGGCCCCAAAGTTGGCGCCCTTTTCGGTATTTCTTTAGCTTTATTGAAGAAGAAGTTAATTTACAATGGGATTCTCCCGATCCCTTTTAATATTCCAACTCCCCTTGCTTTTCGAAATCACCAGCAAGTCTTTAATCTGATTTGCCCCTTGATTCGAGTAATCAGTTGGCTTTCACCTGCTTTGATGGAAATGGAAAATGCCCCAAATTCAATTATTTGCTGGTTCCTCCACTTGAATAGGCTAAAAACAGCTTCAGCCGCCCTGTTGAATCCAAGTCTTGGAGCTTCCAATTTCTGGCATGCTTCTCGAGGCTGTTACTAAACTCTAATTTCTGTTGCAGATTAGGGTTTACAGCAGAGAAATCTGAAATTTATCAACCTCCAGGGGTCCAAATGCTGAGGCATGATGTAGAACAGTTTGTTAGGATATGCATCATATGCCAGAAGGTAAAGCATGAGAGGCAAAAGATGCCGGGTTTGTTGCAGCCCTTGCCTATTCCAAATAGGCCTTGGCAGAGCATTGCAATGGACTTTATTTTTGAGTTTCCTAAGACACATACAGGGAATGATGGGATATGGACTATCATTAGGCAGGTTTAGCAAACAAACCCATTTCATTCCAATGAGGAAGAAAATAAAGGCCGATTGTCATGAGGACATGTATTTTTGAAACCTCACTTAACATGTGGATTAATTTTGAATCACTTGATTAAGTAAATGTTACACATGTGAGAAGCAATTGGGATCAAAGTAAATTTACGAGCCCGGGACACGAGAAAATCACGGGATGTCAAAGGTAAAAGTTACTATAAGTTATATTGCACATGTACTTAGAGGTATCTGGTGTCAATTGTTGGCCTAGGTTATTCATTTGGCCATAAGCGTTGATTGGTGACACTAGAGAAGTGTCATTTAATGATACCTAACGCCAATCTGATGGTCAAAGATGGCGCAAAGACACTCGGGGGTGGAAATTGCCTACCCAATTTAATTATTGGCTAGTCATATTATTTTCAGGGAACCAAAATAATTATTAGATTAATTTTCAGTATTTAAAGACTGAAAATTAATATTTAATTATGGATAATGCTGAAAAACCCATTTGGGAAGGCTGCCACTTGTCAAAAATGCCCATGCAAGACTGAAAAACGTCTTTAGATGCTGAAGAGAGGCATTTTTAGTGTATTCAGCCTGCAAAAGAGAGAGAGGAGATATTGCTAGTCTAATTTGCACCCATTGGAGGACCTTATGAGGCAGCCATGGGCAGGAGAAGACCAATCAACAACAGCTTTCTCTTTCATCTCCCAATCATTTCACAGCCTTGCTCTGAAGATCTCAGTATTTAGACCCTTGGAGGCTGAGAAATTGCAAATTTCTCCGTTGTAAACCCTAATTTACAGTAGAAATTGGGCTTTAGCAGTAGCCTCGGGAAGTGTGCCAAAAATTGGAAGCTCCAAGACTTGGATTTTTCAGGGCTGAAACTGAATTTCAGCTAAATTCAAGTGGAGGACTAGCCAGCCATTGAATTTGGAGCATTTCCATCATCTATGAAGTGGGTGAAGGCCAATCAAGTGTTCAAATCAAGGGGAAAAATAGATTGAAGACTTGCTCGTCACTTTGGACAGCAAAGGGAGTTTGGATTGCGAAGGGGATCGAGAGAATCCCATTGTAAATTAACTTCTTCTTCAATAAAGCTAAACAAATACCGAAAGTGGCGCCAATTTCGGGGTCAATCCAGTGTGCCTTGTCCAAAATCAGAAGGTGAATTTTGTACTTTCAGATTTGCATTTATTGTTTGCTGCTACCCATCCATGGAAGGAAGGCTGACTACACTGATCATATGGCACGATTGTTTTTGCAACACATCTTTAAGTATCATGGTATACCAAAGTCGATCATTAGTGATCAAGACCCCCGGATGACCAGTTTATTTTGGAAGGGCTTGTATGAGAATATGGATACCACACTAAAATTCTCATCATCCTTCCATCCGCAAACACATGATCAGTCTGAGGAAGCAAATTCCAAAGTGTTAGATATTCTGAGATGTTATGTTTCAAACCGCAAGACAGTGGGAACAGTATTTGCCCTTGTTTGAGTTTGCTTACAACAACACAATGCATAGTTCTACGAGCAAAGCTCCATTTGAGGTAATTGAGGGTGGCAAGAAGGTACCACCTATTCTACAAACTAAGGATAAGATCTTTGAGGCTGATCGCTATGTGGAAAACTTGGATGCAGCCTATGCAAAGATAAAATATGCACTTCAGAGATCGCAAGAAAAGCAAAAGAGGGCAGCTGATCGCCATAGATGTATTGCTGCGTTTCGGAAAGGCAAGGTTGAAAAAAATGAAAGGAAGAGAAAGATTGTATCCAAAGTTGAGTATGAGATACTATGGGCCCTTCCGGGTGTTGGAGAAGATCAGCGATGTGGCATATCGGCTGAAATTACCTCCACATTGGTGGATACACAATGCCTTTCATGTCAGTTTGTTGAGGCCTTTTCATGGTGATGTGCCAGAGGATATGTTTGCTGAAATTCAGCTAAAGGTTGAAGAGCTCGATGAAATACCGGTACTAGAGCAGATTTTGGTGCACATAGAGAGAAAGATCAAGGGTAAGGGTTCCAGAAGGTACTTTGTGAAGTTTCAAAATTATTTACCAATGGAGGCCAAATGGATGGAGGAGGATGACTTGGCAGACCATTCTCAGTTGTTGCAGCTTTACCTTGATGCTTTCCGGTTAGAGCCGACTTTAGTTCGGGCTCAATCAGGTTCAGCAAAGCAGAGGTCCAGAGTATTACCTGATGCTTGTGAGGAAGTTAGCACCTCCGCTCCTCAATAATGGATAGCTCTAGAAGTAATGGATCTCAAATGTATTCAACATACATTCAGGGTACTGTAGCTGAACAGTATGTTTGCTAGGAGATCACTATTTAGTGTACTAGTCACTATGTTTGGTATGCAAATCGGTATGGTTTTCACTACAGCTCCTTAGCTGTACATTTGTATCCGTTATGCTCGGTGTGTAATCAGTTATGCTTGGTATGGCATTGGTTATGCTTGGTATAGCATCAGTTAATGATCATCAAGGGTTGATTATCGAATGTTGGTTTTCAACATGTGATCATTAATATTCAGTGGTATTCAGCTGGTTTTGTGGACAGCAACATGTCTTATGATGCCATTGATGTTTCAGCCATGGTTTATGCTTGGTTTTTGCTATACTATGGTTTGATTTTACCAGATGAGTTGAGCTCATAACAAATGGACATGTCACATGATAATCTCGCAATGTTTTTGAGATTCTTTGTGAGTCTTATGTTATGTTATGTTGGCTGGTAATTTTCAGCATATGTTGGGCATATGGAATGGTTGAACAGCACTGCGCAATGTTGTGTTGACTATGATGCCCTATGGAAATTCCAGTGTAGTTTTGCTTTTGATGCATCTGGCAGTGCAATCAAGGACGATCACAAGGATTTCAAGGGGGAGGGTTGTCATGAGGACATGTATTTTTGAAACCTCACTTAACATGTGGATTAATTTGTAATCACATGATTAAGTAATTGTTACACATGTGAGGTGCAACTGGGATTAGAGTAAATTTACGAGCCCAAGACCCGAGGAAATCACGGGATGTCAAAGGCAAAAGTTGCTATAAGTTATGCCGCATACGTACTTGGTGGTATCTGGTGCCAGTTATTGGCCTAGGTCATTCATTTAGCCATAAGTGTCAGTTTGGTGACACTAGAGAAGTAGCGTTTAATGGTACTTAACGCTAATCTGATGGTCAAAGATGGCGTAGAGATACTCGGGAACGGAAGTTGTCTAGCCAATTTAATTATTGGCCAGTCGTTATTTTTCAGGGCACCAAAATAATTATTAGATTAATTTTCAATATTTAAAGGCTGAAAATTAATATTTAATTATGAAAAATACTAAAAAAACCATTTGGAAAGGATACCACTTTTCAAAAATGCTCATGCAAGACTGAAAAACGTCTTCAGAGGCTAGAGAGAGGCATTGTTATAAATTCAGTTTGCAAGAGAGAGGGAGGGGAGGCTGCTGTTCTGATTTGCAGCCATTGGAGGATCTTTTGAGGGTACCAAGGACAGGAGAACACCAATCAACAACAGGAGACAACATCTGCAAGCTGTTGAGACAAGGCAACAGCAATAAATGACTGATTTTCTTCAGTTCTTTGCATCTACAAGCTATTGTGGCAAGGCAACAGCTGCATTTGACTGATTTTCAGTCATTTGCGCGACAAAACTTTGAATTTTCTCTCTATAGCTTTCTCTCTCATCTCCCAACCATTTCACAGCCTTGCTCCGAAGATCTCAGCATTTGGACCCTTGGAAACTGGGAAATTCCAAATTTCTCTACTATAAACCCTAATTTACAATAGAAACTAGGGTTTAGCAACAACCTCGAAAAACGTGCCAGAAATTGGAAGCTCCAAAACTTGGATTTAATAGGGTTGAGGGTGAATTTCAGCTAAATTCAGGTGGAAGACTAGCCAGACATTGAATTTGGGGCATTTTCATCATCTATGAAGTGGGTGAAGGCCAATTAAGTGTCCAAATCAAGGGACAAAATAGATCGAAGACTTACTGGTCACTTTGGACAGCAAGGGGAGTTTGGATTGCGAAGGGGATTCTACTCATCAGTGACTGGCTCTAATGCACTTTTCTTTATATTAAATAAGTGCAAAGGAAACAAATCTAATAAATAATAAAATATACAAAATAATAGAAAAATACAAATTATTTTTCTATTATGTTATGACACTAGGACAGCTCAAGCAATAAGCAATAGCTAGAGAAGTGTCAAAAGAAAGCAAGCAACATGCTGAAAACTGAAAACACAAGTGTGTACTATTCTACTATTAATGGCAACTAGCTAGAAACTGAAAATGCAGGCTGGAATAGGTCTGACAACAGCAAATGCAACCTAAGAAGTGTGTTTGACAGTGGGCAGAGGCTGGAAATCAATCAACAAGAAACAAAGCACCAGCAATCGGCAATCAAGGTGGGGTTGAGTGGTGGGCAGCTTGTCTATTTATAGATGAGTGGATCCTCTCAAATTAGGGGTTTGGCATGTAGACACTAACACTCTCTAAGAAAGCAATCATTTACTGATTACTTTGGGAATATGCATATTTTGAGATTGCAATAAGGAGCTAATTAGTATATGATACATTTTTTAGCTCGACAAGTTGGTGCCGGTGTCCACACAACTAGTAACTCGCTATTATTCTATAGTATATCTTGTCTTGGTTTATGGATTCCATTTCCCAAACATTCCTATTCTAAGTTCTTTTTCAGTGTTCTTTTTTAAGTGCAATGTTTTCTCTTCTTTGTTGAGTTTGTGTAGTCTATTACAATAGAATCTCGCATTTCCACTGCTACACCCACTAATAACAGCGATAACTCTTCTCGAGAAATTGGCAAGCCCACAATAATCAACCGTGTTGCAAGCAAAGCAAGGATATTCACTTTGTGTGAATTGTGACCTCATGACTCAAATCTCAGAGGATTGAGAGCCTACAACCATTGCGGAGGCTTTGCCACAAGACGTATCGCGCCATGCTATGGAAGATGAGCTTGATTTTATCGAGTAGAATGAGACTTGGGCATTGGTTCCACATCAAAGCAAGCAGAAAGTGGTTGGTATTAAGTGGATCAATGCAACTAAATACCTAGTTGATGGTACCTTAGACAAGCCCAAGGCAAGGCTTGCTACCAAAGAATTTGCTTAGAAGGCAAGGTTGAATTATTTAAAGACTTTCGCTTTGATAATCCATATGACTACTATTCGAGCTATCTTGGCTGTTACAACCTATCATCATTGGCCCATTTATCATGTGGACATAAAGTTTACCTTCTTGAATGGCATTTTACAAGAGGAGATTTATGTCAATCAACCTCCAGGCTTCCATGTGCCTAGAAAGGAGAACCATGTCTATCGCTTAGCAAAAGGCTCTTATGGCTTGAAGCAAGCTCCTAGTGCCTGGTACTGATGTATTGACACGTTTTTCCTTCGGAGTGGTTTTCATTGATTAGACAATGATCCCAATCTTTACTGTCATTTCAGTTTTGAGTCACTTATTGGCTGTGTTCACATTGGGACAGGCTAGCGGCAGCTTTTTGACCTGTCAACCAGTATTAAATGCTGCTGACTGAGTTGATCGGCCCATACAGGGGCTGGCTGGCCTGTTTTGCAAGTTGGCTCTGCTGCCCCACACATTCTTTTCAGCCTACCACTCTCTCTCCCCAGTCAGCCTGCAGTCTTTCTCTCATCAGCCTGATCTAGTGCCCTCATTGACACCACAGGCTGCATGCAGGGACTGATCAGTCCATCGTATTCAGCATTCATTTTCAGATCAGTAAGTTGCAGCTCAGAGCCGTACTCATTGTGGATTCATTCTCTTGCGTATACTGTCCATTCATCTATGCACCTGTTTCCATCGGCTTCTTAAACGAATGCATGACAGCAAACAATTTTTCTTACAAATGGATGTAGCTTTTCCCCCATTTCAAATACAATCTCTCTCTCTCTCTCTCTCTCTCTCTCTCTCTCTCTCTCTCTCTCTCTCTCTCTCTGCGCGCTGTTTTGTACCTTGGATGGATATATCCAACTGTAGAATTGTCGACAATGAAAGGTACAAATTTATGTCGTTCTTCCTGCAACGATGAGGCATGCACTCAGATGAAGGGAGAAGAGCTACAAAAGAACTCGTTTGCTTGATTATTCAAAGAACCTACACTGCCTCGATTGCATCCTCTAACATGCTCCATGTAAAGAGCAAGCGCGGGAGAACACGGGCTACTTCCTGCTGCCGAAAGCAGTACCCTTGGTGCGCTGAGACACTGCACTCCACGAACCCCATGAATCATTGGGAAGCTTATGGGAAGGCGGAGCAGTGATGCTCTGGAAGACGTGGAAAACATGATGATTTTTGCCGCACATTTACAGAATTTTCGTCGGTTATAGTCGTAAATCGTATCGTGTCAAGTATATTGACATCGTCGCTTGATTGAATACGTTTTGAACCATATCTAAGGGTGGGTTACACACCAAGGTTGGGACGGTCAACCCTTGCCCTGAGTCTGGGTATATTGACATCGTCGCTTAATTGAATACGTTTTGAACCATATCTAAGGCTGGTTACATACCAAGTGATGGTTAGACTGTCAACCCCTCTCCACAGTGCGGGTATGTCGTTTTTGAAACTGGGAGTGGATATCGGCATCATATCTTTACACATCAAATGGACACAGTTTGTAAAAAAGTAAAAAATATCAGAATTATAATTTTTTTGATTGGTTGCAAATGCAAAAACTACACCCTTGTTCGCCACTTTACAAAGTGAGTAGAAGAGACTCCCCGTTCAAAAGTGGACGGAGAATTCACCTGTTTAGTAGGTAAACGACAAGTCATGCCCTCTCCCGTATGTAAAGGACTATGGACACACGCCTAACCCTTAAATAAATCTTTTGATTGGCTAAAGCTTACAAAGTGGGCGTCCATTATTTGGTGTGTAACCAGCCTAAGAAAAGCCAAATGTCTCTTTTAAACTATATATTACATCAGCAACACTCACAAAAATTAGATTTGGCTAGAAAGTTGTCGTATAGTCTAAGTCCTCATATTGATGAACAGTACTTTGCAAAACATAATACTCAAAACAAAACAAAAAAATCAAAGTTTGAGATGTGGTTTCACAGTTTAGTTTTAAAAGTTTTGGTTAAGATAACATATAACTTCGTAAAAGCATAAGCGTAACACAAAAAAGCACATAAACATGTTATACAAGTAGCATGTTAAAGAGCCAATATATATCTCTTCATTGTTTTGTAATTATGGGAGAAGATGATATTCCCTTGTCTTTTGAGAAGATATGCAATTTCCTTTGCTTTTCTTTCCTTTTCTTTACTGTTCATTATGATAAAAATGAGAAAATATAGATTTTAACCTTGAGAAAGATGATTAGATTTGGCTAGAAATTATTGTATAACTTTTGACATCTTATTACCTTTTGGTTAAGAATTAACTTATAACTTTGGAAAAGTGTAGCAATAACACAAAAAAGTACGTGAACATGCCATACAAGTAGCATGTTAAAGAGCTGGCATAAGTCTCTTCGTTGTTTTATAATGAGGGAAAGTGTCATACTGTAGTACAATAAATCTAACTACATTAATTGATTTAACACTAAATAATAATTATAATTAAGCTAGACATTAATTATAAGTAGGTATTGCATAACTAAGTAAAGTCGCATTAAAAATATTACTTAACCAAGTATTCTATATAATATTCTTAACATTAACTAATAAGGCCTAATACTAAGTATTCTATCTAGAAACTAAGTTATCACTATTATGTATGCACTAAGTAATTGCTATCATGTATGCACTAGGGGTTGACTCTTGTGCCTTCATCATCATTAGCTTCCTTCTCGAAGACACAAATTGGAAGTACATTGTTTTTTAGCTTTTCATTCAGCACTTTTATTTTGGATAGCTGGACCTCATCAGTTGTATCACAGTTTGTCTCATAGGCCAGTTTTGGTCTTTAGAAGACGTTAATATAACTCTCTCTCTCTCTCTCTCTCTCTCTCTCTCTCTCTCTCTCTCTCTCTCTCTCTCTCTCTCTCTCTCTCTCTCTCTCTCTCTCTCTCTCTCTCTCTCTCTCTCTCTATCTAGAAAAATCAATAAGAAAATAATGAGCACAAGTTTTCATGAAAATGTGTATTCACACGTTCACAATTATAAAATCTAAGAACAAAGTATGCTTTTTTAAATATGATGAACCGTGAGGAATTACAATGCCTTGACAAATAAATCATTACTTATTGATTTGTCATTAAAGCACAATCCCTTACCATGTACATCCTATGCAAAGGAAGTTATTAAAACCCTAGTTAGTTAATGAAGAGACTATCACTAGATACCTAAAAAATATTCACAACAAACGAGCTTTGAGCAACATCCCTTACATGAACTTCGAAGGGTTTTGCCCCATGATCGATATCATGTTTGTGAAATTCAGCAATAGTGCTCTTATACAGGGCCCAAGGGATAAGGATGCCAAACACAAAGACAATGGCAAGGTTGTGTTAATCAAAGTGAAAATACTTCTCCAAAATTTCTTGATGGGCTATCCAGTCCTCTATCCTTTACTTCCATGCTTCCCACCATGGCAAACTCTTCGTAGCTTGACCATCTCTCTCTTTCGCGCACATGCACACATAGCTTGCCCATTCTTCTCCATGTTCATTTGAAATGAGCTTTGTTAGCTTTGAACTTAGTAGGTTGAGTCACTTTCTTGCATCTCTTCCATGACTATCCTAATCAACATCCTTGCAAATTGAGGAAGTTGCTCCTTATATTAGTTTTCTAGCCAATGCCTTTACCTTCACAATCCAGCTCTCATTGCAGTCTCCATATGCATCAAAATAGCATCTCAATACTAGCGCTATCATCACCACTTAGCACCACCAATAGAATTAAGGGCTACAGCATGTCCTCATCACACATTGCTCACTCCTCATCTCGATCATTGCTCACTCCTCATCCCGATCTCCCCTTCTTATTACAATCATATAGCTTCATAGTTGTGTGGCCTCAAAGAAGCTGTAATCATACAACTTCATAGTCATGTGGTCTCACAGAAGCTATAATATGTTGTCTTCTTGTAGGCAAAAGGTGTATTTTTTTCTCTAACATAGGGTGGCAAGATATGTTGCCCTTTTCTTGTCTTTGAAAAAAAGCACAAGAAAAAAAGTAGTACCTTATACATACTTTTGTCTTTTTATTGTTGAGTTTAACTTTAAAAGTTCAAAAAAACTAGAAAAAAGATAAATAAAAACTTGTTATTTGCTACATGTGGAACAAGGACAAGATGGGCACACTAGAACAGACTAAGAGTGTAATCTATTAAGACTATAAGAACTAACAACTACTATCTAAAGTAATGCATAACTAAATCCCATAGCCTACTAGGTACTAATACATAATTTCTAATTAATTAACTAGTAAGAACTAAAGTACTAGGAACTGAGGTAAGACATGATTAAGTAAGAACTATTACTATCTAACCAATACATAACAAGACCCCATAGCCTCCTAAGTAACTAATTAATCATGTACTAGTACACAATTAACTATAATCTTTGCTTTGTGGACTCATACATAGTTAACTAGAGTCTAAACACTTCTAATTAATTAGTACTAGTCAACCCATCTAATAACTAATTTTATGTGCATAACCTGTATTAGTTACTAATACATAATTAGTAACTAATGACTACTACTAAATAAAGTACTACTAACTTAAAGTGACATATAAATAATTAATAGTAACTAAAGTAGTAATAATAACTAGTTAGCTATACCATAAAAGGTACATACTCTAATTATTAAGTAACTAAAGTGATTAATTAGTTTATAACTAATTGAAGTACTTCATAAATGATTAATTAATTCCTAATATTTGAACTACTACTAACTACTAACATAACACATACAAAATTCTATCTACGAGCAGTACACTATAGTAATGTAATATTTCTCTCTATCGAGGTGCAATAATTCAATCTCTCTCTCTCTCTCTCTCTCTCTCTCTCTCTCTCTCTCTCTCTCTCTCTCTCTCTCTCTCTCTCTCTCTCTCTCTCTCTCTCTCTCTCTCTCTCTCTCTCTCTCTACGAGGGGGGCAGTCTGACTACAAGGCATACTTGAATCTGGTTATAGTATAGTCCAACGAAACAATGCAATGTAGCATTCAATGGCCTAGCTAGAGTCCCCGATGACTATAGTTTGTCATGCCAATTGGGCACCTAGTGGCATAACTGGAGTTAGACAATCACAGTTCCCTGTGCTAGCTTGCCAGGCTACAAGGCTGGCTGTAGTCCTGGCATGTCTATTCAGTTACAATTACGCAGTTTGGGGTTCCCAATGCTACCGGGCTTAGTCCAACATGTCCGTTCGATTACAATCTAACAGTTCAACATTCCAAAAATCCTACATGTTTGGCTAATGATAATGATAGCACGATAGCTAACTGGATGACTACATGATTGGAACTGGTTATTGCATGACTACACAACTAGCATGATAGTGTAACCCTAGACATTGATAGTGTGCTAGCTAGCCAATTACACAACATGGAAATGATAGCAAGACAATGTACCAATTCATTAGGTCTTTGTCATGTCACATCGTTGCCACATTGCCATCTCTTTGCCATACATGTTCAAGTTCTATAAAAAGACTCAACAATACTTTTGCGAGAAGCCTAACCCTACTTTCCTACCATGGCAGTAGCATCCTATTGTGGGATCATTTCTGACATCATCAACCCACCCACCCCCCGCCCAGTCCTCTCAACCCTCTCCCAAATAGGGCAAGATCTCAAAGGTAGACAAATGAGTGAGGTAATCAATGACCTATTCTTACAGGTGGAGCTAAGCATAGGCCTAGGAGTGAGCATAGCCATAGATGTGAACAAAATGGAGCCACAAATGCAAGGCATGATTACTACTATCGAGAAGGGAAGGGCTCAACAATGTGATTAAGATGGGATTTGCTAGCCAAGTTACCCGAAGAGGAAAATGGTGGTCGTGCTTTGCGTTAATTGCAATGGCAATAGCATCATAGAGACCATCTTAGATATTATATGCACTAGTGAGTCATTGTGGCCTAAGACTAGATGGCATTGTTGATGATGATGGAGTGGCCATGCTAGTAATGATCCCACAATAGGATGCTACCACCGTTATAGGAATGGACACTTTTGGGTTAAGCTCGTATGTCCCAAACCTTGGCCAATGTGTTCTTGGTATCCAAACAACTTGACAACTATCATGTCAGAGATGATCCATATAGCTTCATTGATATGTTCAAGTAGGTTTATGAGGCAAATGACCTCACTATGGACATCAAGTAGGCTCAAGCTTTACATGGGCAAGAAGGATCAAACTTGGTATATTGGCCTCAATGAGACTAAGAAAGGTTCTTTCATAGTCCTTAAGACTCTCTTCATCAAGAGATTTGCAAAAGCAGGCTATGGGGACAATCTCATTATTTAGTTAATGAATATTGAGCAAGAGGAAGAGCATGTGAGATTATGTGCCCAAACTACAAGCATTATATAAGAGAACCCTGCTAGCAAAAAGCTAGCCACCAAAGTTGTCATGAAAGCTTTCATCAAGGCAAACTTGAGATAGAAAACATTCAAACTTAGAATTGAATGGTAGATGTTGTGAAATAATAAGAATAGCTATTAAAAACGATTGAATCACTCAAGCGGAAATGAAACTACCGACAAAACATGCAATGCATACATTGAGGCAATAATCACTTGTAGTCTGAATGCTCTGATAAAGTAGAATGTGCACAAGTTTTGGGTATTTTAGACATGAGGCATCCACTTATAGAGCCCCTAGACAACTTCATACTTTGGCCCATATCCTAATCGAGGACTCACATATCAAAGACCATAGCTGATGGTTTTACTTACTCCCCTAGATCAGAGACTAGAAGCTCCCAATGATGGCATCAACCCATCAAGCATCCCATAGTCCCCAGGCTCGATCATAACTCATCCACCTAGTAATGCCTTGGTTCATTATGTTCAAGAACCTACCAAAGAAGAGGATTACACAAATCTGTATGTCTCTTATGGGTGATGAGGAAGGAAATGTGATGCTTATGGATTACCAACTAGTATTAATCATGATGTCAAGAAGAGGTAGAAGCTTGTAGAGTCTAATGAAAATGCTTAGTGCTTTGAAATATCTTCCGCCTTTTGAATGCTCGCATTTTGAGTCATGTGATCACTGTTTATATGGCAAGCAGACTAGGAAATCACATAAAAAGTCTGGTATTCCACACATGGATGAGCCTTTGGCTCTTGTGCATTCAGATGTATGTGGACACATGCCCTGTCAGTCATTAGGGGGTGCGAAGTACTTTGTCACATTTATTGATGATGATTATTCATGTAAGGTTTGGGCTTATCCCATAAAGCAAAAATCTGATGTCTTGGCCATCTTTCAGCATTGGCTTTCTCTCGCAGAGAATCAGTCTGGGCATAGGATGAAATGCCTAAGGATAGATAATGGGGGTGAGTATGTCTCACGTGCCTTTGAGTAGTTTTGTGATGAGCGGGGTATTAAGCATCAATTGACTGCCCCTTATATCCCTCCCCAGAATGGTATGGCTAAGCGCACAAATAGGACTATCCAGGAAAGGGTCCACAGTATGATTAGCCATGGAGGCTTACCACAACATTTTTGGGCTAAGGAAATCTCTACTATCGTGCATCTCATTAATGGGTCATCTTGCAGTGGTATTGACTTCTAGGTTGCAGAGGAAGTATGGACAGGAAATCCTCCCTCATATGCTCATTTATGTGTCTTTAGATGTAAGGCCTTTAACCATGTGCCCAAGGAATATCACAATAAGATGGATGTGAAAAGTGTGAAATGCATTTTCCTTGGCTATGGAGATGCAAGTGAGATGAATTACCGTCTTTGGGATCCATATGGGTGGAAAGTCTTATGTATGCCATGATAGCCATCTATCCACATATTGCTTTTGCAGTTGGTGTTGTGGCACGTTATATGGCTACACCTAACAACATGCATTGGAATGCTATGAAAGGTATCATGAGGTACCTGAAGAGCACTGCTAATATGTTCATTTGTTATGGCAGCCCATGAGATAGCAGGACATGTAGACAATAGGAAGTCCACTTTTGGCCATGTATTCACTTTTGTTAGAGGTACTATTTCATGGATGTCCACAGTGTAGAATTGCATGGCCCTCTCCACTATTATAGAGGCCCCAAGTAAGTTGCAGCCATTGAGACTTGCAAGGAGGCCATTTGGTTAGTCCGTTTAGTTGCTGACCATATATAACATACACTATCCCTACACTACATTCGAATTCTTTGAGTGCTATCCAGTTAGCCAACAATTCGGTCTTCCATGCAAAGACGAAACACATTGAGGTGAGGTATCACTTCATTTGTGAGGTCATTGAGGATAAGACCGTTGATCTTGTCAAGATCTCGACTGACCAAAATCCTGCAAACTTGCTCACAAAAAGTCTCTCAATGGAGTGTTTTGCCTTCCTTAGGAAGATGATGGGCGTACGATGAGATGACGTCTTTCCTCATCCTGTTGTACCTATGTACACTTGTACTTTTTTCTTTTTTCCCTTCTCACTGAGGTAAATTTTCCTTTAAGAGGGAGGTTGTTGGGGGTAAAGGCCCCTCTACCTAGCCGTCCATGTATTACATATGTCGAAGATGAGCATGCTAGAGAGATACATGTGGGATAGAACCCACTGACAAAACACACTCAATAGTACCAGATACAACCAAGAGGTGGAGGTTGCCAGACTTGGCACCTCTTACAAGAGCCTGCCCACAAGTTATCTTCCATGTAGAATCACCAAAGCATATATGATAACCTACATCATCAAGATGTCTAGCAAACATAAGGCTTTTAGTCAGTGTGGGTATATGATATACATTATACATAACAAAAGTGCTACCAGAGGGAAACTGTAGAGTGATATCACCAAGGCCAACGATAGCAAGAGACCGATCATCACCTAAGTTCATAGAACTAGATACACTACAATACAGGTATGAAACTACTCATGTGGTAAAGACACACCCGAATCTAAGAGCCAACACTGTGTAGCCTCAGTCAGCTCTACTGTTGAGAGGCATCACATGAAGAGGCTGCTAATATAGTCACCATCGTACTCCTCAGGATACATGACATTTGTCTCCTCAATCTTTACATTGGACTTTGCAGGTATAATACTACGATCATTGGATTTCTCCTGCACTTTCTTTTTTCCCTTTTCTTTGCACTTGTCATTGTGCATCTTATGGCATTGCGGCCATATGTGACCTACTTTCCCACAATAATGGCATGTAAGATCAAACTTATGTCCACGGGACTTGATGCATCCATGTGACTTAGAGCGGGACTTTTGAGGGTCCTTCCCATGACGAGATCATTATCTTTCTTTCCACTTCTGTCACCTCTAACAGATAAAGCATGTGAACTGCGGGAAGCATCATTGGTTTTCTTGTTAATTTCTTTAATCAAAAGAGTACTCTCTACATCTTTCAATTTTAGCCCATCAAGTTTGTTGGTACAGATCGCAGTACAAAATACGTCCCAAGACAGCTAAAGTGCCAAGCAGAAACAAAGGATGCATATTATCCTAAAACTCAATACCCTGTTGAAGTAGATTCTTCATGATAGAAAGAAACTGGCTAAAATGAGCAGACAATGGGGTCCCCTCCTTCATAGCGGAGATCCATCAATTATCTAAGCCAATACATTTGTGAAGTAGGGCTCTGCTTTGCATAAAGTTCTTGAATATTGTCCCATTGATTCCATGCACTCTGATCTTCATCTTTAACAACATTATTGTGGACCTCTTCAAAGAGTGATAAAATGATAATGGACTTGCATAGTGCATATAAATCAATCCAATCATCATCATCCATGTTCTTGGGTTTAATACCCTTGTCTCTTAGTGGCTTAATCTACAATTTCTGCAACAAAACCTACCATATTTGAGACTTCCAATAGCCATAGTTGGTGCCATCCAGCTTAGCAATGTTAAACAAAGACGTATCTTTGAGATGACCAGCCATTAATGCATCAAACTGAGGCAAACTATGTAGAAAACAAGCTGCTGTAATTAGTAGTAAATAGGCCAAAACCACTGTCAAAACAAGCTGAAAATAAGAGAAACTGCTAAAATGACCAACTATCCACCAAATATGACCAAAATGGTGTCAAACAGTAATGATTGCCCTCAGTAAATGCTCATAGTCTGCAATTTACAGCTTGCTATAATAAATCACAGCAGTAGGTAAAAGAAGCCAAAAGCAGAGCTATCACTGATACATGACCGACTGCAATTGCTAAGAAGCAAATACATCTAAGAGTGAGTGAAAAAGAGCAATGGGCACTAAGAATTGTCAACCAAGCAGGATGTTAGACTAGATACATCTCGAAGACATAAAAGTCATGAATGTAACAAGTCTTGGGGTAACAAAAGAGATCAAGCAGAGGCACAACTAATAGAGCAGTGTAAGTAAAGCTCAATATAGAGCCATTCAAGATGCATACATAACTGACAACACCATGATAGAGATAGGTGTATGCCCAAGAGTAGGGTTAGATCGGCCCACTAAGCATGAACTACATACATGAAGCACAGAGAGAGCAGATACATATCAATGTACCGTGATCTCAAGCTCAACTACAAAGTCAAAGCCCTATGTACATCCAAATAGGCCAGAATCTCCCACTGGAAGGAAAGTTAGATGTAGACAGAGCAAGCACTGCTCAAATACATCAAGTACATATCATCAAACATCCAACATCCAAGTAGGATACATCCAGAGCATAAATCCCAAAGTAGCTCAAGCCTGTAAAGCATAAAGTACCGGAGCTTCCAAAGTCGAGTAGTTGGCCACCAAATAGAGTGTCTAAGATCTCCAAAATGCTCAAATGCAATTACAGGTGAAGCCCAAATGTCAGACATAGACATTCCAAGTAGCATCCATTTTTGACATAAGCATCAAAGCATGAAGCCTAGATGTCAAGCATAGATAATAGGCATAAATTATCACAAAGAATGCCAACTATAGTCCAATGCCAATTAGTGTAGACCAAAACAGAGCTTAATCACTCCTCAAAAGCATTCCAGAACCAAAACAAAGTATTTTCCAACCTCCATATACATCCATATGGTCAAATGAATCATCGGGAAAATCACCCGTAAGCAATAGGTAGAGCATACACTAACCAAATAGGCTTCAACCTTGGTTATTATAACAATAAATTCATTGTCAAAACTAAATAAATCAGTCCTCAAATGAAGTTCAAAGCCACCTCAAATCATGGGCATATGATATACCAGTGTACTAGCATCAATGGTACACATCAATAGTGCATATAACACCTGAAAGAAATAGACATATAAAATCCCTGTGAAAAGAGGTTCAGTGATGTTGTAAATAGCAGTGGATACACTATCAAGCCAAGCTATTTCAATACCAAAATCAGCTCCAAATCCACCCCATAACACGAGCATAGCATTCTCGTACATATAGACATCACCCTAGCATAATCAGGCATCATCCAAACAATGGCAATGAGTGTAGACATCAAAGATAAGTGTTTCCTTGTTTTATGATAGTTTGTGGAATATTATATTGGTCCAAAATTGAATTTTAATGCTCAAATTGAATGCCAAGAGTGGAAGGATCAATGACAAGCATCAAAACCAAGTGTATAAGTGCTTGTATAACTGCCCAATGAAGAAGATATGTTGTAGGAGATGAAGAACATGAGCTATTGCTAAAAAAAGGGGCCTATTCCACGCAACGTGATGCTGCACTAGTAGGGTGAGAGCTATGGGGGTCTACTTTCAAGACTTGCTCAAGAAGGCTCAAAGAGTACCCAAGAAGAATGCAACCGATAGGAAGCTCAAACGGAGTGGCTATGGCTGCCAACAAAGAGATGACTATTGTAGGTATTCGAATGGAAGGTAAGAGTGTGCTGAACCAAGCTTGAGCTCATGAAGAAGAAGGTTATGATACCACTTGAAGGGAGGTGAGTCTTGAAGTGGAAGCACAAGCAGGAGCAAGAGCTATGGTGGAAGGAGCAAGAGGAAGAGAGAGAGAGACTCCAAATGTGGAAACTCGAATAGTCACAATGTGTGACTAGCCTTCACTTTATTCAAATGTCACGAAAAGAATAAAGAATGAAGTGATAGTGATGGGTGCCCCTCACCTGCAGTGTAGAGGCATGGGTACTGTTAGTGTAGTAATACACGGGTGGCTAGGCAGAGGCTCCTTTACCCCCAACAAAATCCACACACCGAAATGATTAGCTCAATCAAAGTAGGCAAATACCCAAAACCTAGAACACTAACTAAAGTGGATAACTAAAGTCAAGAATTGGGTGGAAGAGGCATAAGCTAAAATTAGGGCTGAGGAAACCAATAATAATTTGAAGACATGTGGTGGGGCTAGCACAACTCTCTTGTCCTCGTGCTAATTTGTCCTCACACTTTTGTAAGATTGACTACTAAACTTGAGGCGCAACAAGTGCCATTGCATTGTTAGGAACAACCAAGGAAGTTTCAATACCAAGAAGTAAACTTGAGACTTTTAGTTGCTTTGGCCTCTACAAGTGTCTCAATACCATTAAGTATACTATTCAAAGGAAATCTTGCCATTTGGAAGACATTCAAGACTTGGATCTTTGTAGGTCGCGGGACCTAGACCATCAAGGCAATTTCACATAATCTTCCATAAAGATCTCCACCTACCCTAGCTCTTGGTCTCTAGCAGTTGCCATGTTTTGAGAGCATATTGAACAACATGCAATCTTGCTTGTGGAAGCCCTTGGTGATTCCATGAGAAGAGACATTGTAGATATAGGAGCTAGTGCCATATCGAAAATCAAGAGGTGCTTAAGACATGAGAAAACCCTCCTATTGAGCATGTACATTTTGATTTGACCATTCACGATGGATCTAAGGTATGTTGCCTAGGAGTGCTAAAGGATTGGTTGGTGAAGATCACTTGTGTCAAGTTTTCCATCACATTCATGGCCATGGAGGGAGTTGACTGTGACCTATTGCTTGGCTGTCCCTAGATGTGCAATGCACAACTCATTTAAGATTGGAAATACGGGCTAGTCTTTTTGGAAAAGAAAATTGAGGTTGTGAATACGAATAGCTAGAAAAATACTATAGTTGACCTAGATACTATTTTTAGTTGTTGCAACAAGGAGACACCACTCACTTGTCCTCCACACAGAGGCTATTGAATAAATATGCTCTATGCTGTGAGGATGAGCAAGATTGGATGCATATTCTTGCCACCTTGGAGCTCCCATTCATAGAGGAAAGAGAGACAAAATAAGAAAATGAGCACCTGACTCAAGTGGGCATAAAGAAAGCCCTAGCAAACATGCTTGATACTCTAGAAGAACTCCCTTTATTACGAATGTGGATTATGAATGCTAGTCCATCAATAATATCCAAGTAAAAAGACTTCCTTGCACCCATAGATAGACTTAAACTTCATAAACTCCTCTCACTATGGAGACCCACATCCAAAAACTTGAGCAAGGCCAACCTAATCATTTTTTTATGAGTTCTTAAGTAGTCCCATGTGAGATTAGATAGAATTACATCAACTATTGTTCACAATCAGCTTTTTGTATAGCTCTTAAGTAGTCCAATTTGGCACTAGACAAAATTACATGAAATATTGTTTGATTATCATAATGACCTATTTGTCTCCATGATGCCTACTAAAGAGTCTAGTAGAGAGGAAGACATTGAGCTTGAAGATACACTAACATTCTATGAAAGTAATATAGATTTCGATGAGGACTATGGCTTTGACAACAAAAGGACAATTGAGCAAATTGTGGCTGACCAAAAACCCTCAAAGCATGACTCGTTATCATTGATGTAGGCCTTATTCGTGTCAAATCATAGTTAGAATGGTGGGAATACCTATAAGCCATGGAGTGTGATTTGTTGGGCATTACACACCTTGGACCTAGTTTCCAACCTTAACCTATTCACTACTGAACCATTAGAAGACCTACCCTTTGATGCTCCTTCGATCATGTCAATGGATTTAGGTTTAGAGTTAGATACTACCATTGACTCGGATCCCAAAATACCTCACCCTACTCTAGCTCCATGCTCAAATATGAATTTTCCAATTTACTTCAGAAGGAAGAATCTTAAGAAAGCTCACCGGCTTTGATGTAGGTTGTCAATGTAAGCCTCGGGATTTCCCAAGTGCTTTACCAAGTTCAAGAAGGGGGATCGAGTTGTCCCAAATGATAGAGTGCAACCAACAAACCTATTGAAGGCCTAACTAAAGATCTTACAAAGGAAGGGGAAACACCTAAACCTTTTTTTATTGTTGAGGACGTGAGCAAGGATGATGAGGAGACACTCCTGATCTAGTTTCTCAAAGAGTTATGTGATGTCTTTGCCTAGAATTATGTAGACCTCAAATGAGTACCACCCTAAGTGCTTACTCATACCATCCCTTTTAGCTTGTATCACCCTAAGTGCTTACTCATACCATCCCTTTGTAGCTTGTTAAAGTAGAGGCCATGTCTTATGGATCCTTGTTATGCTTGGCATGTGGGAAAAAAACTCGACAAGTTGAGAAGGTAAGATTTACTATGAAATTGAGAATACCAATTGGATATCACCCATTGTTGTGGTACTCAAGAAAAATGAAAAAATCCGAGTATGGGTCATACAAGAAGGTTAATGTAGCAACCAAACATGATCGCTATCTACTACGTTACACAATCCACATGATTGAGAGGGTGGTCAAGAAGGGGGCTTATATCGTCCTTTATGGACTCTCTGGAATACAATCAGGTTCAACTTCATCTGATTCAAGTCTTTTTGGATGACATGCACAAGATTTCCTTTGCCACAAAGTGGGGCATCTTTGCCTATATTGTTATGTCATTTGGATTAACAAGTGACGTACCGCCTTCTAAAGATTAATGTGTACTATCTTCAAGGACAGGTTGGATAAGTGGCTTGAAGCTTTCATAGATGATCTTTGTGTTCACACCATTTGGGAAGAACACTTAGACAACTTCACCTTGTCTTTGAACGATATGAGTGAGCAACAACTCCACATCCTTGGGGAGCTAAAAGTGTATGATTTGTAGCATGAGAGTAACCTTTCCCTTACCCTAGGCTATACACCCATTTAGCACGCCGGCAACAGGTAACACAATTGTGTGTCGTCTGTCGGGAGAATTTAACCTTCTCAACCTTCTTCTTCAGATTTCTTCCTTTGGTCTGCTCTACTATCGCTGAGACCTACGTCTACTAGCCTCACTATTTTCAGACGACTTGTTAATCATTGCGCCCAACATCCAGTCTTCTCATTGTCGCAACTACGTCTTTGTCAAATACTGAATTGCAGTCCTCATACACTACAAAACCATCTAACAAGATCAGGAGAAGCTCTTTCTTGATCAATGCTACGCTGCACCGGGAACGAAAATGCTTACCAATTTGCACTATCTTCCACCCCTTGATTATAAGTATTTTGATTTTTGTGATTATTATCTTAATGGTAGGCAAACTCGGAGTTCACATAAGAAATCTAGCATTATGCACATGGATGGGGCTCTGGCTCTTGTTTATTCTCATGTTTGTAGACATATGTCCTATGAGTCATTATGTGGCGTGAAGTGTTTCATTACTTTCATTGATGATTAAGGTCTGGGAATATCCCATAAAGCAAAAATCACAAGTCTTAGCTATATTTGAGCATCGGATTTCTTTTGTCGATGAGAACCAATTTGGGTATAAGCTAAAATATCTGCGATCTAACAAGGGGGATGAGTATGTATCTAAAGCCTTTGAGTAGTTTTGTGATGGTAGGGGTATAAAGTGTCAGTTGGCTACCTCGTGTACCTCACCCCAAAATGGTATGATTGAGCGCATGAATAGGAAGATTTAGAAGTGAGTCCGTAGTAGTTTACTTAGCTAGGCAGGCTTACTGCAACACTTTTGGACTGAGGTAGTCACTATTGCCGTAAATTTGTTTAATCGATTACCATGCACTACTCTTGACTATCATGTTGCTAAGGAGGTATGGTTTGGAAAAACTCCATCATATGCTCATTTGCGTGTCTTTAGTTGTGAGGCTTTCTGTCATGTTCCTAAGGATAAGCACAATTATCTAGATCATAAGTCCATAAATTGCATCTTTCTTGGTTATGGGGATGTACGTGAGATGAGCTATCACCTATTGGATACATAAGCAACCTAAGCAAGTTGTTGAGGTATGCAGGGTGATGCTCTAGTGGTCCAAGTCCATGATGTTAAACAAGATGTATAGGCCCCATAGCCTATTTTGTGACGATCTACTAGATATAGATATCAACCTGATCGATTTGCACCTTCCATGGATTATGTTATGGTGATAGCTATTGGCGAGTCTCTTACTTATGATGAGGCTGTACGTAAAGGTCATAGTCACTCTTAGAAGAGGACTGTGTAGTCAGAGTATGACTTTTTGCTGAAAAGTCATACATAGGATTTGGTTCTTTTTCCTAGTAAAAAGCATGCTTTGACATGCAAGTGTGTGTACAAGTTAAAGAGTATCCCTGGATGCCCCAAGCTAGCCTATAAGGCCAGATTGGTTGCTACGGGTTACAAGTAGAAGCGTGGTATTGATTTTGATGAATTTTTTTCTCTTCCAGTCAAGATGATTAGCCTACGCTTGGTATTTGCTTTGGTTGCATAGCTAGATTTGGACCTCTATCAAACGAATGTCAAGATAGCTTTCTTACATGGGAACCTACATGACTAGATTTATATGTAGTAGCCTAAGGGCTTTGAGCAAAAAGGCAAGGAACACCTAGTGTGCAAGTTGAGAAAGATCCTTTATGACCTTAAGCAAGCACCTAAGGAATGGTACTAGAAATAGGAGCTCCTTTATATGTCACAAAAGGAGTATATCCAGAAGGTCCTTAAGTGGTTTCATATGTAGGCATTAAGCATATTGGTTGTCCTTTAGCCTCTCACGTGAAGGTTAGTCAGGCTGATTGTCCATAGTCAATGAGCAGAAGCTTGTGATGGCCAAGATCCCTTATGCATCTACAACAGGTAATATGATATATGCCATGATAGCCACTTGTCATATCATAAGATTTTCAGTGGGAGTTGTGGCAGCTATATGGCTACACTTGGCAGGCAACATTTGGATGCTATGAGGATATCATGAGATACCTTAAGGGCACTATAGATATATGTTATGGTGGCAAGGATATTGAAAGTACTGACTCTGATTATGCAGAACATGTAGACAATAGGAAGTCCATCTTTGGCTATGTCCTCACCTTTGCTGAAGGTATTATTTCTAGGATGTTTAGGGTATAGAAATGCATGGCCCTATCCACTACAGAGGTAGAGTATATTACAGCCATCGAGGCTTGAAAAGAGGCTCTCTAGTTAGGCCGTTTGGCCTACAGACCTTGGTATTATTGATGTGGTCCCTACATTGCATTCAGATTCTATGAGTGTTATTCAATTAGCCAAGAATTTGGTCTTCTATGTGAAGACAAAGCACATTAAGGTATGCTACCACTTTATCATAGAGATAATTGAGGACAAGTCCATTGAGCTTGTTAAGATCTCAATTGAAAAAAATCCTACGGATCTACTCACTAAAAGTCTCTCAATGGAGTGTTTGCCTTCCTTAGGAAGCTTATGGGTGTTGGATGAGATGACATCTTTCTTCATCCTATTGTACTTTATATAAGCTTGTACTTTGTCACTTTTTTCTTGTTCTCTCCTCTCCGAGGGCATATTTGCCTTTAAGTGGGAGATTATTAGGAGTAAGATGCATGTGCTTATGCCATCTGTGTATTACTACATTGAAAGTACCCGCACAACTATACACTGCAAGTGGTGAGAATACATCACTATCACTTCATTATTTATTGTCTCAATGACATTTGAATAAGAGAAGGCTAGTCATACATTGTGACTATTGGAGTTTCCACACCTTGAGTCTCTCTCTCTTGCTCTCTTACTCCATTTGGCATAGCTCACTTCTCCATTTCTTCCACTTGCTCATGCTCTCATTTAGGCTTCTTTCTTTAAATAAAGTTATCCTGGAATCATTTGGCAGGGTCAAGTCTCAATTAACAAGTGAGTGAGGTGAGCCTTCTTAATAAGGAACTCATATAGTCCATCCTCCAAAATGTCAATAATATATCAGTCCAATGAGGAGGAGTAAGATTAGCCTTGAATAATTAAGCCACTTTTTGTTAAAGCTTGAACAAGAGGGCATCATGTAAGCTATTATCCACACCAATCACCTTTTCTCCACTTGTCAACTTGGACATGTGATCAACCATGTAATGCTACTTTCCTTTGTACACAACCACAAAGAAATCAAACTCAAGCAAAAGTAACAACCATCTAGCAATTCTTATTGTAGCACATGTCTTGTTTACTAAACAAAGCAGACCTTGATGGTCAATAAAGAAAGTAAAGGCAATGGCAAACAAATGATATCAAAAACTCTTAACTGCATAAACCATCCCTAAATCTTCATGTTTAGTGGTGGAGTAATTCATCTTGATCTTAATGAGTTATCTACTTTGTAAATCTCACCAAAAAGTACTCCATGATATATTCATGAGGTTGGCACAATGTAGCCCTAATGAAAACTTTGAAGACATTAGGAAATTGGAGTTGGACATCTCCAATACCACCAATATACAATGGCAATCCAATCTAATAGATCCTGTCATGCTGCCATAGGAGTAGAATCACAGTCAATGAGGGGTGACATGAAATGAAGCCCTCAAATCAATCAGTCAATATTGATAATGTAGTTTCATGCATTCTCTTTAGATTTGAGCCACAAAACCAACTAGCATTGGGCTAATAGGAAGTGGATGTAAGATCAAGAGGAGTCATTTTTATTTCATCTTCACACATCATTGAAGGATTAGTTGAGAATTTAAGCAAATTTCTTAAAAAAAGCAAAAGGTTTGATTGAGCACAGAGACATACATATAGTGCATTGAGCATTAAGAGAACAAGAATTGAATGATCATAATTAGAGGTGGAGCTAACGTGCGAAAACTTGAAAGACCAACTTGTAGGGAAAAACAAGCTAGACAAGACCATAGGATAATACCAAAACAAAGCCAAAACTCAAAGACCAAATCAAAGATAAATAGGGGGAAACAACTAGGAATAAAGATCAAACATAGCCTAACCAACATGAATAAGAGCTTGTTAGAAATAAAGCTTACAAGGAGTAAGAAAATTCTAAAATTAGGGAATCAAGCTCAAGAACACTAACTTTGAAGATCTTAATAATAAGTCCCCCAAATCAAAGTCTTAGAAGAGACTCCCACAACCCTGCACTTAACTTGGTTGCTTCATAGCCTTTTTATAGCATTGGCTCCATTGTATCTACTATTAATGTGTAACTTCAATTATAATGGAACAATGACTTCTTATTTTGCCAAATATTCATTATTGACTTTGCATTCATTTACTATTGTATTGGTGCTATTTTTTTGGTTATAGTATACATTTCAACTTTAGTTTTCTTTTTCATCTAGTTTTTGAAGATAGTCATAGATGTTGCATTATAATAGTCTAAAAGCTATAATTCTAAAAGTTTTTTACAACGTATTTGCATCTTGAATGTAATTCAGTTAAACAAATAATTTAGATTCAGTGTTAAGTTTATGGTATAAGTTAATATAAGTGTTTCTCAAGGCTTTGTACAAACATACCTTTGCATGTGTCGAAATTGAATTGTATAGTAGAGATTGAAGAACTAGAAGAGAACATAGATGAACTAATGAATGGTAGTTAGATAGATGCCGACATGCAGCTAGATGAAGTAAAGGAAAATCCAAATGTTGATGTCTCAAGATTGAGGAGAGTTCACTAGATTGGTCAAGATGGTAGTATGTGGTTTCAAACTTTTGCAAGATCAAAAAAATTATCTTTCTTAATCTTAATGGGCCAATTATCAAATGTGATTTTTCAAGAAAAATTTAAAAAAAAAACAATCAACTACCTCATGTTTCAAGGTGTATTGAATTTACAAGATTGATGAAGCGACAATTGATTTATCGCAAGTAAGAAGCTCAATGATTTTAATGGGATATAAGGCAAATCATAGATGCCATCATTTGGAGCTCTTGTTTTTTGTAGAACATTGACTTCATCAACAATACATTTGCATCTTCAATGTAATTCAATTCAATATATAATTCAATTTTAGTGTTAAGTTTATCGTATAAGTTGATATAAGTGTTTCCCAAGGCTTTGTACAAACATATATTTGTATGCAATAGAACTAGATTGGATAGTAGAGAATGAAGAATTACAAGACCATGTAGATGAACAAACGAATGTTAGTCAAATAGATGCCCACATGCAACCATATGAAGTGAATCAAAATCCAAATGCTAATAGTATCAGGATTGATGAGATTTCATAAGATTGGCTGGAATGGTAGTATGTGGTTTCAAACTTTTGCAGGATCAGGAAACTTATCATTCTTAATCTTAACAAGCTAATGGTCAAAAGAAAAAATTCAAGAAAAAATGAACATATAGGGACAATTACAATCCACTACCTCTCATTTTAAGAACCTTATCACTCTTAATCTTAATGGGCTAATTATCAAAAGAGATTTTTCAAGAAAACATGAACAAATATGGACAAGTACAACCCACTACTATCCATTTCAAGAAACTTATCATTCTTACTCTTAATGGGCTAATAATCAAAAGAGATTTTTCAAGAAAAAATAAACAAATATGCACAATTACAATCCACAATCTCTCGTTCATAGGCATATTGAATTTACAGGGTTGACGAAGTGACAGCAGATTTATCAAAAATAGGATGTTCAACGATTTCTGTGGCATCTAAGGCAAATCATAGATGCTATAATTAGGAGCTCCTGCTTTATGGACAACATTGAATTCATTAAGAAGCCATGATAGCCACATGTTTTAAAATATAGGGCTTATTACTTTCTAGACATTTTCTCCAATTGACAATGCGAAAAGTGGATTTTTTTTGACGCGATCCTTGATGCTCCAAAGGAGATTGCAAATAAGCTAGTGTTTTTAAAGCCTCTTTTTTAGGTCTAACGAGCAAGTTTCCTCAATAGACACTAATTGCATATTGCTACTTGATGGTGCAGGTATAAAAACCTCTACAATAATTGGGACAACTAGATCACTCCTCCTACTTTTGATCCCTTAGATGAGGAGTAGGACACTACTACCTCACCTACACATTCTTCCCATGGTTGTGCCAATGGGTACTAACCCTAGAATCCTTATAGTATCGAAAGAGCAGCTCTGTCAACAACCCCAAGGATCATTTGAATACTTTGATTTATAACCACTTTGTACTATCACAATATAGTGAATGAAATATCATATGGCCTTTAGATAGCATACAATATACTTCTTAGTGAATACATATACTCTTAGACTCTTTACATGCGTTTCTACATTCCTTGAATTCAAAATGTTTAGAATCACTTTTGGATGGTTCTATACAACTTTTGAGTGGTGTGATAGTACTTTAAAAGCCATTAATATTTTTTGCTACTTTGAAGTGATACAACACTACTTTTCAATGGCATAATATGAATTCTAGATGGTGCTACACCACTAAAAGTTTGTATCATTGTATTACTATTGACCATTTTTCAATGGTGCAAAACCACTTTTCAATTATTCAATAACACTTTTTAGTGGTAGAGAACAACTTTTCAATGGTCTAGCACAAATCTTAGATGGTGCAACAACATTATTTGTTAAATGGAATATTGCAAAGTGAAGATTAAGTTTTAAGCTTTAAAGTTGAGAGTAAGTTTTACAAGTATATAGTCCATTGAATGGCATAGAATCACTTTTCAGTGATTCAATGCCACTTTTTAGCAGTGAGAACTAGTTTTTAGTAGTCCAATACAAATCTTGGATGGTTCAAGACCATTAGTTGTTAAATTGAATGTTGCAAAGTCAAAAGTAAGTTTTAGGCTTTAAAATTGAGATTACATTTTACAAAGATGCGGCCCATTAAATAGTGCATAAGCACTTTTTAGTGGTGCATAACCACTTTTTAAGGATTCAACATCACTTTTTAGAGGTGCAAAACCACGTTTAGTGGTCCAACACAAATCTTAGATAGTGCAACAATATTAGTTGTTAAATTGAATGTTACAAAGTCAAGAGTAAGTTTTAGGATTTAAAGTTGAGAGTACGCTTTACAAAGATGTGGTCTATTGAATGGTGTAGAACCACTTTTTACTTGTGCTTTTTTAGTGACTCAGCACTACTTTTTAGTGATGTAGAACAGCTTTTCAACACTCCAGAACAAATATTAGATAGTGCAATAGCATTAGTTGTTAGATTGAATGTTGTAAGGTCAATGATAAGTTTTAAGCTTTCATTAGACAATTCAAACACTTTAGCTATGCCATCAACCATTATAGCTTCCATAGGGAACTTTTGGATCATTTGTGTTGGAAATAAATTTTTTAAATGCCACATGTATACTTGTAAGAGATTTTGAAGAAGTAAGGATCCCTTGATGGGGCATTGTATCATCAACCCCAAAGTACATTTGGGGGACACTTTGGGAGTTACTTAATATTGGTTATTTTTTTTCATGCTTTGTTAAAACTATACACCCATTTACACCTTTGCATGTGAGAGTTTACATGTGGCAAACATAATATATATCAGGATTTCCATAAGTTAAAACTTTCATTCATTAGAAAATAGTAATAAGATGATTTTTGAACTTAGGATGCCTAACATGTTCAAGGAGTGTGTTTCTTAGAGTGGCACCTTCTATCTTGAACTTTCATGAGGAAGGGATACAATTTCTATGAGGGCTCTTTGCACGAGTCCATCTTTGACAACACTATTAGATATAATGGAATACAACATCTTAGCTAGTATTTTATCTATTATCTATCATTATGTTCTTATAAAAGTTAGCCACATTAAGTGTTAACAATCAGTACAATAGTTTTTCATTAGAGAAGGCATTTGAATGCATAAATGATATACCAACATATAGAGACATTATGTTTAGGATCAATGGATGTTGCACAAATCAAGAAATTTCATCGCATGAACACTATGTGTGAATGATATAAAAAGTCATGAGCAATGTGCAATGACAATTGATATGGTTGTTGGTTGGGATATGAAATCCTTTCATTCTCAGTGGTTTTAGTGGTTTAGGGTTCATCATGAGTACTATCACTGTTATTGAATCCATATAAGGTTTGAGGTGGTATGTAATTGGCTATTCAATAATTTTTTGGCCATTTCTTTCATAGGCCTCCTAGTACTCTCCCTCTCGATGAATGGCAATAGAGTTGCAAGGATATGCATCTAGTTTTGCTCATCCTTAGGGCAAGGAACATACTTATTAAGTGGTTGGAGGCACAAGTGATCGGTTTGTTTCAAGCATACTAGAAATAACATCCAAGTCACCCAAAGTTGTTTTTCAACCCTCCATTTTGATTTGTAGTCTTCCTTCATGTCGCCTAAGAAGACAAGCCTATTACCCTAGTCCTCAAATAAGTGTATGTTTTGTATCCATGGACTACAAGCAATTGACCATAGTTGAATCTCTTCATTATCACAAAGCTAACAAAGAATGTAACTTGATAGGAGAATCTTTTCAATGTACACATGGGCAAGTTTTGAATCCATCATCCATTGTTAGGTTGAAATGAAAACTCTCAATAGGAGGGTTTCCTCAAGGTTCAATGACTTTCTAGTTTACTATGCTAACTCTTTCTTATGTATATCTAATGACTTTTCTAAATGAATCACCTATAGCTACCACTAGAAGGATGGTATGGCACTCTCATATCCCTCCTAGAATGTATTCACTCATAGGGCTCTCAAGGTTGTGTTGGAGTTAGGTTGGGGTTTATCCTTTATAGGTAAAGTTTTGCTTTAGTTTTGTTTGTTTCAACTCCCTCTATCCAAGCTTTGAATGTTTTTAGAAAATTGGGTTCCTCTTGAGCAAGGTTTCTAGTAGGATTGTTACTTTTCCAGACGCTAGAGATGCAATAATGCTTGGTTCAACTTTCTTGAACTGAAATCTCTTGATCCTCGTTTGAGGGCTAGCCTACTATGAAGGCATGCCTTGTTGTGCCTCTTCTTTAGATAGATTTGAGGTGGGTCTCCCAAAGGTGTTGGGGCTAATGACAATGTTTCCACACTAGGCAAGTCGAGTGCACTCACACCATCATCTCTCCCCTCATCGGAGTTGGGCGACAGTGCGGGAGACTATGCTTTAGGGTCGTCCCACGACCTGCGGGTGGAGGAAGGAGGGACACCTTTGACCTCCATGTGTTGCTCATTTTGGTTAATAGCCCAATGTTTAACCTTGTCTGCTAGTTCTAGTTGATGCTTTGCATCAGGATATTCACCTACTTAGGATGTGGTTGCCTTTTTGGATGTGGGTGCAATAATTCCACTTTTTGCACTAGAAGCAACTAAGCCTTTTGGGTGCATTGTAAGCCCATTACTAATTTGGTTGTAGTAGAGGGGCTAGGTATGCTATCTCCCTTTTGGCTTTGAGGTCTGATGATTGTGTTCATAGGGATTGGGATGGTATCCTTGTCATCGATCATTTCCACACCAAAGAGACTTAAGCAATATAGAAGGAATTATTGCTATACATCTACTTGCTTTTTGTTTAGGGAAATCTTGATACATGTGCATTATGGCACATTTAGGACATTTGTGATTTGTTCCACTATCTTTGGGAGGTTCTTGTTTTTACAAGCACTTAGATGATACGTGCCCTAGGGTATCTATAGTTACATCATTCAACCATTGTATGGGCTTGGATGGTATCTCTTCCACCCCCATATCTTAACATCTTCACAAGAATTGGAATGTAGTTTATTAAGATATGTTGTCGTCTTTGTCACGAGTAACATAGGGTTTATGTATTCTTCCTCCTCTAGTGCTTTTTCAATGAAGTGCACAAGAGTGTTGCTTGAATGGTGAACAATGATCAAGACCAAAGGTCTTAGTATCCTTGAAGGGTTAATTTTAGCCCTAGGTGCTTCTAGTTTGATGAGGGTAAATAGATCCAGTTGTTGCCATTTCTTATAGAAGGGACATCTATTCTACTATTGGAGTCCAATGCTAGTGTACGGAGCAAGATAGGGAAGCCCTCCTTAGGGCTCTATAGTAAGCTAACTCATGAACAAACTAACCATAAGTCATGCTTACCCCACTAGGCAGCCTAAGGATACTTTGATGGTAGGTAACCCCTCCCCATTGGTATTTGGTCTATGTCCTCTTGAATGCTTGATTATGTCAATGAATTTTATGAGAATTTGTTACTACTTCTTAAAGGTAGTCAAGATGTCACTGTACTGAGCTCTATCATATCATTCTATTGGACTAGGAATTGTTAGATAGTGCTCCCTTCATATCTCTATCTATGAAGATCATCTATTTGAGTAGCCTCATCTATTATGCTATTGATATGATATTGATATAGGACTTAGTTCATAGTTATGGCCTCATAGATTCATTATCTCAAATACCCTTGATGAAGGCTTTTGTCATCACCACCTTGGAATTGGGTCTCTCTATCAATGCTATGCACTTATACATACTTCTAAGTTTCAACATAGCCTTGCATCTTTTCTCCCTCTTCTTGCTCCACGTTCATCAACCTTACTATGAGGTTGTCCCCATGGCCTCTGAGAAGCTCATAGTGAAGAGTTATTTGAGAATGGAGATGGATACATTTTGTATAGTGTCAAGACCTTCTTTTCCTAAGCAAAGCCCAAAGGCTTGAACTCTCTTTGAGTTAGAGAGCTGAGGTTGTTTACCTCATGAACTTGTTCAAATTGCTCTACAAAAATGTAGGGGCCATCCTTTGCTCTATATTTCTCTACTTTTTTGGCGATTAAAGGAATCATGGATTGCTCTTTGGTTTGAGGCATAATACTAAGTCTTGTTAGCAAAGAATTAGCCATCTATGATCTAACCTAAAGTATAATGGAATTATCAAGCAATCATCTTTGTTGCACAAGGTCCTCTTTGTCATATATGATGTTGGGACTTGTATGCTCCTCTTCCTCTATGGGTTCCTCAATGAAGCACATAGGAGAATCACTAGAAGGATGAGTAAAAATTAGCCTTGAAGGTCTAGGTATGCCTAAAGAGTTAATTTTTGAGATTGGAGCTATTGGTTCTTTTAGGTGGAGTAGAAAAGGTCAATTGTTGAGGCCTCAGGTAGAATGGGCCCCCATTTTACTATTGATATCCAACCTTGGCATATGAAGCAAGGTAGGGAAGGCTTCTAGGGGCTCAATAGTATGTGGCACTATACCCAAAGCATCTGTAGATTGTGCATGCTTGAGTGGGTCTTGGTCGCTCTAATGATAGATGGTCACCACCTCAATGGACACATTACATGTTCTTTTAGTAAGGTCTGGGATTGTTTAGGGCTTTAGTGATCTAGCCCTAGAGCAACCATGAGTTTACTGCCAAAATGCAGCCACATCAATATTTTCAATACAATGAATAGATATATCTAGAAGAACATAACACATTAGGACTACTAGTATATAACATTAGGATACATTTTAACAACAATAACATGCTAGCAATCTAACATTCTAACATAGCCACACACATGACATATGCCTAGCCTAGCATCCACATATGCATGACATACACCCATGCATACATATTGCTTGGCATACTCATGATATACATATACACATGACATACGACTAGCCTAGCACATATACATGCATGTGTGCGTGACATATGCTTAGTCTAACATACGAATGGCATGAAATATGCATATGTGTAGCTTAGAATACACACATGCATGACATATATGTATGCATATGCATATGTATTACCTAGGCCTATATGTATGTATGTATGTATGTATGTGTGTACACACACACACACACACACACACACACACACACACACACACACACACACACACACACACACACACACACACACACACACACACACACACACACACACACACACACACACACACACACACACACACACACACACACACACACACACACACACACACACACACACACACACACACACACACACACACACACACATACGTACGTACATATGTATGTACGTACGTACATGCATGCATGCATATAAATATAAATATAAATAAATAAATAAATAAATAAATAAATAAACACACACACACACACACACACACACACACACACACACACACACACACACACACACACACACACACACACACACACACACACACACACACACACACACACATGTATTATCTATGCCTATGCATATGCAGATGCATGACCTACACCTACACATTAGCCTACCCTAAGCATAACATAGACCACACATGGAGAAAATACACATAGATATGCCTATGTGATGCATAGGCGTGTCATATGCCATGCATAGGCTAGGCCAATAGGCTAGACATAGGCATATGCATAAGCTAGGCAAAGGCATACTCATAGGCATATGTGTAGGCTCTCTCACACTCTAGGGCACATATATGCCCCTATAACCTAAGCCAACCCCCATAGCCATGTGGCCATGAGCAAGTGATAAATAAAGGAATATATGATAATGTTGTATCTCGTAGATCATCTAATAACTACCATTTTGAATCCAAGGTATTGCATTTTCCTCAATAGACTAGTGACCAAGTCATCACATCATACCAATAGGTCTTAAGTGCCATGGAATCTAAAATGGGTATTAACTTATGCCTTTAGGGGTTAAGCACCCAATTCTTTCACCTAATTATACGTAATGTAACACATATACACTCCACATATCCTCACTTCAATCCCAAAGGGGACTAACAATGCTAAGCAATGGCTCAAACACTTTTAGCCACTTAGCCATTGTAATACAAAACACCATCAAAGAACAAAAATCCTACCAAACATCAAAAGAAACATAGGAAGTCATACATTTTATTTTTTTAATCCTCCTCTTGCTCCTCCTCCTCTTCTTCAATCAGTAAAGAAGAGAAATAAAACTTTAAACTATAAATAAAAATCATATCCCAAATAGAATGACAACAAATCAGAAAACTTGACAAAGAACATAAATCACTTTTATTCACATGGATACATCCATATTTATACCACAAAACAAACTTTTTTATGCACATGGGCACATGCACATTTATATTGCATAAATCCTACCAAAATTATAAAGCATAAATATTAGTGGCTTGCTTAACAACACAAGTGCTATTGCACTCCTTGGATAGGAAATCCATGTATAACAAGGTGGCTACAATTGTTGCAAATATATTGTAGCTAAGATTCTTGTACGTGAAAACTTGGTTGCAATGTTAGCCACCAAAATACAAAAAAAAAAGAGAAATTCTACCCCTTATCCTAAACCCGAAATAGGAAGCCATTATTTGTTGGAAATTGTTGAGAGATAGGGATGTGAACCCACTGTATCCAAGGGTGGATAAGGGTAGATGACTATGAATAGACTGGAGGGCAAGGGAAACCTTAACCCTAGCCATCTAGGGGCTATTTAAATAACCCTAAGGGTCACTCTCAATGTGTGAGAGAGTATCCCAATTGTACTTGTAATCAACTTACTAAGCAATATTTTGTTCTTGTACTTTGAGCTCTCTTCTCCCTCTTGTGCATGCTACTACTTTGATATTCTAATATGGTAAGAGATCCATCTTTGATCCAACAAGCTTCCTTCAACTCCATATCACACTAAGTGCACACGAGTGTGTCATATCTTCATCATACCTCTTAACCTCCATAGTTGCTTGCCATATCCACCTTTGTTTGAGGATCTGGGGAGAACAAAAGAGAGCAGATATTGCCTAGATTTCTTCTAGAGAATCGTTTGTTAGCTCAAGCTACTTTAGCATGTCACATCGAACCACCCTGACATTGGGCATGTAGAAGGGCGGTATTGAGTGTTCTCCAAAAACAGTGTAGATCTGGACAATGTGGAGATTGGTCGGTCACTGCAAGCTGTATGGGGTGCAATCATGTGTGCCACCACGGGGCTTTGTTAGCCCCCCAAGTGAGCTATCATCACCCAAGAGGGCTCCCAAAATTTTTTCTCTATTGGCCATACCAAGCAAAACCCTAACAGTGGCTTTTTATGGTAGCCATTACCAAAGCTTTAAAGCTTGTTTTTTTGAGTTTTTCTACTCACTGAAGTCATCAATAGTGATTTTGATTAGTTGATTAAGATTATGTGGAGTTTATTGCAGACTCAAAAGCTCTAAACTTAGAGTGTCTTCAACCAAAGGTGACTCGTCAAGCAGGTTACAATCGGGTTAGTGTCAAGTGCTTCACCTATGCTTAGTAATGAGTGCTTCTTAGCACTAATAATAAATTTGTTTATCATTGTCTATTGATTATTTTTAGAAAGTTGAAAGTTTTTAGACCTTAAACATGATTTAGTAAGTGCTTATGTGGAGAGCACTCACGCTCAACTACCAAGACCCATGGACCACTTATTGTTTCAAGTGTTTCAAGCGAGCTCTAATGGCTATCTCTCACCTAGCCGACACACTTTCGAACCTACGAGTTGTTGGGGGTAAAGGCGCCTCCGCCTAGCTGCCCGTGTATTACTACACTGACAGTCACCGCCACTGCACACTGCAAGTGGCGGGCGCCCATCACCGTCACTTTATTCTTTATTCTTTTAGTGACAGTTTGAATAAAGGAAGGCCCGGTCACACATTGTGACTATTTTAGTTCCCATTTCTTGTCTCTCTCTTTCTTGCTCTTGCTCTCCCGCCATAGCTCTCGAGTGCAAGCTTCGATCCTTCTCACCTTTCAACTGGTATCAAAGCTCGGCTTCTCGACTCTTGAGCTTGGTTTGTGGCATTCTCAGCTTCCCATCGACTCCCCACTCGCATTGGGTCTCCTTCTCGGCAGCCATATCCGACTCCTTCGAGCTCCCGTCATCACTCCTCAGCTTCCCGAGCACCTTCCCGCCCCCTTTGGGCACCCTCAAGGCATTCACACAGAGATATTGCTTCACTCTTTACAGGGTTTACCTCAATTTTCAGATCTGGAAGAACACAGGGCAACCATTACACTCCCAGCTCTCATTTCATATGTGGGCTGCTCTCCCCTTGCTGGAGCTTGTTTGAGGCCTTCCTTGGCTTTAATCGGACCCCTTCGAAGCTTGGCCACCATTTTTTGCAGCGCCAGGACCAGCATTTACAGTTGGTGCAATCACGCAGCCCTCCCATATGTGTCTTCAGCATTGACAGTCACAACAGCAGCTCTCCCCCTCCATTGGCACTTGGAAAGGCTCCATTTCGGGCATATGAACATGCTTTGATGCTTGGTTTTGATGGTTGATGTGTTGACATAGCATTTGGAATGATTTAACATTGTTTTGGGACTGTCATAACATTCCATAGGCAGTTTATGATAGTGTTACACTGGCATTTGATGCTGCAGCTTGTTTGGCATTGTCATTTGATGCCGGGTTGGTCCCGTTTGATGCCCGGATGTTAGGGGAATGTACGCCTATTGTTTGGCAACCATTTGGAGCTGATTTTGGTGCTGAAATTTTCAGTTTTGAATAATAAATAATTGATGTGCACAGTTGGACTGAAGTCATTTTACTCATGTATGCTTATGCCTATGCTTTTCGGGCTATGTTTCGAGCATATATGGTGATGTATTGACACTTGGGGCTCGATATAGAGCTTGGTCTTGATTCGGGATCATTGGTTGAGCTTGAGCTCGCTTTGCAAAGCATTTGGATGCTCTGTCTTGGATGTACTTATGGCATGTATGTTGCTTATGTCTGATCGGTCTTGACATGCTTAGCCTATGCCATTACTACATGCTAGTTACATTGTTTGGAGCCTATTGCTACTGGAGCTCGGTCTTGGCTTGACCTTGGATTCCCGGAGCTTACTTAAGCTATTTATTGGCTTGCCAAAGTTGTATCTTGGGATGTACTTGATGTCTTACATGCTTATGGATGCTACATATGGATGCTCTATCGCCTACATGTCCGGGATGTACCATTGATGCTTGATCTTGGACACTTGTCACTGGTGCTTGTACATGCTTTGTTCGAGCTTTGTTGCTTGATATTTACGGCTTTTGTGCCAATGGAAGCATCTTTGGATGCTTGATAGCCATTGAGCAGGCGGTCTATGCTCTTTGAGCTTTTGAGACTATTTGGGATCTTTTACCCTTCAGGATGATGCATGGTTCATATGTCTTGGTTCCTCTGATGCTTATGAGTTGACTCTTTGCTTTGGGTCACTCTCGTTGTGAGCTGACACCTACTTGTGTCAAGTCTTGGTAGTAGCAGGAACACTTTGCCTCGTTGACTGGGGGATGTGTCTACTCATTGACAGATATTTGCATGACATGTTTGGATGCTGGATTCATGCTTATCGACTGTTATATGCCTATGTTATGCCCGCATGATGTCGGCTTTGGTCTTGGCAGTATCTGATTGACCTGGGATTCAATTTTGGCACTGTTAGCTCTCATTTACTAAAATCTGTAATTTATTACAGCAAGCATCTATGTATGGACTGACATGGATTTTTCATGCTGAAATATTCTAAAATGATGTATTTTCACTAGTACTTGGTGGGCAGCAGCTTTGGTTACACTTTGCTCGCCATTTTCTCTTGATTTTGGTGATTTTTTGGTCATTTTCTGCAGTAAACATCAAGCAGTTTTGAACTGTCTACAGTCTTCCAGCCGCATTATGGTGAGTTCGTCCACTGAACATGCTATTTTCAACATCACTAAGCTTGATGATACGAATTACTCTTATTGGAAGAGCCAGATTTGGCAGGCGTTGGTACAGAAATCGTAGATCAAACCTTTGAGGTTGAGCGGGCATCTGCTTGCGACTATACCAGATGAGGAATGGCTTGAGCTTGATGAGTTATGCAAGTCCACTATTGTATTATCTCTCATAGAATAGGTTCATTACAATGTATTTGAGGAAAAACAGAGTGCATGGCAGTTGTGGGATAAAATCAAGAATCTCTATGACAAGAAAAGTCCAGCGAGTCAGATGTATTGGCTGAAGCAGCTTATGGATCTACGCATGAAGAAGAATGTGACTATGTCTGCTCACTTGAGCCAATTCCATGCTATACTCAAGAACTTGACTTCGCAGGACATCACTTTTGCAGAGGATGTCACTCCTCTTTTCTTGCTTGGTACTCTTAATGAGTCATGGGATGTATTCTGCATTGCATTATGTGCCTTTACTGATACCTTGAAATTATCTGATGTTGAGAGTGCTCTTCTGTAGGAAGAGGTTAACTGTAAGAATTTGGATGCCTCTTATGTGTCGCATGCTATGACAGTTAGAGGCAGGAATGATGGACATGGAAAGCATGGCAGTGGCAGTTGTAGTGGCTGTGGACGGGATTCTCAGAAATCTCGGTCCAAGTCTTGTGGGAAGTCACGTAGCAAATCCCATGGCAGGAATGTAGATGTTACTTATCACCATTGTGGGAAAAAGGGCCATATTAGGCCACAATGCCATGAACTATGCAATGAAAGGTGCAAAGATAAGGGGAAAGACAAAGTGTAGGATAAGTCTTTTGATCCCAGCATAGTGCCTGCAAAGTCCAGGTTAAAATTGAACAGATTAATGTTATGCAGCCTGAGGATATTGATGATGATGATTATATCCTTGCTGCTTCTTTTAGTGCTTTGCAGATGACAGAGATACACTCTATGTATGCATAGTGTTGGCTCTTGGACTCAGGTGCGTCCTTTCATGTGACATCTTGCTGAGAGTGGTTTCATTCATACTGTACTATTTCGGGTTCTGTGCGCTTGGGTGATGACAGCTCTCTTGATATTGTGGGCATTGGTGATGTTAGGCTGCAGTTTCCTTCTGGCAGCAGTTTTGTTATGCAGGATGTACGTCATGTACGTGCTCTAATACGCAGTCTCATGTCAGTTGGACAGCTTGATGATGCAGGATATCATGTATGTTTTGGAGATTCTGCATGGAAGATCACTCGTGGCAGACTTGTGATTGCGAGAGGTGCCAAGGCTGGCAGCCTCTATCCCTTGATTATATCAGCTTCTTCCCTTGATCATGTTTTGTTTGTGGGTTCTATCCCACACGTAACTCTTTGGCATGCTCGTTTGGGCCATATGTCTTTGAAGGGAACGAAAATGCTTTTTGGTTTGCAGTACTTACCGCCCCTTGATTATGCATGTTTTGATTCATGTGAGCATTGTCTTTATGGCAGGCAGACTAGGTCTACGCATAAAAAGTCTGATAGGCCACGCATGAGTGAGCCCTTGGCATTGGTACATTCAGATGCCTGTGGGCCCATGCCTTGTCAGTCTATGGGTGGTGCCAAGTATTTTGTTACTTTCATAGATGTTTTTTCACAGAAAGTTTAGGCTTATCCCATTAAGCTGAAATCCGATGTCTTGGTTGTGTTTTAGAGATGGCTTGTATTGGTTGAGAACCAGTCTGGGTATAGGCTAAAATGCCTAAGGACAGATAATGGGGGTGAGTATGTCTCACGTGCTTTTGAGTAGTTATGTGATGAGAGGGGTATTAAGCATCAGTTGACCGCTCCCTACACCCCCCCAGAATGGTTTGGCTGAGCGGATGAATAGAACCATCCAGGAGCATGTACATAGTATGCTTAGCCACGCAGGCCTACCAAAGAGCTTTTGGGCTGAGGCAGTTAGTACAACTGTGCATGCCATAAATAGATCACCTTCTAATGGTTTGGATTTCCAGGTTGCAGAGGAGGTATGGACTAGAAAACCTCCCTCTTATGCGCATCTCCATGTCTTTGGATGCGAGGCATTTTGCCATGTGCCTAGGGACAAGAGAAGTAAGTTGGATCCTAAGAGTGTCAAATGCATTTTCCTTGGTTATGGGGATGCGGGCGAGATGGGTTATCGTCTCTGGGATCCGGAGGAGCGGAAAGTCATCCACAGTCATGATATAGTCTTCCATGAAGACAAGTTGCATCGGCAGCCTGAGAGAGTTGTTGAGATCCGTAGGGTCATATTTCAAGAGGAGCCGAGAGCTCCCGCACAGCCAGTTGGACAGCCTACAGCTGCAGCAGATGCTCATCATCAGAGTGTTGGACATGGAGCTGGGCAGGCATCAGAGCCTGCTGTGAGATGGTCTACTAGAGACAGGCGTCCACTTGATAGATTTTAGCCCTCGATGCATTATGTCTTGGTTACAGATGCAAGAGAGCCTTTCACCTATGATGAGGATATGCACAGGGGTGACAGTCACTCTTGGGAGAGGGCTATGTAGTTTGAGATAAACTCCTTGCATAAGAATGAGACTTGGGATTTAGTTTCCTTACCTGAGGGCAAGAAGGCTTTGCCATGCAAGTGGGTGTACAAGCTGAAAAGTACCCCTGGATAACCCAAGCCGGCATACAAGGCTAGACTGGTAGCAAAGGGTTTTAAGCAGGAGCATGGTGTGGACTTTGGTGAGGTCTTTTTTCCTGTGGTTAAGATGACCATCCTGCGCTTAGCCTTGGCTTTGGTTGCTCAGCTTGACTTGGATTTATGCCAGATGGATATCAAGACGGCTTTCTTACATGGGGACTTGCATGATGAGATTTATATGGAGCAACCTAAGGGCTTTGCAGAACCTGGCAGGGAGCACCTAGCGTGCAAATTGAAGAAGTCTTTATGGATTGAACCAGGCACCTAGGGAGTGGTATCATAAGTTTGATGCCTTTATGCAGTCATAGGGCTACAACAAGAGTGCTATGGATTTGTGTCTTTACACGAAGAAAGCCCGTGATGGTTCTTTATTGATTTTGGTACTCTATGTGGATGATATGTTGATCACAAGGAAAGCTCATGATGAGCTAGATGCTGTTAAGGCTCAACTCAAGAAGAGCTTTGAGATGAAAGATCTGGGACATGCCACTCACATACTTGGTATGCGTATTAGATGCGACAGGCATCAGGGACTCCTCTACTTGTCACAGAGGGAGTATATTCATAAAGTCCTTGAGCACTTCCGCATATGCAGGATGTAAAGCCTATTGGCTGTCCATTGCCTTCTTATGTGAAGGTATCATAGGTTGATTGTCCACAGACAGATGAGCAGAGGGCCGAGATGGCCAAGATTCCCTATGCATCTGCAGTGGGCAATCTTATGTATGCCATGATTGCCACTCGTCCAGATATTGCCTTTGTAGTTGGTGTTGTGGCACGCTATATGGCGACACCTGGCAAGAAGCATTGGGATGCATGAAGGGTATCATGCGGTACCTGAAGGGTACTGCAGATATGTGCATATGCTATGGCATCCAGGATACAGGAATCGTGGGGTACATTGACTCTGATTATGCAAGACATGCAGATAGTAGGAAGTCCACTTCCGGTTATGTATTCATCTATGCTGGAGGTGCTGTTTCTTGGATGTCCAGGGTACAGAAATGCACGACCCTTTCTAATACAGAGACCGAGTACGTTGCAGCCATTGAGGCTTGCAAGGAGGCCATTTGGCTGGGTCATTTGTTTGCTGACCTTGGTATTGATGCTACCCCTACACTGCATTCGGATTCTATGAGTGCTATTTAGTTAGCCAAGAATCCGGTCTTCCATGCCGAAACACATTGAGGTGAGGTATCACTTCATACATGGGGTCATTGAGGATAAGTCTGTTGATCTTGTCAAGATCTCGACTGACCAGAATCCTACAGATCTACTCATGAAAAGCCTCTCTACAGAGCACTTTGCCTTCCTCAGGAGGTTGATGGGCGTGGGATGAGATGACGTCTTTCCTCATCCTGTTGTACATGTGTACATGTTGTACTGTCTTTTTCTTTTTCTTTTCACTCCTCACTAGGGTAGATTCGCCTTTAAGTGGGAGGTTGTTGGGGGTAAAGGTGCCTCTGCCTAGCCACCCGTGTATCACTACACTAACAGTCACCATCACTACACACTGCAGGTGGCGGGCGCTTGTCACACTGTCACTTTATTCTTTATTCTTTTAGTGACAGTTTGAATAAAGAAAGGCCCGGTCACACATTGTGACTGTTGGAGTTCCCATTTCTTGTCTCTCTCTTTCTTGCTCTTGCTCTCCTGCCATAGCTCTCGAGTGCAAGCTTTGATCCTTCTCGGCCTCCGAAGTTGGTGGTTTGTAGCATCTTGTTGTACCTGAAAGGAGAAAGTACTCTATCTAAGGGTAGTGTTTACCTCATTGTGTAGTGCTTTATGCTCGTGCTGGTGGAACGGGGAGCTGGGTCTAACCACGTGCAAGCTTGGGTGATGTCCCGTACTTGAGGACCCTATTCGTGTGAAGGGAAGTGCGATGTATGTAGCTTAGGGTGACAAGCCTAACCACAGGGGTGTGTTACCTCCCTAGGTATGTCGTGCCCTTGAGGTGCCCTAAGCGTGAAGTGGGGAGTCAAAAAGGGCTAGGGGATTATGAACATAGCCGACCGATAGAGGCCATCAGACATGCCTAACTTGAGTACTCCTAGGTGCAGTGACTGTGAACTATGTGCCGCGACTTGTGTTTGGACGTGTCATGTGCTCTTTTCATTGTTATTTGTTTGCTGTCTTTGTGTTTGGCCTTCTTTTTTTTTGCTTGCTAAGTTACATGATTCGGACAGTAGCTAATTTCTAGTTATCATCATCAAAATGTGGTGGGGAAGGGGATTTAATGGAGTGACTCAAAAATATCTAGCTCTGCATGTAACCCTTAAGGTTCAAGCAGACATCGAGAGAGGTGGTGGAGAGGAATGGGTGGTTACAGTGGGTGAATTGGCTGTCACTCATATCCTCGAGAATAGCTAGACAGAAGGAAGGTAAAAGGCTGGCTTGCATCATTAGGCAGGTCATTGCGCAACTATCTATGGCGTTAGGATTAAAAAAGAGTGGTGGGAGACCATGTTCTGCCGGGATGGGATCTTGCTTAAGTAAGGTTTTTTTTAGCCTAAGGTAGTTGCATATGGTAATGAAGGCGGGATTGAGACAGGAGGAGAAGTTAGCAATGAAGCGCGTCATGGTAGCATCTAGACTGTCCGAGGTGAAGGTGAGGGCTTGTGCTAATGTAGTAGTATAGGGGTTATATACGGGGGTTATATACGATGGGGAAGTCATAGCAACCATGGATGTTTGTATCAAAATCTGTCAGGATTGTGGGAGAGAAGGAAGGAGTCTCACTTGTAGCTTTCTTGCTTGCACAATGGGGGAATACACACAAGGGTGAAGGCTGAAAACAGTTTTCCTCTTCTTAGTTGTGGAAGCCAAAAGAACTCACATACAAAGAAATAGAAGAACCCTATATATGGGTCTCAACCAAACTCAAATAACTAAGGTGGTATACTAACTGAGCCACGAACTAGAGTAGATAAGGATAGCTGTCATCTAGCTATTATTCATAGGTGGTGCACCAACCGCATCTGCAACTGGCAAGTGGTGACATAAATGCACAACGGTCACCCTGGCATATCACGAGTGGAGCTCGATATCTCAACACTCCCTCTTGAGCTCAATCCCAATTCCTGCACACCAAGCAGGTCTCTGAATTTGCGTAGCTTCTCTGCGCCCAATGCCTTCGTAAATATGTCAGCTACCTGATCCTCTGTGCTGACATAAACTAGATCAATAAGACCTAGTAAAACCCTCTCCCGCACATAATGATAATGCACCTCAATGTGCTTTGTTCTAGCATGATAGATTGGGTTATTTGCCAAGTGTATACTACTCATGTTGTCACAATAAATGACAACTGGCCCATCTGTAGACTGATGCATATCATAAAGTAGCTTATGCAACCAAGCTACCTCACATGCAACCATTGCTGCACCCCTGTACTCAGCCTCTATGCTCGACAAGGCAACTGTAGGCTGTTTCTTGCTGCTCCAAGTGACTGCAGCACTCCCAAAAGAGAACACATATCCACTGGTAGATCGTCTATCAGAAATACTACCAGCTCAATCAGCATCAGTGTATCCATGCAACTGTATCTGAACCCCAGTCTCATAAAGTAGTCCATACTGCAATGTGGACTTCACATATCTGAGTATGCGTCTAGCCGCATCCAAATGCGGTTTCCTTGGAGCCTGCATAAACTGACTTACCAATCCAACATCATAGCTCAAATCTGGCCTGGTAATAGTCATATAAATCAAACTTCCTATTATGCGTCTGTACATAGTAGGGTCTTCCAGAAGCTCACCTGCATCTGTGCTCAGCTTCACATTCTGCTCCAAAGGAACTGAAATAGGCTTACAGCCTGTCATCCCATACTTGGACAGCATGTCCAATCCATACTGCCTCTGCAAGAGCCGTATCCCACTTGGTGATCTAATCACCTCAATGCCCAAGAAATAACGCAGCTCTCCCAAATCCTTCATCTCAAACTTCTGCTTCAATAGCATTTTCACATGAATGATATCTTCATCACTGTCCCCTGCCATAATCAAATCATCAACATAAATGACAAGTAGCATAATATCTTTCTCTGTTTTTCTCACATAAAGTGAGAAATCTGCCTTGGAAATCTGAAAGCCAATAATGACAAGATACTGTCCTATCTTGTCAAACCATGCTCTAGGCGCTTGCTTCAAGCCATACAAGGCTTTCTTCAACTTGCAAACAAACTCAGGATGAACATCATGCACATAACCTGGTGGCTGCTCCATATATACCTCTTCTTGCAAATCACCATGCAAGAAGGCATTCTTTACATCCATCTGATGTAAAGACCATTCCTTTGATGCAGCCATAGCAATGACTGCTCTTACTGTTGCCATCCTTGCAACAGGACTGAATGTTTCTTCATAGTCAATGCCATATGTTTGCGCATACCCCTTGACTACTAATCTTGCCTTGTATCTGTTCACAGAACCATCTGCATTGTGCTTCACCTTATAAACCCACTTACAGCCAATTGCATTCTTACCTTTAGGCAAAGGTACCAATTCCCATGTAGCATTTGCTTCCAAGGCATCTATTTCTTCATCCATGGCTTTCTCCCGTTTTTCTTTTCCCATGGCTTGCTCAAAAGAAGTGGGTTCTGGTTCCTGTATCACTTTGACTATATATGCATATTGAATGGCTGTAAATCCATCATATTTCAGCCTATCCACAGGATACCTAGCTCTGGTAGACCTGCGCAAAGTAGGTTCACTCCCAGGTGCTCTCAAAACATCCCTGGTCTTCCTTACTCCAGGTGTAACAATAGAAGGAATACCCAACTCATCATCAGTGCTCTGTTCTGAGCCACTGGATTCACCATCCACATAAGAATGACCTGCATTCACATCAAACATGGGCTGATCTACCTTCTCTTTTCCTTTTCGTGATACCTGCATACCACTATTTGCACTGCCTTGAGAAGATTCTCCTGATCTCAATCTGCCTATCCATGGCGAAGAATGTGAACCACTGCTAGAGGATGCTCTAGGTCCACTAATATCTTGTGACTGCTGCTAAGAATTCTGTGCAACATTACCATTTTGTGCATCTACATTATCAATCACATTTACTGGTTTATACGAGCTACTCATCTCATCAAAAACAACATCTCTGCTCACTGTAAACTTACGAGTAGAAGGGTTATAGCATCTATACCCTTTTTGCTGCAGAAAATAACCAATAAAGATGCACTTCTCAGCTTTTGGATCCAACTTGGATCTCAACTCATCTGGCACATGAACATAGGCAATGCAGCCAAAAATTTTCAAATGAGAAATATCTGGTTTCCTACCAGTATACCTCTCCTCTGGAGTCATCCCATGTATTGCTGCAGTGGGAGTCCTGTTCATTATGTAGACTGCTGTAGCAACTGCTTCAGCCGAGTAAAAATCTGGCAAGTCTTTTTCATTGAGCATGGCACGAGATACCTCTCCAATATGCCTGTTTTTCCTTTCTGCAATTCCATTTTGTTGTGGGGTATGACTGCATGAATATTGCTGCTTTATGCCATGCTCCTGCAGGAACCTTGCAAACTCATTTGAGAGGTACTCTCCCCCTCCATCTGACCTTAGGCATTTTATTTGCAGGCCTGTTTCTTTTTCAACCATAGCTTTAAGAGTTTTGAAATGCCCAAAAACTTCACTTTTCTTTTTCATAAAATACACCCAAACTTTTATGCTATAGTCATCAATAAAAGTGACAAAATAATGACAGCCTCCAAGAGATGCAACTTTAGTAGTCCACACATCAGAGTGGATTAATTCCAATGGCTTCTTACTCTCTTGAACATGTTTAGGAAATGGTTTCCTTGCCTGTTTTCCAAACTGATAAGCTTCACATATCTTATGCATTTCTGCAACCTTGAATTTAGGCAATCCTGCAACAATATTTTGGGCCTGCATTGATTTAAGTCGCTGTACATTAACATGACCAATGCGTTTATGCCAGATATCAATATCTGCAACTACACCGGTCCCATGTGCAAACATTGCTGCACTCAATTCAGACATGTCTGCATCCAACGTAAACATTCTGCCCTTCTTCTTTCCTTTTGCTATCAAGCGACCTTTATTTTTCATATCCTCAACAAAGCATCCATGAGGATTAAATCTGACCTGCAAGCCATGTTCAACCATTTGACCAACAGAAACTAGATTCTTGGTGATATTCGGGACATGAAATACATCGGACAGGTATTTCTTTTTCCCATCTTGCATAGACAACGAAATTTTTCCAATCTGCAAATAGGATGTGCAGTATCATCACCAGTCTCTACAAATCCTGGTTTTTCCATTTTCCTTGCATCCTCCATCCATTCTGCATGACTTGTCATGTGGTTTGATGCACCTGAGTCAACATACCATACATCGTTGCTTTCTTCTGTACTTGTCACAGAATTGTTCATGTGCTGCACCATAAACAAATGCTCATTTCTGTCATCACCCTGTCTACTAGAAGATACATAATTCCCTTGTTGCAATTTACCATTCATGATGTCATTTTGCTTTTTATAGCAGTCCTTAGCCATATGACCCATTTTACCACAGTAGTAGCATTCAGCATTGCTGTTTGCATTTTGGCCTCTTTGCCATCCACTACGACCTCTTTGGCTCCCCCTGCCTCTAGAGTTACCACGTCCTCCTCCATAGGACTAGTTTTCTTGAGTTTGTTGCATATTTTGATATCTACCACGGCCTCCAGATCGGCCTCCTCTACCTCTGCCTCTACCTCTTCCAGCATTTGAGTAGAAGACAGCTTCTTTTGAAGTTCCTCCTGACGAAGATGCACCACCATTTCTCTGCTCCTCAAAAATTAGAAGAGCAATCAACTCCTCAAAATTAGAAAATCTTTCACGGACGGAAATGGATGTTCGGAACTGTGCATAATCCTTTCCTAGACCATTCAAGATCACAGAAACTAAATCATCATCTTCCACTGGTGACCCAATGGAAGCAAGCGCATCTGCAATCTTCTTCACCTTCATGTGGTAGTCATTGATGCTCATACTTTCTCTTTGCACATTATGCAACTCTTGCTTGAGCTGCATTTTTCTGGCTTGTGTATTTGTGCTATACATTTTTGACAAAGTATCCCATGCCTCCTTTGGCGTACTTGCATCCTGAATATGCACAATCATAGAGTCTGAAATACTGATAGACAACCAGTACATAACTTTCCTGGCTCTCTCATGCCATGCTTTAAATGCCTGCATTTGCTGTTGATTGGGAACATCAGGAAGAACTGGTTCTTCTTCATTTCCTGCAACAAATTCCCAATATCCTTTTCCCATAAGGAAATTCATCATTCTAAACTTCCATGCTTGGAAGTTGTTCTTGTCAAGATTTTCAGTGACAATCTGTGAAAGAGAATCAGATGCCATTACAGAACACTGTAAAAAATTCTGTCACTGCAAAGAACACAGCTTCAGCCTCACAAGGGCAAATCTGCAAAACTGACGAAAGTGGTATTTGACCACATAGTCACTTCCTAGTGACAATTTTGCATCAACAGGCAACAGGGATGATTCTGTAACTTCCAATGTCTCTGCGCATAGGTATACGATGCAATTTCTACAGTAACTTTTCACCAACCTGTAGAACAGTGGTCGCACAGCATAAAATAGGGCCTTTTCCTGAGTGCGTGCAGAAAACTTCCGCCTCCAAAACAGGCCCCGAAATGGCCTCAAATAAAAAAAAACAGGGTCCCCGAGGGCTAAAGCCCTCGCCCGCAGCATATACTGCCCTCTTGCTTCGCTGCGAAGGGCGTCTCAACCTGAGACAATGCACTCTTGCAATTTTCGGCTGTGCTACCTGCAGAGATCTGCTCCCAAAACAGAAAATGAAAGCAACACTGCTCCTCTTACCAGAACACCGAGAGCTTGGCTTGCTTTCTTGAGCTCCTTACCACGAACAAGGCTTTGATACCATGTCAGGATTGTGGGAGAGAAGGAAGGAGTCTCACTTGTAGCTTTCTTGCTTGCACAATGGGGGAATACACACAAGGGTGGAGGCTGAAAACAGTTTTCCTCTTCTTAGTTGTGGAAGCCAAAAGAACTCATATACAAAGAAATAGAAGAACCCTATATATGGGTCTCAACCAAACTCAAATAACTAAGGTGGCATACTAACTGAGCCACGAACTAGAGTAGATAAGGATAGCTGTCATCTAGCTATTATTCATAGGCGGTGCACCAACCGTATCTGCAACAACTGGCAAGTGGTGACATAAATGCACAACGGTCACCTTGGCATATCACGAGTGGAGCTCGATATCTCAACAAAATCTACTCCTACCCTACGAGGATACACCATGAAGGTGGGGTTGTTTCTCTTAGAGGGGAGGGTATTAGAAGAAGCCATCCAGGAGAACACATTGTCATCGCAAATGCGTCTTCACCACAGTGGCTAACACTCGTATCCAAGCACAGGCCTAGCCGGCTTCCAATGCCGATCACCTCTTCCACTACTTTAAGGGGAAGGACTCTACGCAGGCCGTTGGGGAGGGGGAAGCTGAAGTTAAAAGGCTATTTGTATTTTTCTTGCCTTTCCCAGAGTACGAGTTCTGCATGGAAGCTGGCTAGCAGGTCACCTGGGCATGGTGGAAGAGGTGTGGAATGCCGCAGGACTAATGGATCCTATGAAGTCAATTTTCCATTTTTCGAAGGGTTGTTGTGTAATTATTGGGGTTAGCTCCATCTGATCCTTGCGAATCGGGAGCTTTGTCCCCTGACACTCATCACAGTGCTTAATGAATCGTGCCGCATCGTAAAAAAGCGTGGGCTATCATATTTGAGACTGTAGCACCTTACGGGCTGTTATATCTCCACTAAAGTGTCCTCCAACGATTCCGTTGTGTGCCTTTGAGAGCGCATCGTGCATCTCATGCGCGCATATGCATCTACGCAACAATATGTCTTTCCCTAGCCTATAGAGCTAGCCTGCTATAGACAACTGATAGGGTTGGATATTGAGGATAAGTCGCCTAAGTTGGGATTTCTCTATCGGTCGTTCAAGTAGTCCATGCTCAAGCACTTGGGCAGAATATGGTGTCAAGTAGGCTCGAAATAAATCTCTCTCGTTGGATAGGCTAAACAAGTGCACGTCTGGCAACTCATCGGCGATGCCTTATCTAGCGGCTGCTCCCGTGGGGATGCGTGACATGTGGTCGGCTATGTAGTGCTGCTTTTCTTTTCGTACAACCACGGAGAAGTCGAATTATAAAAGTAAAAGGAGCCATCGAGCTATGTGTCCTGTAGCAGAAGGTTTGTTTACTAAATATAGCAAGGCTTGATGGTCCACAAAGAAAGTGAAAGGCGCGGCTAATAAATAATGCTGAAATTTCTTCACGAAAAATACCATGGCCAAACCTTCTCTTTCTATTGTCGAGTAGTTCGTCTCGATCTCAGTGAGTTGTCTGCTAGCAAAGCTCACTGGATAGTTATGATTGTGTTTGCCAGGTTGGCACAACACTGCCCCCACAGCAAATTTCGAAGCATCAATATGTACGTGGAAGGTAATGGTCCAATCTGGGGCTCGTAGAATTGGTGCTGTGGTTAGATCCTTTTTCAATTTCTCATATGCGCGTTGACATTCTTCAATCCATTTGAATATAATCAATAGTTTGTACAGAGATCTAGCAATTAATGCATAATTCAACACAAACCACCGATAATACCCCATATGTCCTAAGGATCATTGAACTCCCTTATAGTTGGTTGAGGGTGGAAGATTAACAATGACCTTGACTTTCGAAAAGTTTGTGGCAATGCTGTTTTTTGACACCACGTGCCCTAGGATGCATCCGTGCTTTACCCAGAATTGGCACTTTAAGGGATTCAAAGAGAGACAATATAGGCGACACCATTCAAAGACTGCTCGAAGTTTGTCTAAGTGTTCTCTCTAGGTCAAGTGAACACACAAGTCGTCTACGAAGACTTCTAACTCTTTCTTGAACATGTCTTTAAATATAGTGCACATAAGGCATTGAAAGGTGGCTGGACTGTTAGTCAACCTAAAGGGCATGACTATGTAGGCAAAGACACCCCACTTAGTGGTGAATGTAGTCTTATGCCTATCATTAGGATGCACCTGCACCTGATTGTATCCAGAGAAGCCATCTAGAAAACTGTAGGCCTCTTTGCCCGCCACTCTCTTGAGCATGTGCTCGGTGTACGACAGTGGATAGTTGTCCCTCTTAATGGCAGCATTCACCTTCTTGTAATTGATGCACACTCTAATCTTTTCGTTTTTCTTCATTACAATGACTATGGGTGATACCTAGTCTGTGTGCTCAATTTCATAGATGAATCCCGCTCTCATCAGCTTGTCAATCTCTTCCTTGACTGCATGAGCATGTTTTGGATTCATAGGGTACGGTCATTTCTTGACCGGCGTTGCGTCTGGCATTGCGTCTGGCGTCATGGGTATGTAATGAGTCACTACACTCGGATTTACCCCCTTAAGCTCTTCTAAGGACCAAGCGAATACGTCTATATACTCTTGCAAGAGAGTAACGAGACTTGTCTCCTCTTCCTCCGTCAAGTCATCGACAATAAAGACAAGTCGGGGTGTCTCCCCTTCCTGGGCTAGGTTCACCTCCTTGACTTTGGTAGGTTCCTCAATGGGTTTACTTGCTTGTCCTTGAAGTTTGGCACCCAGTAGGATCACTACCCTATCACCCTTCTTGAACTTCGTAAATCTCTTAGGGAGATCCTATGGTTTTCGTTGTTTGTCTGCGCGTGCGTCCTTAGGCTATTTTTCATTTTCTTCCTTTAACCGTCTGCGCCTCAGGTGGATGGGTAGGTTCCCCTTGGTACGTCTAGTCTTGGAAGGCCTAGGTATTTCTGGGTCGCTCTCTAAACTCACTTTTGACTCATAATCAAACTCCCCGTCTTTGCTAGAAGAGGTAGTCTCTCCCAGTGGTCGCAGCTCAGAGGATGACTCTGTTCTAAGCACTTGCATGGTACCTGATTGGGTTAGGCCTGCTTGTTCAAAGTCTATGGCTCCTATATGTTCCAACAAAGCACAGTCACAATCCACGTGCATGAACCCTTGCTCTATCCTGAGGGTGTTCTTTCGCTATGGCTTGGAGTCTGCACGTATCTATTCTATCTCTCGTCCTTCAATGCCACCCTCACTCTTGTCACTGAAGGAGCAATAGTCTTCGTATTCGTCATCGAAAGCACCTTCGTCTAACTACTTGCCGTCTCCTAGTTCTTGTTATGTCTTGCCTCTTTGATTGGGGACTAGGTCCCAATTGTACGTGAAGTTTAGGTCATGCACCCTAGTTCATTGCCACCTTGGTTGATCTAAGAGATCTTGGAATGGCTAGAAATTTGCTGCTGGATTGCTAGTTAGCTTGCCGATTAAATACTCTAAAATCTCATGGAGTTCCCTCTTGTTGTTTGGCACGCGGAAAGTGACAGGGTTGGGTCTTTTGTGAAGATTTTCTACCATCATGTGGATCGGTATCGAGGGTGTACCTTTGGGCTTGCTGATCATTTTAATGGCCTGTTCATATTCCTCATTGTCCAACAACGGCATGTCGATGGTAGCAAGGACATGCATCCAATCTTGCACGTCTTTAGGACATGGGATATACTTAGTTAGGGGCTCGTAGGATTTCTTGATCTGAGCATCACCCTTAAGCATCTCGGAAATGGCGTCAAGGTTGGCTGGTGTAGTCTTCCAGGAGTCCATTTCTACCCTTACGGCTTTTGTTCTATTGCCTAGGAAGATGAGACCATTCCCCCAATCTTCGATCACTCTGGCATTGAGTATCCAAGGTCGGCCCAATAGGATATCGTAGTCCACCCCCTTCATGACTATAAAGTCAACTGAGAATTGGACTCCTATGATTCTCACTGGCCAGTTTTTTAGCACCCCAAATGGCTTCACTTTCATTTCATTAGCTAATGTGATATTGAACCTAGCAGTCTCAATAGGTGGGTTGCCCCAAGTCTGGAGCACTGCGTGGCTCAGTACACTAACTCCCGCTTGTGTGTCTATAATTCCTTTCCTTGTTGTGTCACCTAGGGCTAAGATTGATAAGATTGCATGCATCTTGGTGCCTTCCCAAAAAGCATTAACATGCAAGGACTTAGGCACGGAGTGCAGCGTCAAACTCGGTATCTACATCTCTGCATCATGTTCTTATAGGTTTGCAGCAGCTTGCTCTTGTGATCCTTCAATCCATTGCTTCAAGTCTTGCCATAGGGTCAAATGCTGCCTAAGTAGATCTCCCAGGCTTAGTGTCATAGGGGTGGTCACTAGAGTGGTGAGGAGGTTGTTGGCTGCTTGTCTTTCTCATATTCTGGATTGTCTTGGCCAATGGCCATGACTGATTTGCTGGTCCATAGTGTTAAGGCTTTGCCTAAGTGCTACTGCTTGTGGTGCAATCGCATCTCTCTCTCGATTTCGGTCGAGGGGGTGAGACTAGCGTGCTTATGCTAGAGAGATCCTCAATCTCATTCTCTAAGATGGGCTCAGTATCTTTCAGGTATTCTTGGGCCTCCTTTACCCACTCCTTCACCTTCTCGATGGCCTCTAGTTGGCGCTTCGGGTTGGGTACTCCCCGACCTTAGCACTTTCCTTTTCAGCCATCTTTGGGATTGATCTCTTTGTCTCAGCATCAGTGACTTTCTTTCTAGCAAGTAGCATTGTGGCACTCTCAGTTTTAAGCGTGACTTTAGCTTCAGGTCTCTTCTTCCTTCGTCTATGGATTTTCTTTCCTATCAAGGCCACACCAAGATTTCTAGGACCTAGCAGTGATCTACTGGCCTGCTTTGTTTGTGCACAGGTCATGACATGTAATGGGATAGGTGTAGCCTCCCCATTGAGATTCTCGACACCGAACAGTCCCAATGGGACAGATGTCATGTTAGCCAAACTTGAGGATGGTTTTCGCTTTGGACAGTCAACGAAGAGATGAGTGATTCCGCACTCAGAGCACCTTAGGTCAGCCTTGTCTCTATTTTGTTGTTCCCTTTTACGACAACGTGATGAGACGTGTCTCAGGTGACCGCAAGTCCATTAGTTCTTAGGTTTGTCCTCCTAGGCCTCTACCTTGTCCCCTACCTAACACCATCACCGGTACTAGTCGATAGTCCATAAGGACTGTGTTGCCCTCATCGTCATGTGAGATGTAATGGTATACGTAAGTCTCTTCCTCATTTCGCTCTTCCACGTAGTGGATTGGAGCATGGCTCGGTGGATGGGTCACATAGGGACTAGGCAGTCTAGGTATTCCAATAGGATTTATGTCCATTATAGGAATAGCTAGCTTAATGTCATTTGGCGCAGGAAGGGCCAATGGGGCTCCCCTTTTGAATAATTGTTGTGGCCTATTCTCTAGGTAAGGTTGATAGTATGGTTGTGAGTACGAAAGTCTTCTAGGCAATCTACAATGAGCAACGTCGTGATCAAACCTACCGCAATTAGCACAAGGTCGTGACCTGGGATCTTGACACTCGACTCACAAGTGATTTCTATCACAATACACACATTGGATGTGTGGGAGCATTGGTCGTCTTGGCATCTCGTGCATCTTGGTTATTTCCATTTTCATGTCAGCTAATTCCTGGTTAATGTCCGTGGCCTTTCCCTTATCTTGGGTACTTGTGTTTGATCGCTTGCTGGATGCTGAAGCTCTCTCTGAACTTCTAGATTTGGTCTCTTCTTGGTTTGAGTTCTTGGAGCTTCTCTCCTTCAGTTGGTCTTCTACTCGAACGGCTTCTTTGGACACCCTAGTTAGCATGTCTTGCTGCAAGCTCGAGTTGCCTGCCAAGGCTTTATAAAGCTCCTCATTTTGTATTCCATTGATGAACACCGTCGACAATGTTCTTTTGATCGGTCGTTTGCCCATCGGGATTCTCTTGAAGAGACTCCTCACGTGGGTCACATAGTTGCGGATGTTTTCTTTTTCTTTTTGCTTGACATTCATAAGTCATACTAGTAGGTTGTTAGAGTATCTGGGCTCAGAAGAGGTTTTTGAGGCCATTGAAGTTTGCTCGCTCTGTGGCATCTAGACTTGTGTACTAAGTCTAACCTTTGTCGCCTAAGCAAAGCCCGAATGCTTGAGAGCGCTGAGTCAAGTCGGTGAGATCGTAATGCCTTGCAAACCTACTCGAATTGCTCTATGAAGATGTATGGATCGTCGTAGGGCTAGTACTTATCGAGCTGCTTAGTGGCAACTGGTATCTTAGATTGGCTCTTGGAGCCTTGGTTTACCCCTAACCTTGCTAGACTGATGTTGCTAACGTTGCAGTGCTCGACCTGCCATGCAGCTGGTCAACTTGCTGCCCAGCTGTCCACATCAGCAACACTGCTGCATTTAACTGTTTATTGATGGTTTGTCTCCGTCCATGGGTTCTCTCCTATTCGTGAGTTCCTTGATGGCTTATCTGAGTGAGTTCCTTGACTTATTAAATGCAGTTCTCAAGTTATCTCCACTCTGTGCGTGTGTTCTTTCTGGTGCACGTGTGTTCAACTAGGCTTTCAGTTTTTCTTAAGTGCCTTTCAAGTGCGGGAATTCAAGGTGAGTGTGACAAATAGCCTCTAAGCGTCTCATGCACCCTTGGGCCTGATAGGCTTGGTAGATCGATTCCTTGGCTGTCTAGGAGGGATTTAGGGCCTCTCAACTATGTTGCCTTGCCATTTCTTTTGGGCTTGATCAGGGTTTTATAGCTTGGTGGGTTACCTCTAGGTCTCTGGGTTTCTAGGTATCGCAACAGCCCACTCAAACTGTTAAGCGGCCATGCCTTATGATTTTGTCTACTCGGTGCGCCAAAATCAGGCTTTAAACGTCAGGAAGGCTTACAACAATTTGCGCCACTGAGCTCCAGCTGGGTCAAGTCAAATCTTTGAGACTGAGTTGGGGCACACACTCGGCCCAACTGGTCCGAATTGCAGGGGCTGAGAGAGTGATTTGGACGCGCCGAATCGTCCGAGTGCAAAAAGTTTTTTCGTAGGCCGAGGTCCGAGTGGAGTAACTCGGATGGGCCGAGCCAGATGTTGGGCCGAGGGCCGAGTATCGTGTCCTGGGCCGAGAGGACACTCGGGCCGGGGCCAAGTATTAGTTTGGTTAAGGGGCCGAGTCGAGTAACTCGGATGGGCCGAACTGAGTAACTCGGATGGGCTGAATCGAGTATCGGGCCCGAGGGCTGAGTAAGGTTTTGGGGTCGAGGTCCGAGTGGGCAGATCCGAGGGCCGAGTCTAGGACTCAGCCTAACAAGGGCCGTTCGGACGGGTCGAAAGCAGCGCAATGAATGAATGCTGCGCAATGACTATTTCGATCGAATCTCCCTAGTCAGACAATCATCCCCTGCATAAACTTCCAGATCCTGGCTAAGGCACCAAGGGAAGTGATTGGTATACCTGGGGTGAGCGATAGGCTCTCCGACAATGCGATTGAATCGAATCTTTGCGGAGGCTCTCTCTCTCTCTCTCTCTCTGCAATGGTTGCAAATGAGCTCTCCCTTGGCCTCCTGGCCCTTAAACCCCTTCCCGAGCAGGGCTTTGACACTCTCAATCATTCACTTGCCGACATTAAGCATCCCAAGCTAGCTTTTTACCATTTTTTGCATGTTTTATGCCCTGTTTTACCATGTTTGCAACAGTAAACCCTACCCTTTCCCGGTTCGATTTCCTAATGCTATCCTATACTAAATGCAATGAGAATCGAAAGCAACAAACTGACATGATTTCTCCCTATTTTCGAATCATCAAACAAACTAACTAACCCAAAATACTTACTTGTTTCGAAGATCAAAACACCCAACCTTCCTACCTACCTTAAGCTTCGTTTCAGGGGAGAATCCCTTACTCCAATGGTTGATATGGGGTGCGTAAGCGCTCAAGCTTGAATCCGTTTGTCCCGACACAACGGAACCAAAATGTGGGAGCTTTCACTCAACTACCAAGACCCACGGACCACTTATTGTTTCAAGCGTTCCAAGCGAGCTCTAATGGCTACCTTTCACATAGCCAACGCGCCCTCGATCCTACTAGTGTAGTGAGCTTACCTTGATGCCGATATGAGTTGCCTCCTCTCTTCCACACTCCGGTAGCTCCACGATCCTAGATGCTAGCTCAAGCATGCTCAAGCCTCCTCCTTCTCCAAGCTCCAATCACCATATTTGTGCATGCAAAAGAAGGAAAGAGAAGAGAAGATGGTGAAGAGCTTCACCCACTTGATCCCTCACTTCCACTCCCTCCCTCCCTCACTCTCACAATCACTCCCTCTCTCAAGAGCATACACAAGCAAGGAGAGGAGAAGAAGAGAAGAGCTCTTGTTGGGCACACACCAAAGAATGAGCTTCCATTCACTTTTTGAACTTTATATATACAAACCCTAAAACCCCATGGGCACCCATCCTTTTTTACATGACCGGCCATTGTGGCAAGGTCCATTTTTCTGATTCTCTCTTTTTGCTTCATCCCCTAGGCCTATATTTGACTATTCTTTTACATGTGGCACAGGAGGGAGCCTTGCGCTCTTTTACAAGAGTTTTTGAGGTGCCTTTTATTTAAAACTACGCTTTTGGCCCCGGCTTAGCTTTGGAGCCCGCCCGGGTGTCCTTGCTCCTTTTCCATCTTCTTTCTTCTTTTTCATTCATCCTTCTGCCTTCTTGGCTCGGGGTTAACACTCTTATTCAAAAACTATTGTCATTAAAAAACCCTTTTTCTCTCCCTCTCTCTCATTAATATAATACATATATATGTGTGCATGTATTTATGTGTGTATATTGGAAGTCCTAACACACACACACACACACACATGTATACACATATGATTAGTTCAAAGAAGTATAACTATATATACATATGTATGTGTGCATATATTTATGTGTGTATATATATTGGAAGTCCTAACGCACGCACATACACATGTACAAACATATCATTAGTTCAAAGAAGTATAACTATATTTTGTAGCCTAGGAATATTAACATTACAATAACATGATGTCAAGTTAGCAAAGGCATGCACAATGAGAGATCAAGATGATGGTCTCTCTCACTCTCACACATTAAGCATATTGATTGAGTATCGAATTTATACTTATTTTCACCAAACCAATATCCCTTCTTGCCACCACAACAAATAATCCATATTGCAAAAGGAGCATGTAGTGGAAATGGTACGAACCAAGAGTTGCTCACGAGATGTTGAAGTAGATGCTTCTAACTAGTGTTGCCTTCTTTTTTATTTCTTTTCTCCTCATCCAAATAAGATTAGATAGTGCTTTCCAAGGTTGGATTAGGGTTATTTTTAAGAGTAGTCACAAGGGTTGGGAACACCTTCTTTACAATTTTCAAGAGAATGGCAATGGCATCTTCATCATGAATCGGAGCTTGAACTGAGGATAGTTGTGCCATGAGTCCCTTCATATGAGACATAAACTTAGCCAAGTCTTCTCCTTGTTTATACTCCAAGCTAAAAATTTCAATCTTGAGAAAAATTTTAGAGTTCTTTTCTCTATCCCCATAAATCTTTTCAAGCTCATCCCATTTTCCTTGGTAGTGGAGAGCTAGTCAATGTGATGAATCAAATATTTATCTAGATAAGCATGATTATGGCTTGGGCTCTTTCATCGTCTTCTACATCAATCAAATTGGATGGATCAGTAACTTTGGTCTCTTTGATGAAGGGCCAGTAACCCCTCTCCATCACTTTGTACTTCACTAATACATGCATGGATGAAAGTCTTTTCCATCAAACTTATGAATTTGAGATCTGACATTGGCATAGGCCATGGCCATGATAGGAAGGTCTTACCGATTGCACTACGCAATGGTAGTGTCTAATCCTTTACATAATGGCCAAAACAATGTGGAAGCAAATGAAATGATGTTTACATTAATAAGTGGCAAACTCAAATGTGATGTTCTATAAGATGAGATAAGAGATGCTGATAATGGTATGTGTGTTTATATAACTAACAGATAGCCTTACAATGGTCAATGAGATGATGATACTCAAGCTGTTAACCTCAATTCAAGATGGTCAAAATATGAAGCAAAGAGCGAAAAAAGGACAGAAAAAGAGCAAAGACGCAAAGGCGGCTCCTAAATCTAAGCTAAGGCAAAAAGCGCAATTTTAAATGGAAGGCACCTCAAAAAACTCTAAAAACTCTTGTAAAAGAGCACCAGGCTCCCTCCTATGCCATTTGTAAAAGAATAGACAGGTGTAGGCTTAAGGCATGAGGCAAGAAGAGGGAAATAAGAAAAAGGACCTTGCCACAACGGCTGGTCATGTAAAAAGGGATGGGTGCCCATGGGATTTTAGGGCTTGTATATAAAGTTCAAAAAGTAAATGGAAGCTCATTCTTTGGTGTATGGCTAACAAGAGTCGTCTCTTCTTCTCTTCACGTTGCTTGTGTGTATGCTCTTGAGAGAAGGAGTGTGAGAGTGTGAGGGATTGAGTGTATGGGAGTGAGGGATCAAGAGGGTGAAGCTCTTCACCATCTCCTCTTCTCTTCTCTTTTCTCGCATGCGGGGCTATGGTGAATGGAGCTCGATAAAGGAGGCTTGAGGATGTTTGAGCTAGCATCTAGGATCGTGGAGCTACCAGTGTGTGCGAGGGAGGAGGCAACTCATTTCGACATCGAGGTAAGCTCACTACACTCGTAGGTTCGAAGGCGCATCGGCTAGGTCAGAGATAGCCATTAGAGCTCACTTGAAACGCTTGAAACAATAAGCGGTTTGTGGGTCTTGGTGGTTGAGCATGAGCACTCTCCACATTTTGGTTTCGTTGTGCCGGGACCAACGGATTCAAGCTTGAGCACTTGCGTGCCTCATATCAAGTATCAAAGTAAGGGATTCATCCCCGAAACGGAGCTTGAGATAGGTAGCAAGTTTGGGTTTTTTTATCTTCGATACAAGCAAGTATTTTGGTTGTTTGATGATTGGAAAAGAAGGGGAAATCATTTTAGTTATTCGCTTTCGATTCTTGTTGCATTTAGTGTAGGTTAGGATTAAGAAATCGGATTGGAAAAGTGTAAGGTTTACTACTATAAAACAAGGCAAAACAAGGCACAAATCGTGGTAAATGGGAAAAAAAGAGTGTTCGAAATGATTAATGTCAACAAGTGAGTGATTGGGGATAGCAAGACCTTGCCTGAGAAGGGATTTAAGGGCCAGGAGACCATAGAAGAGCTCATTTTTTGCCCTAGCATTGAGAGAGAGAGAGAGAGAGAGAGAGAGAGAGAGAGAGAGAGAGAGAGAGAGAGAGAGAGAGAGAGAGAGAGAGAGAGAGAGAGAGAGAGAGAGAGAGAGAGAGAGAGAGAGAGAGAGAGAGAGAGAGAGCTTCCATTGGTGATTCGATTCGATCTTGCCATCGGGGAGTTCTTCGCACGCGTCAGGTATATCAAACCCTTCCTCCTATGTCCTTATTGTGATCTGGAAGTTTGTGTGCCTTGTGATTGCTTGGATCATTGCATTTAACAAAATCATCCTTGGCGCTACCGTCATCGTGTGCCACTCGGCCCATTCCAAGTGGCTTGGTTCTAGGCCGAGTCCTAGAATCGACCCTTGGCCCTCTTGCATTTAGCCTATTTGGCCCATCCAAATGGACAACTCGGCAACACCTTTAAATTCGACCCTCGGCCCTCGCACGTCGGCCCGTCCTCCGAACAATCAACTCGGCCCACTAACCTAACTCGGCCCTAGACCACATCCATTCAGCCATCCGAGCTGCAAATTCGGCCACTCTTTCTATTCGGCCCTCGGCCCATTCGAATCCACCACTCAGCCCCTACAATTCAGACAAGTTGGGCCAAGTCAGATTTTTGCAATTTTTTTGGAAAATTGCACCAAACCTAGCTAGATTTCAACCACGCAAACCTTTGTGAGCCATCCCGACGCCCAACACTCGATTTTGGCGTAAGGAATAGGTGAATTCATAAGATGTAGCCACTTAGAAGCTTGAGTAGATTGTTGAGAGAGTCATTGCCTCAACGGCAGCCTGTGGAGTCATAGACCCAAAAACGAACCTAAAACGAGTAAGACAATGTAGCAAGAAACCCTAAAACCTATCAAGACGGCCAGAAATTGATCGAATGAGCCTATCAGGCGACCTAAGATGAAATGAGAGTGTTAAGCCACGCAAAGTAGAACCAAGCAAGCAGCGCAAACGAAGGGCATTTGACAAACCCACTCAATCCAATTGATAGCTTGGTGAAGCAGGAGAACCCGACTATGGCAGAGGAAAGCTCGGACCTCAGGTCTAACGAGGAACTCGACTTGGGTGTCTTCCCAGAGGCTATTCAGCAATTGGTCAGCAGCTACGATGCGCACGCCCGATATGAGCACCGCGGTCGGACATCAGAGGCTATCATCGCAGACTTGGAAGAAGAGAGGAAGCTAGCCCATAAGGCATTGCAAGGCATAACCGCATACAATAGAGACCAGCAGGTCAGGAGCCAAAGGTAAAGCACGAAGTTGTGTGAGGTACAACGAGTGTTGAACTTAGCCGGAAGAAACCGAATGGATCACGAGAGAGCCCTAAAAGGAGACTTAACGCTGAGTGAACTTCTTATGAAATGCTTGTTAGACAACACCGCAGCAGAGCAAAGTGCTGCAGCGTTAGCAACCTCACTGCTGCTAGGGTTAGGAGCAACCCAAGGCTCTAAGAGCCAGTCTAAAATCCTGATAGTCGCAAAATAGCTCGACAAGTACCAACCCCATGATGACCCATACAGCTTTGTAGAGCAGTTCAAGCAAGTCTGCGAAGCCAATGGCCTCAGTGAGTTGACTCAGTGTTCTCAAGCATTCAAACTCAGCTTAGGTGACAAGGGTAGGACCTGTTATACAAGTTTAGACACTGCAGAGTGGGCAAGGCTATCTTCATTAAGAGATTTGTCGAGCCTGGATACTCCAACAATCTGCTAGTGCGATTGATGAATGTCAAGCAAAAAGAGAAGGAGGACATTTGCTATTACGTAACCCACACAAAGAGCCTCTTCAAGAGAATCCCTACAGGTGAATGACCGACTGAAAGAGCAGTTTCAACTGTGTTCATCAGTGGAATTCGAAATGAGGAACTGTATAAGGCTTTGGCAGCCAACTCGAGCTTGCAGCGAGATACACTAGGTAGGGCTTTTGAGGAAGCTATCAGAGTTGACGACCAACTGAAAGAGAGGAGCTCCAAGAACTCCAATTCAGAAGAAACCAGCTCGTGAGGTTTGGAAAGAGCACCAACCTCTGGTGAGCGACCCGCACCATCATCCCAAGATAAAGGGAAGGCCACTGAGACAAACCACGACTTGGCTGATGTCAAGATGGAGATAGTCAAGCTGTAAGACCTGTGGAGACGACCAACGCGGCCACACATCCAATGTGTGTACTGTGGCAGAAATCATTTGCCAGCCGAGTGTCAAGATCCTCGGTCGAGACCTTGTGCTAACTGCGGCAGGTTCGGTCACGACGCTATGCACTGTAGATTGCCCAAGAGACTTCCGTACTCCCAACCATATGATCAGCCTTACCTCGTAAACAAACCGCAACCACTTTTTGGAAGGGGAGCCCCATTGGCCCTTCTTGCGCCTAACGACATGAAGCCGGTTGTCCCCAGGATGGACATAAACCCTATAGGTATACCTAGGCTGCCCGGTCCCAATATGACCCATCCACCGAGTGATGCTCCAGTCCACTACGTGGAAGAGATAAATGAGGAAGAGACTTACTTATACCATTATGTCTCTCACGATGAAGAGGGTAATGCCGTCCTCATGGACTATCGACTAGTACTAGTGATGGCATTAGGAAGAGGACGAGGTAGAGGCCTAGGGGGGCAGACGCAGGATCCAATCATCTGTTGGACTTGTGGACATCCATGCCATGTCTCATCACGTTGCCCCAAGAGGGAGCAGCAAAACAGAGACAAAGCTGACCTAAGATGTGTAGAGTGTGGAATCACCCATCTCTTTGTCGATTGCCCAAAGCGGAAACCTTCTACAAATTCAACCGAAGTACCATCTGTCCCATTGGGGCTGTTCGGCGTCGAGAACCTTGATGGGGAGGCCACACCCATCCCGTTGCGGGTCATGACCCGTGCCCAGATAAAGTAGGCTGGCATATCACTACAAGGGCCTAGCAACCTCGATGTAGCCTCGACGGGGAAAAAGAGCCGTAGGCGAAGGAAGAGGAGGCCAGAGGCTAAGATTGCACTGAAAGCTGAGAGTGCTACAACTTTACCTATTGGAAAGAAAGTTGAGGACGCAGAGACGGAAACTTCAGCCCCCAAGACGGTCGAAAAGGGGAGTGCCAAGGTAGGGGAGTACCCGCATCTGAAGAGCCAACTCGAGGCCATAGAGAAGGTGAGGGACTGGGTAAAAGAGGCACAAGCGCACTTAAGAGACGCTGAGCCCATCCTAGAGGACGGGAGCGAGGATCTCATCAGCATGACCACAGCAGACTCACCCCCTCAACCAAAGTCAGGAAGGGCTTCACATACAAAATGGCTTGAGTATCACACATGGATATAAGTGCAATCAAAATTTTGTATGAATAGAATATATATATATAATATAATTTGATATAAATGAAAGTGATCATGGATAGAATATGTGTTCAAGCAATAATGTATGATGATGAGTGATCTCTTCAAGATTCTTGCAAGATATGCAAAAATGTAAACGGCATGACCATATGGTACAAGAATTGTCATCTCTAGAGTGCACTTATAAAAGGCCACCAAAGGGAACTAAAGAAACTTATGTATCTTTTTAAACTTTAATTTAAAATCTTCCTTTTTGATAATGTAATATTGTAAACTGATCTAAATCTTTTCAAACCTTTTTGTTGATAGCACGTGATGCACTTCGACCATCAAGTTCTAGCCCTCAAAATAGAATATTTAATAATACAATCATTTATGAAGAATACTTTTCATATTTTGAGTGCCTTTCATGTTTTTTCATGTAAGAGCATTTCAATAGGGTTGGGTTTCTGTATTCATGAATGATTATTGATAAGAGGTTTGTGTGGGCGTGGATGCATATGTGCATGTGTGTGTGTATGTGGGGAGTGTGTATGTATCTTTTCCTTTTTGTTTTTTTTGGGCACATGTTGATTAGTGTGTGTATTTGGGAGGGGGGTGTGGGGTTGAAGAGTGGGTTAGAGGTGTGTGGTGGAAGTAGGTCTAATTGTGTGTAGAAGGAATTTATGGTGGTCATATGTGGGAGTTTGGAGAATGCATGTTGAGGATGGGTTGTAATGATGTGAGTATGTGACCATAGGAAGTCTAATTGTGGAAGTTCTCTAGAAGGGAATATGATTATGTGCATTGAAGTGTGTGAAAACAATGGTTTTTGATGTAAACCAATCACATACTAAAACTGTTATTAGGAGAATACTAGCATTTGAAAATGTGTATAGCAAAAACTAGGGAGATTGGTGACATATAAAAGTTACATAAAAATAATGTGATAGGAAATACTGTGAGATAAATACTCTCTAGAAAGTTGAAAAATCACAGAAAGAAAATATTGAGAGAATAGAAGTGGAATATGTTAGCCAAATATAGTAAAATTCACATTGATACTTTTCACTAGAAAATAGGTGCCATGTTATTGGATGTATCATGCATGTCCTTGTTGTGTGCATACATGTATCCAACTTGAGTTATTGGATATTTCTCACTAAAAAATAGGTGCCATGTTATTGAATGTATCATGCATGTCCTTGTTGTGTGCATACATGTATCCAACTTGAGTTATTGTGTTCTCAAGTTATCAATGGAGTAAGATAGTTGATTAGTAGCAAATACTACATAGAAGAGACTTATGGAAGTTTTAAAAGATGAATGTGTGTGATTTACTAAAGTTCATAACAAAAGGACACTTGGTAAATTGAGGTAATTCATTTCTAAGGCCAAAAAGAGATGAAGTAAAGGAAAAAAGTGAATAAAGTCAAAATTTCCTAATAAGAATATTGGTTACTAGTGTTTGTTCTCCAAAAAAAGGAAAGAAAGAAGTCAAAATCTGTTAATAGGAACATCCCATTATTCACAAAAAAAGAACAAATAAAGTAGGAGAATATGCATCTATTACATACAAATAAAAGTAGAAATTGACATAATTATGAGCAACAACATGGGATATCAAGAGAACTTTAAGAGATTTTATAGATCGTACAAACAAGGAAACTTCTAATCATGCATAAGCTTATAATCATACAAACAAGGAAACTTCTAGTCATGCATAAGCTTATAAGTAGTTGCAATCAATCCATTGAGATGCTTTTTCCATTCTAAGTTGATACATAATTGGATTGTTGCATGAGGTCCTTGTGAGTTAGTGACACTTTTTAATCTACTAGGTGTAGTGTTTGTAACTGTGCTCAATTCTGCTCTTCATCCACATTCTCATATATATGTAGTCTTTAGTAGTTATACAACAAGTTGTTACATTCATTCATGGTGAGTTAATCAATTGAATGGAGGGACACTTGAGTGAGTGAAAAAGTGCACAAGTAAGAGGTTGTGCTCAAGTTTGTTTGCTTTGTATAAGTAGTAATGAAGCTATATGGCAAGCTCAGCTTTTGTAAAGCACATATGCTAGGGTGTAGACCCACTTACCTAGCAAGACATTGGCAATCTTTCCAATCTTAAAGTATCTTTTATGGATTCCCTTAGTTATTGTACCTACCTAACTACTTGTAGCCTAATAAGGTCTTTGATAGTGGTGCGCAAATTGGATGTCGTATGCATATGTAGCGAGCACCAGAAGGTCCCCAACAACAAAGAACTCTACTTTTTGCTCAAAATCCAAGAGAATAGACTTGCACGACATGAAGCAAAAAGACCAATTGGGTACAATCTCCCCCCATGCCTTGTGTGAGCGCTCCACAAAGCATGTATTTAATATTTTATTCATCTCCAAGCTCAAAAATAGCCCAAATTTACAATTAGCATGCTTTAGCTTTTGTGTTTGCTTTTGTCTAAATAAAGAATAAAGCGGTTGGGCGCCCCAAGAGTCAGGATGTGTCCAAATACAATGACCAACAATGAATATTTAAATCGTGCACCCATATGCATACAAAATAATAAATATATGTCAAGTGCTTTAATAAATAAGCACGTCAAAATAAATATTGGCGCCATACCTAAGACGCACATCCATAAAAAATGATAATTTCTTCTAAATAACTTGAATACACGCTATTGCCTAGTGCTTTCCAGTGCCACCGCCGCCTGCTCTACACATCAACTAAAGCATTCACAATTGTTAGAAAATAATAAAATTAAACCGACAAAAGTGAATACCTAGCAGTCTTCAGCTATAAAATAAATAAATAGGTTGGAACTCTATCCTAACCTTAATTTAATACGAGTGCGCACTCTAAACTCATAAATGTCCATTAATTTAAATATGTATTTTGCGGAATCACCCGCTATGGAATCACCCACTTGCACATTAAATTAACATGACGCGCGAAAAGGACAGGCGTCCCCATCAACTTTTCGCACAAGGAATCCACCTTGTGTACGAGCCCTGGCAAATAAATATAATTTTATGGAATCCACTGCAAAACCTCACAGAATCCATCGTGGAATATGCCTCCTGGCATCATACCCCCGGGGTGGGATAGCAATTCTCCTCAATTGCTATTAGCTCAATGTGGAGCGAGCAGTGAGGGATAAGCACTTAGGTCGCGAGCGTGCATCCATTGGGTCTCTTCAACAGGATGATTTTTAAGTTTCACCAAATATCTAGAATATCTACAGCCAGTTCTAGTGGTCATAAAGTTAGTATCTAGAATAGTCTTAGGTTCAAGGATTTCAGTTTCTTCTTCTAACAAAGGAGGATTTTCATAGGCAGGGTGGACAGGTAATTGGCCTTTGAAAGGTTGTAACAAATTGACATGAAAAGTATTGCGGATTTTCCAGTGTTGGGATAGTTCTAATTTGAAGGCATTGTCATTGATTTTGTGAATGATTTTGAAATGTCCATAAAATCTAGGACTCTAACTTTACAACAGGGTGTTTCTCAACACTTTGTAGTCTTCTCTTTTCAATGTGTAACCAAACATAATCATCAACTGTGAAATTCATAGCTTTTCTTTTCTTTCTTGCTTGTTTAGTATATGATTGAGGGGCTTTCGCAATCATATCTTTAACTTCATAAAAAATAGTAGCATGCATATTGGCAATATTATCAACAGCTTTAACTTTGTTTGACAATGAAGTAATAGGTGTAGGTAATCTATATCCATAAATGATTTCAAAAGGTGCTTTTCGTGTAGCTGTATGTGGAGTGTTATTGTATGCAAACTAAAGTAAATGCAAGTGTGTATCCCATGTTTGTGGTTTTTTTTTTGTCCATTTGTTTCAGGTTGAAATGCAGATGAAAAATCAATCTTTATTCTTAAGTTTGCAAACAAAGTAGTCCAAAAATTATTGCAGAATCTAGAATCATGATCAAAAATAATAACTTTTGGTAAACCATGGTTAGTGAAAACTGTTTTTAGAAACAATTGAGCAGCTTGATATGTAGTTAATGTTTTATTGCATGGAATGAAATATGCATGTTTGCTAAACCGATCTACAGTAGTCCAAATCATATCGTGATTAGCTTGAGTGTTAGGCAAACCAGTAATAAAATCCATTGAAATATGTTCCCATGGTCTTTCAGGAATTGGTAAAGGCATTAACAAACCATATTGCTTACCATGGTGTTGCTTAACTCTTTGACAAATTAAACACTTAGATACAAAGCTAGAAACATCAGATTCCATCTGTGGCAAGTAGAAATCTTCAATCAATGTACTTAAAGTGGAAATAATACCTCTATGGCCAAAGGATCTTCCTGGGCAGTCCTTCATCAACATGGAGTGGTCCTTTGCATTCTGATAGCACAGCAGGGGATTCTTCACCACCAGAAACATGTTGGTATTGACGGATTGTTGCGAGACTGACTGTAGAGCCCGATCGTTCCAAGAGCTTCACCTTCACGTGAGATGGTAAGCGATTGGAAGCCCTCGATCTCAACTTCGCTCTGATACCACTGGTGTGCAAATCGGATACTGTATGCGTACGTAGCGAGCGCCGGAAGGTCCCCAAGAACAAAGAACTCTACTTTTTGCTCAAAATCCAAGAGAATAGACTTGTACGACATAAATAAAAAAGACCAATTGGGTACAATGGGGCCCCATGCCTTGTGTGAGCGCTTTACAAAGTATGTATTTAATATTTTATTCATCTCCAAGCTCAAAAATAGCCCGAATTTACAATTAGCATGCTTTAGATTTTGTGTTTCCTTTTGTTCAAATAAAGAATAAAGTGGTTGGGCACTCCAAAAGTTGGGCTGTGCCCAAATACAATGACAAAAAATGAATATTTAAATCGTGCACCCATGTGCATACAAAATAATAAATATATGTCAAGCACTTCAACAAATAAGTGTGTCAAAATAAATATTGGTACCATGCCTAAGACGCGCGCCCATAAAAAATGATAATTTCTTCTAAATAACTTGAATACATGCTATTGCCTAGTGCTTCCCAGTGCCACCACTGCCTGCTCTACACATCAACTGTGGCCTTCACAATTGTTAGAAAACAATAAAATTACACCGACAAAAGTTAATACCTAGCAGTCTTCAGCTACAAAATAAATAAATAGGTTGAAACTTTGTACTAACCTTAATTTAATACGAGTGCGTACTCTAAACTCATAAACATCCATTAATTTAAATATGTATTTTATGAAATCACCCGCAATGGAATCACCCACTTGCACATTAAATTAATGTGATGCCCGAAAAGGACAAGCGGCCCCATCAACTTTTCGCACAAGGAATCCACCTTGTGTACAAGCCCTAGCAAATAAATATAATTTTACGGAATCCATTGCAAAACCTCATGGAATCCACCGTGGAATATGCCTCCTGGCATCAAATAGTCCTAATTGTCTCTTTGATCACACCATTAGAGGGATGCAAGGACGAGCTCAACTTGGCTCAACATACCATCACATAGCTCCCAATCCTTGATTAGCGATGGAAAGGTTTGATTGGTGGGGGTGTTGAATCACCCTCTCAACTAGCACTACCATTGTTTTCCCCATATGAGTGATGGATTGTACCCAACCAAGAGGTGATGCATTATTCCGTAGCTACCCTTCCTACTAGTCCAATCCAAAAGAGTAGCAAAATGCCCATAGCTTACTATTTCAAGTACAAGTACAAGTAGTGACACTAATATATGAACTACAACCATATCCTTAGCCTCAACCTTTGATCTAATGGAGTACAACTGAGCAACAATGGTTTTAATTTTTAGGAGTATAAGCTTGTATGCTTCTACCATTTCTAGCCATGTTGTTAAAATGTTAGTTAAGCTAAATTTTTCTTGCATATGTTACATTCCCATAAATTTTCATAATAATTTCCCATGTATTCTTCAAAGATCAATAGTCAATGATCTGCATAGCCATAACATCTGAGATGGATAATGAGAACCAATCTATGACTTTATTGGCTCTTTCCAACCACTATCCAGTGAGCTCTCTAGTGTTGAATAGTAGAATTTTTGGGCAATTTTGGTTCAGCTTCATCTCCTAAACATAAGTCCCAATGACCTCTCCCAATCAAGAAATTTTTCATTCTAAACTTCCATAAAGAAAAATTATTATCATCCAATCAACCCCCGACCCCCCAACAGTCTGAGTAATATTATTAATACATGTGCCGTTGCATTTGCCATGATGCCATAATCAACTAATTAGAATAATAAGGATTCTATGCACTTAGGCAATAGCAATTCCTTCAACAATCTACAAAGACCTATCGCAGTTTGCTAACTATAGTTGCAAATATTTCACAAGTAAGATTTCAACAAGCATCAACTACTCAAGACATAATATAATAACAAGTAAGCTGGTTGTAGCTCAATTGCTTGAAATCCACTATGGGCATGCATTTTCTGCCTAGAATGACGTGAACCAATGTATTTCAAAACCACCAACAACTGTGTAGTAGTTTATCTCAAGAACTTCCATATGTTCAGAAGAGAAATTATTGCCAAGGGACATTTGCAATAGGAATGATGGTCTTAAATGGTCATGATGTGTGCACTTTTGGGACGTGGAGATTCATTATTAAATTATTTCTACACCTTACACTTAAGAGATAATGATGTGATCCATATTCTAAGGTTAAATTCTATTTTTATGTGGGCTATCTTGGGCATAATATTTATTAATTAAAATGTAAGCTTATATTCAAACATACTAAGTAAACCATCAATAGAAACTACTCGAGTGCTCATCCTAGTTTGGTGATCAAATCCACCAAATACTTGTTACTAAATGTTAGTCAAATCTATAAAACAATAATCTTTCACATGAGAACAAAATTGAAATTTTTTTCTAACATAACTATGATACAATTACATAGAAATCAACCATAGCTAAATTGGTGGATGAAGGAGACTCCACAGACACACTAGCTACAGAAGAGGACAACGCATATAGACACTAGCTCTAGAAAATCTAGATATTATGGAATCACTTGATCCTAATGGAGTTACCCATATACGCTCATCAAGTCTCATACTTGGAAAGAACAAATGCATCCATCAACTCTTCACACTAAAGCAAAACAAAGCTAAGACTAGTAATGGTTTGGTAGGCCTAAGGGATGACCATTTAAGGCCATCATTTAACACCCCCTCATAACAAAAAGAAGATGACCTTGACTTTCATCGAGTAAAATTTGTTTAGCATGAAAAATCAACCATCTTACTAGGAAGAACATGGAAGAAGTACCCGAAAGAGACTTTTCCAAAAGTATATGGTAAGTCTCTTGTAGAGATTGGATCTCCTAATACACTAGTAATGTTGAACATGTTAGATATACTCAATGTCCCACCCTCATAAGGTGCCATCAATGATCCATGGTGCTCAAAGTTGTAAGGCCCCCATTATGAGGAGAAGCCAAATGTGAGCTCGAATATTGGTTGAGTCTTGACTTGTATATCAAATGAGGTCTATATGACCGGATGGCAAAAAGGTGACCATTGTGGGTCTAATCTTTGGGTTGGACTAAGTAGTTAAGCTACTAGCAACTCGAGGCACATTGCATCAAGTTGTGGGGTAAGATAGTTAAAAGGGGTCCCTATTTTGGGGTCTGGGGGCCGTGGAAGTGGCCCCTGGTTGGGGGGTCCCAGGGGGGCTAGCAATCCCCCTGGTGGGGGTCCGAGGGTAGCGCTCTATACAAAGATGGCTCTATCCACCCATGCGCTTCCATTGTGAAGCTTAGATGGCGTTCTAGATAGAAGATAGGTGAAGAGCTTAAGGCTAGCTGGAACAACTCTGACTAGATGAAAGATAGATGATCGATGACTATGAAGGGGTTTAGCTTTTATTGGTCGCGAAGGCAGTTAGGTCAGCCTGACCAACTTACCATAAACAAATTTTCTAATTCTCCTCTTATCTGTGTTAAGAATCGCGTGATGGGGGGATTTGCTTGAGCTGCTGCGCCAAACATATACTGTATACACAAGAGGAAGCTCACTCAAGAATATAAGAAGAGAGATGGAGGCCAAAACCTTTTCTTGCTGATTTCTTCTTCTTCTTTCACACACTACTTCCACACACTATACAATGTATACAAAGTATAGATAAGATACAACATTAAGGAAAGTGGCCTTCTAAGTCAAACAGTGCATAACCGACTACACTAATCAAATTGGCGCTATATCTTTGCCAGCTGTAGGTAGGTGTAACAACCTAAATATAATAAGTGATAAGTCAGTGGCCATGTGAGTATCGTAATGACCACCAACGTGCTAAGTGTAGACCTGCGGACTCACCTAGCTAAGCGGTCCATCATCAATGTCCGCATGTGTTGAGCTTGCCATCTCAACACTCCCCCTCAAGCTCAACTCTATCTTTGCAACTCCAAGTAAGCTTCGAAACTTTTAGAGCTTCTCTGCACCCAATGCCTTTGTGAAAATGTTAGCTATTTGACCCTGTGGTGCTGACATATACCAAGTCAATCTCTCCTGCAAGTACATTCTCTCTCACAAAGTGGTAGTGCACCTCAATGTGTTTTGTCCTAGCATGGAACACTTGATTCCCAGCTAATTGTATGTTGCTCATGTTGTTACAATGAATGACAACTGGACCATCTCCCTGCACATCCAAATCACCTAATAACTTTTGCAGCCATACCACCTCACATGCTACCATAACAGAACCTCTATACTCAGCCTTTGTACTTGATAAAGCAACTATAGGTTGCTTTTTGCTACTCCATGTAACTGCTGCACTACCAAGGGAAAACATGAATCCACTAGTAGATCTTCTGCCCGACATGCTACCAGCCCAATCTGCATATGTGTATCCACATGTATATCCTTACATGTCTATAAAAAAGCCCATAATATAAAGTGGACTTCACATATCTCAATATGTGTTTAACTGCATCCAAATGAGGCTTTCTAGGCATCTGCATAAACTGACTGACAAGGCCAATAGCATAGCTCAAGTCTGGCCTTGTGATAGCCATGTAAATCAAACTCCCTACTATCCTCCTGAACATAGTAGGGTCTTCTATCTCATCCCCAACGTCGGCACTCAACTTTACATTTTGCTCCAATGGTATTGAAAGAGGCTTACATGCTATCATATCATACTTGGATAACATATCCAAGCCATACTGCCTTTGAGATAGCCATATACCATCATCACATTTGATCACCTCAATACCAAGAAAGTATCTTAGCTCACCCAAATCTTTCATCTCAAACTTCTTCTTTAAGACATCCTTAACTTCAGCAATCCCATTGTCACTGTCACTTGTAATAATCAAGTCATCCACATAGATGACTATGATGACCAAACCTGCATCTCCCTTTCTTACATAAAGTGAGTGATCAACATCAGAAATACAAAATCCAATATTGACAAGATACTCTCCAATCTTGTCAGACTATGCTCTAGGTGCTTGCTTCAGCCCATAGAGTGACTTCTTTAACCTGCACACATATGTGGGATGCTCTAAATCCTTATAATCTGCTGGCTACTCCACATACACTTCTTCTTGCAATTCACCATGCAAGAAGGCATTCTTAACATCCATTTGTTGCAAACTCCAACCTTTGGCTGCTGCCAAGGCAATCACACATCTAATAGTTGCCATCCTAGCAACTGGACTGAATGTCTCTTCATAATCTATGCCATATGTTTGAGCATAGCCTTTTGCAACCAGCCTAGCCTTATACTTACTAACTGAACGATCTGCATTATGCTTGACTTTGTAAACCCACTTACAACCAATAGCTTTCTTACCCTTAGGTAAGGGAACCAAATCCCAAGTCTTATTGGCTTCTAATGCAGCCATCTCCTCATCCATTGCTACATCCCAATGAGCATGACCAACATCATCCTCAAAAAAAGTGGTCTCAACATCCTCAACTAGTTTCACCATATAAGCATAATGGTGAGCTGCATAACCTTCAAAACCAAATCTTTTAACAGGGTATCTGACCCTGTTAGATTTGCATACCACCGGATCACTCAATGGAGCCTTTACATTACTATGAGCTCTCTATACACCTGGTGTCCTGACTGAAGGAATACCAAGCTCATCATCCAAACCCTTTGAACCACTAGAATCTCCATCAAATCCCAAATGACTGGTAGATGCATCATTACCATCCAACACTTTCTTCTTTCCTTTGTCCTTTCCTGCAACACTTATAGATCCACCTGAAGATGTGGGGCTACTCTTTAGTCTTCCAGACCAAGGGCTCATTGTAGGTATAGTACCAGATGATGTTTCTGGTCCACTAAGACTCTATGATTCTTGTTTTTCTTTCTGCACATAGTTGTCTTGATCATTATCATCATCTAATACATCATCATCGGGTGCATACTAGCAGCCCATCTCATCAAAGATAACATCCCTGCTCACTTTGAACTCACCTGTGACAGGATTATAACAACGATACCCTTTCAGCTCCAAAGAGTATCCAATAAAAATACATTTTTCTACCTTTGGATCAAGCTTCTTCCGTAGTTCATTTGGCACATGAACATATGCAACACATCCAAATACCTTCAAGTGCGACATATCGGGCTTCTTGCCAGTAAAGCATTCTTTAGGAGTCATCCCATGAATTGCAGCTATGGGAGTTCTGTTCATAATGTAGACAATAGTATGGACAGCTTCAGACCAAAAATATTTTGGCATATTCTTTTCAGCCATTAATGCTCGTGCAACTTTTGCAATATGTCTATTTTTTCTTTCTGCAATCCCATTTTGTTGTGGGGTATACCTGCAAGTAAATTGCCTCTTTATACCATGAGTCCTCAAGAAGCCACTAAACTCATTAGAGAGGCACTCTCCCCCTCCATCTAATCTCAAGCACTTCACTTTTAAGCCTATTTTTGTTTCAATAGCTACCTTAAAAGATTTGAAGTGCTCAAACACATCATTCTTTTCCTTCATGAAGTATACCCATAACTTACTTGAATAATCATCAATAAATGTGACAAAGTATTTGCTGCCACCAAGAGATACATTCTATGTAGGCCCCCAAACATCTGTATGCACTACATCAAGTATTTTTCTACTCACTTATCTGTCATGCGAGAAGGGTTGTCTTGCGTGCTTACCAAATTGGCATGCTTCACAGACTTTATGCAATTCTGCAACTTTAAAAGAAGGCAACCCTGTAACCAATCCTCTGGACCGCATTAATTTCATCCTTTGCACATTTGCATGTCCAATACATTTATGACATATTTCAATATCTGCAACTACTCCTTTTTCTTTAGCATACATAGCAGCATCCATTGCAGGAATTTCAGCATCTAAAGTGAACATGCGGCCAACTCTACTTCCTTTTGCGACCAACCTGCACTTATCATTAAAGTCTTCTACAAAAAAACCTTTTTGCATTGAATCAGACTTGCAACCCTTGCTCTACCATTTGGCCAATAGACACTAGATTCTTTGTGATTGATGGCACATGTAATACATCTATCAGCTCTTTGTCTGGCCATCATAGAAGGACAAGGGAACCTTTCCAATGTGTGAAATTGGGTGGCATGAATCATCACTCTACACATAACCTGGATTTTGTAAGTCCTACATCTCTCCAAACCATTCAACACGATTGGTCATATGATTAGATGCACTTGAATTGACATACCATACATCATCATATGTCCCCTTTCCTGTAACTGCATTCATCATATGCTACATAACAAACAGACGCTCATTTTTGTCTCCATTCTGTCGTGAAGACGATGCATAGTTTCCTTGCTGCAATTTACCACTGTGAATATCATCCTTCTTAGCATAACATTTTTTTTTGCAATATAACCTTTTTTGCCATAATAATGGCAAAAAATAGCAGAATTTCTAGAACCTCTATTTTTCCATCCACATCTACCTTTAGAGCTTCCCCTGCCTCTAAAGTTTCCTTGGCCTCCTGAAACTTGCATTTCACCAAATTGCTAATTGAACCTGTTTTGTTGGTTATCACCATCACATCCCATACCACGGTCTCTCGAAGAGGAACTACCATGTCCCCTTCCTGAACTTGAGTAAAATGCTTGAACCTGTTCACCATTTTTTTCAGATGAGTCACCCTGCATATTGATCTCTTCGGTAATCATGAGAGAGATCAGCTCATCAAAATCTGAAAATGGCTTCCGCATGTATACTGAAGTAACAAATGATTTCCATGCCTTCTCATTATTAAGGCCACTCAAAGTGGATGAAACGAAATCATCATCATCAGGCATTGCATCAATTGCTGCTAAAGCATTTGCAATGCTTCTCACATTCAAAACATACTCATTGATAGACATTTTTCCTTTCTTCAAGGCATTCAACTCTTACTTGAGTTGAATCTTTTGTGCCTTTGTTTTTACTGAAAACATGTTCTCAAAAGTTATCCAAGCTGCATGTGAAGTTTCTGCATTCCTGATATGTCCCAATATCGTATTATTAATGACTGCAGATAATCAGTACATCATCTTTTTGTCTTTTGCATTCCATTCTTTCCATGCTTTTAATTCATCTGCAATTAGAGGGATACCCAGCTCTGGCTCCTTTTCTTTACCTGAAACAAACTCATAAAGTCCATTTCCAATGAGGAAGTTCGTCACACGGAACTTCCATGAAGGGTAGTTGTTCTTGTCAAGCTTCTCAATAATGGGATTTTCACTGTTCTCTGCCATTATCACAAACAAGGATACAATACAACAAGCTAGTCTTTTGCAATCTTTCACTACACGTGCATAACAATACACCAAGTAACACTGTATACAGAAGAGGAAGCTCACTCAAGAACACAAGAATAGAGATGGAGGTCAAAACATTTTCTTACTGATTTCTTCTTCTTCTTCCGCACACTATACGATGTACACAAAGTATAGATAAGATACAACATAAAGGAAAGTGGCCTTCTAAGTCAAACAGTGTATAATCAACTACACTAATCAATTGGCGCCATATCTTTGCCAGCTATAGGTAGGTGTAACAACCTAAATAAAACAAGTGATAAGTTAGTGGCCATGTGAGTATCATAATGACCACCAACATGCTAAGTGTAGACGTGCGGACTCATCTAGCCAGGCGGTCCATCATCAATGTCTGCACGTGTTGAGCTTGCCATCTCATCAATGTGTTGTGTACTCTCTATCTCTATCTCTTTCTCAGATTCTGTTTGCTGTGCCATGTACTTTTTTACATAACATTAACATGATAGTACCAACCTTATTTGATGAATTTACAATATTAAAGGTCACATGTCACATAATCCATTAGGAGCAACATGGACTCAAAAAAGGCGTTCTAAGATTAGCCCCTTATTTTTCTCTTAATAAACAAGTAATAAGTGAAATAGTGCTAAGGGGAAGAAGTGTACATTTTTTTCCCATTAGTTTAAGTTACAAGTTGAGGACCAAGTTCCACCACTATGCCAAGCTCACAAGCTCCACCTCCATATTGCAAATGCTCCACCTCAACTTCTAAACACAAGCTCCACTTGGACCTCAAGGAATTCAAGCTCTCCTTAAGACCTTAAGCTCAAGTTCCACTTGAAGCTCTACATTTAGTCAAGCTCATTCTCTCCTCCCATTCAAGTTCAAACTCCATCAATCTCATACTCCCCTCCTACTCAAGTTCAAACTCCATCAAGATCATGCTTATTCGTATCAATCTAGTTTTATGATATGTGCGTGTTTGCCCTGTGTTTGTCATGGCATCAAGAAAATAAAGCATATAGTTAATTTAGAATTCATAACACTTGGATGGACAATGTTAAGTGGATTAATAGTAGATTTCGAAATGCTAATGGTTCTACATGGAATCAACAACTAAAAGTCCACATGTAGTCACTTGTTGTAATAATATCACCATTGGGAGGGAACATTCCAAGGATGAAATAAGAAAAGATATAGGTGTGGTTTCTATAGTAGAATATGTTCATACACTTTTGAATGTGAGGCTTTTCCCTAAAACCATAGGGATAGGTTCTCTCATAATCAAAAGTTTGCTACCTTATGCTCCTACTTTTACCATTTCATTTTTACAACTTCTAACAGTGATATGCATTGGTTTTTGCTTGCAATATTTTTGGATTTAATTGAGTTATGGAAGAACTCCTAAGGAGTTTGTTTGGGAGATTTTATGCATGTTAGGATTTTATATAACTATCGTAAAAGATGCAATTAAGAGCACCCCAACATCTAACATAGTACTATTAGGTGCTACATGCTACCAACCATGCAACCTTGGATGAACTAACAGTTGAGTATGACTTAAGAGTACAAGGAAGGGAGTGCTAGGTTGAATTGAGAGTTCAAATCTAGATATGCATCACAATATTTTCTCCGTAATGCCCCTTGATGACTCCCCTCTTGATTGCTAAATATGTACTTTTAGGAGAAAATGTTCTAGTTAAGGAGGAAATTGCTTCCATACAAGAAACATAACTTGTATAAAAAATTTGTCACTCCACTCATTAAATACATGTATACTAAACTTGAAATAGAAGCTCAAATTTATGACTAAAAATTTGATATTTCATCTAAATTATGCAATGATAAAACAAAGTTGAAAGTTTGAGTATGAGGACAACTTTCACATTGATTGATCTCTCATGCTTAAATAGAGAAATAGAATGGACAACCATGATCAAGTGGGCAAAATATAAGGGTAGGTAGAGCACTAGAATATTACTATTTTTGGTAGGTTACAAACAACAAAGGATTTCATGGGTGCACATGTGACATCTTACAAAAAGAACACTTGCAAATTAGAAGTAATGGTTTATGACATTTTTTTGGCATGAAATTATGATATTATATCTTTCCATTATAGAAAAGAGCAATGTCTCTCACTTCAAGATAGCACTTGTGCCACATACAAGAGATGCAAGCACTTGGCCACATATAAGAGATGTAAGCACTTGGCCACACATTTTATGAAAATCCATGTCATAGTGGAGAGTGTTATTGCCTTGTGCCATTTTGGCATGCTTGTTTTTGGGGCATACAACACATATTAATATTCATTTTGGGTTTAAATTGGGCTCAGCTTTGACATAAATGTTTACAAAATAATATTTATATCTCTTATGGTAAAAATGTTAAGTTTTGTGTTTTGGATGGATAGCTCCTAAGATGATAATCAATTTCTAAGTTAAGTTTTGGCACTTGACTTATATGCTTCTCCACTATTGCATTTTTAAGAGTTAGAAAATGTTTTTTGAAGGTGTTTGATACTCTTAATGCTATGAGCAGGGTGTTTGCTGTGGATTCCTCATCTCTACAAAAGCCAATGTGGATAGCATAGGATTTTCCCTACAACATATAAATTTGAGTAAAGTTTATTAGGTAGTAGTAATTCACTATCATGAGGTGTTGTCAAGAAGAGGAACAAAGGTGAGAGAAGAGTGCAAAAGAGAGAGAAAGTCTAGAAAGATAGGAGAGGTGAGAGAAGCCATGAAAGCTATGAGAAGAAGGTAAGATGAAGAGACTATAATGTTTTATTAATGAATGGTGAAAAATTACAAGTCTCACCACCTTGCATACCTATGCTAGTGTGACATGGTATTATTAATCAAACTCTCTAAAAATAAGACCCTATTGGATAAAAACTACCATAACTCCTCAAAGAGTAGTCCAAATTGGGCATGGCATATATCAATAAAAGCTCTCAAAGAGTACTTTGGCCTACATAAGTCGTAGTTCACTAAAAATAGGATAGAATAAAAGTTGTTCTAAAACAGATTGCTATCTAGTTTCTATCTACAATTAGTTTGGCAATTGGAACTATGCTTCAACCAACTAAAGCATCGCAAATATAAGGAAACTCATCTAAGATGGATTCAAGCCTCCAAGAAGCTTCTTTAAGTAGTAATCCTCTCCACTTAATCAAGTACTCAGTGATTGATAGACCTAGAGTGAAGCTTCTTCTCACATTTTTCTATGATGTCCTCAAGGATATACTGTATGAGACATTCCTCATCAATGGGAGACAGCTCTTCCATTGTATCAACCTAGTTGCCATAAAATGGTTTGAGTTGACTAGCATGAAACACATTATGAGGTAACTCTTCCAATGTATCAACTTTGGTGCCATAAAATGGTTTGAGTTGACTAACATGAAACACATTGTGAATCTTAATAGAAGAGGGTAGTTCCCATCTACATGCCAAGTTCCTACGTGCTTTAGAAACTTGTATGGCCCATAAAATTTGTGATGAGTAAGCTTATTGCTAGAGACCTCTTTCAAGGTGGAGTAGCAAGGCTTGGGTACTTTTAGCAAAGCCAACTCTCCTTCTTGGAACTCCATAGGACACCTCTTCTCATTAGCATATATCGTTAGCTACTCTTCGAATTTCCTAAGATCAATTTACATTGCTAAAGAAGGGTCTACATCCTCTCTAACTCCTCTTTCCCGTAAGGGCTTATCTTCTCATTGAAAAGAACTATGGGAAGGGGTACTTTATAGTAGCCATACAAGGCTTCAAAGGGACAAACTCCACTATTGGCATGGGTAGACTTATTATAAGCAAACTTAGCCAAGTGTAACTAGGAGTGTCACACATATATTCCTTATGCCTCTACCACTGGCATCACATTATATAGTAAACTCCTTAGAGAAGTATAGCCATATTAAAATAAGAAGTCTAGCCTCCTTTACCAACTAGCATCACACATACATCCCTTATGCTACCTCTACCAGTAACATCACATTATATAGTAGAATCATTAGAGAAGTCTAGCCATACTAAAATAAGAGCAAAAGTGAGGACTTCCTTTGACTAATTGAAGCTTCTATCTGTAATGGCATCCCAAAAGAGTGCTTCCTTCTTCAATCTATCAGTCAAAGGAGTTGCTATAGTCACATAATACTTTATGAACCTATAGTACAATGATGATAAATGAAGAAATCCTCTAAGAGAAGTAGTATTTACATGTGTTGGCCAATCTTTGACATATTGCACCTTCTTAATGTAAGCTTGTGATAAATGAGCACATCATCTCCTTAATAAAGATTATGTTATGTCTTAACACATCAAATACCTTCCTCATATATGTGAAAGATGGTTCTTTAATGTCCCAGTCAAATCTCCATTTAATCTTAACATATCAAAGAGGAAAGGCTACAATATTTTGATCTCATCACTCTCTTGCATGTGAATCTAATGGTAACCTAACCTCAAGTCAATATTTGTAAATCACATAGCCCCCTTGAGTTAATCTAGCAAATAATCCACTTTGAGAATAGGGTACTTGTTCTTCATTTTGATCTTGTTTAAAACTCTATAATCTATATATATTTTGAAAGATCCATCCTTTCTCTTTACTAAAAGATTGGTGAAACATACAGTGAAGAACTAGGTTCAATAAAACCCATCTCTAATAGCTCCTTAATTTCCTTAGTCACTTCCTTTTGCTCACATTTGGATGATATGTAGGGTGGCTTATTGACTAGCTTAGAGTGAGGCTCTAGATCAACAGGGGATCAACTACTCTCTTGGGTGGTAGTGCTATAAGCACCTTTAAAAAATTCCTATACTCCTTAAGTAGAGCTTTCAAGGTTGAATTAGCAATTGATTTCATGGAATGATATACTACCACTTTATTTAGGTGCAATACCAAAGATTCAAGAGCATTTTTTGTACTCCTTGAGTTGGTGACAAGATGAAAATTAGGCTTATTAAAGATTCCATGTAGATGGAAAGGCTACCTATCAATGGCAAACTCCATATACAATTGTGGATTTTTCATAGTAATCCTACCAAAAGTCATTAGCCAATCACATCCAAGTACTACATCTATGGGTCCCATTTCTAAGGTAATCAAGTTCACTTTTGCTTCATAGCTCTCAGCCAACTATATGTGAATTTGTGGACATCCTTGGGTGCTGCCACTTGAACCTATATGGGCTACTATAAATTATTGGGGAGACAATTTAGCCTATCAACAATCGACTTATTTACAAAGCTCTATGTATTGCCACTGTTTATTAAGACAAAAACATCTTTCCCATGAATGGTACCCTTCATACAAAGTGTATTAGGGGTCCTACAACCTATCCAAGCATCCATAGAGATATTCAAAGTGTAGTGGCAGTAGTATACACATTAGTCCCACCTAGATCAAATGGTACATTCCCACCTCAGTCAAATGAAAAGCCATATGTTGGGTCATAGAACTAATCCTACTCAAGATCCTCCTCATGGTATTCAATTTTAGCATATGCACTTGTATTTTGATCCTCAATTTCTTCCTCTCATCAACATCTTCAAGGACAATCATATTGTCGTTTTTAGCCTTAGCATTCTTGTAGGTGCATTTTGATACATTTTTCACCACACTTAAAGCATAGAACCTTCTCTTTTTGCTCTTGAAAGAGATCCATGGGTATAAGCTTTCTACCATTTGCTAAATTATTTTTTGGATATATGTCACCTTATTTAAGCTTAAATTTACGATAAACTACTAGCTTTGAAGTGTTTTGCTAACCTGAAGCATTATATGTTGGGTATATAGTGACTTTGGAGCTTCCAAATGAAGTGCTAGATCCACCAAAGTTTCCATCAAAGTTACCCTACCTATTTATAGCCCTTTGCTATCCAAAAGTGACTTGAGTAGGGATATCCTTAATACACTTGTGAGTATACCTTTTAGCTAATTCAATAGCTTAGAATAGTGTGGCTAGTGTCTAGGCCATGATATTAGCTAATAGACTAGGTTCCAACTTTGCATCATTGCTCACACTCTCCATATATATGGTAAGGTTCATGAATTGATTTGTATACTCCCTGACAGTAAAGATTCCATTAGGAAAAAAACAACTCACAAATGGGCCCTTAAAAATAATATAGTTTAAGATGTGGGCCTTTTGGATTGTCCAATAGAAAGGCTAGATGTTGACATCCATGGAGGGTGAATGTTATCTCTCCAAATCTTGGGTTTTTATTAAAAAAGGGATAGTGGGGGATTAAAAAAAGGGAGAATGAATAGTACACAAAATTTGAGTTTCTCTCACCTCGTATTTTTCCCCCTTTTTTTGGAGAATTTTCAATTTTGGTTTTTTTCCCCCTCATGAAATCAAATTGACCCAAAAGTTGAGCAATAGACACTTTTCCTCTCTTCCCTATACTGGTGAATTTTCATCTCCATTGAAGCTCCCTAGTGAGAGTAATTAGGGTTTTGAGTGTTCTGCTTACCTCTGCACTTTCTTCTTCATGCAGCTCCAGATTTTGGGCAAAACATAAATGCGTTTTCTCTTGTTTGCTATTTTTTCAATAGGGTTCGAATTTGTCTCTTCCTATTATTATTTTTTAATTACAAAGGTTGTTTTGGGCAGGACGCAGAGGTGCTAATCTCTCTCTCTCTCTCTCTCTCTCTCTCTCTCTCTCTCCCCCCTTTCTTTCCCTCCTCTCTATACGTGTTGTTTCTCTTTTATGTTGTGTTTTCGATAGAATTTGATGTTGGTTCTAATTGTTGTTTTCTTGCAGAGTTTATTTGGAGCAAGAGACAAAGCTGTTAATCTCTCTTTGTTTGGTTTTTTTTTTTGCTATTATCTTTCCAATACAAGATGATGTTAGTTCTAACCTTTGTTGTTGTTTTATTGTAGAGATAATTTTGGGTGACATTGCATAAGTGCTCATCTCTCTCTCTCTCTCTCTCTCTCTCTCTCTCTTTCTCTCTCTATATTTCCTCTTTTCTACTATTTTTTCAGTATACCTTCATGTAAATACTAACTCTTGCTATTGTCTTTTGCAGAGATCAATTTGGACAAGATTGGATAGGTGCTCATTTCTTTCTCTCTCCCGCGTACTCACACACACTCTCTTTCTTCCTCTTTGCATTTTCCCTTTTCTACTATCTTTACAATAGGGTTTGATGCTAGTTCTAACTTAAGGATCAATTGTTGTTGTAACACTTGACAAAAGGTAGAGTACAGATTCTGTAGCTCAAATTATGGGTAAATCTGCCATATTTTGTGGTGCCAAAATTTATTCATTTAATTAGTGACTTTTTTTTTGATGGGATTGATGTTTTCTTTTGTCCATCATTTGCAATGGGTTTTGATAAGCAATAATTCAATCTTATCTTTAGTAGATCAACTTATAGGTAAATTGGGCCTATTTTGTGTTGCTTCTATTCATGCAGTTATCTAGATATTTTTTGTTAAAAGGGATTAATGCAAGTATTTTTGTTAAAAGGGATTCGTGCAGGTATTGTACAAGGTTTAGGTGAAGCACATAATTCTCGATCGACTATTTTGATGCGGTGAGTGATTCCTTTGTGCTGGATGATATGGATCTGATGGAAGTCGATGGTTCAAAAATCCTCTGCTTTATTGGTCCTATGTCTCCATTCGGATCTCCATGCCAATTGGCAATGATCCATGAAAATCTTGTATCATATCATCCATATAATGCACAATATGTTGAGTCATAGAATATCTCAGGTGTCAATCCAATGTGCCTATTAAGATTTGCATGCCATGTGGCTACTATCCTTGTAACAACTACTCTATAATACCCACATTTCATACAATGTATTAAGTCAAATCAGACTCTTATTCATTATAATAAAATTTATTTTGGCAAAATTCTCTGAGTATTCTTGTGCTATTCTTTTCATTATATTTAATATAAATGGTATAGTTAAACTGATGCCTTGAAATTGAATCTATACTTTGTGTCGATGTACATATCCATTTGTGTTTAGATATCGATGTTTATGTAAACATCTCTTAATGCCATGTTGATTTGTATGGCATATTGGTGATTACTAGACATACTTAAAATGCTTATTAGTTAGGGGCTAATACATACTTCTTTACATCTAATGCCTAGGTTATAATGCCTGAGAGAAGAGCAAGCATTCTCTCGATAGAAGTACATAACAAAAAAGATGAAGAAGGGAATTGGATCATTGATATGTATCATTGCTCGTCTTGGGTACATATGCGTCTAAGTATAAAGGGAGCTTTCAGGGTGAAAGCATCTACAATTACAGATGTATCAAAGCACTGGAAGGGTAAAATTTTAGCTCTTAGACAAAGGAATGTTGATTCTCACCTTGTAACAAAGGCGTTTGTATAACATGTATTCATGCAAAAACAAATACATATTGTGCCCACTATGCCCTTTCAACGAAAGATTGCAAACAGTAAGTATTTGCAACTCATTGAGAATGAGAAATTTCATGATATCTATGTAACTACTTGTCTCGTATTTACAGAAGTATACCCTTCAGATTTCTGCGAGTAGCAAAATGTCGAGAGTTTCACAAGTTCTTTTAAGTGTTACCACCTCAAAATTGGTAGATTGCTCTTTGAGGGCGTATAGCTAAGCAGCTTGCAGAGGACCTTGTTTTTTTCAATGACTCCAAGTACATATTGCCCAAGGGTGGTCAAGAATATGGAACCCTTGAGTCTATGCATATGTCAAATCTCAATAGCATAGAATAGCCATTGTGTAGTAGCAACATTTTGCACATGTGTAGCACAAAAATTTCAGCAGACATATTGAACTCTATGAATCCAAGCACCGGCTCAAAGAATGTACATCTAAGCTGGCTCATACCAATTGCAATTTTTGCACATAAGGGTTTGAGACGTACCAAAAGCATGTACACCATGAAAAGTGCATCAGAGGATTATGTAACAAGGATTCTAGGAAAAAATTGGACATAAAAACTGACACAGTGGAGTGTCGAGCCACAACAAGGGACATGGCTTTCAGGTAAAATTTTTCGCTCTCAATTGACTATTATCTTACTTTAGGATGGATCAGCTAACTTTCCTTTCTAATTGGTACTTTGTCACACGATAGACTTTATGCCTAGTGTTCAAGTATTGTAGATGGAGGATGCTCAAGGGTAAATGACTGTGCCTTGATCAAGACACACGTGAAAGTGCAGATGTGGATGTTACTGTCATTTGTGAGGGCCGTGAGCCCCAAGTGTTGCAAATGGAGGATGATTGGCCCTTGAGTATAATTTTCCAAGAAATTACAATGTTAATTCAGAATCTATCTGCTAGCTTCTATTTTAAACTAGATAGTAGAAAATTTTGAAGCCGAACTGAGGATACTGTTACCAGTGGAAAGTGTGTGGCTCCACATATTTTAGAAATTGTAGAGTCTCTCTAGAAATCCTAACACCACAAGTTGTAATATTCAACACTTGTCAATTTTTGGATTTATTTTTGGCCAATAGAATATTGTCGCTTGAAAACTTGGAATATTTAAAAATTGTTAAATTATGTAAAATCATACACTTGCTATACACTTTTCACATCAACACATTTACATATGCATGTAAACTTTACAAAGATGTAAGTAAATCCATAACTAAATATCGTATGCAAATAGCCCTTAATGGTTTAAAACTTAAGGTTTTTAAGGTAGAACTAGTTTAGTTATTGTTTCATTGTTTCATTTCACACTTTCTCTCTTCATCTCTTTATATCCACCACATCCCTCCTACCTGCTACGATGGATGCTTGCGCACACTTTGATGAGTGGATACACGGGACTATCTTTGCCAGCCAGAGTGATGAGATATTTTAGGTGTTCTCTAAGAACTTCAACATTGAAAGCGTGCTCTCATCATTGGATCTTTCCCTTCAAGTTTTGGAACACGTTGTGAGCACCATTGGTACCTATACATACTCCATCGAGGGATCCGACATGACTTGGGTACCTCTGGAACATCTCATGGTATTTCAGGCATATAAGATTCACCAAAAAGTGGTGAATAGGTGTCTGGCCCACGTGGATCCTTCGCACAGAGTATGCACTATTCCCATGGGCATTGCACTAGGTACATCACCTTTGGATCTCATGGAGTGTGATTGCGCATTGGCAATTTATCTCCTTGAATTGGATACACCCCTAGAGGAGGAGAGTGATGAAGATACAACTCCATATGTTGTTGCTATCACATACACAGGAGAAGGACCGATTGAAGAGCTCATAAATGTTGAAGAGGAACATCAGGTGGTCGCAGAGAAAGGGTTGGCTCTTATGTGCCATCTTCTTCAGAACAGCCACAAGTCGACAAACCCAACCTTGCCTCCTTGATACCCATTGAGGTAGATGGTGTACAATACTTGCTTCTATCAGATGTGCTGCAATACTTGGAAATGAAGGAAGAAGAGTTGTTTTCCATCCTATTCATGGATTTGATGGAAGACTTAATCGATTATGATTACATGGATGTGCATTCGACGATGGTAGAGATTGGAAGATATGATGGCACAAGCTTAGATATAGTGAGTGCCATCATAGCAACATAGGAGAATATTACCTCGGTTGAAGAAGATTACCTTGTGCCAGATGCTGAATTTGAAGCACTACAGTATGATCTGTTCAGAACAAGGCCCCAACTTCCTATTGAGATATTTGCAATCACACCTACTTCAATCCCTTTGTGAGGAGCAGTGAGGGCTCAGGACCAGAATCCCATATGCACAATAGGAGAAAGTACCACCACTCAAATCCTATAAAGCATTGTACTTGCACTCTTTTTCTAACGCAATGATAGTACTCTTTTCTTTCCAGTAAAGTGTCATGTCACTGTCAATGCACAAGATTGTGTTTATGAGTCCAAGTCTCAATCTTGGAACCTAATTCACTCGTGTAACAATTTGTCCTAGTCAAGGTCAATATCTTCATGAGTTTCTTTTTCCTCTTTCAACCTCCATAGCTTCCGCATTTTCCATGCTCTAGATCCCACGTATTTCACATGGTATCAGAGCTCAATTGAGCATGGCCCAACTCTCCTTTCACTCCTCTCAGCTCCTTTCCATCTCTGCTTAGCTCAGTTTGAGTATTGGACCCCATCTCCAACTTCATTTGCATTCCTACCTTCAATGAAGCTTCCATGTCAGCCATAGCCAGTAGCACCATGTCAGCTTGAAGCTTTCATATCTCTCTCCATAGGCCAAATATATTTGAATTTCCTTTTCTCTACTTCTAGAGCTCCTCCTTGGCACCTCAATCATTGAGATTGGGAAGCTATAGCTTCAACATTGCCTCTTTTCAGAGTTGCTGCCATAACTGTATCTATGGACAACACCTACCTACTTCTGTTGGAGCAGCAGCCATATCTCATCAACCAGGCCATAACTCTTCAATCTTTCTTCTCAAGAGTTATTCTTCAGGTCAAGCGGCAACTCTTGGCACAAAAATCAAGGAGATTAATGCACACCATGCCCGACATTTGCATTTTCCCAAATCTAAGTGCAATTTTGATAGCGACCACTTTGAAGGCTTAGATCTCTCAAGTCGGGAAAAATGAGTACAAACTCTCTTAGGAGGAGTTAGAACCATTAGTGAGGGTCTTCCATCTCAAAGGGTTTGAGTAGGTTCAACCTGTGGAGCTCGTGGGAGCTCATTTACCAATCGCTGGTCCCTATTTTGACAGGACAGCCATAGTGAAACTTCACCAAGCTTAAAAATCTCATCATTTTCTCTCTTCTGCCACTGGAACAACCCATTGCCACTCAGACCTGAAGGTCCCAGCATCAAATCAAAAAGGGGAAGATCTGGATCTGAAAAAAATTGAAGGATTTTTGTAGGTTTGAAAGACTCAGATTGAGTTTTTCAGGCTTGAAATGAAGCCCAGCACATCACTTGCCACACATCTAAATTACATGGAAGGACTTCTAACCCAACACACAGGAATCAATATTAAAATGGAAGAAGATGTTTGCATCGGTGTTCTACTTAAGAGTTTGCCTCCTGAATATAATAATGTATCAACAACTCTAATTAATATGCCAAACCCTGAACTTGTTGATATCTAGGCATCACTGTTAGAGGAGGAAAAGAAGCTAAAAACTAAGGAAGAACCAAGTACCTCTAGAGATGAGCATGCATTATATGTTGGCAACACGTACAAAGGCAAAAAGGATCAGCTCTTCTGTGATTTCTGCAGAAGGACTGGACACATCGAGAAGTTTTGCCATGCCAGATTGAGGTCCCAAAAGACCTATCTAATTGCAGTCAAAGAAGAAGAAGAAAATGGAGAAAAGGAAGAAGAAGAAGAAGACCACCAGCAGAGGAACAAACCTCATTAGTCCTTCTATTCAGACATACTTTTTTAGCTGTGTATTTCCTAGCCCTAATGCCTCAGATATAAACTTGTTAACTCCTCAGTTATCCTTGTACTATAGCCTCTATACACTTTATGAGGCCTCTGCTACAGCCTCTGGATGTCCATCATGTTTGTGGTACCCACACTTATAGCCTTTTCTGCGACAGCCTTTGGTGTTTTGCCATGTTTATGGTGTGCCCACACTTTGCAGGTGTTGCTTTCACTAAAGCCTCTACACACTTTGTACTTTTGGTTGTGATTGAGGAGAGGTATTGAGATATTTGCAATCACACCTACTTCAGTCCCTTTGTGAGGAGCAGTGAGGGCTCAAGACCAGAATCCCATATGCACAATAGGAGAAAGTACCACCACTCAAATCCTATAAAGCATTGTACTTGCACTCTTTTTCTAACGCAATGATAGTACTCTTTTCTTTCCAGTAAAGTGTCATGTCACTGTCAATACACAAGATTGTGTTTATGAGTCCAAGTCTCAATCTTGGAACCTAATTCACTTGTGTAACAATTTGTCCTAGTTAGGCTCAATGCCTTCATGAGTTTCTTTTTCCTCTTTCAACCTCCATAGCTTCCGCATCTACCATGCTCTAGATCCCACGTATTTCACATTTCCTACCAAGGAGTTTGTAGATCCCTTTTCCCAAAGAGGTGCCTCGCTGACACACGAGGAAATGAAGATACAAGATGATCTGGAGAAGGTCAGATTTCTAACTACCATATATTTTTATGCAACAAAACTTGAGGGCAAGGTGCATCAGGTCCCCTGGAGTCCACCGGTAAAATCTTGGCAAAAAATGATACCTGCAGCTACCTTGTCCAAAGTTTGGCATTCGATGTCCACTCCGAGGACTCGATGCACCCTGCCGTCAAGTTTTGTCACTTTTTGATAACTCTAGGTTAGTTGATAAATATATTTTTTGATTTGACTTTGTCATTCAGGACATACTGTATATAGATGAGTTTGCATCAAGGCAAGGAGGAGCTCGGGACGGAACGATTTAGCTCTGAAGGAGTACATTGGCAACCTTGTTGCAGACTTGGTGGTCTTACATAAGAAGTGCTCACCACAAGGGCAAGAAAGAATCATGAAAATTCAAGCTTGTGGACCTTTTTGAGTGATACTTGTGACATCTAGCTTGGAGAAGGTGGTGCTAATCAAGCGGTCAAAGCTTCTTTACTTGTTTAACCAAACGCATGGTGGATCAATGTGTGTGCTTGCTACATTAGGTGACTTTACTGAAGTGTCAGATCAGCTTCTACTGGAGAAATAGCTGAAGGAGCGTGTCATTTTTGAAGTAAAGAAGGAACTTCTATTTTCATTGGAAGCTGGCCTCTCCTCTCCATCGATGAAAAAGCCAAGGAATGAATGAGAGTTCTTGTTGGCTATCGGCTTTTTGTATCTGCCATCACTATTAGCCATCGCATGTATTTTTCTTGATGAATATAAGATATTTTACTTTGTCCCTATATATAAATATTTATTGAATAAATGTGTGATTCGTGTAAGTGTGAACGATAATGTGTGATACGTGAAGGATGCATTTGCATACATTAACATAATCCAATTTAATTATGTCAATGCATAGTACTGCACTTGCGATTGTGCATAAGTAATAATATAACTCGTATCTATACGTATTACTAATTTTGATGCATGCTTAAATTAAATAAAAATTAAGAGTTTTTTGGCCTTCCAAGATGCTATGGTGCTATAACACTCATTACAAAACCTTGCATCATTAATCTCATAACCTATGGAGGAGTCCCCTTGCCATGTCGAAGCTGAACGATAAAGTTCATGTCTTTATCTGTGATTGTAACGTGCTTTGCATGGATGGCCGCTAGCTATGTATCATTGAACAAGTCGATGAGAAACCCCATTGGAGCCATTTGCAGGGCCTCCATAGCTGCAGCAATCCACCTTCCTATTGGTGGGCCATCCCACACTCGCACCCAAAATCTTCCCATCACTTTCAGCTCCAAGTCTTGCATGACTTCTCGAACAACCTTATGAAAAGATCTTTTTTGGATGAGAATCTTGTATTCGCACTAGATTGTCCTTATCTCCCGAAGGGCGACAGTGCCCCGGTTTCCATCTCCTCCTCTTCTATGGTGGTCATTGTGCTTTGTAGGGAGCATTTGGCTACACTAGAGGAGGCACCACCTTATGCTCTAGGTGGCAGGCCTTGGCGTGAGGCCTTCCCGTGGGACTGAAATGTCGATATGCTTGCTTGGTGCGTGCCATGCAAGCTCAAAGAGGGCAAGATGGAGAACAGATAGAGGTTGGGGGTGTGAGAATGGAGGAAGCAAAGAAAGAAAGATGTGAAAATGAGAAGAAGAATGAACTTTTAACCCATTTAAACCCCAAAACCAGGTTAATGCAGATTCATACGCATTGTCGATTTTGTGATTGTAAATCCATAATCTTTTATCGAAATGCGACCAAACTTTCAGATGCTAGACTTCAGACCAGGGTTCTTCATGCATTCTTTTTTCCCAAAAAAAAGGGCTCTTGGCCACCTAACTAGTGCGCGCGTGAAGTTTCATCGCATTCCGATATAGTTTAGTATTTTAAAAATTATCCCATACCAAAATTATGGATGGATTGATAATTGAGAGATCAACATTGTGATTACTGGCCTTTAGAAACTTAGCATCACATAGACTATACAGATGCATCAGGAGTAAAGCAAGAAATGGCAAATTTTACATGCTTTTCCTATTGAAATTGACATTGCTAGCAAAAACTATAAGTAAGAGCTAAAAATATAGTGAAGATGCACAGTCAAAGTTGAGAGCAAAGAAGAAGAGTAAAAATTTAATTCATATTTTAAGGGCGCGTATAACAGTTTTGCACTGGGATATAGTCATATGTCCAATGCACGAGAACACTATGCCAAAAAAGATAACATTACAAATTGTGTTCATTCCATAGAACGAATGCATTCTTCATTGCTTGAAGATTTCTTACAAGTTGGAAGTCCTTGGGAGTTACAGTGATGTGCTTCACATGTATTGCATAATGCTGATCATCAGTCATCAAGTCAACTAAAAAGGCCTTTGCAACACACTGTAGAGCATGAAGACATTCTTTTGTGAAGCGATCGAGTATATCCTGACCTTGTGTCAAAAACCACCTCCTACTTTTTGTGTGGTAGAGGTCTTGCATAATCTCGTGAACAAGTCTCGAGAAGCTTGCCTTCGGAATGATGAGATCAAGAGAGCGTTGATACCTCTTGATTTCTCTCAGGGCCACTGTACTTGGCTTCCACTTGCGTTTCTTGTGAGGATGTTGAGGAGAACCCTTGTGAGGGTGCGCGGCTTGAGGAAGCTGGGTTAGGTTGAGAAGGGGGTGCATCTCAGAGCTAGTAGATACTCCAAGGGGATGAACACGATATGGGGCTCTGAGGGGAAGCTTATTTGCAACTACCTTAGGCCTAGCCATCTTTCCTGCACAAGAGATGTGAGAACTCAATGAATAAGATAGAAAGTGAAACCCTCTTTTATATAACCCTAAACTATAAGACTCATTCACATAGATGCACACTCTCTCTTTCTCTCTTAAACTATGAATTGCATTCACAGTGAACACATTGTTCATCTTACTATCTTAGCTCTCTTTGAACCCATTTGTTGCCTTGTTGAAGCCTTGTTTCTAGCCACTTGGCATGGTTTTCTTTGGCACTTGAGACTTCATAACACACTGTTTTAGTGACATGACGTGATTCCATCATGTCTGCATCCAATTCATTAGAACTTTCATTTGTTCTCTTTTGCAAGAGTTCACCTTCATCCACTACTATAATCCTATACCACCAAGATAGTAATTGGATCATTGGATTGCTACCATTCACCCCTCCACCATGATCGATTTTCTTTGTTATATGCACCACATGCTATCCAATGTGAATTTTCCATCCCTTGTGTGGACCAAACTTTGATGCTTCCCTTTTTTGCAAAGTATGGCCCATGTGTCTCAAGGATATGCTACAAAGACACATATCACAAATGAGTAAAACTATGCTCAATAGTTTATACAATTCACAAAATTTTAAAATATTAACTTAGTACGCACCATGTAATCTGTGATAGAGCTTTTGCCCCATGCTTCATTGTTAAACACCATCTTGTGAAGTAAGGGAGCCAATTTGTTAAGAGTTATCCGAACCTTAGCTTTGGCCAACCTTGTTTTTCCTCCATTACTTCGATCAAGAATTACAAAATGTAAAATTTTCCACCTATCGTAGTCCTGCGGCCTATGAACCATGACATTCCCTTCCTCATTGATGGGTGCTGAGAGAAACTTCCTAGCCTTTGCTCCTCCAAAGCAAGGATTTTTTGGCAAGTTACTAGATTTTCATGATCTCTTCTCATCTTTTTCAATCGTCACTTTGATGCTTGTATAGCCCAATTTCTAATAGCACTCGCTCCACATTCCTACACGTTGCAATGGCTTGTTTTTCTGGTTGCATCCTATAAGCAAAGCAAATGTATTCATATACAAGTTTCTCCATGATTTTGACAAAAGCATGCAATGAACAAATGTGACTATGATCTAATGGAATGTTGAAGATGGGCTTCCAAGTGGGATCTTCTCTATTGCGCATTGGTGCAACACTTGTCATGCTTTGCCAGTTCTTTTTTATGACCTTTCCTTCCACCCTCTTTGTCAAGAAATATAGGCATGGATTCTTTGTATTTGCACCATTGGAGATTCCACACATGCATTTTAAAGTTTTCAAGTCTCCTGCAATATACCATTCAACCAAGTATTGACCATATCCTTCAACCGAGAGCATCTCACCATGTTCCTGATGATTGATGATGCTTGGAATGCTTGTGTGCACAAAGAACATTTGTAGCACCTCAAATGTTTCCTTAGGAACTTCAAATGCAGTGATCCACCACACATGGCACTGGGATTGAACACTAAAGTTCTCTGGGTTGTTCTTGTCGAATTGTAAAGCTCTATTCATCAGAGTTACACTAACTCTTTCAAGCTTTACTCCTTTGACGACCTCACTTTCATCTAATTTTATAGCAAACTGCAATTTACCATTACATTCCTCAACATACTTTGAAGATTGGCTCAAGATTGGGTCTCCAATCCTAAAGGATGTTTTTTCTATCTCATAGCTAGTGTGAGGTATGCCTTTCTTACCAATGTTCTAGGTTGTGGATTAGGATTAGAACACAAATGCTTGTTTGTCTCTATTCTCATTGTCTGCCAACTATGCTATCACAAGCTGAGATATTTAAGCAATGAGCTTGTCCAATGATTCTTTAGTAGAAGCAATAAATTTCTCCAAAGAGTATTTAGTGAAATGGGCAATTTGCTCCGTTGCTTCTTTGGTTTTCCCACTGCTCCCATTGCTTAACCATCTAATCTAACTTGGAAACAAGCTCCATGTGCTTGATGGAATGTCTAGTCTCGTGGTTACGAAGAGTGAATTTCAAGGTATTGTAAGCCCCATATTCTTGTGATTCCTCATCCTCATGATATGTCTCACTCATTGCATCATGTGCCTCCTTGATTTATTGCTAGACATCCTCATTTGCATTGCTCTTTCCCGTGTTCCCTACCACTTTTGTATGTTGTCAAAGTGTAGTTCAAACAAACCACCTATCACAAAGATGGCTCTAGCTTTTGACCATGATATGAAAATGACCTACTTTTTAATTCAAATAGAAGCTAAAAAATAGATATTCAAGATGAGCTATAAAAAATACACCAAAATCAAGTCAAAATATTTTGAGAATATTCTTTTATTGCTATATGGAACTATCCAACACCCTATAAATTCACTGTTTTGGTATTCCAACCACTTGTAGATTCAAACTAAGGTACCTAAACCCTATTGCAACTTGTATATAAGTTCTAGGTACTAAGAAAAACTTGTAATGACTTGCAATAGACTTGTTTACAATGTGTCATGACTTTCAATACTTGGAAATGAGTAGGTATTACCCCCAAAATAGGCTATAGTGCCCTATTTCACTGTAATAACTTGTAATAAATATGTATAAGATATGAAATAGTCTTCATCACTATGAATGGATGAAAATAATCCCTAATATAATCCTAAGTATTGTGTTTCATGTGTAAGTACATGTATCTCTTCAAATGAGGTCTTCAAAATCTTCAATGAATACACTTGAAGTACCTTGTGGAGGAACAAAGAGGTGCGATAGGCTCTCTACATGGAGTCGAATCATTGGGAGATGGGAAAAGTTTCCCTCAGGTCAGTTGGTTGCATCCCTTTAGGGTTTTTGATAGTGAGGAAGGGTCATCTCTCTTTTGTCCTACTATCCCCTATGACATCCACCTTTTTCCATAGTGGGAATATCCATGAAATGAGCATACTAAACTATGAAAGTAGGGATGAAATGCATTTCTGAAATTGAAGATTTTAGGCTTTAATGAAGTGCATGGACTGATAGAAAATAGAAAATTGAAATGAAGGATGGGTTGAAGGTCTTACTGTTGCAAATTAGTGACTCACTAATTGCAATGCTTATCCTTTTACAATATTTTCTTGGGCACAATAAAATCCATTGCACAAATTAGGGTTATCCATGAAAGTATAAAATGATGGAGATAAGATTGAAATTGAAATGAATTCAGTGTTGAGAATTGACCAAAAAACCTTTAATCAATTCAAAAGAGGTAATAATCTCAAATTTATGGCTCATTGAACTCCTAAAGAAACCATAATCTCCCACAAAAAATTAGATAAAGAGAGGCTTTGGAGATTAAAAGATAATGAATTACCTCTTGAGAGATTGAAGAAGATATATACTTCAATAAGAATCAAGCTTCTATCATCAGGTAGAAGATAATCCCCAAATTGGTTCATATAATGCTCCATAGCCAATAATCTTCATGGATTGGCCCCATGCAATGATTGTAGAGCATGAAAGCCTTGAAGTAGAAGTGCCTTGAACCCCTTTGAATACTCGTTGACAAGAGATTCAAGCTCTATATATAGAATCTCAAAACATATTCTCAAGGATAACATGAGCACCATGGACATTAGCATGTTAGATCTATTGTGTTGAACTAGTCAAGGTGATGATGATTATGTGGGCAAAATTTTGACTAATGCTACTCAAGTTAGACACCTCACTAGTGATAAGATATGGGAATGCATGCTTAAGGCTTATGCTATAGGTGTGCTAACCTTATATCTACTGATCACAAACACAAATGCAAGGCCAAGAATACTAAACTAGTACTTGTACTAGAGTTTCTTGATGATGAGGAGGACCAAGTGGAAAATGAGTTGGTTAAATCCTAGTCCACCATGACTACTCTAGGCCATGTTGAGAGCCTCTCACTATAAATTCATGAGAAGGAGACCCTTCAGTCCAAAGATACACTAGAGATTATGTAGAATTTTGAATTTAAATGCCCCATAATAGCCAAGAATGTGGGGTCATGGACATATAACACCTAGGGGTTGGTGTAGTAAATGCAATAATGATTTTGGCCTCATATAATTTAGCCCTACATGGCATGGCGATCCTTGATGAATTGATGGAAGAGCCAATGAATGATAATATGTAGATCACAATGTTGTATCAACTCTACTTGACTATGATTTCTTTATTGATGAATCCAAATGCAGTGTAGGGACCGCATCAATAATACCAAGGTCAGCCTAACCAAAGAGCCTCCTTACAAGCCTCCATGGATACAACATACTTGGACTTGGTAATAGAGAGGTTGTGAATTTCTAAACCTTGGATATCCAAGAAACAACACCTCCAGTAAAGGTGAAAACATAGCCAGAGGTGCTATTGTCTGCATGTCCTACATAATTAGAGTTAGTGTACCCCATAACTCCTATATCCTGGCCACCTAAACATATGCACATAGCTATAGCTCCCTTTAAGTACCTCATGATATACTTGATGGCATCCCGATGCCATCTGCCAGGTGTAGACATATAGTGTGCCATAACTTCCACTACAAATGCTATGTCAGGATGAGTGGGTATCATGGCATACATCAAATTGCCCCCATGGTGGATATATAAGGGATCTTGGTTGTCTCGGCCTTTTTCTCATTAGACTACAAAAAATTGGCCTGACTAACCTTCACATAAGAAGATAGAGGACATCCAATAGGCTTACCATCCTGCATACAAAATCACTCAAGAACTTTTTGGATATATTCCTTTTGTCATAGATAAAATAGTCCCTTACAGTGATTGTGCATGGTGCACATCCCAAGAATATGTGAGGCCTGTTCCATGTCCTTTATCTCAAAAATATTATTGAGCTAAGTTTTCAAGGCATCTAGCTCATCATGGGTGCTTTTAACAATAAGCATATCATCCACATAGAGTACCAAAATCATAAGACTGCCATTAGAGCCTTATTCGTGTATAAACACATATCCATAGCATTGCGGCTATATCCTTGTGAATGCATAAAAGGATTAAAATTATGATACCATTTCCTAGGTGCCCACTTTAGGCCATAAAGGCTCTTTTTCAACTTACACACTAGGTGTTCCTTGCCTTTTTCTTCAAAGCCCTTAGATCGTTGCATATAGATCTCATCATGCAAGTCCCCATGTGAAAAAGTTATCTTTAGGGCCATTTGATAAAGTTCCAAATCTAGTTGAGCAATCAGTGTTAGGACGAAGCATTGTCATTTTGACCATAGGAGAAAACACTTTATTGAAGTCAATACCATATTCATGCTTGAAACCCTTACATACCAATCTAGCCTTATAAGTGGGCTTGGAGCATCTAGGGATACTTTTCAACTTGTATACCGACTTGCAATGCAATGCATTCTTGCCATTAGGCAAAAGAACCAAATCCATGTATGTGTAACATGTCCACTCGTCCACCTGTGGGACACGTCTTAGTAGTCCATCGGGAAGAGAATCTAGAAAGCGCCACCTGGCACTCGCAAGGCATGCCATAGGGTTTGCAATCTAGGTCTTCCTGAGTCTGCTCCGAGCGGAAGTATCCGGCCGTTCCCACTTAGGATCGACCTAAAGTCAGGGTTCCTTTCCTATCAACAAAGGCTCTAGGAAGTAGCTAGCGTCGAGCTCCAGATGTACCACTTTGTGTAGGAACAACAGAGTCAAAGTGGATTTATGCTACACTTGGTTCATGGAGAATGGGAAATGAGAGGGATGCAAAGCTCAAGCTCTCTGCCCATAAGGCATATTCCCATTCCGTTCCCCTAAAACAGCATAAATCAGGATTCTAACTCTACTGACGCTAGGTTTTCATAGTCTCATTATTACGTCTTTTGAGAAAAGTTCCCAGCTAACCAAGACCACCCTTCCGTAGGACAGACCCAAGTCTCATCCACCGCACTTTCCTCGGGTTGCTTAGTTATCTAATTACCTACCACATTATGTTTGATATGCAAAAGCAGCTTCCTTAATTAATCAATTTAAACACAGGTTCCTTCACGTAACTTAGGCACTGACACAAAAATAATGTCAAGCAAGTTGCTTTTTCAAATATCTGATATTTATTTATCATAGTCTTGGAATACATCAAGTATCATGCCCGAAGGCTATCCCAGCAATCAACAGCATTGCTGCTCCAAGTTCCGCCCGTAGACTAGTAGACGGGTCTCGAGATCTCATCTCAAGTCATGTCGGCCTCTTGTGCAGGATCTGAAGGCAAGGAATTGACAACCAGAGGCTCCCCTGGCACCCAAGCATCCTCCCACTCCAAGCAGCACCCACGGAGAGACCTCTCGTGGCGGGTTTGGTCCATATACCCGGCGCGACTAACAATCCCCTTGGATAGGGCCAGGTAGGCAGTCGGAGGTAACTAAACCTGCCATCCCTCCAGACCTTCAACCTGAAGCATTAAATGTTTTTCCTTGAATTAGTTCCTTGAGAAAATAAGTTCAAACAATGTACCTAAGTGTACAATCACGATCATTTCAGTGGTCATTCGTATGACCAACTGCTAAGGTGTGATTCCTTCTTCCTAAATGCTCCCAACATTTGGTCCTGGGTCATTCATGACTTGGCGAGATTCCAAGGGCTTGGAAAGCTAGGTTGCTTCTTTGGGTTAGGCTTTGTACCCTACCGACCTTAATTATCCTTACCTTAGGTCTCCTTGTAAAATAGATCATGGACAACCGTGTCGTCCTCGGTTGGTCAACTCGGTGGTTGTCTCCTAGATCCCTTGAAGTACCTATGTACCTTTATCTTTGATCTTAATTGATAAATATTGTCTATCCCCTTGACCATGGTTGGTCAAGATGGTTCTATTTAGAATAGTTCCTACTCCGTTTTAAGTGTAATCTTCTTAAGCCCTCTTAATAATACTCACAGGCGCTTAAGCTTTTACCTATCCCTCTTGAAGTCACCAAGGACTTTGACATGGGACTCATGGATCTCAGTCCCATTTGGTAGATTACAAACAATGTTGAATTTTCCCAACAACTTTAATGCACGCAAGGTAATGCCATGCCTTCATTTCAATGCTTACAATTTTGATATAATCCATACTATATTTTATGCCACACATGCGAATGTACTTTCTATGCATGCAATCTTAGCATTATCCTCTCAGTTATTATTTACATGATCTATAACCTTCTTGAATGATCTAACTTTATGTGATCATTGTATGAGTCTAACTGCACTTTAATCTTTTCTGCAGTTTATTACATATACCTTAGAATCCATCTTGTGATATGGAGATGCATTTTGTTTCTTTCAATGTCCTCTGAAATGCATTTTAAGTAAGAATTTGTGCAAGGAGCAATGCTCTTTATGCAAGAATTCTTGCAAGACGTTTTTGGTAATTTACAATGCAATTATCTAATCAATTTCACCTATTATGATGTCATCTTACAATGGAAATTATCTTGCTTGTTACATATATCACAACTAAGTTCATACCTAGGGAATTATCAAACACACAATTAATGTGATGCATGTGAATATGATTTTTCACTGTGATAATTATAACCTATGATTTAATAGTAGAGTAACCTGGGTTTGGAGTGATGCCTTGTTTCCAGTGGTAGTGATGCCTGATGAACCGTTCGCGGTTGCGGTGCCACCTTTTTCGAATCTCCATCCACACTTGCAGGGTTTCCGGCCATCTTTGTGGAACTACACTTCGAGGCCATACTCAAAGACGCGTGTACAAGAGATAGAATTTTCGCACTCTCCTATGCAAAATTCTTGCCGCCTCACCTTGAGTGGAGAAATCTCTCTCTCTTTGTCTCTTTGTCTCTCTCTTTTTATCTGCGATGATCACGGGGGGGGGGGGGGGGGGGGGGGGGCGTTTCGTTTCCTAACGACAAGGGAGGGGGGAGGCTGTTGCCAATGATGAGGGGGGCTGTGTGTTGACGACAAGCAAGGGGCTACCTCCAGGAGGGATGGGAGGGCTGCTGCGTGCTAATGACCACCAGGGGGGAGGGCACTATGTGCAGACGACGAGGGGGGGGGAAGGGCTCCCCTTTATAGTGGGGAGGGGTGGTGTATGAGCGGGGGGGAGACGGCTGTTCACAGCCGCCACCCCTTCCACCTGGGGTTGCATGGCCCCCTCTCTCACTTTATTCACACACACACTCTCTCTCCCCACCATGCAGTCGGCAGGGGGAGAGAGAGGGAGAGTAAAAAAATTTAAGTTAATTTTAAGAGGGGGGTTCTCATGGGGGGGAGGCAGGGGGGAATATTACATCCCCCCCATGAGACCCCCCCCTCTTAAAAAAATTTAAGAGGGGGGATTCTCATGGGGGGGAGGCACGGGGGAATATTACATCCTCTCCCCCTTAGAGGAATCAAGATGTCCTCATCTCGAGAAGACCTGGGGGTATTGCTGGTTGAGAGTATTTTCGTCCATCCAGGTGGCATCCTCTTCTGGATAATCTTTCCACTGGACGAGGTATTCTCTCAAGGTCCTTGATCTCAAATGCCTCTCTCTAACATCTAGGATTCTATCAGACTGTAGCTCAAGAACTCCTTGGCTAGGCAATACAATTTGCTGATCATCAAGTACATGATTCGGATTAGGTAGATACTTTTTCAATAGGCTAACGTGGGAATCTTTAGAGTTGCAGGTAGTTGTAGTTTGTAAGCATTAGGCCCTAGGCACTTGGTGATCTTATAAGGTCCACAATACCTTGGACTTAGCTTCTTGTACTCCCTCAAGGACAGCGAACTCTTTTTAGGGTGTATATGGATGAAGACCATATCACCTTCTACGAAGGATTTATCTTGCCGTTTCAAGTCAGCATAAGCCTTTTGTCTATCCTTGGCAGCTTGAATGTCTTGTCTTATTGATTTGATTTGATCATCCATGTCTTCCAACATCTGCCTAGAAGCTTCTACCGTCAAAGTTGGATCCGAGAAGTTCAAGGGGGTACGACAATCATGTCCATACAATGCTTGGAAAGGGGTCATCTGAATACTCTGTTGGTAAGAAGCATTGTAGGTAAACTCAACCAGTGGTAAGTACTGAATCCACTTTTTGGGTTTGCGATAACAGTATACCCTAAGCATATCTTCAATGACTTGATTGACTCGCTCTGTTTGACCATTAGTTTGGGGATGTTAAGCTGTACTGAAACAGAGTTGAGTTTCAATAGCCTCAAAGATAGCCCTCTAGAAGTGCGATATGAAAGGAGAGTCACGCTCACTAATGATTCTTCTGGGTAACCCATGAAGTTTGAATATTTTCTTAATGAATAATCTTGTGATGTCTGAAGCTTTATAGTTTGTCTTGATAGGGATGAGATGTGCGACCTTGGTGAGCATATCTACTACAACCATAATAGAGTTATATCCTCCTTGAACTTGGGGTAAGCCAAAAATGAATGTCATACTAATGAATTCCCATTTCATTTGGGGAGTGTCAAGTGGTTGTAGTTTCCTAGGAATTTTAACATGTTCTGCCTTAATGCATTGACAAGACAAACATTCCGTGACATATTTGAGTACGTCTCCCTTGAGCCTTTCCCAATAATAGCTCTTTCTGACCGCATTAAGGGTCTTGGCATAACCAGGATGTCCTGAGAAAGGGGAGTCATGGGCTTTCCACAGTATCTTCTGATTGAGAGTTTGGCTTGCAAGGATACATAATCTTGTCCTAAAGTAGACAAGTCCACTACTGATGGAGAATTCTTGATACTTCGTCTTTAGAGCTTCGGGTCTTGATCCTTGATGGGGATCTCCCTTAGCATTTTTTGATAGGATGGGTCATGATATGCCCCTTCTTTTGCTAGCTCAAGGATTGGGTTGTTTGTCATTGATACCTTTGTGGCTAGTGACCTTGCTGTTGATGGATCTTTCAAAATGAGGGAATTTAGAAATGCCTTGTGAAACTGAGTGCATCAGCAACCACATTCTTTTTTCCAGGCCTATATTTGATTTCAAAATCATATTCTTCTAGCACTTCGATCCATCGACCTTGCCTCATATTAAGCTCATTCTGGGTGAAGATCCATTTAAGACTCTTGTGGTTTGTTACTAAGGAAAATTTGTTACCTAGCAAGTAATGTCTCCAAAGTTTGAGAGCATGGATGACAGCCAACAGCTCTGGGTCGTAGGTAGCATAATTCCTTTCATGGCTCTTCAATTTTCTTGAAGAATATGCTACGAGATGACCTTCTTGCATAAGTACACATCCTAAAGCAAGTGCGCTAGCGTCAGTTACCACTTCAAACTCCTTAGTAAGATCAGGAAGTTTCAGGATGGGTGCTGATACTAAGCTTTGCTTTAGTTTGTCAAAGCTGGTCTGTTCAGTAGGTGACCATACAATTGCTACTTTCTTCTTTAGTAGATCAGTCAGAGGTGCTGCAATTAAAGCATAATTTTTGATGAAAATCCTGTACCATCCTGTCAACCCAAGAAAACTACGTATTTTTTGGTGTTGGCCATTCCAGAACGTCTTTGACCTTAGCTGGATCTACTGAAATTCCTTCTGCTGATACAATGAATCCTAGTTATTCAATCTGTCGCTTGAAAAATACGCACTTCTTCTTCTTGGCATAAAAGCTTGTGTGCTCTCATTGTTTCAAGAGCAATGCAAAGCTAGGGTTCATGATCCTTTTCCTGTTTTGAGTAGGCTAGGGTATCGTCAAAAAAGACGAGTATGAAGTCATCAAGATAGGGCCTAAAGATATCCTGCATTAACCTGTTGAAGGTAGCAGGAGCATTTGTCAGCCCGAATGACATCACTAGGAATTCGAAGTGTCCATACCTTGTACTGAATGCAGTCTTCGGGATATCTTCTTCTTTGATCCTTATCTGATAATATCTAGATCTGAGATCTATCTTTGAGAAGATCTTCGCCCCTTGAAGACGGTCAAATAATTTATCTATTCTTGGAATGGGGTATTTATTTTTGATGGTTGCTTGATTCAACCCTCTATAGTCAATGCATAGGCGAAGCGTTTCATCTTTCTTTTTTTGGAACAACACTGGAGCTCCCCATGGAGAATTGCTAGGACGGATGTAGCCTTGATCTAACAATTGCTTGAGTTGCTCTTTCAGTTTGATAGCTTCCAGGATGGACATCTTATACGGCCTCTTTGCGACCGGTGCAGCTCCTGGCAAAGTTTGATTTCGTGGTCAACTTCCCTTTGGGGAGGAAGTTCCATCAGATCTTCAGGGAATACGTTTGCATATTCCTTTAACCATGAAGGTTCTTCTCCAGATTCCTGATTCTGATCTAGCTTATTTAGTTTAATCAGATGGACAGGTAGGCCCTTTTGAACACCTTTTATTATCCATGTTGCTTTTGCCAATTGTATTTTTGGCTTACCAGCCTCACCTTGAGTCGTGACTAGTTCCCCTTCAGAATTTCAAAAGGAGACTTGGCCCTTCCCATAGTGGATGTGGGTATCATTGGGTATTAGCCAATTCATTCCGAGTAAACATTCATGGACACGTAGGTTCATTGCTCTGAATCTCACAGGAGTTGGCTTCCCACCCAGTAGGAATTTCACCTTAGCAGTTTGCCTAGTATAAGTGACTTCATGACCATTTGCTAATTCCACAAGTAAAGTAGGTGCATCTATTGTGGTTATCCCTAATCTTTTTTCACACATTGGTGAAATGAAGGAATGTGTACTGTCATAGTCAATCAAGGTTTTGAAGCTTTTACCTTGATATTTTGATGGAGTTTGAATCACCAAGAATTGGCAATTTTGACCCTTCTTGTGAAGAGTGGCGTGAACTTTGCCCTCTCAATGTCAGCATCCATGGATGGATCTTCTTTATTGCCCAGCTCCTTGTTGGAAACACTGGAGGTTCTCCCTCTGGCCATCACGGTGGTTCCTTGGCCATGCGCGGCTCTATTTTGACCTTGGAATTTCCCTTGGCAATGCCCTCTGCCAAGCTTGGGGCACTCCCTCTTGAAGTGTCCAGGCTCGTTGCAATGGAAGCAATGTGGGTTGCGATCATTGCTTTGTGTTGGAACAAAGTTATTGACAGCATTGGCCCTAGCCTTCTTTCTTTGGCCCTGATTCTGACCCTATGCTCTCTTAGTCTGAGCCTTAGACATGCCCTTATTCTGATCTTTGTAAGGCCAAATCCTGTTGTTCCTTGGTTTGGTTTGCACCTCGTGTATTATTGGAGCAGCTCGAATGAGTGCGTCTTGTAGGTCCGTTGGCCGCATTGATTCCAATTGAGTTTTTATGGGTGGATTCAACCCAACATAGAATTTTGACACCTGTTGTGTCATATCCATTGGGGGTGCATACTTTAGGAGTGAAACGAACTTCGAATAATATGCTTCAAGGAATAATCCTAGTTGCTTCAAGTCATAGAATTCACTCATCTTTTGTGTGTGGTAGGTAGGTGGTAGATACTTCTCTCACACAGCTTCCTTAAGCTTATCCCAAGTGACTGTCCCCTCTGACATCGCTTAGTCTCTGCACCACTGTTTCCACCAAAGTCTCGCTTCGCCTGTAAGCTTAAGTTTGGTAAGCATGGCTTGGTTAGTAGGTGCAGTTCCTGCTGCCTCAAAATAGTCCTCCATGGACTCAATCTAGATCTTGGCGTCGGCTTGAACAGTCCTTCCCTTGCCATCAAATTCGGATGGCTTAATTTGTTTGAGAAGGAACTTCTTCTCTTGAACCACAGCTAGACTTAGTGCAGGAGTCGGATTTGGAACTTGCACTTGGGGTTGCGTCTGAAGTGGATGGAGGATTTAAAGATCGTGAAGCTGTTCATCTTTGTCGAAGCTGCGTAAATGCAACTTTGGACGTTAGCGGTCAGCAAGTCAAGCAGAACAAGTATGTCTTTGAAGAAGTGACCCAGGTAATCTCTGCTGACAGAATCAAAGTGTTAAGGCGCTATGAGAAGAATGGGTATCAAAGGAAGGGATACCCCAAGCTTCCTATGACTTACCGTTTCCTTAAAATCCATGACCCCACTCCATATTATTATTCCGTCCCTGTAGCCGATTGTAACACAATCCTATTTTCCCCAAACTGATGTATCAATCAGCGTGTCTTACTTATCCAAAATAAGTGTACTCAAGGGGTTATGTCCTCATGAATAAATAAGACTTTTTACAATTTTCTATCTTGATCATAAATTTTAACTATGGTGTTAAGTGATTAAATCACTTAGCAAAAGGCTATGCTAGTCATATTAACATAATATGGGAACATATGGCATTTCAGGCTATGACTAGACTAGTTCTCAACAAGAGTAAGCCAAGTTGAAAGGTAGACAAGACATCTAATTTTTTTTTAGACAACAAGCTCAACATGTGCAAAAATTGATGATGGACCACCTTAGCTAGCTGCACCCCTATACTCAGTCTCTGTGCTCGACAAGGCAACTGTAGTCAGTTTCTTGCTGCTCCAAGTGACTGCAGCGCTCCCAAAAGAGAACACATATCCACTGGTAGATCGTCTATTAGAAATACTACCAGCCCAATCAGCATCAGTGTATCCATGCAACTGTATCTAAACCCCAGTCTCATAAAATAGTCCATACTGCAATGTGGACTTCACATACCTGAGTATGCATCTAGCCGCATCCAAATGCAGTTTCCTTTGAGCCTGAATAAACTGACTTACCAATCCAACATCATAGCTCAAACCTGGCCTGGTAATAGTCATATAAATCAAACTTCCTACTATGCGTCGGAACATAGTAGGTCTTCGAGAAGCTCACCTGCATGTGCCCTCCGCTTCACATTCTGCTCTAAAGGAACTGAAATAGGCTTACCCCTGTCATCCCATATTTGGACAGCATGTCCAATCCATACTGCCTCTGCAAGAGCCGTATCCCACTTGGTGATCTAATCACCTCAATGCCCAAGAAATAACGCAGCTCTCCCAAATCCTTCATCTCAAACTTCTGCTTCAATAGCATTTTCACATGAAGGATATCTTTATCACTGTCACCTGTCATAATCAAATCATCAACATAAATGACAAGTAGCATAATACCTTTCTCTGTTTTTCTCACATAAAGTGAGAAATCTGCCTTGGAAATCTGAAAGCCAATAGTGACAAGATACTGTCCTATCTTGTCAGACCATGCTCTAGGTGCTTGCTTCAAGCCATATAAGGCTTTCTTCAACCTGCAAACAAATTCAGGATGAACAGCATGCACATAACCTGGTGGCTGCTCCATATAGACCTCTTCTTGCAAATCACCATGCAAGAAGGCATTCTTTACATCCATTTGATGTAAAGACCATTCCTTTGATATAGTCATAGCAATGACTGCTCTTACTGTTGCATCCTTGCAACCGGACTGAATGTTTCTTCATAATCAATGCCATATATTTATGCATACCCCTTGACTACTAATCTTGCCTTGTATTTGTTCACAGAACCATCTGCATTGTGCTTCACCTTATAAACCTACTTACAACCAATTGCATTCTTATCTTTAGGCAAAGGTACCAATTCCCATGTAGCATTTGCTTCCAAGGGATCCATTTCTTCATCCATGGCTTTCTCCCATTTTTCTTTTCCCATGGCTTGCTCAAAAGAAGTTGGTTCTGGTTCTTGTATCACTTTGACCATATATGCATAGTGAATGGCTGTAAATCCATCATATTTCAGCCTATCCACAGGATACCTAGCTCTGATAGACCTGCGCAAAGTAGGTTCACTCCTAGGTGCTCTCAAAACATCCCTGGTCTTCCTTACTCTAGGTGTAACAATAGAAGGAATACCCAACTCATCATCAATGCTCTGTTCTGAGCCACTAGATTCACCATCCACATACGAGTGACCTGCATTCACATCAAACATGGGCTGATCTATCCTCTCTTTTCCTTTTCGTGATACCTGCATACCACTATCTACATTGCTTTGAGAAGATTCTCCTGATCTCAATCTGCCTGTCCATGGCGAAGAATGTGAACCACTGCTAGAGGACGCTCCAGGTCCACTAATATCTTGTGACTGCTGCTGTGAATTCTGTGCAGCATTACCATTTTGTGCATCTACATTATCAATCACATTTACTGGTTTATACGAGCTACTCATCTCATCAAAAACAACATCTCTTCTCACTGTAAACTTACGAGTAGAAGGTTTATAGCATCTATACCCTTTTTGCTGCAGAGAATAACCAATAAAGATGCACTTCTCAGCTTTTGGATCCAACTTGGATCTCAACTCATTTGGCACATGAACATAGGCAATGCAACAAAAAAATTTCAAATGAGAAATATCTGGTTTCCTACCAGTATACCTCTTCTCTGGAGTCATGCCGTGTATTGCTGCAGTGCGAGTCCTGTTCATTATGTAGACTACTGTAGCAACTGCCTCAGCCCAGTAAAAATCTGGCAGGTCTTTTTCATTGAGCATGGCACGAGATACCTCTCCAATATGCCTGTTTTTCCTTTCTGCAATTCCATTTTGTTGTGGGGTATGACTGCATGAATATTGCTGCTTTATGCCATGCTCCTGCAGGAACCTTGCAAACTCATTTGAGAGGTACTCTCCCCCTCCATCTGACCTTAGGCATTTTATTTGCAGGCCTGCTTCTTTTTCAACCATAGCTTTAAGAGTTTTGAAATGCCCAAAAACTTCACTTTTCTTTTTCATAAAATACACCCAAACTTTTCTGCTATAGTCATCAATAAAAGTGACAAAATAATGGCAGCCTCTAAGAGATGCAGCTTTAGTAGTCCACACATCAGAGTGGATTAATTCCAATGGCTTCATAATCTCTTGAACATGTCTAGGAAATGGTTTCCTTGCATGTTTTCCAAACTGACAGGCTTCACATACCTTATGCATTTCTGCAACCTTGAATTTAGGCAATCCTGCAACAATATTTTGGGCTTGCATTGATTTAAGTCGTTGTACATTAACATGACCAATACGTTTATGCCAGATATCAATATCTGCAACTACACCGGTCCCATGTACAAACATTGCTGCAGTCAATTCAGACATGTCTGCATCCAACGTAAACATTCTGCCCTTCTTCTTTCCTTTTGCTATCAAGCGACCTTTGTTTTTCATATCCTCAACAAAGCATCCATGAGAGTTAAATCTGATCTGCAAGCCCTGCTCAACCATTTGACCAACAGAAACTAGGTTCTTGGTGATATTCGGGACATGAAATATATCCGATAGGTATTTCTTTTTCCCATCCTGCATAGACAAATGAATTTTTCCAATCTGCACAATAGGATGTGCAGTATCATCACCAATCTCCACAAATCCTGGTTTTTCCATTTTCCTTGCATCCTGCATCCATTCTGCATGACCTGTCATGTGGTTTGATGCACCTGAGTCAACATACCACACATCGTTTCTTTCTTCTGCACTTGTCACAGAATTGGTCATGTGCTGCACCATAAACAAATGCTCATTTTTGTCATCACCCTGTCTAGTAGAAGATGCATAATTCCCTTGTTGCAATTTTTCATTCATGATGTCATTCTGCTTTTTATAGCAGTCCTTAGCCATATAACCCATTTTACCACAGTAGTAGCATTCAACATTGCTGTTTGCATTTTGGCCTCTTTGCCATCCATCACGACCTCTTTGGCTCCCCCTGCCTCTAGAATTACCACGTCCTCCTCCATAGGACTGGTTTTCTTGAGTTTGCTACATATTCTGATTTCTATCACAGCCTCCAGATCGGCCTCCTCTACCTCTGCCTCTATCTCTTCCAGCATTTGAGTAGAAGACAACTTCTTTTGAAGTTCCTCCTGAAGAAGATGCACCACCATTTCTCTGCTCCTCAGAAATTAGAAGAGCAATCAACTCCTCAAAATCAGGAAATCTTTCACGAACGGAAATGGATGTTCGGAACTGTGCATAATCCTTTCCTAGACCATTCAAGGTCACAGAAACTAAATCATCATCTTCCACTGGCGACCCAATGGAAGCAAGTGCATCTGCAATCTTCTTCACCTTCATGTGGTAGTCATTGATGCTCATACTTTCTCTTTGCACATTGTGCAACTCTTGCTTGAGCTGCATTTTCCTAGCTTGCGTATTTGTGCTTTACATTTTTGACAAAGTATCCCATGCCTCCTTTGGCGTACTTGCATCCTGAACATGCACAATCATAGAGTCTGAAATGCTGATAGACAGCCAATACATAACTTTCCTGGCTCTCTCATGCCATGCTTTAAATGCCTGCATTTGCTGTTGATTGGGAACATCAGGAAGAACTGGTTCTTCTTCATTTCCTGCAACAAATTCCCAATATCCTTTTCCCATAAGGAAATTCATCATTCTAAACTTCCATGCTTGGAAGTTGTTCTTGTCAAGCTTTTCAGTGACAATCTGTGAAAGAGAATCAGACGCCATTACAGAACACTGCAAAAAATTCTGTCACTGCAAAGAACACAGCTTCAGCCTCACAAGGGCAAATCTGCAAAACTGACGAAAGTGGTATTTGACCACACAGTCACTTCCTAGTGACGATTTTGCATCAACAGGCAATAAGGATGATTCTGTAACTCCCAATGTCTCTGCGCACAAGCATACGATGCAATTTCTACAGTAATTTTTCACCGACCTGTAGAACAGTGGTCGCACAGCAAAAAACAAGACCTTTTCCTGAGTGCGTGCAGAAAACTTCCGCCTCCAAAACAGGTCCCGAAATGGCCTCAAATAAAAAAAAACAGAGCAACCAAGGGCTATAGCTCTCTCCCGCAGTATATACTGCCCTCTTGCTATACCGCAAAGGGGTCTCAATCTGAGACAATGCACTCTTGCACTTTCCGGCTGTGCTACCTGCAAAGACTTGCTCCCAAAAAAGAAAAATGAAAGCAACACTGGTCCTCTTACCAGAACACCGCGAACTCGGTTTGCTTTCTTGAGCTCCTTACCACGAACAAGGCTCTGATACCATGTCACGATTGTGGGAGAGAAGGAAGGAGTCTCACTTGTAGCTTTCTTGCTTGCACAATGGGAGAATACACACAAAGGTGGAGGCTGAAAACAGTTTTTCCTCTTCTTAGTTGTGTAAGCCAAAAGAACTCTAGTACATAGAAATAGAAGAACCCTATATATGGGTCTCAAACCAAACTCAACTAACTAAGGTGGCATACTAACTGAGCCACGAACTAGAGTAGATAACGATAGCTATCATCTAGCTATTATTCATGGGTGGTGTACCAACCGCATCTGCAACTAACACGTCGGTGACATAAATGCACAACGGTCACCCTGGCATATCACGAGTGGAGCTTGATATCTCAACACAAGTGTTGCAGGTAAAGATAAAGGAAGGAAGGAAAAAAGTGTTGGATAGTAATGATGCAACTAGTAATCATTGGGGATTTGATGGAGATTCTAGTGGTTCAGAGAGTTTGGATGATAAGCTTGGTATTCCTTCAGTCAAGACCCTAGGTGTACAGAGAGCACATAGTAATGTAAAGGTTTCATTAATTAATCCATTGGTATACAGGTCTAGTGGGGTTAGATACCCTGTTAAAAGATTTGGTTTTGAAGGTTATGAAACTCATAATTATGCTTATATTCTAAAGGTAGTTGAGGATGTTGATTCCACTTGTTTTGAGGATGTTGTTGGCCATGCTCATTAGGATGCAACAATGGATGAGGAGATAGCTCCATTAGAAGCCAATAAGACTTGGTATTTGGTACCCTTGCCTAAGGGCAAGAAATGTATTGGCTATAAGTGGGTTTACAAAATCAAGCATAATGTAGATGGTTTGATTAGTAGGTATAAGGTAGGCTGGTTGGTGCAAAAGGCTATGCTCAAACATATGGCATATATTATGAAGAGACATCTAGCCCAGTTGCTAGGATGGCAACTATTAGATGTGTGATTGCTTTGGCAATATCCAAAGGTTGGAACTTGCAGCAAATGGATGTCAAGAATGCCTTCTTACATGGTAAATTGCATGAAGAGGTATATATGGAGTAGCTATTAGGTTATGAGAATCTAGAGCATCCCACATATGTGTGTAGGTTAAAGAAAGTGCTCTATGGGGAGATGAAGCAAGCACCTAGAGCATCATCTGACAAGATTGGAGAGTATCTCATCAACATTGGCTTTTATTTTTTTAATGTTGAACACTCACTTTATGTGAGAAAGGGAGATGCAAGCTTGGCCATCATAGTCATCTATGTGGATGACTTGATTATTACATGTGACATTGATAGTGGCATTGTTGAAGTTAAAGAGTTTTTGAAGAAGAAGTTTGAGATGAAGGATTTGGGTGAGTTAATGTACTTTATTGGTATTGAGATGATCAGATGTTATGATGATATATGGCTATCCCAAAGGTAGTATGACTTGAATATGTTATCTAAGTATGGTATAATAGCATGTAAGCCTCTTTGTGTAACATTAAAGCAAAATGGGTGAAGTTGAGTAATGATGTTTTCCCTTGAATCACATATTTAGGATTTTGGAAAATTTCACAAAGTTTGGGAATTCCTAATGTGATTAATATTTGGACACATACTCAAATCATATCTCCTTATGTGAAGGTGATTTTTTTAATAAATACTATATAAGAAATCCCTAGCAAGTTCCACTCTCAAATATGGGATTATGATTTAGCCACTTGGTCGAATCTTTACTCCTTATTTGAAAGTGAAACTTAGGAGATTTCCAAATTCTCTAATATGAAATTCTTGGTACTGTAGCAGTTATATGGAGCAGCAAAAAGTAACCTACAGTTGCTTTATCAAGTATAGAGATTGAGTATAGAGGTGGTGCTATGGCAACATGTGAGGTAGTATGGCTACAAAAGTTATTGGTGATTTGGATATGCAAGGAGATAGTCCAATTGCCATTCATTGTGACAATATGAGTAGCACACAACTAGTCAAGAATCTAGTGTTCTATGCTAGAAAAAAATACATTGAGATACATTATCACTTTTGTAAGAGAGAAGGTACTTGTAGGAGAGATTGAGTTGGTATATGTTAGCACCACACAAGACTAGATACTTGACATTTTCATGAAGGCATTGGGTGCAGAGAAGCTTCAAAAGTTTTGAAGCTTGCTTAGAGTTGTAGATATATAGTTGAGCTTGAGGGGGAGTGTTGAGATGGCAAGCTTAATATGTGCAGACATCGATGATGGAATGCGTGGTTAGATAGGTTTGTACGTGTACACTTAGCATGTTAGTGGTCATTATGATCCTCACATGCCCATTGACTTATCACTTATTATATTTAATTTGCTGCACCTACCTAGAACTGACATAGTTATAGCGGTAGTTGATTAGTATAGTTAGTTATACACTGGTTGACTTAGTAGGCCACTTTCCTTTATGTTGTATCTTATCTATACTTTGTATACATTGTATTGTATGTGGAAGAAGAAGAAGAATAAACTAGTAAGAAAATGTTTTGGCCTTAATCTCTTTTCTTGTATCCTTGAGTGAGCTTCCTCTTGTGTGTATGGTGTGTGTTCGGCACATTAGCTCAAGCAAATCCCTCCACCACATGATTCTTGAAATATTTTGCTAAATAGAGAAAATCTAAACCTGATATGAGTAATCATCTACGAATGTGACGAAGTAATTCATACCACCTAGCGACTGATAGGGCATGGAACCGCATATATATGAATAAACAAGAGCCAAAGGTTCATCCATACACTTTATGCTAGACTTTTTATGCGTACTACGTGTCTACCTATCATATAAACAATGATCATAAGACTCAAAACACTTATAGTCTAGGAGTGGAAGATACTACAAACTGGTAAGCATTTTCATTTCTTTCAAAGACATGTGCCCAAGGTGATGATACCAAAGAGATACATGTGGAACTACAGCCACACCTACAATATTGTCAATTGACCTAGATAGAAGAAAATGATAGAGGGTGTTAGACTTAGCACTACATGCAATAATAAGATTCCCATGGGTAGTCTTCCATAAGGAATCACCAAAAAGTGACAATATAACCTACTTCATCCAAGGTCCTAGTAGAGATAAGGCTCTTCGTGAGAGTTGTTACGTGACATACATCATGAAGAGTGGACATGTTGTTTAAACCAAAATGTGGCTCGACATCACCTATTTCCAATGCCAAGTCATTACCCAAATGGATTGATCTAATCATACTAGAATAGAAGTGAAACCACTCTTTATCAGGGGTCACATGAAAGACATCCCCTAAATCTATTAACTAACAGTAAGTAGATCTTGATATAGCATCATTTAGCTTTGAAATATCCAAAGAAAAAGTTGTAAAGATAAGATCATGATATATATCGCACTGTACTATATTAATCTCCTCAATCTTAACTTTAGACTTGCTAGGCACAATGTTGAGATCATCATTCTTATTTGGCACTTTACCCTTTCCCTTTTCCTTGCACTTGTCTTTGTGCAATTCATGGCACTGTGGTGGAATATGATATGCTTTCCCATAATAATGATAAGTAAGACCAAGCTTATGGTCATGGGACTTACTATGACATTGTCCACATGTCCTAGACTAAGATTTGTTAGAGTCTCTACCACAACCATTTTCATAGTGCCGGTCTCTCACAGTCAATGTATGTGATGTACGAAAAGTATCCACATTCTTTTTGTTCACCTCTTCTATCAATAGGGTACTCTCAACATCGTATAATTTCAACCCATCCTTAGTACAGAGAGCCATAGAAAAAGTGTCCCATGACTTAATGGAGTACCAAGTAGAAATAAAGGATACAAAGTATCCATGAACTCAATCTCCTACAAAGCTAAATGGTTGATGATGGACTGAAACTCATTCAAGTGTGTAGACATAAAAGTCCCTTCCATCATGCAAATGTCCATCAATTGTTTCAGCCAACACATTTGAGATGCAGGACTCTGTTTGTCATAAAGATTCTTAATTTGTGTCCAAAGCTCATATATAGTCTGATTTTCAGTCACATAACATTGTAGTGAACCTGCATACGCAGTGATAAAATGATTGTGGACTTTCACAACTCATCTATTCATCCTAAACCTTAGCTGCAATGTTTTTAGGTTTGGAACCCCCATTTTTCAGTGGTCTAATTTGCAATTTTTGCACTAAAAAAACCTACCATATTTGGTTCTTCCAATACCTGTAATTGGTCCCATCCAGTTTTTCAATATTAAAGATAGTAATATCGTGAGAACCACTAGCCATAGGGAAATCAAGTAATTATAAAGAAGGGTAAGATGGGCTACTATAATACCCTACAAATCAGCCCCAAAACCACTGTTAAATCAAGCAGGGGACAAGAGATATTGCCAAAGTAATGAGCTATTCACAAACCATAAGCAAAAGACTATCAAGTCCAGGTGACTGCCAACAAATAGAACACATAAAATTGAAATGACAAGCTGTTGTAATAAACTGTAGCAATATGCCAACTACCAACTATGAGCAACCAAGAAGGAAGAAGCTAGGAACATTGAAGACCATCACAACTCCAATTTATCAGAAACCATAGATGCAATAGGCATAGACGTCATGCATAGGATAGGTCTCAAAGGTAAATGAAGAGAACTGCCAAATACATAACCCACTGAGTAAAAGCTAAATACATAACCTAGAAGCATATGAATACCACTAACAACACCGTGATAGACATAAGTACTGGGTCCAAGTTAAGATATCAAATCAGCCCACGATAGGGTGACTGAATCCAATAAATATCAAGAGAGAATATACATGTCACAATGAGTCCAAGTGTCTCATTATAATAAGCTCAAGCTCAACTATGTAAACCAAATGCTCTCTACTAATACATCCAAGTACCAATGTGGCTCCCACTAAAGCAAAAGTTGAATGCTAAATGAGCAAGCAAAGCTCAAAGAAAAAGTTGAATGCTAAAAACCACTGCTAAATCAAAGCGGGGGATAAGAGATATTGCCAAAGTAAAGTTGCGTAGCTCCCACTAAAGCAAAAATTGAATGCTAAATGAGCAAGCAAAGCTCAAAGCATCATATAAATGACATCTGCGTATCCAAGATACATGAAGCATAAGCCGAAAGCATAAAATCAAATAGATTTTTCAAGCCCATAATTGTATAAGACACTAAAGTAACCAAGGCATGTAACCATAGCTAATATCAATGCAATGGAGCTCAAATCTTAGCTCAAAAGCATACCAAAGCATATCAGAAAGTATACCTAACGATCGAAGTAGCAGTACATCCACTAATTAAGTATCCCAAAAAGCAAAAAAGTGCATGAGAGATAAGCTTTTCATTTGATAAATACTTGTTGCCCTACTTTTATAGCACTGACAATAAAATTTGAGCTATTTCAAGCTCAAATTAGTCCCAAAAGCATAATCATCCCATCTGGGCAACAAAATAGCATCCTTGAAGCATCAATCATGCATTATAAAACTGTTTAATGTCTATGCCAGAACAATTTTATTTTGTGTGAAACAAATAATAAGAAATTACACAGAATTAATGTTGTAGAGGTACCAAAATTTTTAGCTCTCATCATGTTCTTTGTTTCTAGCTATAGAACACCTAAATCAGATACTATACACAAAAGCTATGGCCAAAAATACAATAGTCCTGTCAAGCTACTATAACTATCCACGACGTCTACATCATGCTTTATATCTACTCAAAATGAATAAAATGGTGCTTCTTATCTCAATAAGTACTCAATAAGGCTCAATTAAGCCTTGGAAAGCTCCTCAACAACAAGTAAGGAGGAAGTTGGAACAAGCTAAAAGAAGGAAAGACTCAATGCATACCACGAGAGAAATAAAAAATGGCTACCATAAAACCTTGAGTTAAAGCTTCGAATTTGGGTTGAAGCAAAAGATGAAGAAGCTCCTTGAATGGTTAGCTTTGATACCAATTTAAGGGAGTAAACCTAGAAGAGTGGAAGCACGCGAGCAAAGCAAGAGCTATGGCGGAAGGAGAGAGAGAGAGAGAGAAGATATGGAAACTCCAATAGTCACAATGTGTGATAGGCGTTCCCTTTATTCAAATGTCGCTGAAAGAATAAAGAATAAAGTGACAATGATGGGCATTCACCACCCCACCTGTAGTGTACAGGTGTGTGGGTATTGTTAGTATAGTAATACATGGGTGGCTAGGAAAATGTACCTTTACCTCCAATAAAGAAATAGGAAAATAATAACAACTATAAGGCAAGATATATAAGATGTAAAGAGGCTTATTTTTCATGAACCATTGATCAATAATAAAAAGTCTCTTTCATCTTCTTCACCTTTCTTGCATAGCTTTCATGGATGTTCTTTCTTTCCCTTACCTCTTTCTGTCATTCTCTCTCCTTTTCTAGTCTTTCTCTCTTTGTCAAAGTTTCTCTCTCTTTCTCTCTCTTTTGCACTCTTCTCTCTCCTCTTAGTTTTGTTCCTCACACACACACACACACACACACACACACACACACACACACACACACACACACACACACACACACACACACACACACACACACACACACACACACACACACACACACACACACACACACACACACACACACACACACACACACACACAAATATTATTAGTAGTAATGTGGTGATGGTGGCAAATAACATTGTAGTGGTATCAAGGCTCAAAGGATCAGGAAAGAGTGGTGGGCCATTTAGAAAATGAGACATCCATTAAAAGTTGCTTCCCTAGTGGTTGATATTTCTATAGCCCCAAGATAAGTGGAGCTTTTGAACACACTAATTATTTCATTGTGGCACAAACATACAAAGCAAATTATACCCCTTTAAGGTATCCTCGCCAATTGTTTGTGAAATTTCTTTCAATGATGAAAATGGATTGGACTTTGTGCTATTAATACTTAGGTTTTCCTAAACTATCTCTTTGTTAATTTCAATGCACTAAAGGTCTATTAAGTGTGAATAAATCTTAAGGGGTGCGCCTCCAAAAATTAGAAATATCACGTGAGTTCACCAAGAGGGTTTTTTAATTTGACAAAATCTAGGTAAAGTTATAGGATTACACTTGAAGAAGAGGACCTTTTAATTGCACTTTGACGAAAACCCACAAGTTTTTTAATTACCTCATACCATGTAACTAGAGGGGATTTTCAAATACTTCTTAAACTGCATAATATGCAAGGTTTCTTATGGGTCCATCCCTCAAGGAACATGGTTAGCTAGATGAAATATTTCGATTATTATGATTTTTCAAAAGAAAACTTAGTTATACGAAGTTAGGATCAATATAGTTTTAAAAATTGAAGCTAGATGACATGTCTTATATTTGCATCAAGCAAATGATCTTGTGCTATGTAATATTGTGATTTTGTTTGGTTAGGAAATGGTTAAATTCACTAAGTAGGTCCTACAATGGAGAATGACATTTTCTTACTTAGGAAACTTGTTATAAAATATAGTAGACAATATGTTGAATTCAAAACTAAAACAGAAAACGCTTACATTTATTGTTCTTGGCTTACGAGACTCACTATAAGTTGGTCCTTAGCTAATTGATTACTATTGTTATCCCAACCTTCTAATGGGCATGCTCCTTTGGAATATGTTATATATATCTAGTGGGGCTACCTCAACACTAAGTATATCCTACAAAGCAATTGGATTCTTGCTTTCTACTTGCAGATTTCTATTGAACATTAGAGCTTACTACACTCTTTCAAATGTGTTGGACCGCAATATATGGTGTAGTAAAGTGTTTGGAATGTGGTATTGGAACATCTTCCATATCATCAATGTGATCACCATCACTAACTTTCAGTTCACTATTTACAATAGCCTATCTATGACTATAACACAATAGCACTTTTGATTGTTCAAATGTTTGATGCTTTTTCTTATTCATTGTACTCTAGTTGGAAAATTTTCCATTTACTACTGCCTCATTCATATAGAGAATCTTATTACACTAAAAGGATTGTGTTTGAATTGTGCATTATTGATGCAAAAGATGTGTATCTAGCTTGCTTTTTATTAACATTTGGAACATCATAGTATTTGTTTGGCCATGGTGACTTACAACTAATGCTAGACTGTGTGTTCTTTTGGCATGAAAAGATCACAACATTACCTATTATATTGACATCTTTTTGACTTTGCATAACCACGTGCCAACATGGGAGATCTTTAGCTTACGTTATGTAGATTTCTTAACCAACCCCACTTCACAAATGCAATTTTATTGTACAACACTATATGCAATGCAACTTTTCTTTGCAAGAGTGTGAATCGAAGTATGAGGATTGTAATATTAAAATATGTGGAGCATTTTGGTTTGATGAGGTCTACTCATAATTTGTTATACACGTCTACATTCTTTGGAGGAAAAAAACATCCAAATGAAAGAGACCTATGAGGAGTTGATGATCAAACATGTGTTATGGGTCGGATCAAAGATGTATACTTATTCAAACAAAGGAAAGAGTGACTTTAAAAGATACGATCGATGCTATGAAAAGACATTTGCATGTTTTGAGTTTTGTGTCTCGCAAGAGTGTGCCCCAAATAAAAGCAAACATTTAGAGAACAAAAAAGAAAGAAGCGCATCATTTATATAGCAAAACACTATGGAAAGTGAACATTTAGAGAACAAAAGAAAAAAGAAGTGCATCATTTAGATAGCAAAACATCATAGAAATACATTGGATGATGTTATGGGTTAGATTAAAGATGTGTACTTGTTCAAAAAAAGGAGAGAATGATGTTAAAAGATAAGATCGATGTTACCCAAAAAAGATTGAAGTGTTTTGAGTGTTGTGTCATACAAGAGTGTACCCATAGTAAAAGAGAACATTTAGAGAACAAAAGTATAGAAGCACATCGTTTAGAGAGCAAAAACTAAAGAAATACATTGGATTATAAAATTTACATGAACAAGCTCTCTCTCAAGTAGTAGTTGGTATCTTGGGATACTTTAGCACCTAAGTCGTAGACGACATGATGACAATGCCACTGAGTGAGACAGAGAGAGGGGCGGGGAGAGAAGGCGGCTGGCAAGAGGTATGATGAATAGATTAAGAAAGAATGAAGGGAAAGAGAGAGGCAGCGTGATGCGATGTGTGAGGATGATGATATCACGGAGCACTGAGGAGCACACAGTGAGAGACTGAGAGCTGGGTCGTATAGTGGAGGTGGTTGCGTGCAGATGTGGAGCGACGGTGCCCCCTCAGGTATAAGAAGGCCCCGAGGGGACGCTCCGGTTTGTGACACATACTCAGTGTTACTTAGTCTCAGACAGTAATTATCGTGATCGTGAGAACATCGGAGATGGGGCTCAGGAAAAGACCCATGCATGGCTTCATGCTGCTGCTGCTCCTCGTGGCTGCAGCTGCAGTCCTCCTCTCCTCTAGCTGCCATGCCCGTGACCTCAACAAGCGCCCTGAGGATGATGAGCCCACCTCCACCGCGCCTCAAGAGCTTGACCCCGGCTATGGCAGCGGTGGCGGCTACGGAAAAGGCGGTGGATATGGTAGTGGTGGCGGCAAAGGTGGTGGTGGTGGTGGCGGCGGCGGAGGCGGAGGTGGAGGTGGCAGCGGCAAGGGTGGCGGTAGCGGATACGGCCACGGTGGCGGTAGTGGTGGTGGGTATGGTGGCAAAGGTGGTGGTGGAGGCGGAGGCTATGGCGGCGGCGGCGGCGGCGGTGAGGGTGGTAGTGGTGAAGGGTATGGCCATGGCGGTGGATATGGCGAAGGTGGTGGGTATGGCCAAGGCAACGGCGGCTATGGCGGTGGCGGTGGCGAAGGTGGCGGTGGCGGCGGCGGCAATGGTGGTGGCAAAGGTGGCGGCTACGGGTATGGCCATGGTGGTGGCTATGGCCAAGGTGGCGGCAGCCAAGGTGGTGGAGGTGGGTATGGAGGTGGTGGAGGTAGTGGTGGTGGATATGGTGGTAGTGGAGGGGGGTATGGTCATGGCTATGGAGGAGGCTATGGAGGTGGCAAAGGTGGGTCTGGTTGGGATGAAACTGAGTCCACCGAAGCTGACCATTACAATGGCAATAGCTATGCCCATGGGTATCATGGCGGCCATCCATAAGTTTTGTCCTCAACTCCCACATGGTATCATCATTTTCCACCTTATAATCTCAATTATAGCTACTTGTAGGAGATTAAAACATGAACTAGACATGGATAATTACATAACAATTAAAGCATGGCAATGCTTCATCTATGATATGTCATAGACACTAGATATAGAACTATGGGGAGAAAGAGCTACATCATGTGTTCTCTTGTGCATGCCTTTGCATCTTGCGTTCTTAATCTACTAGCTTGACTATGGGGAGAAATTGCTGCATTTTGTGTTTTCTTGCGCCTTTGCATTTTGCATTCTTAATTTGCTAGCTTGACTAATGCCATCCATGAACCCTTATACATAGCTAAAGCAATTGAAGCCATAGGCAATTATCATCTCGCAAGTTGAAAATTTTTCAATTTTTGCATCTCTCAATGTAGTTCAGTTTTAGATGTGTTTAGGCTCTAGTTGCTCCTTGTTTTGATCGTTCGTTTGTTTTTATTGCAGGAAGGTTGGAGATTAGCTAAGCCAATTTATCCAGCCTCTTTTTTTAAATATCCAATGTAGCTTGGGTTGACAAGCAATGGGCCTTAAGATGAGATCTTGTTACTCATACTTATCTTCACAATAATACACATTGCTTGTTCCAAAACTAACTTCGAGTGTAATGTGGTATTTGAAGTTTACAAGAAGTATTGTATAAGCGTGTGATAATCCTTGGTCCTTATTAAGAGCATTTTGTGGAGCTTATCATAGTAGAAATCTCACAATAAAAGGAAAGAAGCACAAGGTTCAAATGTAGACTAATAGAGCAAGCAATCTCACAAGAGGAAAACATGTTTACAACATTGCACATCCTTATATTGGTTTAATCCACACATGAGACCAAGCCTTTTTGTACACTACATGGTCATGAGTTAAAGTTATTGATAATATGTGAAGAGCGTTGAAGGGAAATTATCATGGGACCCACAATAAAGTCGAATTACATCACTATCACTCATATCTATGTAATGTCTACGTCAATGACAAGTATCAATTACTGTATTTGTTATGTATGATTGTGGGCCATCTTTTATTAAGGTTTAGACCTTTTATTCTCCTTTCAAACTCTCTACATGAAAGAAAAGGAGGCATAAGGATCGCACACAAAGTTATTCTCATTGTCAACAAGTCTTTCATGTCAATGTAGACCTTATTGCAAAGTTAAGTGGAACAAGAACACTTTGTAAACATAAACTAGATAAATATTTCAATAGTTTTTGCCACTAAGCAACTGCACAAGGCATGGAAAATTCTGCCCTCTATAGACATGTTTAATGCAAGAAGAATGTTTTATGAGAACAAAATACAAATTATATAGCATAGAAAAGGTTCTTCTAAGAAGCATATGTCTTCAATTAATAGCCACGATAAACCATCTTAAAAGAAAGATCAGATCTAAAATTTATAAAGCTGATGTCATTCTAGAACTATGATGCTACCTAATTGCCTATGTATTGATTTTGCTCAGACTAGTATGCCGTTATGCCCATTGATTAACATTGTTCATGTTTTCTTTGTTAGATTTTCGTATTCCAATAATTAATCTTATTCAAACCCTAAATTTTGATTGTTATTGCAAACACAATGTTACTAAAACAAAAGTGGTTATTATCATCCTTGCCATTTGATTACCTATCCCTATTGTACCAAAACCAAAAAACATAAATTTTTATTAGCAAATTGGGTATATGCCTCAACATATTTCACTACTTTAGGCAAAACATATGTTAATTTATATGTCCAAACAAGAAAGCTTGGGTATGTCTCAATGGACACCTTGTAACAAAGTTGTATATGAGTATCAACTACATTCCATGCATTACTAGCTTATAACATCACAAATGATAGTTGTTGATTTTTGTGCATCTAAGGGTTAGAGCAACCTATAACCTTGGCATCGAAAGTTGTTTTTCACTGCTCTTGCTCATGTAAATGCACTTGGTGATCTCTTTCTTGCTATTGCACCTTGGCTTTTCCAAGGAAGTCACCACTTTACTTTTAGTGAGTGCATGGCTCAAGCATAGGTTTTCTTGCCTAAGCCTTTCATTCTCTATTTGATATGCTTTGTAGCTCGTTTGTACTTTGTCAAGTCTATCCTCGGTGCCTTGGAGGATACCTCTTTATACTCCAGCTCCTTCTAAAGTGCCGCTTCCCTTTGATTGGCAGTTTGGCTTTCCACTTTTAAGGACCTTTCCCTCTCCTCCATTTCCTTCTGGAATCGTGTCTCTAAGTCACTCTCCTTTGCTTCCAAGTCCTTTCGAATTTGTTCCTTTAGATGGTTCTCTTTTTTAAGCCAGGTTTTTGGAATTCTGCTTGTAGGGACTCCTTTTCCTATAATGCTCTTTGGATGTTTTCACCCCATGTGGCCTTGGCCATGTTCGGGGGAGTCCACCTTGGGTTAACCCTCTATATAACGTGCATTCAAATGGTATTTTTAAAACCCCTTTTTAAAAAGTTTGCACCATTTTATATACCCCTTTTGTGAATTTTGAAGGCAATATTTATATTCCTTTTGTAAATCTAAATTTTGAGATGAGGTTCATTTTTTATAACCCCTTCTATACAATTCAAATAAAAACACAATGTCACACTACTTTACATTGAGTTTTTTCATGACAATCGGAATTGAATATCCAAACATCATATCAATATTTTAAATGTTGTTAGAAGTTGATAGAGATGAACAACTAAACATTTATAGCTACCCACCCACATAAGGAAACAAAAAACCCCAAAAACCAAAGCTAATAATATAATAGAAACTCGAGAATTTGCACAAAGGATCATGAGACCCTCATTAAAATTTCCTTATTCTTCCATTGATACACACATAAACACTAGAGTGTGCAATCTTGTATACTTTTGCAACCCTATACAAGAGCCATCTACTAGAGGGCAAACACCTCTTTGGGAACCATGCACAACAACCATAGATAATCATGGCCTAAATCATGGGTGCAAGAGCCAAGATAAGATACAAGGTAATGACCTTGAGTAGTAGATACAATAAAATATACAAGGGACATATTTTAGACTAGCTCAAGACAATAAATGATATCAATTACACCTCTAGGGAGATTTGGAGGGGCTCTCATGTGAGTAAAAGTTTCTATATTTGAAAAGGTGAATACATCCCATGTAAGAAACACCCATTACATGGATTTTCTAGACCCATGGATCTAGTTACACAACATAAAACGTAGATTTTCCTTTCAAAACCAAGACCATGGCTCGGGATCAGATTTTAAAGAATTTTGTGATGATTGAGAGCCTCCCCTTTATGAAAGGGTCTCTAGAAACCAACGGCTTTTCCAACTTTAGGCGTAGCGTCATCTCGACCTTCAGCATAGAAACAAGTGATAAACTAAAACATAAAGAATCGATATGAATTTTCAAGATAGCCCCAATAAAAGCTTGTGATTTTAACCTCCAATCCATACTTGTAGTTCTTCCATGTTGTTGAAGACCCCATCTCTAGTATACCTACCCATGTCAAAGGGCCCAAAAATATCTACTTTTTCAAAGGTTTCATAAGAAACTTAATAAATATGAAAGAGAGGAGGTCTAGTCTAATGATCAAGAAAGGAGGATATAGATGCATCACATCATGATGGTGGCCTATTAGCATACCCCACTATCAATCAAATGATGCATTTCTACATATTTGATCATTGTTTTTGGCCATAGAAGTCCTTCAAATGGCAACACGATGCTACATTCATGCAAGGACCCCATATCACCATTAAGCTATCAATTCTCCTCATACTCATATTATCCAACTTAGCTAGCAAGCCAAAGGGATAATCTCACTATTTACATGCAAAGTATGATTTGATTCATCTCAAATCCCTGCCTCCATCTCACATAGCTAGATAGTTCCTTTTTCCCCCCATACATCCCTTATCAAGGATTAAACTTAAAATCTTTTGAATTCCCGCACCCCCATTCACACAAGGATTTATCTACATAATTAATAAACCCATAATAGTGAATATATAACCTCCTCCCTCCCCTCCCAATAGATACAACTTCATAACATATGTAGATGGCAATGCATTCACCACACTGAAACCATGTTTTTTTGAGTTTTCTTTGATTCTTCTCTTAAAAAATGTTCCTATGCACCCAAGGTCTCATTGCATCACTAGAAAATGAATTGAAGATTTCATCATCTCCCGAGATCTTGGTCTTGATGGTAGGACATTTTAACATAAAAACCAACATAAGAATTGACACCGCATGCTAACTAGTCATACAAGCATTCTAAATTTTCATATTCTAACTTAAAAAAACTTGATGTCACAACATTTTACAATAGCACTATGACATAAAGCTATATGTGCAATAATCCTTTCTCTACTTTGCAAAAAGGATGTTACAACATTTTACAATAGCACTATGACATAAAGCTATATGTGAAAATATCCAAGATCCACGTGTCCAAAGTATATCCCGTACATTTGGACTCTATAGTATAGGAAGATCTATACATGTACAATATAAAAGAAGCGAACATAAGTATATTGTCTCCCATTGCTTTCATCACTATTTATCTCCATGCATAATGTTGTCGAAGAATCCCAAAAGATCAAAATGCGACAAAATTGTTCTAAAAGCAAGACAAAAGAAAATCTCTTGTGTCAAGCACTCATCAACAGCACCTACAAAGTATGTAGCATAACTAAAATCAGAAGAAGACTAGACAGTACAAACACTATATACAATATAGTTTGGCCGTGATGTAATCCCAATACATCATCTTAATACTTTAGCAACAAAAACATACTTCAGTCAACCTAGTACCTTACCATAAGACTAGTTCGAAGAGCTCTCAAAAAACCCTTTAGTAGCAATACTTCAGCTGCAAAGAGTATGTCCTAGCCTTGTGAGGTGCTAGCTTGAAGATCCATTTCCTACAGGAAAAAGGACTATAAAAAGTGTAACAATATTATTTAGAAAGAAAATACAAAGCTTTTTCCAAATTGAAATCACTTACTTTGAGCACCCATATGATTACTCAACACACTTGAGAAAGTAATTAAACAACTTATAATCATTCTCATCTAGTTGATATCTTTCATTTTATGGATTTTATGTTAGATTTGCCAATGCGATCACCGACTCTATGAAAATCATGTTCAAGTTTGTTAAGTCATATGTGAACATACGTGATCCTTTCACCCTCTGGTACCAACCAAGCTGAACTTCTATGCCTTGAGGTTGTTCTGTCAAATCAAAGCCTTGTTTACAATCCACATATCTACCTCCTACTTTTTTCCTCATCTTCTGGACCCTGCCAAGGTACCACGTGCTATGAGACCCATCCATTTTATTCAAGTTAGTGGCTTTTCCATCTCTCTTTGGATGCTTACCACTTCCTTGATCTTGTCTATCATATACAAAATATATTGCACAATCAGAACCTATCCCAAAGAAATTCACATTGCTTGATGATTATGATTTTAGTTTAGGGTCAACGTAGACACCTTGCCTCACTCTTGTCAATTGATCCTTTGACAAAGTCGAACTCCCATTCAATTGACTGACCAATGTAGTCTTGAAGATATACTTTCCATCAACTTCCACTCTTGGGTTGATCTTCTGACTTTCTGTAACAATACTTGAGCCATGAACCTCATCTAAGAGCCCATCAATTTCATGTCGAATCTCACTAAGAGCAACGACATCATCATCCCCATCTGAATCATCTAATTGTTCTTCATCACTAGTTGGTTTTCCAAAGTCATCATATTCATCAGCCTCCCCCATTTTATCGTCTATCTTTGACCACATAGAATTTTTATCCTCCCAAGGCTCTGACCACCACTTTAAGTTATCTCCCTTGCTAGGTTTCAATCCCAATGACTAACACAACGTTTGTGCTTGTTGCAAGCCCTCTTTCAATGCATCTACTATTATTTTGTCTGAACCCATGCATTCATAGTTACCTAGATTTGCCTCTAAAATATTTTCTTGTATATTCAAACACGGAATATGCTCCTACTTCTGGTGAGCCCTTGAGAAGATTAGCCCATTTGAACTACATTCATGCATGGTGATCTTATTCAAACTATCGACACAATGCAAAAGGTCTCCAAAGTCAAAGGTTCTTTCTTGTCCCACCATACCTCCAATTTTACTAAAATAAATTTCAGCTACATCTGATCCAGTGAGATGCAATGGATACTTGAGATCAGAAAAAGTTCATGAAACATCTTTATGAGAAGCACAACAAAATGGCATGAAAGTTGAATATCTGTGTAGGTCTCCTTACTTATGAAGTTTGTCTTCAAGTTATACGTGGCATGTTGATGTAGCCACAGCCTCCAAATCTTGAAGAAGAAACTAACCTTGACTGCCATCACCACACGGCTCCCTCAAGTTCAGATGTGGCGACAAGAAAATATCAATGTAATCAGCCATAATATGCAAATATGCCATAGTTCATTGTACACTTCTCTCTCTCCTCTGTAATTGCCTCATACAATGTTGCACTTGTCTGCTTGCAATCCTCTGGGCAGTTGCTCAATTCTAGCGGTCATCTCTTTGTGTATCTCCATCTTGTAGCTTGTGCTGATCGATGGAAAATGAGGTGTAGACCATTGTAACATGATTGAGTGTAATCCAAACATTACCAATTGCAAGTTGTCGAGTAGGGCTATTAAGTGGACTAACAAGCTTTTTTCCACAGTGTATAAAGTCTTGATTATGTAAACCATACACATGTCCTTTCACAATTCTCCCTTTTAATTTCCATCCACACCAAACTGGTCCTTGTCCTTCCCAAGGTAATCTTCAAGCATAAGCTTGTGCCATCTACTATCTCCATCTGAAGCATGCCCAATTATCGAGCCTATTGTATCCCTTAGCTTTGCATCCCACAAACATTCCACAAGACTCCATTGATTTCTAACAAAAACACTATCAAATCGATTACATGTGGCTTGTGCCACCAAAGCTAGTCATGGAAGACTCTCATGGAGAGGGTTTACTATCAAAATTTTTGCATAGCTCCCCACCACACGGTTTTGAAAGGCATCCACTATCCTGTCATAAATTTATGATCCCTCTCTCACAACAATTGTATCGTTGCAATAGCATTGATGATGTTCTCCCTTACTTCCATAGAACCCAATAAAAGCATCATCCTTTGCATTCCACCTACACAAAATGAAGTCATCTTTATATTTTTATCAAATTTATACCTTCTATACACGATGGAAAGTAAGGAAATATGTAAGCCACAACATGTTAGATCTATCCAGGCTTACCTTATGCGATGTTTGATGGTTGTTTCATCTTCAACGTGATGATCAGAACCATTGATGGCACCCCATGTTTTATTTTTGCATCCATATATATCTTACCCATTGCCTCAAAGATGTATTCATATTCTTCAGGTATGAATTGAATTGCTTTCTTTCCTTGCCTTTTTGTAGTAGACATGGATGGCCCTCCAAGGTTGGCACTCAAAAAGTCATGCAAGCGTGGCCCACCCCAATGTTTAATAGCTCAAACATGGTCTTTGTAGACTCGGTGAATCTTTGTGCTTGCTTGGCTCGCACTACATTCCTTGCTACATCTTGAAAAAAGTCCCACAAGGCTGGTTTACCTTTGAATTTACCTTGTTGATGGGCCTCAACTATGTTATTACAAAAGCGTCGCACGTCCTTCCTTTAGGCATTCAAAGTTTGCTTCTTTTAAGGACCTGATCCTCACAGAAAGCACAACTCTCACTTGCAACCACCATAGCTCCCTCTTGGCCTTTCTAGATAACCTATGAATTTATCCTAAGATTTCTATTGTAAATGCAAAATAAAAAAGTAAAGTACATTTGTTACAGCGAGCAAGAAGTACTGCTTGTCCCAAGTAGTGGAACCACAAATCATATCTGCGTTACATGGTACAATTACTTGTTATGCACGCACTCTTGTATAATACAATCGTTTGTGAATTTTTTCCTTGATGTGAGTGCATGTTTCCTACCCCTAAGAAGCTATTGATTAATATCATCTCTTTTTCTATCATGTACCTAGATACAAGGCAGCCAAAAACTCATGGCTTCAAAGACTTGCATGAAGGTTTTTGAGCATAAATCTAGTGAGAAAGTGCTTTTGGGGTATGTTCGAGTTGTAGCTGATTCCACATATGGTGCAATATGATAAGAGATAATACAACATGGGCTTATTTGTGGTTCGTTTAAATTTATCATTGAAGATGAGGATGAAAATAGTGGATGTTGCACACTAAACCCAATACAATAAGAACATTGGCATGCAGAAAATGTCAAATTTATCACTATAAGGAGGGATTCAATCATAGTAGATGAGATTGGGGGTGAGGTTCAGCCCATAATGTGGATATGCAAGGACTTGAGTGATATTGTAGAAGTTACAGGCTTCAAAGCAAGCGATAAAGCTATGCACAATCTAGTTGACAACCCAAAGCAAGCTATAAATAAGCTCAAGAGCACGTTGCTTTCAAAGTCTACACTTGAAAGTTGGCTAGCCCAATGTGAGAGTACTCGCAAGAAGTTGAGGGAGCTCAATCCACCAAGAGATGATAAGTTTGAGCTTACCATGGAAGATCTAGATGGTGGACCCTTGGTTCGAGTATGGTGCCATGAATGTGGATCTCCTTATGGATCAGGAATAAGTGGCAGGAAATCCTCCTACTCATGCCTTTCCAATTTCATGAGAACCCATGTATTGGAGAATCAAGCACATCAGAGAAGGTATCTAACGAACCGGGGGTTGAAGGTTGGAGTGATATCTAACTCAAAGGACATAGAAGAAAGCAATGAAGATGACATGACGATGATCTTAGCTGCTGTAGAGGAGATGAATATTTTCAATAGCACTCATGAAGGCAAGTCACTTTTTTCTAAAAATTGAGACCTTGAGTAAATCGTTTTTTTAAAATGTAGCAGTCGCTAGTTTAGGAAAGAATTGTAATTTAGTTTTGTTTAATGATCATATGTACAATCATTTTATAGGTGATCCCTAATCCCTTTGGATATTAGCTTTGTGACTTTCAGCTTGAAATCATGCAAGATCTAATTTTGAGTTGTTGAGGCAACCTTGCATAACTATAAAGACAAAGGAAGAGTAAGAGTTGTATGTAAGTATGATCAAAAGTGGCTACACTTGTGTCCTTGAAGACTAAACTTGCAAACACTCCTTACAGAGCATGTAAAGTCAAAGTCTCACATCATGGATGTATCCAAAACATCATCCACCAACCAAGTAGTTTCAAAAAATGCTTGAGGAAGACTAAGAAAGATTTTTGAGGTGGATCCACGACAAAAGTCATTGGGTGCCTTTCTCCAGTCAACCCAAAAAAGTGCAACACCAATAGATTTGGAAACACCTTCTACTTGTATAGGCGAGTCAAGCATTTCTCCTTCATGTGAGTTGAATTTACTTTGTTGGGGATTATGGCAAAGAACTATAACTTACAAAGGTTGTGATTCTGATATAAAATCTATGCTACATGACCTTAAAATAGGGAATGTGTCACCATATTAAAGCCATGCCAAAATAATACATGCCTCTATGAAAGACATTCCATTTTTCAGCAGAAAAAGAACAATAGAAAAGAGATGCCCTAAGATAGTGTGAAGTGAAGCCAATAACCAGTGCTATATCATGATTTACATGGTGCCACAAATTATTCATGTGGAATTTGGCTCCATTTCCTCAAAGGGGCACATGGCCAACTCCCTATTCATGCCAAGATGCCTGCAAACAAGCTCGTTGATCTCTTCAAAGGAAACCCTGCTTGTTAGATCTGTATTCATCATTTTTCTTCAAAAATTTGAGACAAGTGTCTTATCATTTGAAAGGAGGGAGTGATAGCTTTTTTTAAGTCAAAGTAGTCTGAGGAATCCTCATAGAATTGAAAATTTTCCCTTAGCACCCATCCCAATGCATAAACATCTAACATGGGTGTATAACAGCCCTTCAATGCTATATCTTCTAACTCAAGGGCTAGCCATTTCCTTCGTGCATGATCTACTTTGCAGTGATTCAATTTTCTTGCATATGTTTCATCATCATCGTGACACTCTGTAGGTGGCTTTGCAAATGCCCTTCGTTGCTCTGAGAAATCCAAATCCTTGCCTCTGTCTATTATTCCCACATGACACACTTCACCAACAAAATCCAAAACAATATTTCTTGGATGTAAATCTGTGTGCATCCACCTCCCTTTGTGTAGCTGACACATCTCCAAACTTAAAGCATGCATAACAGACAAGACACATTTTCAAAATATAGTGATTCGTCATATTTAATCACTTGCTAATTGACTATCTTCATCACTCATTCTCTTGCCCCTGCATGGATGAAAAAATCTTGTGAATTGTCCACGCGATGACGGAAGTTGTGTGATGAAGTCCCCAAGGCTACCTCCATTAAAGTACGGTGTAATTGCCCATAAGGGCTCTTCAGTAGTGGCTAAAATGACACGCACTAGTACTTGGTGTCTAATTTGCATTATGATCTCCCTGCGTTGCTCTGCTTGCCTTCTATAATTCTTCCCTTTATAACACTTTCTAGCATAGATTCTATTGGGATCAAAACCAACTACACCTATAATTTTCACTTTGAATAATGTACCATATGTACCTCTTCCCAATTCTTCTCCTTGGACTATCTCATTTTCACTCAGATATGTCGTTGTATATACGTTGGGCATACGAGCACAAAGACTACGGAGATCTTGTGCTTCAGATCCTGTCTTTGGAGTGGATGCAAGACTTTGCACGCATGCAGAGCGCATCTTTTTCTGCCAAGAAATTGTGCACTTGACACTTCTATCAGATTTTCTTTCGGCAACTCGTACTTCAGCATAAAAGAAATCCCATTTGTGTACTTTCTCACCATTAAACTCTTCCCTAAAACTAGATTTACTCTTGTTCCAAGTTTCCATAAGGTTTCCAATCATGCTAGAAATCCATCTAGTCATGGTTATATCTAAGTCTATCTTTCCCAACAAGTATCCAAGGCCTTCATTTTCTGTGTGTTTTTTAGTTCTAGAAATCTCCTTACACCTTAACACATCCCTTTTTCCATGGTTCCAACAAACCTCCCTCATCTCATCATTGTCCATAGCTAAAATGGCACTAAATAGCTCATATATACATATTTCAACAAGCTGCTTCCTGTAACGTGTCCGCTTGTCTGCTTATGGGACACGTCTTAGCAGCCCATCGGGAGGAGGGTCTAGAAGGCTCCGCCTGGCACTCGCAAGGAATGACACAGGGTTTGCGATCTAGGTCTTTCCGAGTCTACCCCGAGCAGAAGTGTCCGGCCGCTCCCACTTGGGATCGACTTGAGGTTAAGGTTCCTTTCCTATTAGCAAAGTCTCTAGGAAGAAGCTAGTGTCGAGCTCCAGATGAACCACTTTGCGTAGAAACAACAGATTCGAAGTGGATTCATGCTGCACTTGTTTCATGGAGAATGGGAAACGAGAGGGATGTGAAGCTTGACCTCTCTGCCATACGTCATAGTCCCATTCCTTTCCCCTAAAACAGAATAAACCGGGATTCTACATCTACTAACACTAGGTCTTCATAGTCTTGTTATCTCCTCATTTGAGAAAAGTTCCAAGCTAACCGAGACCACCCTTCCGTAGGATGAATCCAAGTCACGTCCACCACACTTTCCTCAGTTTGCTTTAATTATCTAATTACCTACCACATTACGTTTGACATGCAAAAGTAGCTTCCTTAAATAATCAAATTAATCACGGGTTCCTTCACAAAACTTAAGCATTGACACAAAAACAATGTCAAGAAAGTTCATTTTTCTCCAATATCTGTTCTTTATTTATCATAATCCCGGGGTATATCCAATATCATGCCCAAAGGATATCCCAATAATCTACAGGATTGTTGCTCCAAGTTTCGCCCGTGGACTAGTACACGGGCCTCGAGATCCATCTTGAGTCACGTTGGCCTCTTGTGCGGGATCCGGAGGCAAGGGATTTATAGCCAGAGCCTCCCCTGGCGCCCAAATGTCCTCCTGCTCCAAGCAGCACCCATGGAGAGACCTCTCGCGGCTAACAACCCCCTTGGATAGGGCTAGGCAGACAGTCGGAGGTAATTGTTCCTGCCTCTCCCTCCAGGCTTTCAACCTGAAGCATTAAATGTTTTTCCTTGAATTAGTTCCTTGAGCAAAGAGATCAAATAATGTACCTAAGTACAATCACGAACATTTTGGAGGTCGTTTGTACGACCAACTGCTAAGGTGTGACTCCTTTTTTCCGGATGCTCCCAGCATCTGATCCTGGGTCTTTTTCCCGGATGCTCCCAACATCCGATCCTGGATCGTTCGCGACTTGGCGAGATCCCAGTAGTCTCAAACAAGATCATGCAAGAAAATGTTCTTGGTAAGCTAACTTATTTTGACTTGCCCTTTCCCTTGGGTTTTACCTTATGGTATCTTAACCCTAACTCAGGCATTAGCTGGTCAATCAAGGCAATGGACATGCCTTATTCGCAACCGGACCTAGGGTCTTTTGTCCTTCTAGTTCCAACCAAGTTTAGTTAACACACTAAGCAACACATGATTCTTCATCTAGGCCTTTAGGGATACAGTCTAGATGCCTGCGTCCCTTCCATTTCTCTTAGGGTGGTACTATGCAAAGTTTTTCAAACATCCTTAATCATGCACATGGTGCGTTTAGTATATTTGCACATCCTATGACCTTTAACTCTAGTAATGAATACTTATTCCTAATGCACTGGATCACATGTGACTTGCATATAAGAAAGTCTAGGATTCTATCCATCGGTGCAAATGCAACTTGCAAATGGAAACCATCATTTCATGTGTTACTTTTAGTCATGATTGCGAAGCATGAATTCTAAATGACTATTCATGCATTGAACCGGTTTAACATGTATTATTTTATGTGAAATAATGTAAAAACCTTATCATTTTATGTGTGTAAAAGCTATCATTTCATGCATATAAACTTATGGGAACTCCATGCTCTACCATTTCACTCATATAAACTTATGTGAACTCCATACTCTACCATTTCACGCATGCAACCTAGCGCTTCGAGTAAACAAAAATCCTACGACTCATCCTTATTCCATGTATGTAGCTAACCCCTTAATTTCTTCCACCAGAAATAATACATAACTAATTATAAAGCTTAAAGAACCTGGGTTTGATTCGTGATCGTAGGGGCATTCGTTACATTGGTCGCTCCGCTTACCTCTCTTGCGTTATTGGTACCAATGGTAGACTTGGCACCTATGCTTCCCGTGACTTTCTTTTTGGGAGCCATTTCCACGCGGAGTTTGGGTAGACCGGACCTTAACGGCCTTCAGGACGGTAGGCTCGGGTAGGGAAGATTGTTAGATGGGGGTCCTTCACCGAGGGGGGGTGGTTTGAGTGTGGCTCCTCGAACCTTCACCTCTCACCAACTCTCTCTCCCTCTCTCTCTCTTTCTCTCCCTCTCTCTCCTCTTCTTCTTCTTCTCTTCTCCTTCTACCTCTCTCCCTCTTCTTCTTCTTTTCTTCTCTTCTTCTCCCACTCTCTCTCTTCCTCTTCCTCTTCTTCTTCTCTTCCTCTTCACCTACTCTCTCTCTCTCCTTCTCTTCTTCTCTCCCTCTCCTCTTCCTCTTCTTCTTATTTTCTCTTTTTCTCCTACTCTCCTCTTCTCCTCCTCTTACTACCTCTTCTTCTTCTTCTTCTACTTCTCTCTTCTCTCTGATCCGGGTTTTTTACAACCCGGATTATTACCACAAAATTTTTGGCCAAAGCCCCTATATCACTTTGGGTTTACTCTTCAAGCACTAGGTATGCTACATTGCTTCTCGATTACGATAACTCTAGCAAATGGGGGGAACAAGTTCTTAGAAGGCATGTCAATGTAAAGGGTCAAAGGGATGGTTGTCTTAGTGAATATGAAAATGGATTACACATAGGAGTTGAGTGAATGCATAGATTTTTCAAAGGACTAGCCTCCAACTACACATGGGCCCATCTGCATCACCAAGATTTGGAATCTATCACCATCATTAGAGGACACCTCACCCTAGCACACAAGTCAATATCCACATCATGGTATCATTTGGATCTTACACAAAAGCTTACAAGCATGGACCCCTTTTGTCACATGCTTATATGTATTTATATACATATGGGGGACTAAAGTCAAAGCAGCTTTTGGAAAGCCTTTTTTATAATCTCAATAACTCCCAAGAAAAAGTGAATTTCAAGAAAATTCTCGCGTAGGCCGATCGGTTTGGACCTGGTCTACAAAGTTGAAGAAGAAACTTTTTCCAAATTCCTCACGGATTTGAAGTTACAAAGGCGCAGACTGCTGGCTATATGCAATTTTCTTCTCTCTTTCACCACACCAACTTTCCACTCTATCCTTCTTGTAAATATATTATAATAATGTGCTTTGGGCACCCACCTCTTGTAATCTAGCTCCATTTCTCTATGTTGTCTACCACCACCCTTGGCTTCTTGCATGATGACCAAGGTGGGGACTTGTCCCATTCACTATGCTCCATATTTTCAAAGATGCCATACATCATCTAGGATTATGTTAATCAAGAAGATTAGCTTAATCTAATCCCTCATGGAGGCTATATAAAGAGCCCATGGAGAATGAAGGGGGGGAGAGGACAATGACAAGTCCATGAGAGCATTCTAGAATATCCTCATCTCTTTGAGGTAAGCTATGAGTGAGTTCTTTTATTATGTAGCATAATGGCAAGCTTCCTCTACCTCTTCTCCTATTATCTCCCTCTCTTCTCATCTTCTCATCCCATGTAGCATAATGGCAAGCTTCTTCTACCTCTTCTCCTCTTGTCTCCCTCTCCTCTCATCTCTCTCTCTCTTATATTTCAATATGGTGTCTAGTACATATATTCTCTCTTGTAAATTTGTGTCTTGGTTCTCTTGATTCTCTTTGAGAAAATGGATGTCCTAGCCCATCCTCCCTTTGGCTAGGTGGTGCCCCTCTTTAGTTCTCTTAGTGAGGATTGGAGGTTGGATGGGTAAGAGGCAACTCGTTCATTTCAGCCCTCATTTTTGGTGCCCCCGCTGAGGATTTCTCAAGCTATGCTCTACAACTTCCATGAAGAAAGAAACATCTAAGGAGTTGTCCTCTTCTTCAACGAGTGTTTGTCAAGAAATCACGAAGGAGGAATCTTCATCAAACCCTATTCAAGGGATTCGCCGCTCAAGAGTACCGCAATGGTCTCCAAAAGAAGCTCAAGAGAAGAAGGATCTTTATCGACAAACGGCACGTATGCGGGTAAAGCAAGTTAATTACACACATCCTTCTTTGCTTCATGAGAAATCTTGCTCTCATCAAGTCTCTACGTCAAGGCATTGTGTTGAGTGCTTGGTGTCTAGTGTAAAGACACTCCCTACGGAGCTTCGTCTTCAAGTGGTGAAGGCGCTTTCAAATTCGGGGATTAACAAGTTTTTGGAGGGTGAGTTACACATCAATGGTGTGCGGTATTGGCGAGAGGCTACATATGGTGATGCGCTTCAACTACTACTAGCAAGAAGACTCAAAATAATTGAAAAGATAGCTATCGAAGCCTATGAACTTTACAAGGCTGATGATGGTCACACAAAAGCTACGCTAATCAGTGGTGAGCAAATCCTTCGCATCTCTCGAATGGTGGGATCTAAGAGGCCATAACTTCAACGACACGCTTCATGAAAGTTTGTAGTGTAAATTTGTAGTTAATGCATAAATGACTACTCCTACTTTCTACAACTTTCAATCGGTTCAAAACATTCGGGTGGATGTGTGCATTAGTAGAAAGATACATTTTCAGCAAAGGTTGGTCTTCTATTTTGGAGCTGAGAGGTTGAGAGAGATCTTGTTGTCTCCTGATCCCATAATACTCCCTATTTTGGATTATAACATCTCCTTTAATGTGCACATATTCATTCTACTCTAAGTGTATCCCATGAACCATAGGGACTTATACGGACCTATCCATCCACTTGTTAGACAAACCGTGCATATAATCGTTAGCACAAAGATCAGGTTTCAAAATATTATAAGGGGCTTATTGGGCCCTCGTCGTCTTGCTGAGATTAATGCATCTGTAAATCCATTTATTCTACCCTTAATAAGATATGACTTGGGCCTAGACGTGTTCATCTTTATTTTGTATTGAGCTAGGCCAACATCTTCCTATCATGGCTTTTCCAAGTTTTTTTGGGCACAAAGGGGAGAAATCTCTGGACTTTTTGGATGACTTAGAAATGGCCTTCCTAGTCACAGGCCGGGATGACGAAGCAACCAAAGTACGGGCCTTCCCTTTAGTTCTAAAGGGTGATGCTCGAGTGTGGTATCAAGCTCTCCCGGAGGCTACAAGGGGTAATTGGGAGAATCTCAAGACCGCATTCATGCACAAGTACCAAGATACAGAGCCACCTGAAGATATTTGGAGACAACTCTTAGATCTTCGCCAAACCATAGCAGGGGAGTATCAAACCTATGAAGGCATGTTTATAAAATTGTGGGATAAATGGACAGCCTCTTTAGCCGAGGGAGAAAGAGTACCTGATTGCCTTAAGAAAGATTGTTTTCTAGCCGGACTCCATCCTCTACTAAGGGAGAAGGTCAAAGGAAAGTTTCCCACATCATATGAAGAATCAGTCACTTATGCGAGAGAGAAAGATAGAAAATTGAAGTATCAAGCCCAATTGAAGGGGGGAGTTGAGCCCATGCAGGTTTTACCAACCATGCCAAGGCCTAGAGAAATAGCAGAGGCCCCACCTGAACCAGAGATACCACAGCAAGAGCTCCTACAACGCATTACTAATCAACTCGAAAGCCTTTCATTAAATTTGGTGCAAGGAGTGCGGCCCCCTCCCCTCATAAATGAAGGCAATCGAGGTCCAAGAAGACAAGAAAGAGAGTATGTTTGCTATAATTGTGGGGAGACTGGCCATGGTATGTACTTTTGCCCTCATCCCAGGCGTTTTCCAGGAAATGGGTTCCAACCAAGAAGGAGGGGACAACAAGTGACACCACCTAGGGAAAGGTTTGTTCCACCGAATCCAATGCCTCCACCACCGGTTCAAGTTCTCCAGCATCCTCGACCACTTGCAGAGGTGCTGCCCTTGCCTGTCCAACCGCCAGAGAATCATGATGTTAGGATAATTAGTTTAGATGAGAGTGATGTCAAAGGGAAGGCCAAAGTAGTAAAGGTTGAAGCAATGCCGGTGAAGAAAGCCCGGAGAATTGAGAAGATGGAGCCTACACCACCAAAGGAGGTTGAAAATACGGAAGAGGAGGCAGAGTCATCAGTGGCTGCAAAGACACGCAACAGTAAAAAGAGGAGGGCTCGCTCACACCGACACATTGAGCCAGATGATTTTCCCTTGGGTAAAGGTACTAGAGCTTATGATTTGCTTGCTGATGTGAGGAATCAAGGGCCAAAAATTTCATGGCCACAATTACTACATCTATCTCCAACAGTGCGGCGACAATGGTCAAAGATGGTAAGCATTAGACCCAGGAAGAATAGACATGTGAATGCAATCGAGGCTAGAAAGATGAAAGATATTGTGCCTCTAGTGGAAGCCGAAATCAATGGGCAGAGAGTGTCAGAGACATATGTGGATGGAGGTGCAGAGATTTGTGTCATGACAGAAAAGTTGATGCATCGTTTGGGATTAGAGGTAAATGAAACTACTAAATTTGGGGCCAAAATGGCTAACAATGTGGTAGTAAATTGTTTGGGAGTTATAAAGAAGGTCAAGGTAAAGGTGTGTGGAGTGCAATTGGAGCTTGACATGTATGTGATGCCAGTGAAGGGGGATGGCTATCCGCTCATTCTTGGGTGACCATGGCTAATGGGAATGAAAGCCAGACAAGATTGGGAGACAGGGGCTTTAGAGCTCAGGCCACAAAAGGGGCTGCATAAAAAATGGAAGAGCACTATCTACAACATGAAGGAGGGCCGACAGGAGGATCTTGTGTTAGAAACCACCGCTGATGAATGGAGTTCCAGCGAGGGTTGGTTATCTATGACAGAGGGAGAGTCTTCTAATGAGGAGGAAGAAAGCTCTCTAGAAGTGATGGGGATTACATTAAAAGGGCCTTCTGGTAGTGAAATTCCGCAGCAGCTTCCAAAGGTCGAGAAGGAGGGGTTAGAAAAAATGTTGGCTAAGGATCTATCAGTTGAGGAGAAGGCAGCCTACATGGAAGTGGTAATAAAACACTCTGCACTTTTTATTTCTGATTATGAACACATCACAGGTGTGACAGCAGTACAACATCACATTAATCTAAAAGAGGGAGCACGACCAGTGGTGCAACGACTACGACGATTGAGAGTAGTTCAACAAAATGCTCTACTCACTGAGGTGCAACGACTTTTAAAGGCAGGCTTCATCTATCCAATAGGGGACTCAGAGTGGATTTCACCTGTGGTGGTGATACCCAAGAAGAATGGAAAATGGAGGATTTGTGTGGAATACAAGCCGCTAAATGCCGCAACTAAGAGAGATCACTTTCCTCTTCCCTTTCAGGATGAAATACTCAACGAGGTGGCCGGGCATGAGAGATACACTGTTTGTGATGGGTATTCAGGTTATTTCCAGATCCGAATAGCTGAGGAGGATCAACAGAAGACCACCTTCATTACACCTTGGGGTTGTTTTGCTTACAAAGTAATGCCATTTGGATTAACAAATGCCCCAGCTACCTTCCAGCCATTCATGAATTATGTCTTCCAGCCATATTTTGGGAAATCCATCAGGGTCTTTATTGATGATTTTTGTATTTATAGTTCTAAGGCTCTACATTTAGGGAAGGTGGATGAAGCTTTCAACCGACTCGCACAAATGGGGGGGCAGTTAAACCATGAGAAGTGTCGCATTGGCGAAAGCAGTGTAACTTTGTTAGGGCATGTCGTAAGTGAGAGGGGCATTGAAGCAGATCCAAACAAAGTTAAGGCCCTATTGGCGGTGCCATCACCATCTTCTGTGAAGCAACTAACCTCTTTCATTCAGAAGGTGCGATATATGGGGCGGTTCATTCATCTCCTCTCCCAATTAATATTTCCACTGCAACAGTTAACCCACTCCGAGGAGCTCCTGTGGAGTGATGAAAGCGAAAGGTGCTTTCACGAGGTGAAGAAGGCTCTTAGCACCCTTCCTATAATTTTACAGCCTTGTTGGGATTAAGAGTTTTTTGTCAACCCGAGTTTTGGGGACAATGCTCTAGGGGAAGCACTAATACAAAAGGATGCTAAAACTGGACTAATGAGACCGGTTTACTTTTCTAGTAGAGTAATGACAACATCAGAACGAGGGTACAAGATGGTCGAGGTGATGGTTTTGTCTCTAATGTTTGCTGTAAGAAAGTTTCGTCCTTATCTTCTCCCTAGGCCATTCACAGTGATCACTAACAATGAGGCAGAATATCAAGCCTTGCTTTTAGGTTTGAAGTGGTGTCTCTCACATGGTATCACCCGGCTTAATGTTTTTGGGGATTCTATGCTCATTGTTAAGCAAATGAAAGGAATCTGGGCTTGTAAAAATGATAACTTAGCAGTGAAAATGAGAGAAGCTAAAAATCTCATGAGAAAGCTACAGAAAGCCCAAATCTATTTTGTGCCAAGGCACACAAATGGCGACGCAGATGCTCTAGCAGCTGAAAAATTGAAAGAGGCAATGGTGGGCATCATTGCCGTAAAGCTTCCCTTGTTTCAAGGCAAGTTTCAACTACAAGATGTGCTTTATTTTCTCGAGCAAGGTGAGGCACCTACACATATGAGTAAAAGTGAGAAAAGGTGGCTAGCTACTAAGGCCACTAAATACCGCTTGATAAATGATGTGTTGTATTGCAAAGGAAAGGATGCAGTGCTTAGAAGGGTGCCAACAGCAAAGGAGATTATAGATGTGATTAAGAGCTGCCATGAAGGGGTTTGTGGCGGACATTTTGCTCAAGAAATAACCAGTAGAAAGATTCTCCAAGCCGGTTTTGTGTGGCCTAGTCTACATCGAGATTTGCAACATTGGTGCCGCACTTGTGACGATTGCCAAAAGGCCGGACCAACGAAGCTAGTGCATGAGGAACAAAATCCCATAACTACATATGGCCCATTTGAGAAATGGGGGATTGATGCAATAGGGCCACTCCCACGAACTCAATCTGGCAAGGAATACATCATAATGGGTGTGGACTACATGACGAGGTGGGCAGAGGCTTCAGCAACTAGTAGGATCACAGCCCAAGAAGTGGAAAAATTTGTGTTTGAACATATTTGTTGCAGGTTTGGCACACCTTTGGAAATTATCTCTGATCGGGGTCCTGGTTTTAGGGCGAACCTAGTAGGGGAGCTAATGGAAAGGCTAAAAATCAAGCACAGGCATTCTACTCCCTACTATCCACAGTGTAATGGTTTGGTCGAAAAAGTGAATGGGCTGATTTGTAAGATAATTACCAAGCAGGTACACATGCACCCCAAGCACTGGGATAAAAAATTGAATGCAGCTCTTTGGGCCTACAGGACTTCATTTAGAACCTCGCTTGGCTATAATCCATTTCACCTCGTCTATGGCCAAGAAGCTTTGCTTCCTATAGAGGTGGAACTGGCCAGTTTGTGTGTTTTAGTAGCCAGTCAAGAGAAGAATCAAGATAAGAAGTTAGAGGAAAGGATCTTGGATCTAGAGAGGCTGGAGTTAGATAGAGAAGCAGCAGTCCAACACTATTCCATGCAGGCTGAAGAGAGGAGGAAGACCTTTAATAAGAAGCTAGCTAGCAAACACATAAGGGAAGGATCACTTGTGCTACGCTATGATAACCGCTTCGATAACAGAAAGGATGCTAAACTTGTGTTCAAGTGGGAAGGGCCATTCATGGTCATAAGGAGATATCCAAATGGCAGCTATAAGCTAGGTGACATGGATGGGAAGGTTCACAAGACAAGGGTAAATGGATGGCGACTGAAGCCTTATTTTCAAAGAAATATGAACACTTTGGAGTAGTCATTCAATGAAGAGCCACCAATGAGGGGGTGCAGTCCTCCTTGCTCTATTGGACCATCATTATCAAGCTAGAGGCATGAATACCTCTAGCCTAAGGGGAGGGCTAATGATCCGGGTTTTTTACAACCCAGATTATTACCACAAAATTTTTGGCCAAAGCCCCTATATCACTTTGGGTTTACTCTTCAAGCACTAGGTATGCTACATTGCTTCTCGATTACGATAACTCTAGCAAATGGGGGGAACAAGTTCTTAGAAGGCATGTCAATGTAAAGGGTCAAAGGGATGGTTGTCTTAGTGAAGATGAAAATGGATTACACCTAGGAGTTGAGTGAATGCATAGATTTTTCAAAGGACTAGCCTCCAACTACACATGGGCCCGTCTGCATCACCAAGATTTGGAATCTATCACCATCATTAGAGGACACCTCACCCTAGCATACAAGTCAATATCCACATCATGGTATCATTTGGATCTTACACAAAAGCTTACAAGCATGGACCCCTTTTGTCACATGCTTATATGTATTTATATACATATGGGGGACTAAAGTCAAAGCAGCTTTTGGAAAGCCTTTTTTATAATCTCAATAACTCCCAAGAAAAAGTGAATTTCAAGAAAATTCGCGCTTAGGCCGATCGGTTTGGACCTGGTCTACAAAGTTGCAGAAGAAACTTTTTCCAAATTCCTCACGGATTTGAAGTTACAAAGGCGTAGACTGCTGGCTATATGCAATTTTCTTCTCTCTTTCACCACACCAACTTTCCACTCTATCCTTCTTGTAAATATATTATAATAATGTGCTTTGGGCACCCACCTCTTGTAATCTAGCTCCATTTCTCTATGTTGTCTACCACCACCCTTGGCTTCTTGCATGATGACCAAGGTGGGGACTTGTCCCATTCACTATGCTCCATATTTTCAAAGATGCCATACATCATCTAGGATTATTTTAATCAAGAAGATTAGCTTAATCTAATCCCTCATGGAGGCTATATAAAGAGCCCATGGAGAATGAAGGGGGGGAGAGGACAATGACAAGTCCATGAGAGCATTCTAGAATATCCTCATCTCTTTGAGGTAAGCTATGAGTGAGTTCTTTTATTATGTAGCATAATGGCAAGCTTCCTCTACCTCTTCTCCTATTATCTCCCTCTCTTCTCATCTTCTCATCCCATGTAGCATAATGGCAAGCTTCTTCTACCTCTTCTCCTCTTGTCTCCCTCTCCTCTCATCTCTCTCTCTCTTATATTTCAATATGGTGTCTAGTACATATATTCTCTCTTGTAAATTTGTGTCTTGGTTCTCTTGATTCTCTTTGAGAAAATGGATGTCCTAGCCCATCCTCCCTTTGGCTAGGTGGTGCCCCTCTTTAGTTCTCTTAGTGAGGATTGGAGGTTGGATGGGTAAGAGGCAACCCGTTCATCATTTCAGCCCTCACTCTCCTTCTACCTCTCCTTCTTCTTCTTCTACTACTTCTCTCTCTCCTTCCCTCTCTCCCCCTCTCTCTCTCCTTCCCTCTCTCTCCCTCTTTCTCTCCTTCTCTTCTTCCCTCTCTCTCCCTCCTTCCTCTTCTCTCCTTCTCCTTCTCTCCCTCTTCTTCTCTTCTTCCCTTCTCTCTCCCTCTCCTTCTTCTTCTCTCCTTCTCCTTCTCTCCCTCTTTCTCCTCTTCTTCTCTTGAGTCTCCTTTTCCTTCTTCTTCTCTCCTTCTCCTTCTCTCCCTCTTCCTCCTCTTCTTCCCTTCACTCTCCCTCTCCTTCTTCTTCTCTCCTTCTCCTTCTCCTTCCTCTTCCTCCTCTTCTTCTCTTCACTCTCCCTCTCCTCCTTCTTCTCTCCTTCTCCTTCTCCTTCTCTCCCTCTTCTTCTCTTCTTCTCTTCTCTCTCCCTCTCCTTCTTCTTCTCTCCTTCTCCTTCTCTCTCTCTTCCTCCTCTTCTTCTCTTCACTCTCCCTCTCCTTCTTCTTCTCTCCTTCTCCTTCTCCTTCTCCTTCTTCTTCCTCTTCCTCCTCTTCTTCTCTTCACTCTCCCTCTCCTTCTTCTTCTCTCCTTCTCCTTCTCTCCCTCTTCTTCTCTTCTTCTCTTCTCTCTCCCTCTCCTTCTTCTTCTATTTCGCTAATCACAGGGGAAGTCATCTAGCAAAACAAGGAGGGGGGAATGGTGGAGTATCCCCATGGAGGCCCAGGGCTGTTGCTGCAGACTGCGTGGAGGGTGACGAACTCGAAAAAGGGGGGGAGCTTCTGGCGGACATCCAGGGGGCAGCGACTCTGTGTCGAGGATGGGGAGGATGATGCAGTAGGGAGGGGGTGCTCTCTCTATCACGAGGAGGGGGAGGGTGCTCCTTTATAGGAGGGGGGAGGGGGTGGATGGCATGGCCACCCCTCCCACCTGGGGGGCTGCATGTCCCCCATCACCACCACATCACTCCCTCTCTCTCTCTCCCCGATGTGCTGTCGGCGGGGAGAGAGAGGGGGGAGTTAAAAAAATTTGAACTAATAATAATATTTTTTTTTTGAAATTAAGGGGGGGAGTTCCTATGGGGGGGGAGCACGTGCATGTTACACTTCCTATCTGATTTACACATATTTTCTTAGTGCATAGATTTCGCAATGGTACATACACCTACTAAGTTTAGTATGTACATATAAGATAACTAGAGCCTCTCTCTCTCTCTCTCTCCCTCTCTCTCTCTCATGAGAAAGCTACAATCTTCTTAGGTTAGGTGCACAACTGCACTAATCATGGCGCCCTTTAGTGCTAAGCCACAAGAAAACCTGACCCAGACACCATGCACAATGTAAGCATAAGGAAAGCATTGTGTCTTTGTGTGCCAAGCGAGGCCTGGGACACCAATACAAAGCAAAAAGTGCAAGACTAAATTTTTTAAGGTTAGATTAATGACTGCACTAATCATGGTGCCCCATTGGTGCCAAGCCACGAGGACGTGGGACCCGAACACCATGCATAGTGCAGGCATAAGGAAAGCCTTGTATCTTTGTGTGCCAAGTGAGGCTTGGGACACTGACACAAAGAAAATAGTACAAGCCTCAAATTGTTTAGGCTAGGTGCATGACCACACTAATCATGGTGCCCCTTTGGTGCCATGCCATGAGGACGCGGGGCCCGAACACCATGCGCAATGCCTAGGAATAAGGAAAACCTTATATCTTTGTGTGCGAAGCGAGGCCTAGGACACTAACACAAAGCAAAAAATCCAAGCCTCAAATTGTTTAGGTTAGGTGAATGACTACACTAATCATGGTGCCCCTTTGGTGCCAAGCCACGAGGGCATGGGACCCAAACACCATGCACAGTGCATGCATAAGGAAAGTTGTGTGTCTTTCTGTGTCAAGCTAGGATAGTGACTCAAAGAGGAAAGTGCAAGCCTCAGATTGTTTAGGTCACACGTAAGAGAAAACCACACACATTTGCATTTTTATTCAATTGCTAAGGGCAAGGGCAAGGGTCTAATTAACCCCATCCCACCTATCCTAGTTCCCACTACCTGTGTCTCTGCACCCACCCAAGCCTCTTCTACCATGTTAGATGCCAGTAACCTTGTGGCCTAGGTGCAGTTTTGGGTTAAAAAATAGTTCAAGGTGGAAGTGTAGGGACCCTAGTGATAGGAACAAAAAGACTGGCAGCTATACAGATGTGGAGTCTAGACCAAACCCCAAGAGGCAGAAGATAGAAGCATCCACAACTACTACTCCTACAATGCCATCATCGTCTACACATTAAAAAATGAAAATTCCAAGGAACTCCTGTCACAGTTGGAGAGGGCAAGAGAAGAAAAGAAAATTGCTATTGTTGGAGCTCAAGGCCGAAAAGGAGGCTATGGTGACCTTCTAGCTAGAAAAAACACACAAAGTGGCAAGCTACTAGAAAGAAATAAGTGAGATAAAAGTAGAGCTTAAGGCTAAAGGAGAAGAAGATAAGTGGCAGAAGGGGCTTGAGGAAGAGCATTAGGAGCTGATCGGCCTACAAACGCAATACGAACTCCTCATAGTGTAGAATGAAGAACTGATAGGGCAAATGGACAAGATCCAACAAGCCATGAATCACGTAGAAGCAGCAAAAGCCCTAGAAGGGGAGCATTAAAAAAAAAGGATGAAATGATAGGTAGCCTGAAGATGGAAATGGAAGAGCAAGGGAGGCTAGAGAGAGAGATCAAATACTTGAAGAAGGAGAAGGAGACAATAATTGAAAAGTGGAAAGCGTAAGAACCAACCATAGTGGCCCTAGCATGAAGACAGAATCAGAGCCTAAAGGAGATGCAACAAAAGGCCAAAAAATGGGTGGAAAAGAGTGAGAGAAGAGTGAAAGACCTAGTGAGTTGCATGGCCCTTGCAGAAGGAAATAGAGTGTTTGTGGAGAGTAGGGCACAGAGGCTGTGTAGACAATGCTAGAAGCCCAACAATGTGCCTTCCTCATGGCACTATAATGGATGTCACACAGTCAAAGGACGAGAAGGCCATTGAATCACTAAAGAAAAAGTTGGAGATCACTCGGAAAGCCATAAGGCATGGATTGTGTGCTCAACTTCTAGAGGAAGGGACTAGCCTAAGCCAACAAGATCAAAGAGATTATTTGCTAAGGGCAGGGCTAACGGTCAAAGAGGTGGACCTACTAAGCTTCAAGGAAGGAGAACCACAAGAGCCTAGGAGTGAAGCTGAAAGGCAAAGGCCACTCCTAGAAGCCGAGCTAGAGTTTGAAATGGGACAACCATAGAAGAGGAACTAGTATTGCAACCTCCCTCTCCACAACTAGAAATGCAGCAAGAAGTGGACACCATTGCCAAGAGAAAAGCAAAAGTCAAGAAGAAAACAATGAGGATGTTGGAGTAGGCAAGGAGAAGATTAAAAGCCCAACCAACAATAGCCCCTAATGCATTTTCCACCATGAGTGGATAGCAAATTCGAATGCAGAGCTCATAGTGTGGGAGAGAAAAAAGAAAATGGTCGCCAACCCTTTGACTTTACCTTCAAATTCCCCTCCACCCTATGTAGAGTGTTATCGACCAAAGTGGTGGAGGAGGTGATAAGCGTGGGAAGAAGGCTCAACAGTAGTAGGTGGAACCAGGAGAGGGAGAAGAACCTAACACAATGGGGAATGGAAGCACCTCAATATAGTGGGAAGATAAAGTCATGGACGTGCCCCAGACAATTCAAGGCTATGAGTCCCAACCAAAGTGGCGAAGTAGAATCTGGGATGGCAACATGGATGCTTGGATGTCTTTTTGCAACACATTACCCTTCGAGAGAAATGACCCATACATATGCCATATCCAAGAAGGGTAGGGGTGGATTTCGACCCTGACATCCATGGCAGATATGATTTTCCAAAGAAATATAATGTAAATGCCACCAAGGTGGAGGATGCCCTCCGAAATCAATCTATGGGACTCAGTTGCCCACTTTCTTAATGAGTTCACTTTTTGCCCAGATCCTGCCTTTATTACTACTTGTAATTATCTGAGATTACTTAGGGTACTACTTAGATAGGAGCCTACACCACAGGAGCACCACCTCCCGCCACTCTTTTTTTATCTCAATGCGGGCATAGATAGCTATGCAATGGCTAGGCTAATGATGCATGCTGCCCTCTTGTCATCTTTTTATGTAGCCCTCTTAAGAGGATATGAGTGATATCCATTTCACTAGATGCAACCATCCCTTCCTATCCACCACTCCTCTTAACGCTTGAATAGGCCTAAAAGGATGCATCCAAAGTAGACAATTTCTATGTTAAGCCTCCAACCTCTCCCTCTCATGAATCTAATGATGAAGAAGACTAGATTTTTGTCTACTATTTTTTTAAAAAATAAAGAAGAAAAGAAGATAAAAGACAAAGAAAAGATAAGGAAAGAATAACACAGGGGAAGCAATAGAATGATGTCATTACATGTAGGCCATAGTCACTACACCTAGGGGTCCTCAAGCTAGGTGCATCGAGTGGCTTCGGTGGGCTGATCGGCTCCCTAACCACCTAGCCCATTTTTATTCCCCACATCATACTTAGGGTACATCAAGGGCAAGCCATACCTAGGGAGGTCACCCTCCTTGCCTATGGTTAAACTTGTCTCCCTAAGCCACCCTTATCACACCGCTTTAGGCAAGAATTGGGTCCTCAAGTGTGGGACTACACACAAGCCTTCAACTCGACTCCCAATTCCACTAGCACAAGCACAATGCACCACACGGTAAGGTAGACACACCCCTAGGCAGTGCACCTTCTTTTCTTTGCATGTAACTCCGAACAATGCAAGCCACCAAATTTGAAGGCCCCATTATCATTGAATCTCACGACCGTCTAACAAATCACTGAATCTTCATTAGCTCAAACCCACAAGTACCATGGGATTGGCACTCATCTAGGAGGGGGGTAATGTTACAAGACATATCACAGACATGGATCATGCATCCAAAAAAAAGCAGAGGAAGACCAAGGAAGCCCAAGTCAAAAAGTGAATAAAGAAACTCATTTTTCCCAGGTAGGAAAAGTGGAGAAGAAGGCAAGTTTAGAAAAAACATGGGAGAGCACCAAAGCAGAGGAAGACTAAGGAAGCTCAAGTCAAAAAGTGAATGAAGAAGCTCATTCTGCCCAGTCAGGAAAAGTGGAGGAGAAGGTAAGCTTAGAAAAAACGTGGGAGAGTACTAAATATTCTTTCAAGGCTCTCTCAAGGAACAAGGAGGTCCTCTCAAGGATGAAGGAGATCATCTCAAGGACCAAGGAGGTCCTCTCAAGGATAAAGGAGATCCTCTCAAGGATCAAGGAGGTCCTCTCAAGGATCAAGAAGGCTCTCTCAAGGATGAAGGATGCTCTCTCAAGGATGAAGGAGAGCCTCCGAGGGCTCTCACAAGGAAAGTGAGGGGCACAATGTAATTCATTTTATAAGAGTGCCAGGCTCCCTCCTGTGCAAGTTGTAAAGTCTAAATGGACATACGTGAAGGGATAAGATAACTAGAAGAGAATAGGGAAAGATGACCTTGGCAAGATACTCGATCATGTAAAAAAGGGGATGGGTGCCCAATGGACTTAGGGCTTGTATATAAACCTAAAAAGTGAATGAGAAGCTCATTCTTTGGTGTGTCACAAAAGTTGTCTCTTCTTCTTTTCTTCTTCTCTCCTTCTTGCTTGCTTGTGTGTGCTTGAGAGAGGGAGTGAGAGAGAGAGAGTGAGTGAGTGTGTGAGGGTGAGGGATCTTGGAGAATAAGCTCTCCATCATCTCCTCTCTTCTTCTTCTTTCTCTTCTCTTCTCTTGCCTCGTGCACAACTATGGAGGATGGAGCTCAAAGGAGGAGGCTTGAGGTTGCTTGAGCTCGCACCTCAAATAGTGGAGCTATCAGCTTGCATGAGGGAGGAGGCTACTCATTCGGGCATCAAGGTAAGCTCACTACACCCCTGTAGGATCGAAGGTGTGTCGGCTAGGTGAGAGATAGCCATTTGTGCTCGCTTGAAACACTTGAGCCAATAAGCACTCTGTGGGTCTTGGCAGTTGAGCATGAGCTCACACTACACTGAAAGAAGAGTAGCACAATGAATGTGGCATAACCAAGGGTGAACTACGTGGGTGTAGCCCATAACTATAGAATCACTAGTGTATCCTCATGTCGGTCACCTAACATACCAATGAGTAATATCATGCCACATCACCAAGGTGCTTAGTGGATACTAGCTCATGTAGAGTTTGACATTTCAATAAACTAAACTAGCAAGAAACTTGATTTTTCACATGTTAAAGTATTTGGATGCATTGCATATTTATGTGGTTAATGAGCTAAGAAGGAAACTTGACCCAAAGGCTAAATAAATATGCGATTGTTGACTATTCACTGAGCAAAAAGGTTACAAGTATTATAGTCTAATTTAATGCAAGATAGAGTAAGAAGAGATATAGTGTTTGGTGAGATGAGCAATTGGTATACTCCTAAAAACCAAGTTGTTGTTGCAGATTATGTAAAAAAAAAAGGCTACAAAAATTGCATGTTTGTAGTCATAGACATTGAAAGGGCTAGTAGAGTCTCATGAATTTGAATGAGGATTTTGGTGTTGAGAAATGAAAATGATGTATGCTCTAGGAAGAGATGTCCTAAATCCCATATGCACAGTGAGGAGAGTGGAACAACCCAAGTTCTATAAAGCATTGTACTTGATTGTCACTTTCATAATGATAAATACAATATCATGATGCTTTCCTCTTTTAGTTAGTATCATTGTTAGTTCAATACACAATATTGTCGTTATGAGTCTAAGCTTCCATCTTGGAACCTAATTCACTTGTGTAACAGTTGTCTACTCATTATCCATATCAACATAAATTTAGTCTTCATCTTCCAACCTCCATAGCTCCTGCCATGCTCTAGATTTGATATTTTAACATGGTATCAGAGCTCAGCTGAGCATGCTCAGCTCCTCACTCTACTTCTCCAGCTCTCTTTCACTTCTGTCTAGCTTGGTATCCACTCAAGACTTCAGTTCCTACTCCAACTTCGCCTTCACCTTCACTAGAGCTTTCATGGCTGCCATGGACAACAATACCCTGTCAGCTTCCAACACCTAGATCTCTCTCCATAGTCAATATCTCCATACAATTTCTGTGGGGTGCCTCCTCCAACAAACTCGGAGGAGTCCTCAAGTAGTCGGCTGAATTTCATATCCACGCACATCACCATCCCGTCTCCCCATGGGAAACCTTGGACTTAGTTGAGCATGGGAATGTCAGTTCTACTTCACAGGCAAAGCATGGACAAGTCACCCCTACTAGCAATCTAACGCCCACCTAAGAAAGACCACTTTGTAATCAATCAAAGGCAGGAATGAGGTTAACAGTACACTTGGTTCAAAGAGAGTGAGAGACGGGGGCGATTGTAACTCGATCCCCCTACCCATAAGGTAAAGTCTTAGCTCCCGTCCCCTAAAACGGTGTTAAACGTGGTAACTCGTCCTACTGGTATTGGGAGGGTTACGATTTAATCAGCTCTATCTAGTGTTGGAAAGTTACCCAACTTATCGGGTCCACCCGGCCACAGGCATCCAATCATCAGGATCGAAGCCTCCCACTTTCCTTGATGGGTTTGCTTAGTTTTCTAATTAGCAAAGCATACTACCACACTATTTGGACATGCAAAATCATCTTCCTTTTATTACCCCATTAAATTGGGTTCATTAAACTCGATCTTTAGCACATAACAAACAATTTGAAAATTAGATACTTCATTTCACCATCACTCCATAGAGTGATACAAAACCGTTTTTCCACAGAAAGACACCTTCTAGCCAAGGATAGGACCTTCCAATCCCTCAGGATTGGGTTGTATGTGATCTCACTCCATCCGCAGTCAACAGGGAATTTATTGGCTCAGAGCCCCTCTAAGCTTCCCTGAGCCTTTGGAGAGTCATCCTACATAGCAGGGGTACTTATCACTCGGCCCTTTGCCCTCTTAAGTGCTCGAGTGATCAAAATCAAAAACATCTACCTCCCTCGGGAGCGTAGGACCCCTACCCGCAGGTGAGTTTTCCACACTCCGCAGAGTGTAAGGGAGCATTGGGTTGGAGACCCCAATGTCGTGAACCACCACAAACCACAACTCATCTGGTTGTGCAATCCCGGAATCATAAAAGCCATAACTCATCATTCACAAATCCAAAAGTAGTCATAACCATAAGACATTTTAACAAAGTTGTCAATGTGATGCATAGAATCTATCCCCTTCCATCAATTTTGGTGTTCCTTCCTAAAAAGAATTTGATAATACTAACGTGATTTTACAAGTCTAAGTAAGTTCTAACTAATCGTGATCCTTTTCTTAGGTACTAACCTGATTATCTCCATTTGGCCATCCACCATCGTGAATACGGTTTATAGTCACAACCTCGATTTGTTGTGGAATGGTTGGTTTTTCGGTTTGAATGGGTTCGAGGTTAACTTCTACTTGTGCTTTAGCATCGTATTGAGTTCCGTCAACAGTGGCCATTTCCTCATGTTGGGGAGCTCTCTAAGCGTGACCTTGCTTAACACCTCGATGTCCCTTGGGAGTCATGGAAGAAGCTTTGATGGGTTCGGGCAGTGCTTCCACGTAGGGTTGGAGAGAGAGAGAGAGAGAGAGAGAGAGAGAGAGAGAGAGAGAGAGAGAGAGAGAGAGAGAGAGAGAGAGAGAGAGAGAGACTCGGGTGATTGCAACAGAGCTTCGTCGCATCAATAGCAACAAAGAGACTTCTGCATGGGTTATGTGTCTGTGTGTGTTTGACATGATGCCCTACCCATGTGTATATAGTAGTGGGGGGGGGAGGGGGGTAAAGAGAGGACGATGACATCATTGATGACAAAGAGAGAACACTTTCTTTTAGCTCTTAGCTTTAAAGCTTATGCTTTTTTTTCACTATTTTCGTTTTTTTTTTCTATCCTGCAACTTGTTTGGATCATAACTTTGTCGTATGAACTCCAAATATAGTTGTTTGGGTACTCAAAACGATCGGAATGCATCTAGTCGACAAGATAAAGCGGATAGAATTACAAAAATCTATCAAAATAGGTGTAAATAATGATTTTTATAAATCACATTATTTTTATCGATCTTTTATCTTGGACAACTTATTCCTTTTAAAATAAGTCACCGTATATATTTGGATCCATCTAAAGTGGAAATTAAGTTATCTAAACATGATACTAGAGATTTCAACTATTCTAGTAAACCAGTCCTGCTTCCTATAAATCCTGTAGAGATTTTGTAGTTTTTCCCATGTGTGGAATGGACATGCGATATAAATCAATTTTCTTTGGGATGTATACGCACATTTTTTATTAAAATAAACTAAGTAATGGGGACATTACAATTTCTTCTAGAGATATTTCCCTCTACTCTTAGGGTACACCATCCTATCACTTCACACATTGACATTGCATATTGCAAAAGCCGACATTGTCGAAATTCTTCCTCACATTGTTCTGAACTGCGCCTTTGTTGGTCATATGGTTGCCACCATCTCCATGCTATGCGATTTGTGCTGCTACCATAGGGCTTTGGTAGCCCCCCAAGTGGGCTAACCTCACCCGAGAGGGTTCCCCAAAATACTCCCTCTATTGATCACAATTTGAGAAACCCTAACTATCATCTCTGTGGGCAGCCATAGCCATTGACCTTCAAGGTCATAAAACCTTTGATTTTCTTACTCCTCTCAGTTCAATGAAGACTCTATCAATCTCATCTTAGTGAGCACTTAATTTCTAGCAAAGCATTACACTAAATCAGCAAGCAAGAAGAAGATCAAGCATCAATATTTGATATTGAGCTCCAATATAGTATTTTTTTAATACTCATGCAGTGTTGTTAAACACTAATCATCTTGTGTCTCTTGATACATTTAAGTACAACTCTTTTACTAGCTAATTTGTTGCTGATAAAAAATGGCAAAGCTCGAACAAATAGCAAAGTTCAATGGATAAGACTCCCATACTTGGAAGAAAAAGACCATACAACTCTTTTACTAGCTAATTTGTTGTTGATAAAAAATGGCAAAGCTCGAACAAATAGCAAAGTTCAATGGATAAGACTCCCATGCTTGGAAGAAAAAGGCCATGTACCATCTCATGAGGAAAGACCTTTGGGATCTCTTTGAAGATGATGAAAGTGATGCAAATGGTAGGGAAGAAGATTTAGAAAGCGAAATCCTTGCAGGATCTCCACCAAAAACCAAAGAATGGAAGAAGATGAATAAAAAGGCACTAGGCATCATTGCCTAGGGACTAAGTGATGATGTGCTACATCATATCTCTGGCATCAGCAATGCTAGAACTGCTTGGGAGGAACTTGATAGGATCTTTGGTATCCAAGCAAAGAATTCAAAGGTTAAATTACTCATACAGTTTTATAAATTGGATATAAAAGATGGTACTTCCATGACCATACAGATTAACAAGTTCAAGAGCCTAAAAACCCAACTTGCAACTCTTAAGAAGAATATTGATGAAGATGAAGTAATAACTGTACTGCTTGCAAGTGTAAATAATGATCTATATGAGATTCTTGTGTCAACCGTAAGTAATGTTCCAAGTCTCTCACTTAAAGATATTTAGCACTCATTGCTTGATGGAGAAAGCAAAGTTAAAAGCAAGGATGCAAAGGAACACACCACCAACAATAGTCTCTTGTACACCAAGGGCACTTATGGAGCAAGAGGCCATGGTCGAGGACTCAACACCAACAACAACAAGGATCATATTACATGTCATTACTGTGGCAAGATTGGCCATATAGCCTGTGAATGTTTCCATAAGAAAAGAGCACAGAATATGTAGAACGATTACCACCAGAACCAGTTCATGAATAAAGAAGAAGAAGAATAAGAAGAAGAAGAAGAAGAAGAAGATGCTTTCGCTACCATCAACAACTTTGACGGATTGTTCTAAAGAAATTTTCATTGTATCTTTCATATGTTCTTCCCATATTGGATCTCTATTTTTTTTTCTTAGTGGATTTGCTTTTAAAAACCCTTGCCAAAGATGTTAAATTTCAAGCTTTAGCTTGACTAGGCTACCTATGAGCTAGTCTCTTGGGCCATGTCACTATGTAGGGGGGCAAAAGCCAGCAAGGGTAGAGACTCATCATTTGAGGGGGGGGTGTGTTTGTCTACCTAGTGTGAGAAAAGCCAAGGCTAATATAAAGACACTATAGAGTGTCCTAGAGGTATGTAAGTCAACAAGAGTAACATATCTTATGAAAAGGTTGACATACAATGGTGATGTTTCTTGTCATTATGCAAAAAAAAAGAAAATATTGTAGAATTAGTTGATCCCACTTGTCTTGATAAAGCCATTGGCATGAGCATTCAGAGAAAGACATGGATGAGGAAATGGTTGATTGGATGCAAATAAAACTTAGGATTTGATATGATTCTTTGAGGGAAATAAAGCTATAGGATGTAAGTGAATTGATTATCAAGACATGTTTGCTCCAGTAGCAAAGGTGGCAACTGTGAGAGTTGTCATTGTAATGGCTTCAACAAAAGGTTGGGTGTTGCATCAAGTCGATGTAAATGCACTCTTGCATGGTGAGTTGCAAGAAAAAGTATATATCAATCAACCACAAGGTTGTGAGAGTATGTGTTACCTTGATTAAGTATGTAATTTAAATAAATCCTTGTATATGCTGTTGACACAAGCATCAAGAGCATGGCATGATAACATAACATATCATCTAATCTCTATTGGTTTTCATATTGTAGGAGTATTGTTGTGATTACTTTGTATGTGGATGCTTTGATTATTGGGTTGACAAGCTTGAAGACATTCTATTATTTGCAAATGGTAGATCCTCATTTGTTGTTAGGATTTGTATCTAAGTGAGCTATTTGAGATATAGACATGTGACTAAGTGCATCATCCCCTGTAATATCTTGGCCCCTCCCTGCATGTGAAAGGGTCTTAAGGAGGGGGGACAAATAAAAGTTTAACCCTTAAAGTTTAAAGGATAATATTTAAACCTTTTGAAAAGCTCACATCTCATCATTCATTTCAATCACCACTACCCACTTCTCCACATTGGCATGCCAACTAGCCACCTCCACCCCATCAATCTCCCTCTGGCACTTCAGATCACCCCCCAAACCCCCCTCACCATGCATTCTAAAACATGCCACTAGCCACCATCGATAAGGAAGACAAAAGACAATGTTGATGTGATCAAGGGAGAGAGCATACCCCTACCTCTAAGGCTTATAAAATGCCTCAATTTTTAAGCCTTTGAGATCATGGATTTCCTTGAAATGCTATTAGAGAGAGAGAGAGAGAGAGGGATATATATATATATATATATATATATATATAGAAGAGAAAGGTAGAGATAGAGAAGGAGAGAGAGATATATAAGATAGAGGGGTAGAGAGAGATTGAAAGGATAAGCCAAGCATATAGACCTTGGAGTCTTATGGGAGCACTATCAAGTTTGAAATCTCAAGATATTACAAATCGTGTGGGGGACTTGCTTGGGCTACTACACCAAACACACACCATATATATAAGAGGAAGCTCACTTAAGAACACACAAAGAGAGATGGAGGCCAAAATATTTTCTTGCTTATTTTTTTCTTCTTCTTTCACACACTTTTCAATGTACACAAAGTATAAATAAGATACAATATAAAGGAAAGTGGCCTATTAAGTCAAATAGTGCATAACAGACTATACTAATTGACTAGCACTATAAACGTGCCAATTGTGGATAGGTGTAACAAATAAAATATAGTAAGTCATAAGTTAGTGGCCATATAAGAGTCATAAAGACCACCAACATGCTAAGTGTAGATGTATGGATCCATCTAACTAGGTGGTCCATCATCAATGTCTTCACGTATTGAGCTTGTTGTCTCAATACTCCCCTCAAGTTCAACTACATCTTTGCAACTCCAAGTAAGCTTCGAAACTTATGAAGCTTCTCTCCATCCAATGCCTTCATGAAAGATGTCAATTATCTAATTTCGTGCATTGACATATACCAAGTTGATCTCACTTGCAAGTACCTTCTCTCTCACAAAGTGGTAATGTACTTCAATGTGTTTTTTCTTAGTATGGGACACAGGGTTCTTAGCCAATTTTATACTACTCATGTTATCATAATAAATAACACTGCACCATCTACCTACATATCCAAATCACCCAATAACTTGTGCAGCCATACCACTAGATAATAGATCATCTATCTTAGCATAACACTAGGCTACAATATGACTTGTTTTACTATAATAATGACAAATAACACTAGATTTTCCAAGACCTCTATTTTGCCATCCACGGTCTCCTAGAACCTACATATCACCAAATTATTGATTTAACTTGTTATCACCAGCATGTCCCATACACAATCTCTTGAGGACCTACCATATCCCTTTTTGAACTGGAGTAGAATTCTTGGATTTATTCACTACTTTTTTGTGATGATTCACTCTACATCTTAAACTCTTCAATGATCATGAGAGAGTCTAACTCATCAAAATGTGAAAATGGCTTCCGTACATACACACAAGTAACACATAATTTCTAAGCCTTTTTATTATTAAAGACACCCCTAGTAGATTATACCAAATCATCATTATTAAGTATTGCATCAATTGCTGCCAAAGCATCTATAGTGCTCCTCACCTTTAAAACATACTCATTGATATACATTTTCTCTTTTTTCAAAGTATTTAGCTCTTGCTTGAGCTAAATCTTCTATGCCTTTGTAGTCACAAAAAACATATCTTCAAATATGGTCCATGTTGCATGTGAACTTTTTGCATTTTTTATATGTCATAACATGGTGTTATCAGTGATTGAAAATAGTCTATGCATCACCTTTTTTTCTTTTGCATTCCATTCTTTCCATGACTTTAAATCATATGCAGTCATAGGGTCATTCAGCTTTGGCTACTTTTTTTCACCTAAAACAAATTTGAAGAGGCCTTTTCAATGAGAAAGTCTCTCACATGGAACTTCCATGATGGATAGTTATTCTTGTCCAGCTTCTCAGTGATGGGGTTTCCAATGTTCTCTGCCATTATCACAAAATTGATAGAAACAACAAGCAAGTCTTTTGCAACCATTCACAACAAGTGCATAGCAATACACCAAGCAAATTTTTTCACCAATTTCTCAATAATACATGTAAATCTACAACCTCCTTACATATAAAACTTGTGTTCAATTCTCAAAAAAAAAACTCAAAACTTACAAATTCGAAATTTGTAACCTATGCACCATTTTTGGTTGCACAACCAAAATCACATTATATCTAAAACTGTTCTATGTAATCATATAGGTCTAAAACAAGATAAGAAATGGCCTCAAATGGCCAAAAAAGCATTGGGAAAGCCCTAAAGGACTTATCTGTGACATATATAGTGCTTTGCTTGCATATAAATCTATAACAATCTAAGTTTTTTTAAATATGCATGGCTTCCAGTGCCTCCATAGACACTATCCAAGAGCAAAAGTGGGAGAATGGGAGAGCTTCTTACATATTGCTTGTTTGCTCAAAATGTAAAATAGCTAATTCTCAAAGCAAGCAAAATAACTGGAAATACAAGAAATACACAATATGTGCCAAGAAACCATAGCCAAGGTGTCTAGGCATGAAATTATATTGCCATGGAAGGTTGAGAATCATAGATGAATGCTACAACGTGAATACTCACCTCATGCCAAGGTGGGACATGGTATGCACCCCATGATCATGGTGGCTAAGAGTATGCACCCTCGTAGATGGTGGGAGGACGAAAACCCCAAAACATGTATTCTTCAAAATGGCAAAAAGATCCCTCACATGTTACATCTCCACCTTTTATACTAAACCCTAGGCTAAGGCATTTATGCTTTATTATAAGCCATCCTAGCCTAAAAGAGCTTTGTCCTCAAAGCTAGAATTGGAATAATTTACAAGGAAAGATTGCAAGGATAGCTTGTAAATGATGGATCCATGTTGAAGTGAAACTCCAAGTTGAATAAAATTTCATATGTCAATGAACTACAAGTATGAAATGTGAGTATACTGCTAGAACTGTGTAAAACATGCTGCTGTACAAGAATGGCCATAACTCGAGAAGAAGAAATATCCAATCACCATGTATGAGCTATAGAAATGTAGAGACAAGCCCTAGTATCCAGCCATGCCATAAAAAACCAATTTGGATGACAGTAGAGCAATTATTTTTATGACAAAATTTTTATACATCAAGCTGTCCTATTCAGATTTTACTCTGTTTCCTACAAAAGCCATGGAAAGAATCAAGGTATGATGATGGTTTCCAAGTAGACTCCTCCATGGGCAAACCTCACCATTTAATAAGATATTCCAACAGTGAACGATTCCTTAAAATCTTTTCTCTTTTGCCAATAATCTTTTCGGGCTCATAAATGATGAGACCATCTTCATCTATGGGAGGTAACTCCTCTAAAACCTTGATGGCTGGATCCACATATTTCTTAAGTTGGGAAACATGGAAGGTAGAATGAGTCCTTGTTGAAGAAGGCAAATCAAGCTTGTAGGCAAGCTTGCCAGCTTGTTTGAGGATTTGATAAGGCCCATAGTAACGATGAGCCAACTTATTTTATGATGGCCTTTGAGAGAAGCATACCTAGATTTAGGAACTTTAAGAAATACCCAATCTCCTTCTTCAAACTCCAAAGGCCTCCTCTTTTCATCAGCATAAGACTTCATAACATCTTGTGCCTTTATAATGTTTTCTTTTCATTGATGTAAAAGAGCTTCCATTTTCTCAACTTTAGCCTTGGCTTGTGGATTCACATCTTCATGAAAGAGAGTTGAAGGTATTTGCACTTTGTATCCATAAAACACTTCAAATGGCAATATGCCAATGCTCATATGATGAGTGTTATTATAACAAAATTCAGCAAGATGTAGCCAATGATCCCACGAAGCTTGAGTGTCATGGAAAAAATGTCGAAGGTAGACTTCCAACCATTTATTGACACGCTCCATTTGGCCATCTATTTGGGGATGATATGCCGTACTAGGAGTCCAAATTGTTCCCATAGAAGTAAACAAACTCCTCCAAAAACTTCCCTTGAACTTAGTATCACGATCGAATACAATCTTCAATGGCATACCATGGAGCTTAAAAATACATTCCATAAATAGTTTAACCACTTTCTTTGCTATAAATTGAGCCTTGATGGAGATGAAATGAGCTGATTTAGTGTAATGTGCTTGCCTAACAGCTATATAGGCACATTTTTAGCGGTCCATTAAGAAACGAATCTAAGCATCACCGCCCCCATGGAATGTTCCAGGGTTTGTTGCCTAGGGTCTCGCGATTCTGCCTTGCAACAGAGTGTTTGCACGGCCGAACCCACTAGGATCGACCTGAAATTTGGGTTTTTAGCTATCGAGGTCTCCTAACAGCATTCTAGTATCAGATCCTGGACATCCTACTTTATGCAGAGATACCTAGCTCGAAGCAAATCCGTGCTGCACTTGGTTCAAAGAGAATGGGAAATGAGAGGGATGCACCGCGCAACCTCTCTGCCCATAAGGCATAATCCCATTCTGGTCCCCTAAAACGGCATCAATTGGGTTCTAATATAATATTACCTAAAGTTCGGATGTCTATAAAACCTTGTGAGAAGCCTCCCAATTCTCTGGGACCACCCTTCCGCAAGACAGACCCGTCAGGGGTTCCGTCCACCCGCTTCCCTCAATGGGTATTCTTTAGTTACCTAATTAGGTCCTATCACATTTATGTGGGACATTTAAAAATAGCTTCCTTAATTAAGACTTTTAAGAAACATGGTTCATTTGCATAACTTATGACACTGACACAAAAATAGTTCAGACAAGTTCTTTGGAAGTAAACTTTATATTATCGTCTTAACTAAAATACAAGTCTTGTCCAAAAAGGACGGCTTTTGCAATCTGTGAGGATGTGTCTTATTTCCCCCAAGTTTCTGCCCTTGCACTAGTAACAGAGCCTCGAGAATCCCTCTTAAGTCACGTAGATCATTTGAGTAGGAACCAGAGACAGGGAATTTACAGCCAGAGTCCCCCCCCCACCCCGCATCCAAGTGCCCTCCTACATTCAAACTAACCCACGGAGAGACCTCTTGTGGCACTTCGGTCCATGTTCTTGTCATGGTTATTTGGAACCCCCTTGGTTAGGGTTGATGGTTAGCTGGGGGTAGCTTGGCACGCCCTCCTTGAACCTGATTCATTATTCCAATTTCTGTTGTGAGCTTGGATCGTACATTCCTTTCACAAACATTGAATCTAGATTTACAAGCACAAACAACAATGAAGGAGAATGCTCAGGACAATCTGCTAAGGTGGAGTCCTCTTTTGCAAATGCTTAATGTTGCCCCTTTTGGGTCTTTCTTGCCTTGGCATCGTTTTCCATCATCTTTTGGGGCTAGAGAGTACCCCCTCTTTGACCTCACTTCTATGCAATAGGGTTGAGCAGTTACAATATTTCTTCAGATGATGGCTTTCCTAGGTTACTATCCTTTGGTTCTTATTTTAAGATCTTGGTCTAGGGTTTTGTTTGGTCAGTTGGTAACCATTTTCCCACCTCAAAATTTTCAGAGGTTATAAGTTATCCTAGGGTTTCCTTCCCTCAAGATAGCAAGAACTTGTGTTTATTCCTCTCGCAAGTCGATCGTAAACTAGGTCTATTTACCATTCTGAAAGAGCTGCGAGCATCGAATGTAATGTGGTGGATAATCCTTTTTCTTATGGATACGATATTCAAGTTTCTTGGGTTAGCTTCGAGATATATCATATTTTGGAAAGGACCTTTCCCAAGAGTGTGTTTTGGGCCCTTTTGCGATTGGTTATTGGGATAGAGACCAGAGACCATGTTGACTCTAAGTCAAAATATGATCATAAAGACAACTTGACCCACTTGCGACTAAAGTCCCAAATGAGTGAACTAAATCTTGACTTCACTTATCGGCCATGATTTCATTTACCAAATCGTCCCTTTCAATTAAGCTCAACATTTTCACATGCGCATCTTAATGTACCTTTTTAGATGTATATCCTATTATGTGGTGCAATTGATGTCATGCAATTCTCAATGCAAGTCTTCCTTGAGTTGTCGATGCAATGCAAGATTCCTATTCATAAAAGTCCCTTCTAGTACATTTATGCAACTCAAAAGGCATGACCTAATTATTCAAATGCAAGCATACATGCACTCATTTTAAATACAAGTTAATTCACTACGATGGACTACGGAGTGCAGTTGATCTATACGGAATATTTACATACCTCGGCAATCTAGGATGCACTTGCAAAAGTTCGATCCTAATACTTGACTTGTTTTCGCTATAACCGTAGATTCCATAGATGATTTTAGTTGCTATATGTCACCAAATGGTTATACTTTTATTATTTTTATTTTTTTTTGAAACTCGAGTAGGTTGAGTTATAACTCCAAAATTTTTTATTCGCCAACATTTCTAAGGTATATCGAGATTTTGAAAGCTCTTTTGTTATTCATGCGAAACAAATATTGAAAGAAATATAGTAAATTTGCCACAATATCTATAAGTTATGGGATATATATAGAAATATTCGCCACATGTACATATGTACTCATACACATACTACAATAGACACATGCCACATACTACTTATCCTTGCTCCTTCTTTACATACTCATACACATGACTCACACACACCCCTCCACAGACACACATTACTCAACATTACATCTACTCTTGTTTTCATACATACATATACACAATTCTTAGAACCAAAAGGTTTGAGGTACTCATGGTCCAATAACTTGAGCTAGTCATATCTTTGAAGCATGCATCTTGAAAGTTCCAAAGCAAGATAGAGCTCTACCTAAATCCCATAAATGCAAAGGGACTTCCCCTCTTCATAGACTTGAGCACAAATAATAGCTCCCCTTCAATGAATGGTTTATCCAAGGGCAAGCTAATTTCAGCAAAAGGTGCTAATAAGGACTCTCTCCATTTTCACATCCAAGATTTTAGCAACACACTAGGACCAATCAACAACACTCTTGGGCTCAACTTCGGCTAGCACTGAGAGATGCTCGTGGAAAACATTAGCATATCCTAGTCATCAGTAAAGGCGCATCTATTTTCGTCCTAAATAAATGTGATAGCCTCTCAGTGCTAGCCGAAGTTGAGACCAAGAGTGTTGTTGATTGGTCCTAGAGTGGAAATCCAAGATTTTAGCAACACACTAGGACCAATCAACAACACTCTTAGGCTCAACTTTGGCTAGCACTGAGAGATGCTCATGGAAAACATTAGCATATCCTAGTCATCAGTAAAGGTGCATCTATTTTCGTCCTAAATAAATGTGATAGTATCTCTTTGATTCTTATCTTTGAGAGAATTGAAGTAAAATTGATATGGAGCATCTCTCATGAGGTCCCACCTAACTTAGCAAGAGGATCCAAATCAAATTTTTGAGCTATTAATACACAATGATAAGTAATAATGTCCATCAAGAGGTTGGGACCCTCAAGCTAGTTAGCTATGTGCAACTCCTTCTTGAGTAGGGTTTTATACCAGAGGAGGTGACACTCTAATTTTGGGTGTAGACCAGGTTACATGAGAGAATGATGGAGAGAAGAGAGACATTGTTGCAGTGAGTTGGATTTGATTGAATTGTTTTGGTGGTACATTGCTACTCTACATTGCTCATGATTTGACAATCCCTACAAGCACTGTCAACTCGATGCATATACGATTTCTTCTAAAATGGGCATTGAGAGTTGGATTTTTATTTGATTTCATTGACTTGGGATTGATCTTGAATTTCTGTGGCAAGTGCACAACTAGGGATAAGCCTAAGTGCTCTAGCGTTCTTCTTGAGCAACATCTTTAGTATGACTCATCATGACTAGCAGTTGCATGGGGCATCCTTCAATATGTATAGGCATGTGGTTCACAAGCAAGTGCACGAGGCCTTGATTTTTAGAAAGGATGGACATCATTTTTTCCACATTGGCCATTTGGATTGAGACAAAATTTTGTGGAGTAATAGGGAATTGCCTTCTTATGCGCATACTTCAAGCTCAGTTGAGTAATACCTTAGTAGGATCGAGATTCATGCTCTATGCTAGGGTGATAGCTTTGTGAACACAAGCATTTGCAGTACATGGTGCAAGTGAAACTCACGAGTCACTACATGGTCTAGGGACTAAAATAGATGTAGCTAGTTTTCCAAGCAGATCAACAAGATAGAGGTACTCCGGTATTACCTTTTTCAATGACATTTGTATATGTGGTGGTATTACTTTTTGATTATAAGTCACTTGTGGAAGGATGAGGAAAGGAGAAATTTGACACAAAAGAAAAAGGCTTGTAGGTGATAAGTCTAGCAAGAGATGTTGAAGACTTTTAGAGCTAGCAATGCGGGTCGAGGGCTAGAAGTTGTACTTTAGCTGCGAAGCGCAGACCTGGGTGCATAGAGCTGCATTATAAGTCTAATATTTATGTGAAAAAACCTTGCATGACTATTGATTAATAGGTGGGGACACCCATAATGTTCTCCTAATAATAGTAACTCCATGGCTTCTTTATTATCAAAGGCGGAAATATCTTCTACATATACTTTCTATGGGCCTTGGAGTGTAGATTTTAACCCAGGTTGATCTCAATATGAGAAAACGAAGGTGGATAAATTTACTATAAGAGTTTAATTTTGAGATCAATTTTTTCCGTGGCAAGGATAATGTTGTTGCAAATGCCTTGAGCTGAAAAGTATCCCTCAATAGTATCATTGAGAGATACAAAGCCTAAGAACCATGTTAATATTTGAAACCCTATCCTAGAGCTTGTACACCAAGCCATTTTCAAGAAAAGGAATACTACTAGGATGCTTATGCCTTTTTAGAATACTTACAAAGACATGCCATGAAAGGAAGAGGATTTGGTGGGATACAAGCGAAGAGTTAATAGAAATAACATAGGGAACCACAACCCGCATTTCACATTAATTTTTTTTCAAATGCACGCAGTTTTTCTTCTCCCTTCCTCTACTTTAGCTCTTTCCCTCTTACTTCCTTTCTTCTTCTGTGCATATGCAGGCACTCTCATGTTTCTATTCATTCACTCTCTCCCTGGTTCGGAGAGTCGTTGCTAAACCCTATTGCCACACAGAAGACGAAGGCTAGCGAGGACTAGGAGGTTCCTTTGCATTCATGGATGCCATCCCATGGGTCACCATGTCCTGCCTCTCCAACTTGGCCATTATCCCACCACTCCTCACGAGGAGTTGGCTCACAATCGCCCCCAGAGATCCTTCTCTTCCTCCCTCAATAAGTCCCTCTAGACACGCTCAGGTAAGACCCCTCCATCCTCCAAGAAGAAGGATGCAACAGTAGAAAAGCAAGTGAGGAGCTCCAGCACCAAGAGGAAACGTGACAAGGATGCTGACGAGAAGGAAAATGAGAGACAAGCTAGCCATGGTGATGGAGCTTGGTAGTCAAGGAAGGGGAAGAAGCAGAAGGAGGGGAGGAGGATGAGGAGGAAGCGAGTGGGAGCGAGAAAGTAGAAGATGGTTCCAGGCAAGATGCAGGAGTCGAGGGACTCGCGAAAGGCTTCTATGAAGTTGAAGCTATTAAAAAAAATGTGAGTATGCAAGCTACATCATCTTCATGGCTTTTCTCACCACTTTCACGCCATGTATGCTAACTGTCATATTAAAGCAATGAGATTCCTCAATTATTTTTCTCTTCCTGAACCTACACACAAGCTTCAAAGGTGAAATTTGTTGACTGGTTATGCTCCTAAGTCAAATGAATCCTTCTTGCATGTTTTTTTGGCTTACCAATCGACATCTAATGTATTAAATTCGCAAGTTAGGTTGTTCAAACGTTTGAGGCTATGTTGTAGCCTGCAAACTAGCCATTGTCATGTTTCCTGATATCATAAATGGTTATGCTGAATTGTGTTGCTTAGTCCTTTGCAACACATTGTCAATTTCAAAAGCAACAATTCTAATCTTTCTTTTTATGATGATTGCAGGGTCAAGTTCCGTACTTGATAAAGTGGTGAGAGTTGGTAACAGTAATCCATCAGATTTAGTTTTTCTTGATACCTACACTTCTCTTATGGTCTAATTAGAGTATCTGACATGTGTTACATTGTAGGCAAGGGTGGCTTGAGTTAAATAATACTCACAAACCATTCGAGAATGTCAAGGCTTGTGCTGACATCATAGAGGAATTTGACAAGAGGTATGTTGAGATCTTTAGTTTTCTTTACTATGCAGATATGTTATTCAATATGTAAATGTCACTTTGATTTCTTGCTCATCCTGTTTGTAGCTATGGGAGCTCTTGCTCAATCACCAAGACCCACGGACTGCTTATTGTTTCAAGCGTTCCAAGCCAAGCACTAATGGATATCTCTCACATAGCCGATGCACCATCCATATCTACGGGTGTAGTGAGCTTACTTCCATGCTGATCGAGTTACCTCCTCTCCCGCACACTCCGGTAGCTCCATGATCCAAGTGCAAGCTTCAAGCAAGCTCCATCCTCAAGCTCCACGCTCCAAGCTCCATTGTCGCAAGAGCAAGAGAAGAGAAGAGAAGAGAAGAGAAGAAGAGAGGAGAAGATGGAGAGCTTCTCCTCCCCAGTCCCTCACCCTCACACACTCACTCCCTCATACTCTCACACTCCCTCTCTCAAGCACAAGCTCAAGCAAACAAGAAGAAGAAGAAGAAGAAGAAGAGAGCTACTTTTGGCCACACACAAGAATGAGTTTCTCATTCTCTTTTCAATTTTATATACAAAACCCTAAATCCCTTTTGGATGGCCATCCCCTTATCCCCTTTTTTACATGGCCGACCGTGACCTAGGCTATTTTTCCCATTGTTCTCCTATCTTCCTAGCTTCCTTCATACCGCCCATCTACCTTTACAAATTACACGGGTGAGAGTCTGGCACTCTTCAAATTAAATCATGATGCGCTTGTGCTCTTTTACAAAAGTATTGACTTGCGCTTTTTCTTGTGCGTCTTTTTTCTTTATTTAGGACTTTTCTGCACTTCTTGTGTTTCCATATTTTTCTTGGCATGCCTTCGTCTTCTGTTTTACTTTTGCCTTGGCCTTTGTCTTCTACTTTAGCTTTTTCGGATTTTTCACCTTGTTCATCTAAGAGTTAACATTACCCCCTCCTAGACGAGTGCTAGTCCCATGGCACTCACCGTCGTAGGTAGTAGGCTTTGACATGCACCGAAGACGTGGGTGGAAGGGACTGCTTTGTGGTTGAACTTGGAGGAGTTTTGGTGGTGGTGTGGAGGAAGGTCGTTAGGGGCACGTTGTTGTCCTGGGTGGTTGGTGATAGGGTTGTTGAAATGGGGGATAGGGCTGGCTTTTGTTGGGAGTTGCACTCATGGGTTGGCATAGGTGTTGATGTTCGGGGGATTCTGGGACGGCGTTGGTGGGATTGCACAATGATGAAGGATAGGAATTTAGAGTTGAGTGTTGATGAAGAGTTAATGGTACTTTTGTTGGAGTTTGCAATACCTGCAATTGAAAACCTCTCATATGTGGTCTCTCCCTAGGGTAATGCTAGTCTTCTTATCATGCACAAGATATAGTTTGATTAGTTTGGGAGACAGATCAAACTCTAAGCATGCTGAGAGTAATGTCCTGCACTTGAGGGCCCAAACTATGTATATATTTTGGTGTAGATATTATGTAAGTGCTCGTGCATACTTAGATATTACGTAGTTAGAAGACCGCGGATGTGGTTCCTCATAACAACATGTGATGAAGCAAAGTTGTCCATGTTGAGGAGAAGTAAACAGGAAGGTGTATGAGACATCCTTTGCGTTGTGACAGCACAACGCAACATAATTGAACACAGGGACACCGCACTTTCGGTAGCTGGTACCTATTGGACTTGCTCGATGAGTACGGTGTACTTTTCATGACCATTTGTGCGGTGTTTATCACGATCAATTGCAATGGTATTAAGGTAGAGTGCAAAAAGGAAGCATGCAATTCGGTCAGGGTGACAGGTCTAACCATATGCGAGACAAGCTCCCTAGGTGTGTCCTACCCTTGATGTGCCCTAAAAAATTGTGGGTGATGCTAACGGGCTAGGGGACTAGGGACGGAGCTAGCCGACCAAGGTCACTGGATGTACCTAATTTGAGGACCCCTAGGTGCTGTGCTATGATTGTGGGTGCTTCTTATCTTTTATGTTCTTTTCTTTTCTTTTCTTTTCTTTTTCTTTTTCTTTTTCTTTTCTTTTCTTTTTCTCTTTCTTTTTCTTTTTCCTTCTTTTCTTTCTCTTTTTTTTTGGGACTTGCCTGACAACCATTGCAATATTGAGGCTATCAGCCTTTCAATGGGTTGGGAAATGTCGAGGTTCGAAGGCTCAAGAAATGGATATTACAACGATGATTGTGCCCTAGCCTCATTACTAGAGAAACAGTTGTTGAGATAGGGAGATACACTTGAGATTTTGCAACCCTCTTTGTGACACATGATGTCAGTACAATTGAGGTAACAACTATCATGAGCCAAATGTAGAGTTTGACCCAGAAAGAGAGCGTAGCCAATGACTATGCTTTGGGCCATGCATGTGGGCGGTCTGCAAGGGTGATTCTCACTTTTGACAGTGTGGCTTTCATCAAGGCTCTTTGTTCCTGGTATTTTTGTTGCTTTTTCTATGATGGCTCTTTGTGGGGTTGGTGGTCTTGTGGCATCTTGGACATCGAACGCTTTCGTATAGAGACTTGTGTCGTTCCGCATCCACTTGACAACTCATGAGAGTACATGTACATCATATGCCTCAACTATAATGAGCAGGTGCAACTCAAAGAGACATCACTTATCTGAATTCCATGGTGTTGACTTAGATACCTATCACCTGTGCTTGATTATCTTTTTCTTTTGCTAAAGGCATGAAATATATTAAATGTGGATATGGAAGGTTTGTATAGTTGGGGAACCTGTCCCCATTTAACAATCTAGAGACAAAAAGTCATGGCCAAGTAGCACTTAGCAAGCAGCTTATACAATCATAGGGCCTATCCCATTTGTATGAGGTGGGGTGAATTTGAGTGATCAGACGACTATGGTTGTGCCAGTGGTGGGCTCCTGTTAGGCTGGGCAGGGAAGATATCGGCTAGGACCCAAATGGTGTAGTCCCTAGTTGCTACCGTTTCAAGAATGATTTTAAATATCTCATCAAATTCCTTCTTGTTTTTAGCTTCCCTATCTTCTTTTGAGCACCTATTGTCCGAGTGTCTAGGGAGGGCCTACATAGTAGGGGTTTCCGCCCGCGGGGCATGCCCTTGAGCCTTTTTTCTCCTGGCATGGGAAGTCTTTGGCCTACGTCTAAGGCAGTGTCGCTTAGGGCGTCTTTTTGGTATGTACCTCTTAAGGGTAGGCACATATCGCTCTGGTGGAGATGCTTGTGCCTTATGCTCCCTTCTACGGAGGAGAGCTTCCTTGCATGCCAGCTGCATTGTGTGCTCCATGGTGGCTATTATGGGGAAATTTGCAAAATGTGAATCAAGGTTAGGCTTTGAGGCAGGATAGAATTATCTGCATGAAAGGGATTAAACAGTGGATTATCAAGCGCATACGAGGAGGAGGGGGCGAGGTGAGGCATGTAGTGTTTGTTGTAGAGGAACGGCCCCCCTGATGATGTTTGTCCTGCCTGGACTGCGGGGTGTATTCCAACCATTAGCAGATCTTGGCTTATGCAAAGTTGCATGGACTTGTCATGGAGTGGAGCAGGGCTCATCCCCGAAGGATAGACCGAAAAGGGAAAAGGTGTATAGAAGGGGACAATGCCCCATCTATGCCATTAGAGATGTTGGTCAGGGCTTCCTATTGTGGTAATGAGGGTTGCAGGCCCTCCACCTGGAGGCGGAAATGGTCACACGACTTCTAAATGTGTGGTGAGAGGAGGACCTGAGGAGCTCAGTCTGTCAAACCCAACTCTTCTCCCTACGCTTGACTATCATTACTTGTGTGTGTTGATATTATCTATACAGGGTCACAAAACTCATTGTTTATTTATGTACATATTTATGAATCCATATCACTTCGTGAGGATAAAAACCAATTATAGAACTCAGGATTATACTGAAGTGTGGCACATGCATCCAGTACTCGTGGCAACTTACTCAATAACAATAGATATTTTGCAACATCAAGTAGCATGATACCTTTTCCGAGTCTACTAGCAACATGTAACTTCTCCTCAGTGAGAACCTTATCAGCCAGAGAGTTCTCTTGGCTAGTTCTGGCTAAGTCCATACCCCGAATGGCAGTCAGTACTCGAAAGGAAGTCGGTGCCACATAGGTTGGGTCTCTTTGAGATCGCCATTTGGCCAATTGCTCCTCTGAGACCATAATAATTTGGGCTCCCAATTCGGCCATTGTAATGCAATTTTCAAACCAACATTTTTCAAATTGACTTTGACTCTTTGATTGTTGCTTTAGTTGCTCTATCTCTAAGATATTTGGTTGGTAGAGCACATCATTGAATGTCACAGTTAAGGGTAGTTCGTCGGCTTTCTCGTCAGAGATGAGTCGAATGCGTTCAAGCAGGAGGCTGTCATAATGCTCGTCAAGATGTTCTTGCTCTTCCTAGGATAGGGAAAATGCAAATATTCCCCAAGCTGCTTCTTGGGGAATGCACCCATGTCCGCAAGGACGTAGACATGTGTGAATACTTTGAGTCTAGCATCCAACTCAGTTAAGCATTCTGTGATACTTCTATGTTCAATGAGGGCTGCTTGGTTGCTATCTCATGCAAGGTTCTAGGAGTTTCCCTAGGCTTTAGCATAGCTGGGGGCTCAAGCCTAGATGAGAAAGATTGGTCAACGCTAGGATTGCTTATGCTCTCAGGGTTTCCATGTTTCTCCTAAGGCCTTGCTGCTATTGTGTCATGGTTCTCCTTGGATGTGACCAGTACAGTCTCGTCACCCTGTTGTGATAGTGTTGTATCCACTCTTGATTGGTCAATGCGAGTTCTCTTGTCAGTGGATTGAGTGTTGCAAGCAACCATTGATGGTATTGGTTGCATTGATTTTTCAGAGCATATGGATGTGTTTGAGATTTCACCGCTACTAGGAGAGATAGCAATGGACTCATTGATAGATGGACTCGACGCTCTCCTCAGCTCATCAACACTCTTGGTCTCAATCTTTTTGGTGTCTACAGCCACTAGCAACTGCCGTTGTTTTCTCCTCTGTTTCTTGGGCAATTGTGGTGCATCCTTTAAGGAGACAGGACCTTGAACCAAGTCAACTGTTGATGTGTTTGGTTGGGCCTCAGCATTATCTTTCTCTAGTGTGTCCTTATGGGACATGGCTGCGGCCTGTTGAATAGCCTTGCTAGGTTGATTGGTCAGATGCACCCTCTCCTTGGCCACCTCTTCGAGAGATCTCTCCTCAAACCTAGGCTTCAAGTGCTTTAGCAGTGCCAAGGATGTCAAAGATGTTGATTGCAACACCTCTTTCACATGTGAATGACCAAGGACACCTTCCACCAGAGGTATCGTCACGGCTCGAGGTTGTGACTGCCATGATTCCTGATTGGAAGTAGTAGCGGTTCGTTCAGTGGTCAACTATGATGTCGAGTCCTTAGGCAGATTGGAAGTGGTCGTGTCTTTTGTTGCCCTTTGTGCATTCACTTGTGCAGAGTTGAGGTAGTCATAATAGATTGCACAGGCATATCCTTCAGCCAAGAGCTACAGGGGCTGTCGTGTCCCACCTCTTGGACATTTGGAAGCTTAGATGGAGGTAGAGATTGGGATTGAGCAGCTGCACTTGATGACTGTTGTTCCGCTTCCTGTGTCCGTTTAGGAAAAGAGAGTGTAGGAGATCTGGGACTCTTAGGTGGACTTGGCACTAGCTGAAAGATTTGCTCCTGGCTGTTAGATGATTGTGCCATTTGCTTTATTGAGTAATCAGCCTTCTTATTAGTAGCGTTGTGCCTGTGGTGCTCATTATCCTCTTGGGAAGTCAATAGCTCCTTGAGCACTAGTGGTCTTTGTGCACACTCAATGGTTACATCTGACATCTGCTTATTAAGCATGCTAGGCTGAGGCTCTTCCTTTCGAACACTCATGTTTGGTTTCTTGGCTCGAGACCTAGAGTTTCTCTTAGATTTCCTCCTATGCTTCTTTGCTTTTGATACAATATAGCCTTCAACTGATCGAGGTGGTTTAGCAGGGGGTTTTGGTACCCAAATCCATCGGTTACCTGCATAATACCCTTGAGCACAGAGCAACGTTTTGGATATCCATCGTGGCATTGTGCTAGCTCTCCATTGATGCCTTCGTCTATAAGGCTTGGGCTTCTTTTGTGGTCTTCTACGATATTTGTAGATCCAAAGACTGTCCTTGGCATTGTCTCTTGACCTTCTTGTTTCAAGCATGGCCTCACTCACTAGTTCTCTCTGTTCGACATGCGCTTGTATCAACTCTTTTAACAAGTCCTTGCTCTCGTTAGTAGGCTTGACTGTTATGTCAACACCTTCCTTGCCTTTCCCTCGAGGTTCGATGAGGTCACCCTTACTAAAGGTTGTGATTATCCTCACACTCAGTAGTGTCAAGTGTAACCTCTGTGCTACTAATATCAACCTCACACTTCGTCGCCCTTTTAAAAGGTCGTCCGAGGAGGGTTTTCTTTCCACAACTAGCACTATTTAGAGGAATATGGAATAGGATAGACAAGCTTTCAGTTTCAATTTTCGCAAGGATTTTGCTCTTCCCTATAAGTGCTTGTGGGTGTCCCTCGTAAGGACTAAGAGTTACATTAGTCGGTGTGAGCTCTGGTTGACCTAGTAGGGTCCATGCTTCATAGGTCAAGATATTAAAATCTACTCATTCATCAATCAGAGCATCGACAATGTGCTCTCTTTCTGCGGTGAGTTTGACCCTAAGATAAGAAAGCGGTACTATGTCTTCATCTTTCGGGTCTTGGCTTATAAATTTAAGCTTTCTGACAAATGCCCTTGAGTCCCCAACTGCACAACCAGATGTGGATTCTCCACTGATGTCTTGGATCGTCTGTGTACTGCTATTCAAGGTGCATCTATCGTCATGACTATCATATCTAGTCAACGTCACAGTTGTAGCTTGATGTTGTTGCTTTCTGCTTTGACCAGATGCAGTCCGAATTCAACACCTATGTGTTTCTACGGTGTGGCCTTTTTGCCCTTGTTGACTAGATTGGCCCATTGAGGTTCTAGGGTCTCTATTTGTCTTTGTTCGGGTATGGGCTTTTGGTTGCTTCTTTGCAAGTGAGAATCCATGCTTGTGTAGAGCCATTACTATACAATAGTTTAAGCGCTGAAATAATAAAAAGTCTAATTGTTCTCTTTATGCATAACATTTAGGATGTGGTTTATATAGAAATAATGGATCTAGCAGCACGAGGTTTTCCTTGTTGGTGCTAGGTTCCTACAACGAAGCATTGCGTATTAGTGAAAATTCATTAAAAAGGTTGTTTTTGCCCTACACATAGGCTGATTTCAAACCATAATTGTTTGTTCACAATAAAGCATACACCATTGCATGAATCATACACATGGTATCTATTCTTGGCATGCACAGCAATTGGTTGAACTATAAATGACCCACGCTGGAGAGAGTAAGGCACCCAAGCTGTAGGTCTAGACGATGGGTCCAAGGGGACAAGTAAGTGAGGATTGATACATTCTTGGAATGATATAATATTAGTACCAAGAGTGGAGTCTATTTCTATGTTCTATATGTGTTAGCAATGCATCGAGGGGCCAATCCCCAAGGTGTAGGAGGGTCGCAGTGGGGCCGCAGCAATCAGCCGAGGGGTGCCTCCTATGTTGTTCTACGTGGTGAATTACACCAAAATGTGTAGAGTCTCCCTCTGAGGAGTCTGAGAAGGTTAAGGGTTGGACTATAAACATGATACAAAAACAAAATGTAGGTACGATGGCAGGGCAATGTGTCCTATAGACGCTCCTGACCAAGAGGTCATGGGGTTATCTTGTGCATGTTAGAGTTCTGGCTAGTGCTATAGCCAGTGCCGATCGATTTTAGGTCCCATCAGTGGTGTGTGTGCCGAGAACAAGTTGTGGTTCTCAAATCTAGGGTTTTTAGGGACGAAATATTCAATTTATGTCCTCTACCAAGGACTGTCAAGCCAAAATACAAAAAGAAGAACGTGTTGAGAGGGCTAGACGACGGTTGGAGATTGTAAGATACTATTCTCCTCAAAGGAACAGCTCGTTACACATAAGTGGCAGTGGTTCTAGTACTCTAAGTGTTATAAGTAGCTCTTTGACAAGTGGAAGTCTTAGTACTTCCCTAGTTCCAGTTAATCAACCCACAATAAGTGGGGCTGTAGTTGCACCTATACAAACTCACGTTGTTAATCCAGTTGTAGCCATAGCACAACCCATCACAATTCTAGCAGATACACCGGATTTACCGGCATTAAGAGCACCATTGCCCATTTTCCATGGGTTAGTAGAAGAAGATGGAGAACTCCATATTAAGGAGTTTCAGACACTCATGTTTAATTATCGAATCCAAGACAAAGGACACCTAATGATATTCTTCAACATGACATTAAAAGGAAGAGTGGCAGTATGGTATCATGGTCTAGAAGTCGGAACCATAACTAGCAGTGCCCAATTCTTTACAGCTTTCCGTAGAGAGTTTGCTCATGAGAAGGGTGGACAGTATTGGTTGCGTGTCTTGAATGTAACACGCCAAGAACCAAATGAGAATATCCAAGCCTATGCCAAGAAACTAAAGCAAGTTCTTTGCAAACTTAATACTTATATTCCCATTCCAGCGGCTGCATAGTTGCAATATTTCCTACATGGATTGGATTTCAATATCCAAGTGCAGCTTAATAGTGTCTCTTTGGCCGACATTGACACTGCTATTACCCAAGTAGAAGGAGTAGAGTCACGCTTGCAAGCGGCTTGTGCAGCAAGGATAAATTGGAATGGTAATAATTTGGCCTTGACCAATGAGAGTCAAGGGGTTCCCATGTCAAATGCGAATGGGAGAGGGAGTATCATGCCGAATTTGCCTATGTCACCAGCCCCTCCTAGCATGACTATGCCTATGGCTAGTCAGACAGGCCCACTAAGTGGTGGAAGCCAAACAATGAATCCTAATGTCCCAGTAGGGCAATGGCCAACTCCTAATCAAGTGGTTAGGCTGATGGGATGATAGATAGATCATCGCAGCTATGAGTCGAATGCCTCTAATGTCCTTGGAGAAGTTAAGGACATGATGAAACACTATACCGATATGATCTGTGAACAATACAGAAAAATAGCTGTGGACGTCAATTTTCTTAAGAAGCAATAGAATTTGATAGGGAGTTGACGCCCTGAGGAGGGTGTCCCCTCAAGATTCAGCTGTAAGTGGTGTGGTAGCCAACATTTCCCTAGGAATTGCCTGAATGTTAAATCCAATATTTGTGGAAAGTCTGGCCACTTAGCTGCTAGCTGTTGGAGTAAGATCAGTTCTCTCCAACAAGGGAGTAAAGAACCAAGTCCAGTTAACCATCGCGCACAAGGGAATAATCTCTAGCAAGATGAGGGACCAAGACAAATACTGCAACAAGGAAAGGCTACGGTAGAGGAGTTGCCTCATGGCAGTGGAGTCAGCCTTATTGAGGCCGTACGTGTCAATGATGCTGAAACTTCTAATCTATGAGCCGTAACAAGAGGTCAAAAGATTAAAGAGGGTAACAAAGGAATTGTAAAACCTGTTGAGGGAAGCCCTAAGCAAGATGCTAGGGAAAAGAGAGCCTTGAATCCTGATATGGAAGGTGGACCTTTAAGACCTGTTGGTAGTAAAGTTGATCCTGAGAAGGATAAAGGATTGCCAAGAAAGAAGGTAATGGCTAAAAAAGAGGCACCAAAGCCGATTGAAAGACCAAAGGAGAGAATGTTTTGGCGAGAAGAGAACTTTGGCTAACTACCACGACTTTGACCTAGCAAGTTCTCTTTGTGAAGTTAAACTAGACATAAATCTTCTACAATTGATTAAACTTTCTCTAGGAGTATGCAAGGAATTCAAGAAAATCATGCGTATAGGGTATATTGTAGAACCTTTGGGCATAGCTAGAGTGGGAAAAGATTGGTTTGATCATGCTGAAAATCATTGCCCTATGGTTCCAGCGTATGTGGATGGAATATTAGTGCAGCACGCTATCATGGACACCGGATCCTCCATCAATATCATGAGTTCAGATTTGATGGAGAGGCTAGGTTGTGGGAGCTTTCACTCAGCCGCCAAGACCCTCGGACCGCTTATTGTTTCAAGCGTTCCAAGCCGAGCACTAATGGCTACCTCTCACATAGCCGACGCGCCATCCATATCTACGGGTTTAGTGAGCTTACCTCCGTGCCGTTCGAGTTACCTCCTCTCCCGCACACTCCGGTGGCTCCACGATCCAAGTGCAAGCTTCAAGCAAGCTCCATCCTCAAGCTCCACGCTCCAAGCTCCATTGCCGCGAGCAAGACAAGAGAAGAGAAGAGAAGAGAAGAAGAGAGGAGACGATGGAGAGCTTCTCCTCCTCGGTCCCTCACCCTCACACACTCACTCCCTCACACTCTCACACTCCCTCTCTCAAGCACAAGCTCAAGCAAGCAAGAACAAGAAGAAGAAGAAGAAGAGGAGAGCTACTTTTGGCCACACACAAGAATGAGCTTCTCATTCACTTTTTCAACTTTATATACAAAACCCTAAATCCCTTTTGGGCGGTCATCCCCTTTTTCCCTTTTTACATGGCCGGCCATAGCCTAGGCCCTTTTTCCCATTATCCTTCTATCTTCCTAGCTTACTTTCCACCGCCCGTCTACATTTACAAATTGCACGGGTGAGAGCCCGGCGCTCTTTTACAAGATTTCAGGGTGCGCCTTTTCATTTTAAAATGCGCCTTTCCCCTTTTGCCTTTGCCTTGGACTTTTAAGGTTGCCCTTGCACTTTTGGCTTTTCCTCCTTTTCTTTCTTCAGTCGGGCTTCCTTTTTTCCGCCTTTGCCCTACGCCTTTTCCACTTCCTTTTGCTTTCTTCGTGTTGGGGTTAACATAGGTCTAGAGATCCAAAAAGACGACTCCACACTTCTTAGGATGCCTGATGATAGTCTAAGACAACCAGAAGGTTTGCATCACTAAAGTCCACATTACAGTTGCAAGTGTGGAATGCTATCTAGACTTTAGGGTGATAAGGTTTACAGGATGTCCTAGCTATCGAGTTTTGCTAGGCAGGCCATGGATTCTATGGACAGACTTTCAAGTTGATATACCCGCCGGTCGAGTGATTCTAGGTCGAGGTGTCCATCGTGTAATAGTGGATGCTTACCCTGAGTCTCCTCAGAGTGAGAGAGCTCCATTATCCTCCACTGAACTAGAAACATTAGATGATCCATCTGGTAGTGAGATGTCATCAAGCGATGGATCTAAAGAAGGGTCCACTACAGAGGATATTTATCAGTTAACCTTGAATGAGCCAATAGAGCCTCAAGATTGAATAAGAGATGTGGATGTTATTGAGTTGGACCTTGGCACACCTAATGGTTCACGGCCAATCAAATTAGGTTCCATGCTCAATTCGAAAGAGAGAGAGGACTATGTGTCCCTTATTTAGGAGTTCCGCGATATCTTTGCTTGGAGCTATGATAAACTTAGGGGTATTCCTCCCAGTCTGGCTGTGCATACCATTCTTGTAAAGGAAGGTACCTGCCATGTACGTCAGAAAGTAAGGCCTATGCCTTTTGAACTAAGGGACGGGCTGTTTGAAGAGCTTCAGAAGTTGCAGAAGGCGGGTTTGATCTTCCCAGTTCAGCATACTGAATGGTGTTCGGCAGTTGTGATTAGAAAGAAGAAGAATAATCAAATCCGTCTTTGTGTAGACTTTAGAGAGCTAAATAAATAGATTGTTAAAGATTACTACCCATTGCCGTTTATTGACCAAATTTTGGATCAATTGGCGCATTAGAGAAATTTTGAGGTCATTTGCAAGGCCTTGTAAGAAATTGATGATGTGGCAAGGTTCCAAAAAGAGGGGACCGGTAAAATTTTTCCAAATGAACTTGAAATTTTTCGGAGGTTGGATATTTGAAATCTACTCTTAAAATGCAATCCAATGATATATAGCATGCTTCTACTTGACATTGGCTTCATGTAACTCTAGAAAAAGGTAAATTCAAATCAACGTAATATTGACAAAAATCTACATTTGTCCAAAATATGGCATAACTTTTTCAAATTTCATCAAATTTTTTTGGACGTTAGGTCATTAGATTCCATTTTTCAAGGCCTTTCAAATGATATGTCATGTTATGGGGTTTTGATAGATATTTGGAGATGTCTACCGAGTTGCTCTTTTTTGGGAGGCTTTGATGATGTGGCACCTTAAAAGGCCCTCTAAATGACCTCAAAATTGCTCTAATGGGTAGGGAAATATATTTGTTCATGGATTGCTTTGCAGGGTATAACCAAATGGCGATTGCTAAGCAAGACGAGTTGAAAACGACATTTATCACTGTCTTCGGTACCTTTGCATACCATGTGATGGCATTTGGGTTATGTAATGCACCTGGCTCGTGGCAAAGAACAACTGACAAGACCTTTGGTGACATCTCCCCAGAGGAGTTGAAAGTATTCACTGATGACCTGGGGGCAGCCACCGTAAGAGAAAGACAGTTGATTATTTTGCGGAAGTGTTTCGAGCATTGCAGACAATTTTACATAGCTCTCAACCCGTGGAAGTGCATCTTTGGAGTGCCTTATGGGCTATTGTTAGGCCATGTAGTCAATTCCGCAAGGATTGCGACTAACCCTAAAAAAATCAAGGTCATAGTTGCCATGAGTCCACCGCGTACTTCAAAGGAAGTGCATAGCTTTCTATCATTGGTAGGGTATTATCAGAGGTTTATCAATGTCTTGGCAGAAAGAACGTTACCACTGACAAATCTATTGTCCTTTAACTGTCAATTTGCATGGAGTGATGCTTGCAAAGTATCTTTTGACGATGTGAAGCAAGAGCTTGCCAAAGCACCTATTTTAAAAGCACCTAAAAGGGGCGAAATGTTCTATATATTTTTAGCAGCAACCATGTATAGTATTAGTTGTTGCTTATCCCAAATTTGGGAGGAGAAGTGGTACCATCTGATAGCTTTTGCTAGTCGGAAGTTGGACATATCGGAAATTAACTACACCTATATGGAGAAGTTGTGCCTTGCGATGGCGTCTGCGACCAAAAAGTTCAAGCACTATATTCTTTATGAGAAGGTGGTTTTTTATACGAAGGCAGAAGGGCTTCGATTGTTGTTGAATAAGTTACAGCTGTCTGATCGTTTAACAAAGTGGTTAATCACTTTGTAGGAATTTGATTACGAGATTAAGAGCAAGCCGCCGAAGCTACATGGCATTGTCGAGTGTCTTGTGGATTTCAGAGAGCCAAAAGAGGTCTCGGCTGAAGGAAGTGATATGGAAACTTTGTTCAAGATTGATACAACATCTATTCCCTCCTGATATGCTGCTATAACACACTATCTTTCTACAGGAGAGACTACAACTACTTTATCAAAATTGGAGAAGAGAAAAATTAAACAGTAGGCATTGAAATTTTTCTTGATCGTAGGAACACTATATCAACAGGGTGTTGATGATATCTATTATCGATGTGTGACGCCTGACAAGGTTTCATTTATATTGGAAGAGTGCCATGACTCTACTTGTGGAGGGCACTTTGCCGAACAAAAGGCTTTAAGAGCTGGGTATTGGTGGCCGTCCATCTTTTAGGATTCATTTGACTATGTCAAGAGATGTGATACATGTCAAAGACATGACAATAGAGAGAATAGGAAGCACCCACTTACGCCAATTATGGCCGTCCTTCCATTTGAGAAGTGGGGCATCGATTTTGTGGGACCTATTACCCCGTCGTCTACTACTCAGAAAAGATATATTATAGTAGTAGCTGATTACTTTACAAAGTGGTCAGAAGCACGGGGGACGAGGCATGACAATGCAAAAGAGTCTGCTAGTTTCCTACTTGACTAGATTATCTGCTGTTTTGGTCCACCAGAGGAAATAGTATCGGACCGTGGAATCCATTTTTTGAACAAGGTGATTACAAGCATGGCTGAAGCATGGAAAATTAAGCATAACAAGATGACCCCCTATAATCCGCAAGCCAATGGACAAGTTGAAAGTACTAATAAGCAGCTTGTGGGTATCCTATCCAAAATAGTCTCCGAAAAGAAGAGGGAATGGGATACAAAATTATATGTGGTAGTATGGGCGTATAATACGACATTCAAACGAGCCACTTACCACACCCCATTTAAATTAGTTTATGGGGAGGAGTGTGTCTTGCCCTTAGAAATTGAGTTTGCCGACCACAAGATTCAAAATCAATCATTCTTTGGGTGATGAAGATGCCCTATTTGAGCGTTTTACGACTATAGCCCACTTGGATGAGCTTAAATTGCAGAGTCTGTTGCACCAGGAAGTGGCTAAGCGTCGAATGAAGTGGTTGCATGATCTAAAAGCGAAGAAATATACCTTTAAAAAAGGAAAGTTAGTTCTATACTACGATGCGCGTAGGGAGCTATTTCCAAGAAAGTTGGAACCTAGATGGGATGGCCCTTACAAGATAGTTCGGTTAGGTAAAAATAAGTCCACGGCTTTATTAGCTGATCTACAGGGAGTGGAATTTAAGAATAAGGTTAATCTTAATAAGATTAAACCTTATTATTTCTGAATATGCTAACGCGCTAAATATATTGTAGGTCTATATTGGGGTTGATTTGAGACCTGCAGGAGAGCTTAAACTAGTTGATGGGACGGTTAATCCCTTATTTGGAGCACCCATATCTTGAGCAAAGATATCATCAGGGGAAGCTTATCTGGTGGAGCAAAGGATACAACGTGATTAAGCAAGAAGACAGTACCTGTCAAGATTGTGGGAGAGAAGGAAAGAGTCTCACTTGTAGCTTTCTTGCTTGCACAATGGGGGAATACACACAAAGGTGGAGGCTGAAAAACAGTTTTCCTCTTCTTAGTTATGTAAGCCAAAAAGAACTCTAGTACATAGAAATAGAAGAACCCTATATATGGGTCTCAAACCAAACTCAACTAACTAAGGTGGCATACTAACTGAGCCACGAACTAGAGTAGATAAGGATAGCTGTCATCTAGCTATTATTCATGGGCGGTGTACCAACCGCATCTGCAACAACTGACAAGTCAGTGACATAAATGTACAACGGTCACCCTGGCATATCACGAGTGGAGCTCGATATCTCAACACTCCCCCTCGAGCTCAATCCCAATTCCTGCACACCAAGCAGGTCTCTGAACTTGCGCAGTTTCTCTGCGCCCAATGCCTTCGTAAATATGTCAACTACCTGATCCTCTGTGCTAACATAAACTAGATCAATAAGACCTAGTAAAACCCTCTCCCGCACATAGTGATAATGCACCTCAATGTGCTTTGTTCTAGCATGATAGACTGGGTTATTTTCCAAGTGTATACTGCTCATGTTGTCACAATAAATGACAACTGGCCCATCTATAGGCTGATGCATATCATAAAGTAGCTTATGCAACCAAGCTACCTCACATGCAGCCATTGCTGCACCCCTGTACTCAGCCTCCGTGCTCGACAAGGCAACTGTAGGCTGTTTCTTGCTGCTCCAAGTGACTGCAGCACTCCCAAAAGAGAACACATATCCACTGGTAGATCGTCTATCAGAAATACTACCAGCCCAATCAGCATCAGTGTATCCATACAACTGTATCTGAACCCCAGTCTCATAAAGTAGTCCATACTGCAATGTGGACTTCACATACCTGAGTATGCGTCTAGCCGCATCTAAATGCGGTTTCCTTGGAGCCTGCATAAACTGACTTACCAATCCAACAGCATAGCTCAAATCTGGCCTAGTAATAGTCATATAAATCAAACTTCCTACTATGCGTCTGTACATAGTAGGATCTTCAAGAGGCTCACCTGCATCTGCGCTCAGCTTCACATTCTGCTCCAAAGGAACTGAAATAGGCTTACAGCCTGTCATCCCATATTTGGACAGCATATCCAATTCATACTGCCTCTGTAAGATCCATATCCCACTTGGTGATCTAATCACCTCAATGCCCAAGAAATAACGCAGCTCTCCCAAATCCTTCATCTCAAACTTTTGCTTCAATAGCATTTTCACATGAAGGATATCTTCATCACTATCACCTGTGATAATCAAATCATCAACATAAATGACAAGCAGCATAATAGCTTTCTCTGTTTTTCTCACATAAAGTGAGAAATCTGCCTTGGAAATCTGAAAGCCAATAGTGACAAGATATTGTCCTATCTTGTCAGACCATGCTCTAGGTGCTTGCTTCAAGCCATACAATGCTTTCTTCAACCTGCAAACAAACTCAAGATGAACAGCATGGACATAGCCTGGTGGCTGCTCTATATATACCTCTTCTTGCAAATCACCATGCAAGAAGGCATTCTTTACATCCATCTGATGTAAAGACCATTCCTTTGATGCAGCCATAGCAATGACTGCTCTTACGGTTGCCATCCTTGCAACCGAACTGAATGTTTCTTCATAATCAATGCCATATGTTTGTGCATACCCCTTGACTACTAATCTTGCCTTGTATCTGCTCACAGAACCATCTGCATTGTGCTTCACCTTATAAACCCACTTACAGCCAATTGCATTCTTACCTTTAGGCAAAGGTACCAATTTCCATGTAGCATTTGCTTCCAAGGCATCCATTTCTTCATCCATGGCTTTCTCCCATTTTTCTTTTCCCATGGCTTGCTCAAAAGAAGTGGGTTCTGGTTCATGTATCACTTTGACCATATAGGCATAGTGAATGGCTGTAAATCCATCATATTTCAACCTATCCACAGGATACCTAGCTCTGGTAGACCTACGCAAAGTAGGTTCACTCCCAGGTGCTCTCAAAACATCCCTGGTCTTCCTTACTCCAGGTGTAACAATAGAAGGAATACCCAACTCATCATCAATGCTCTGTTCCGAGCCACTGGATTCACCATCCACATAAGAGTGACCTGCATTTACATCAAACATGGGCTGATCTACCTTCTCTTTTCCTTTTCGTGATACCTGAATACCACTATCTGCATTGCTTTGAGAAGATTCTCCTGATCTCAATCTGCCTGTCCATGGCGAAGAATGTGAACCACTGCTAGAGGACGTTCCAGGTCCACTAATATTTTGTGACTGCTGCTGTGAATTCTGTGCAGCATTACCATTTTGTGCATCTACATTATCAATCACATTTACTGGTTTATACCAGCTACTCATCTCATCAAAAACAACATCTCTGCTCACTGTAAACTTACGAGTAGAACGGTTATAGCATCTATACCCTTTCTGCTGCTGCAGAGAGTAACCAGTAAAGATGCACTTCTCAGCTTTTGGATCCAACTTGGATCTCAACTCATCTGGCACACGAACATAGGCAATGCAACCAAAAATTTTCAAATGAGAAATATATGGTTTCCTACCAGTATACCTCTCCTCTGGAGTCATCCCATGTATTGCTGCAGTGGGAGTCTTGTTCATTATGTAGACTGCTGTAGCAACTGCCTCAGCCCAATAAAAATCTGGCAGGTCTTTTTCATTGAGCATGGCACGAGATACCTCTCCAATATGCCTGTTTTTCCTTTCTACAATTCCATTTTGTTGTGGGATATGACTGCATGAATATTGCTGCTTTATGCCATGCTCCTGCAGGAACCTTGCAAACTCATTTGAGAGGTACTCTCCCCCTCCATCTGACCTTAGGCATTTTATTTACAGGCCTGTTTCTTTTTCAACCATAGCTTTAAGAGTTTTGAAATGCCCAAAAACTTCACTTTTCTTTTTCATAAAATACACCCAAACTTTTTTGCTATAGTCATCAATAAAAGTGACAAAATAATGACAGCCTCCAAGAGATGCAGCTTTAGTAGTCCACACATCAGAGTGGATTAATTCCAATGGCTTCTTACTCTCTTGAACATGTCTAGGAAATGGTTTCCTTGCCTGTTTTCCAAACTGACAGGCTTCACATAACTTATGCATTTCTGCAACCTTGAATTTAGGCAATCCTGCAATAATATTTTGGGCCTGCATTGATTTAAGTCACTGTACATTAACATGACCAATGCGTTTATGCCAGATATCAATATTTGCAACTACACCGGTCCCATGTGCAAACATTGCTGCACTCAATTCAGACATGTCTGCATCCAACGTAAACATTCTGCCCTTCTTATTTCCTTTTGCTATCAAGCGACCTTTATTTTTCATATCCTCAACAAAGCATCATGAGAGTTAAATCTGATCTGCAAGCCCTGCTTAACCATTTGACCAACAGAAACTAGGTTCTTGGTGATATTCGGGATATGAAATATATCCGATAGGTATTTCTTTTTCCCATCCTGCATAGACAAATGAATTTTTCCAATCTGCACAATAGGATGTGCAGTATCATCACCAATCTCCACAAATCCTGGTTTTTCCATTTTCCTTGCATCCTGCATCCATTCTGCATGACCTGTCATGTGGTTTGATGCACCTGAGTCAACATACCACACATCGTTTCTTTCTTCTGCACTTGTCACAGAATTGGTCATGTGCTGCACCATAGACAAATGCTCATTTCTGTCATCACCCTGTCTAGTAGAAGATGCATAATTCCCTTGTTGCAATTTTCCATTCATGATGTCATTCTGCTTTTTATAGCAGTCCTTAGCCATATGACCCATTTTACCACAGTAGTAGCATTCAACATTGTTGTTTGCATTTTGGCCTCTTTGCCATCCACCACGACCTCTTTGGCTCCCCCTGCCTCTAGAGTTACCACGTCCTCCTCCATAGGACTGGTTTTCTTGAGTTTGTTGCATATTCTGATTTCTATCACGGCCTCCAGATCGGCCTCCTCTACCTCTGCCTCTATCTCTTCCAGCATTTGAGTAGAAGACAGCTTCTTTTGAAATTCCTCTTGAAGAAGATGCACCACCATTTCTCTGCTCCTCAGAAATTAGAAGAGCAATCAACTCCTCAAAATCAGGAAATCTTTCACGAACGGAAATGGATGTTCGGAACTGTGCATAATCCTTTCCTAGACCATTCAAGGTCACAGAAACTAAATCATCATCTTCCATTGGCGACCCAATGGAAGCAAGTGCATCTGCAATCTTCTTCACCTTCATGTGGTAGTCATTAATGCTCATATTTTCTCTTTGCACATTATGCAACTCTTGCTTGAGCTGCATTTTCCCGGCTTGCGTATTTGTGCTATACATTTTTGACAAAGTATCCCATGCCTCCTTTGGCGTACTTGCATCTTGAATATGCATAATCATAGAGTCTGAAATGTTGATAGACAGCCAGTACATAACTTTCCTGGCTCTCTCATGCCATGCTTTAAATGCCTACATTTGCTGTTGATGGGAACATCAGGAAGAACTGGTTCTTCTTCATTTCCTGCAACAAATTCCCAATATCCTTTTCCCATAAGGAAATTCATCATTCTAAACTTCCATGCTTGGAAGTTGTTCTTGTCAAGTTTTTCAGTGACAATCTGTGAAAGAGAATCAGACGCCATTACAGAACACTGCAAAAAATTATGTCACTGCAAAGAACACAGCTTCAGCCTCAAAAGGGCAAATCTGCAAAACTAACGAAAGTGGTATTTGACCACACAGTCACTTCCTAGTGACGATTTTGCATCAACAGGCAACAAGGATGATTCTCTATCTCCCAATGTCTTTGCGCACAGGCATACGATGCAATTTCTACAGTAACTTTTCACCGACCTGTAGAACAGTGGTCGCACAACATAAAACTGGGCCTTTTCTTGAGTGCGTGCAGAAAACTTCCGCCTCCAAAACAGGCCCCGAAATGGCCTCAAATCAAAAAAACAAGGTCACCAAGGGCTAAAGCTCTTTCCCGAAGCATATACTGACCTCTTGCTTTCACCGCAAAGGGCGTCTCAACCTGAGACAATGCACTCTTGCACTTTTCAGCTGTGCTACCTGCAGAGACTTGCTCCCAAAACAGAAGAATGAAAGCAATATTGGTCTTCTTACCAGAACACCGTGAACTTGGCTTGCTTTCTTGAGCTCCTTACTACGAACAAGGCTCTGATACCATGTCAAGATTGTGGGAGAGAAGGAAGGAGTCTCACTTGTAGATTTCTTGCTTGCATAATGGGGGGAATACACACAAAGCTGGAGGCTGAAAAATAGTTTTCCTCTTCTTAGTTGTGTAAGCCAAAAAGAACTCTAGTACATAGAAATAGAAGAACCCTATATATGGGTCTCAAACCAAACTCAACTAACTAAGGTGGCATACTAACTGAGCCACGAACTAGAGTAGATAAGGATAGCTGTCATCCAGCTATTATTCATGGGTGGTGTACCAACCGCATCTGCAACTAACAAGTTAGTGACATAAATGCACAACGGTCACCCTGGCATATCACGAGTGGAGCTCGATATCTCAACAGTACCTTTGTATGGGAGATCAAAGTTTTCTACCATCATTGTTTGCAAATTTTGACAAGCATCCCCGTTGAGTTTAATGAAGAAGATGGGATGGAGCCGTAAGTTCATCCTCTAAATATGTTGAATTTTGACTATCATAATTACGAATAGGGGAGTTCTTGATGGCTAGCTGTGTAAACCCATTATGGATGTACACATTATACTTTGATGGAGCGCCCCGGGGGCCTAATAAAAAAGGGAGTGTTGGAGTAGTTATCCAAGATGCCCGACGTAGAGTTGCAATGAAATTATCTGTTTATCTCGGGGTAGGATTCACTAACAACATGGTAGAGTATAAAGCCTTGATTATGGGACTGAATATTGCCAAGAAAGGTGGTATTCGATGGTTGTTGGTAAAGGGGGATTCCCAGCTAATCTTAAATCAACTCATTGGGACATATACAATCCGGAATCTCATCCCTCGTATGTATCATCGCATTGTTATAACCCTACATGATGAATTTGAGAGCGTATCTCTTCAGCTCATTCCACATTATTGGAGTTAGTTTGCAGATTCCTTAGCTAATGTTGCTTATGAAGAGGACCTCTTCTTCAACTATGGTCCTAGTCCGGATGTCGCTCTTAATAATGAGACGGGACCTGGTCGCTTGTGGGGAATGTTATCAGACCACATGTTATATGGCAGGCGATGGTAGATATGGGTAATGCGAAGAGTGGCCAAGACCCATCTACCGCTATTATCCTGGACCCATAGGATGATCAGACGACATGTTATGTGTACGCCTCTTGCTATATATATAGGAGGTATGGGTCACAACTTGATGCATTTAGTTTAGGGCTAAGAGCCCTATTTTTTCCCTCGGAATGTTATCCCCCTTCTTCTAAGGAGGGATCTATATGAGCTGGTTTGCTTGATTTCTTTAGGCCAAGAGGGCCAGTTTTTTAAAGGTTTTAATGATCTATTTCCTTAGGCCAAGAGGGCCAGCTAGTTTGTAGTGAAATGTGCTTTTTCTTTAGGCCAAGAGGGCCCTATGTATGTTCAGTGCAGGTACAATTAATGGTTTTTTGTTGTAGTGATTGCATTATACAGGTTGACAAAGTTGTTGGAGGGAGCCTTTGCTGCGAAGGAGCTTCTTGTGGCCATTCCATGTGGTTTCATCCCCTTTCCGAGTCTTTTTCCTTAAGCAATTAATTATATATGCGCATGTAAGGGTTACTTTCTTTTGCTTGTTGGGGACCGGCAATCAAGGCATGAAGTCCCAGGTTTAGGCTCTATATGTCTAGGGGAGGTCTGAGTAGTCATTGCCTCCTGCAAAGGCATTGTTAGGCATTGAAATACCTGTTTTAGAAGACAATTCTAGTACCCTATTTTGCTAACCTGCTAGGCGACCGTTCTAGGAGTTCCTGTTAGTTGTGAGACAGTTAGAGAAGCCTACTAAAATAATGATGGAAGGAGGCAAAACATTAAATATCTAAAAGACAATATATGAATATATGGAGGTGTGTAAAAAGGGGTTCTAACCCCTCTAAAAAATAGAAAAGGAAAGAAAAAAATCCTTGAGCTATTGTTTATCTTCTTGCGAAGTCCTGGTAGGTTCCTGGGGACACGACAAGACCCAGGGCCAATGCCTTGTCTTCTGAGGGGTGGCATCTAGCTGAAAAACAAAGAATACAAGAAGGTTGGAGCGAAAATAAAAGTGAGCATTAGAAAAGGATTCAATGTCGCCTTGCAAGGGCTTGGTAGGTTCTTGGGTACCGATACAGGACCTGAGGCCAATGCCCTATTCTCCTTGGGTCACTACGCTTAGTTCCCTCCTTTTTACACGCCCGAGTATGGAAAATAAGAGGCTACAAGAGCAATGTGCTAAAAGATAATATTTTTTATCAAGCTATAGGAGTTCTCGCCTAGTAGAAGCTCCTAGTTGAGTTGTCCTTAGATAGGTAGTTCAGACCACCACTTAGGATGACCTCTTTGATAGTTCTTTTTAGCTTGGCTGTGTTGCAGCAGTTGGTTAGTGACTAGCTTGGGTTTTCTGCCAGATTATGCTAGGCCTACTCCTCGTGGAATCATGCCTGGTTTAGACAGGGGGTAGGGTGAGAGCTGTGATGTGTTTTGTTGCGTATCTATTTTGTATCAGCTTGATGCTCTTTGTGGTTGTGTTTGTGTGCAAATCAGTTCGTGGGATTCGACGGGCTGAGTCGCCCTATCCCGTGGTCACCAATGACAGATGATTTTTTATGCCGAGAAGTGCTTAAAAATAGTCACAAATTCTTAATTTTAGGGGAAAAATAGACTTCGTCGAAGGCGGCGGTGGCAATCAGTATGATTTTAAGTGGCAATGCTCGAAAGTGCTTAAAAGACCCACTATATGATAGTTGGTGAATTTTCATAATTTTTTGGCATGTCACACAAGACCCTGGGAGATGCCTAGCAGTGCAGGACTTCAAGACGGACTGCGAGGATTTTTCAAACTTCGAATCAGACGCCGGACATAGAAACGGGAGTGCCTGGGAGGCCAAGACCCAAAGGCCAAGTGGAAAAGGACTTAAGAGAGCCCAAAGGTCATGCCTTTTGGGGGCTCCCTTTGAGACCCCCAAAAAAAAGGAAATCGTGGGGGGGGGGCTTTTTTTCGGCCGTGAATAGAGAAGACGGCGCCATTTTTTATGATTGATGGAGAGGGGAGTATGGCACCTGTAAACAACCCCCCAAACTGATTGGATGGCTGATCTACATCCTATCTTCGCTCTCCATCACCGCCTTCGACTTCAGAAATGGCTGCCCGATTGTGGAGATGCAAATCTAGTCTTTCTCTCTCCTCCTCTCTCCTGCATAGAGGCACTTCATGTGGCAAGAATCAAAAAGAGAATCGGGTGATGGATGCTTGTCTGGGAGGCATTGGATTGTTCCAAGAGGCTGAGGAGGTTGAAGGCTGAAGATCTATGCTAAAATCCATGGCTCGTTGGTCGATACATGGTCCCAATTTAATATTCACTACAAGATATAGACCTTATAGCGACGTTTAAAGCGACGAAAATACAAACAACAAAATTTGCCCCCGTCGTCGCAAAAAGCGTCGTTATTGACGATGCCATAGAATCGTCGCTATATGCCTCGGTATATCCGTCGCTATTTACGTCGCAAATGCGACGCATATAGCGATGCAAATAACGACGCATATAGCGACGGTTGCAGACAATTTGCGACGCTGATAGCGACGACAATAGCGACGCCTGCAGTAAATTTGTGACGCAAATAGCGACGATAACAGAGAAAAAAAAAATTGTGGCAGGGCAGCAAGCTGCCCTGCCACATATAGCACTGTATGCTGTATGAGAGCCATACAAAATAGTTTCTGCACTGCTGCATACAAAGCGTTTGCAAACAAAAAGAATGTATACTGAAATCATAAAACTGATAGATGAAATAAATACATGATATCGCATAAAATGCGATTGGTACAATCATAAAACAATATCACTAATACATAGAAAATGTCTACATAGATCGGGCGACTAAAAACTAAAGGTATGTGAGCGCTAAGGATCCAAGGGCGAGCTACAAATCGTCGTCCCCCGAAAGCTCTTCCCGCTGTAAAGGAGCATCAAACGGATTCTGCAGAAAAAGAAACAACATATCAATCCACCATACAATAATGCATTCAAATATCTCATGGTAACTACAGACATAAAAGATGAGTGACTTACTGGGCCGCCGCGTCTGTACAATCGGTCGATCAATGATCTGAGACCGTGCCTCTCTGCATATCGAGTCTCAAGGCCTTGCGGATCGCGATTTGTAATGGAGTGCTGCAAAGAAAACAAAATGCTAACTGTTAGAAACATGATTGTCAGTACAAATAATATCTCAAAAAAATAAATAAGCAAAACAAAAGAGAAACTTACAAAGTCCTCCAAATATGTCCTGTGGTCGCCACTCCCAAGATGATGTACCAATCCGGCCTCGATTCGTGCCCTCGCCGCCTCCCGCTGCTGACTCCAACGTCCTGGCAAATTTGTAGCCTCCTCCCTCAGTCGGCGCCAGTCATCTGCATCTAACCACTCGGGCTTTGGAGCCCCACTCTTGATTGTCTTGCATGCGTCGGATCGTCTATGTGACATATATGCACGCACGCAATCCATCATCCAGCCCGTAGAGAATCTATCCACTGCGGCTGGCACCGGGAACTCCTCGTGCAAGGATGCTACTATGTACTCCTTGCTCCCCTCCGGTATGTTCCTCCAATGATCCAGGACGTTGTGCCGAAAAACTTGTTGGCACAACTCCCTCATGCGAGCCATCACCCTCCTCCCCTCATCATTCATGATGATGGCTCCTGACCTGCCATCCACTAGGTATCCATAATCCCTAGGAGTGTGCCTCGTATGGGCCCTCTCCCATCTCCGTCCACGCTCCTGGGCATATCCAGGAGACCCCTGAACATCCGGTGTACCGAAGGGGGTACCCTCTCCCGGAGTGCCACTCAAAGGGGTGCCACCAGAGGGGGTGCCACCAAAAGGAGTGCCACCAGAGGGGGTGCCACCAAAAGGAGTGCCACCAAAAGGCGTGACATCTGCCGACGGCTGCGCAAAAGCCGGAGTAACTGGAGTGGACGTCCCCACAGGTGTGACAAATCCTGGAGGTGACCGAGCTCCAGCTGAACGACGAGACGGAGACACTGCGTCCGTGTCTCCACAGCAGCACCCCCCTGATCCTCCTGCAGTCGCAGTCCCTCCCTCTGGCCCAAGTCGCGAGCGTCGAGATCGTCTGCTCGAAGCTGAAGCATCTGATCGCACTGAAGCTGATCTAGCAGAGCGCCCTGACGAAGAACGAGACAGCTCCTGATCTGCTATCTCTCTGAATCTCGCGAGCTGATCTGGAGACATACGTGCCATCATCTCCTGAAACTCCTCATCGCTCATCCCTCGACTCATCCTGAAAATGTCGATACCTGCACAGGTAAAAAATAATGTTAGAATAATCAATTTAAACTATACAAAGCACATTAATATAAATCATTTTTGAAAAATCCCTCTTAAAATGCATATCTTATCTACCTTTATGGAAGATCTAAACAACGAATTGAGTAATACAATTCTCCAAGAATGAAGTATTCTATGGTCCCATATTAATCTCCTGACACAACTCTGCATACACTGGAAGGTCAATAGACATGTCACCACAAAAGAACGAGTCTGCCTCGTTCTCAAAAAATTCTACGACTTCTGTATTTCCATCATTGTTAGCCGATGCAGGCTCCAAGCTTGCCGTGGCCTCCACCCCTTGTAAGTTCGATCCCTCTATTTGCATATTTTCTTCGTCTATGCCTGGAACATCGCTTTGATCGTATACTCTCGCACCTCGAGGAGTTGAAGGTATAACATACCACCATCGAGGTTGTCGGGGATTTGGATAGAAGATTACCTGTTCACAAACACTTACAAACCGTCTTCAAACCATTGTGACATAAACCATGTCGTATTACAATTAGCAAGCAAATGACTAGTTGTACCTGTTCACAATGTGCCGGCAACACAAAGGTGTCGCGCAAATCTATCCATTTTTTTTCGGAATCTATTTCGAGAAATCCAGATGGACCTCGTCGAACTGTTGCGCCAGCTCCTCCAAGTACCACTTTGAACCACTGCACATCGAATATTATCATGGAGAAGCTACGGTAATCCACCGTAATAATACTTTGCAAATTCCCAAAATACTCCATCTCATCCACAACCGTGTTCGGATCCGTTGCTCGTCGCCGGCTCTCTTGCTCAAACCCTGCCATGACACCATAGTCCATTGTGGAGCGCATTTGGTCAATACGCTCCACCCGAAAATGCCGTCCGCGCGACCACACTGCACTATATATTTTGTACTGCACATTGAAACACTCAAATTAGATGTAGCAAACAAATTCAGATACGACACATTCTAAACCCCTCATTACCTTTGGACTACATCCCCTCGAGAACTCCCACTCCTCCATTGAGACCTCTGTCCCTTCGCTGGATGCTGCGGTCAAGGCTCCATGCAACCATCATGTTGGCATAAACCGCAGCATCTCCTCCATGCCTTCGGGATATCGAATCGGTCGGTGATGCATACTGCATCGGAATTCAGCTCACGCTTCCTCTCGATCTTGCCTTGCAATCTGGTACTTGGCGAGCCACGTCTCCATGGAGGCATGGTGCAACATACAAAAGCGATTCACCTTCTCTTCCATTGAGGCATCCATTCTTTTTTCTACCCCATTTCCAACCACCACATCTCCAGTCAGTCTGTCATCGTCCTTGAGCATCCATAGCATTTCATTGTCTGGTTCCACCGTTGGTAGCCATTGTGAGATATGCACCAACGCCTCTGACACCAACCAACCTTCCGCCATGCTACCTTCCGGACGAGCTCGTTGTCACACAAAGCCTTTCAGGGTTTTCATGAAGCGCTCCAGGAAGAACATCCATCGCGTATGGACAGGTCCAGCAATCTCCACTTCGTCCACAAGATGCACAAGAAGGTGAACTTGTATCGTGAGCATGCTAGTGGGCAAGTATTTCTCAAAGAGACAGACCGTCTCAACTGCTCCCCGCCTTGCGGATTCAATAGAGGACGTCTTAATCTCTTTCTGTGAGATCCATTGCACCAAAGTCGACAGCTTGTAAATGGCCCCGCGAATTTCTGGAGTTAGGCATCTCGCGATCGCGATCGGTAGGACAAACTGCCACAAATGAGAAAGCATTAAGAATAATGGTCACTTTTCAAATTTCAAAATGTCCATGCTAATTAAAATCCATTCTGTTCACAAACCTGACATATCTTATGCCAATCATGGGATTTTAGCCCAGACATTTGGTCATCTTTAGAAAATGCGGACCTGAGAGAACGCATCATACCCGTCGGAGTGCGGATAGACTTGATTACTTGCTTCACAATGCGCTCTTCTTTGGTAGACAAAACCCAGGGAGCGTGAGGAAGCTGCACTCCCCCTTCAGCACTCGACTGCGGCCAAAGTGCATCCATCTTACCTACCTCCTTTAAATCCATTCGTGACCCTATAGTGTCTCTCTTTCCTGTGATGTGGTCCCATAGCAAGCTGCCCACATTTTTGAAAATATGCATGGGATCCAACAAGTGGTTGACCTGTAAGTGGGTCCAATATGGCAACTCGTAGAAAACTGAGAACCGTCGCATTCCATTTGGATGTGATTCCGAGTTTACCATTTTCAGCTCGTACCAGCTTGCAGCGTTCATACGTGCTGGAGGTCGTCCAAGAAAACCTTCCCTGAGTTCATGATCCTCTGGCAAGAAAGCGGCGTGTCCTTGATATACCATCTTCTTCATGGTTCGTGACCTTCGGGAGTCTAACTGTGGCCCACACAATGGACATGCATGATAACCTGAGGTAACGAGACCTGCAAGGAGATCCACGACCTAGTGAATACTTGATTGAATGAAATAAAATATAGATATTACCGGCGTGAACAAAGGTCTGCTCACCTGAGCACTCTCCCAATCCCCGAAAGTCATGCATCGTCCACATGAGAATGGCTCGAATGTTGGCTGACCGCCGACCATCGCACCTGCTCATATCTTGCACCATGACCCCCTCCTCCCACAAAATCTTAAGCTCATCGACTAATGGACGAAGATACACGTCCATATTTTTTACTTTGTAGCGGCCTGGGACGAGCAAGCTAAGGATAAGATGTCCTTTCTTCGTAGAAAGCCATGGAGGAATGTTGTAGTTGACAAGCACTGTAGGCCACACACTGTAAGAAGTCGAGCGCAGACCGAATGGGTTCACACCATCCATGGCGAGACCGAGCCGAAGATTCCTTGGCTCTCGCGCAAAGCCTGGGAAGGTAGAGTCAATGTGGCTCCATGCGCGCGAATCTGCTGATATTCGTTGCACTCCATCCATAGACCTATTCTGCACATGCCACGTTGTCAAGCTTGCCATGGCAGACGTGCGAAACATGTGGTTTATGCGAGGGATGAGCGAAAAGTATTTGAGGACTTTTTGAGGGATGGTCTGCCCTTGCAAGTCCTGTCGATACCTGTGAGCACCACACTTTGGACATGTCTCCATAGTCTCGTATTCATCTCGAAACAATATGCAGTCGTTGATACATGCATGGATGTTATTGTAGTCCATGCCAAGCTTCCGTAAAACATGTCGTGCATCATCACGAGACTCAGGCATGGTGTTTGCAGGTGGCAATATATGATATTTCAATAACCTGAAAAAATCATAAAACACCTTGAAAAATCCAACCATGTTTGCAATAATACTGTTTTTAAAAAAAACAATGAAGTCTGTGTGCAAGGTACCTGAATAACTCAGTCACACTCGTATCGCTCCAACCGTATTTTGCTTGCACACTTAAGAGTGCAAGCAATGTCTTCAACCGAGATACTCGGCACCCATCATATAATGGTATGGATGCTTCCTCTCTAAGCGGGTCAGATGTCTCAACATCCATGGGAATCAATGCATCGATCATTGCCTCCATCTCAGGCTCCAAGATTGTAGGCAAGTCGGAAAGGTTGTCTATCTCCTCTGGCATTGATGATATAGATGGGCCTTGCGAGTGGTCGATTGGCTCCTGCCATCCATCCATCACACGTCCACGAACTCTTCTAATTGGCCGCAAGGGGTGCACTCCCCCTTGGGTCGAGACATCACCCCCCTGGATACAAAATTTGCCAACAAGACCCAATCTTATTGTGTATGGTTTTCAATTAGCTTGAGAGTACAATGCATGAAAAATGCTAACTTCAAATTACCGTTTGCTGAAAATCTGCAATCGCCTGATCAATTATCTCAGATTGAAACTCGCCAAATCGTCGTACGTGTTCTATAGACAATCGGCGTTTTCGTCTAATTGCCAACTTGCATTGAGAGCAAGGACATGGGACACGCTGATTAAGATACGACTCGCGGTCTTGAACAATAGGACCTTCTTCGTTTGCCATCTTATCTACATTACACCAAACGAGGCTTAAATGGATAGCTTTATGGAGATGTACGTCAAGTTGCAAGTTGACCATAAACCTTGCATTGTATGTAGTAGTCGAGAGATTTTCCAATGTTATATCTCGGCCTTGTATCATGCTCAACGATTTGCTTGTCCCGGTAGATAATTTTTTGTTATATCTCGGCTTTGAGTATAAGTGATCCATTTTAAAATTAATGCGCGCCATCTATGAAATTTTATAACTATAGTAATAAAATTTATTTCAACCAATTTTACTCATAGTCATAAGACCTGAGAGAAATTATCCTATACTCAATTTAAGGGTTTCTTCTTCTATAACAATAATTTTGGGTTAATTTTGATGAAGTACGTGGCCGTATGCAAAGCACATTGCATACCATTATCAATACGTATATTATCTTAAATTTCCTTCCCTTCCCTCTCCCTCTCTTTCTCTCCCTCTCCCTCTCTTCCTCTCTTTCTCTCACCCTCTCCCTCACCCTCTCGTTCTCTTTCTCTCCCTCTCTCATTTCCTCCCTCCTCCTCCCTCTCCCTCTCCCTCCCTCTTTCTCCCTCTTTCTCCCTCTCCCTCTCCCTCTCCCTCGCTCCCTCTCCCTCCCCCTCCCTCTTTCTCTCCCTCTCTCATTTCCTTCCCCTCCCCCTCCCTCTCCCTCTCCCTCTCTTTCTCTTTTTCTCCCTCTCCCTCTCTATCTCTCTTCTCTCTCATTTCCTAAACAAGCAAAAAATAAAGTGATTTAAACATCCTCCAAGCAAAAGGGAGAGGGAGAGATACAATGCACTCTCCCTCTCTTTCTCTTTCTATCCCTCTCTCATTTCCTTCCCCTTCCTCTCCCTCTCACTCTCTTTCTCTCTCATTTCCTCTCCTAAACAAGCAAAAAATAAAGTGATTCAAACATTAAACAAGCAAAAGGGAGAGGGAGGGAGAGAGAGAATGCACTCTCCCTCCTTCTCCCTCTCTTTCTCTTTCTCTCCCTCTCCTATTTCCTCCCCCTCCCTCTCCCTCTCCCTCTATTTCTCTTTCTCTTTCTTTCTCTTTTTTTCCCTCTCCCTCTCCCTCTCCCTCTCTTTCTCTCTTACTCTCTCGTTTCCTCTCCTAAACAAGCAAAGAAGAAAGTAATTTAAACATTAAACAAGCAAAAGGGAGAGAGAGAGAGAGAATGCACTCTCACTCTCTTTCTCTCCCTCTCCCTCTCTTTCTCTCCCTCTCCCTCTCCTTCTCTTTCTTTTCCTCTCCTAAACAAACAAAAATAAACGATTAAAACCTTCAACAAGTAAAAGAAAGAGAGAGGAGATATGGCGAGCGTGGGCGGCTTCTCTTTGCAACGAGGGCTCCTCCTCTCCTTCGCGAACAACAACGATGGCGGTGGCGGCGGCGGCGGCGGCAGCAAGTCTCTTCCTCCTCTTCTCTCACAAAGCCTTGGCTCTCTCCCTCGCTCTCGCTCTCAAAAGGCGAAGAAAAGAAAATGAAAACGGCGCTCTGGTTTCGGCCGCGCTTTTTTTCCCTGCGGCGTCGCAATTGGCGTCGCTATATGCGTCGCTATTTGCGTCGCAAATGCGACGCAAATAGCGACGCCAATTGCGACGCCAATAGCGACGCCAATAGCGACACCTATAGCGACGCCGATATCCGCCGTCGCTAATTGGCGTCGCTATTGCCCCATTCCCTTGTAGTGATTCAAAAAGCCCGAAACATGCAAAAAGGTGGTATGCTCTATTTTATGAAAGAATTTTACTTGTTTTTTATCATTTATGGTCTAAATAGTGTGCGCATGGGCTGAAATTTTATTTAAATGTTCCTTACATTATGTGTGAGGGCTGCAATCACTGTTATGTAGAACCCATATTGGCTTACAACAATTATAAATTTTCAAAACCCAAAAAAACACTAATTTTGATGGAAATTAATAGTTTCTTTGATTTTGAGTGGGAAAAAATGATTGGACATGGGATAAAATAAGGGAAAATATTGAGTTTTAGTCTAATGATCAGTCATTTTAAAAAAACCAAAAAATATCTATTTTTTATTAAAAATAAATAGAAAAAATAGAGAAAAATGAAAAAAATGGGTTTCTTGCGTTCCAAAAAAAATGAAAAAAATGAGATCTATGTATGTGAATGTCTAACGAGGTCGAACATGAGGTTAAGTCTCAGTTTGGCCCTTGTCCTTCATGTTAAAGTATGTATTTATCGCTTTTACATACAAAAAATGGCATAAAAGAACCTATGCACCGCAGCAAAACTTAAATGGTGAGGGGGAGGATGATGATATACAATAGTTTAAGCGCTGAAATAATAAAAAGTCTGATTGTTCTCTTTATGCATAACATTTAGGATGCAGTTTATTTAGAAATAATGGATCTAGCAGCACAAGGTTTGCCTTGGTGCTAGGTTCCTACAACGAAGCATTGCGTATTAGCGAAAATTCATTAAAAGGGTTATTTTTGCACGACACATAGGCCGATTTCAAACCATAATTATTTGTATACAATAAAGCATACACCATTGCATGAATCATACACATGGTATCTATTCCTGGCATGCACAACAATTGGATGAAAAATGACCCACGCTGGAGAGACTAAGGCACCCAAGCTGTAGGTCTAGATGGTGGGTCCAGGGGGACAAGTAAGTGAGGACTAGTATATTCCTAGAACGATATAATTTTGGTACCAAGAGTGGAATCTGTTTCGTATGTGCTATATGTGTTAGCGACGTATCCAGGTGTAGGAGGGTCGCAGTGGGGCCACGGCAATCAGCCAAGGGGTGCCTCTCCTATGTTGTTCTACGTGGTAAATTACACCAAAATGTGTAGAGTCTCCCTCTGAATAGTCTGAGAAGGTTAAGGGTTGGACTATAAACACGATATAAACGCAAAATGTGCGTACGATGGCAGGGCAATGTGTCCTGTAGACGCTCCTGACCGTGAGGCCGTGGGGTTGTCTTGTGCATGTTAGAGGCCGGCTAGTGCTATAGCCAGTGCCAGCTCATTTTAGGTCCCATCAAGTAAAAAGAAATCTAGAACTTATCAACTCTCTCCAAAGAGGAAGTAGACACTACTAGAAAATGTGGATGGGGAAAGTGCTGCCAACACAGGAGAGGACACAATGGACACTGATTAGGACAATGGAAAGTGTGCAACTGAAATTGCAGAACCAATCAGGGAGAGTCCTGAGAATTCAATATCTTTGAAAGGTGGAGTTTTTTATATGGGGAGAAAGGATGTTGACAGGTCAACAACAGTCGGCAATCTTGGAAATGGTAGTGTCCTTGCAACTGAGACAACAAAAGAGATGGTGATAAGTCCTATGGTTAACCAACTAGAATCTAATTCAAGCAGGTTGCTACTAAAAATAAACATGCCCTAGCCAAAGTTGTCAGAAGAACAATCAGGTTCTATCTCACCTCATGAATTGGAGGAGGAGACAAGCATAGCAAAGTTGTAGAAAAAAGTAGGGCCAATGGACATCATGAAGCTAGGGAGGAGATTATGCAAAGTGATATAAATGCTACCAGGCATAAGTTGATCAGCTTGACATCAAATTCTTCTCTACCAAATGAAGGAACATTGAATAAGGATGATGCTCAGCTGGACAAAAAATCTAGCAGTGGGGAACTTAATAAGAGTGCTAGCAATGACAAATGTACTGGAGCAAAAAGGAGAAAACAAGGTTCTTGTGAGATGTGTTCAACAAAGTTTGGATTCTCAAGAACAGGATGCAAAGACAATTGCCGATGAGGAGAGGTCACGGGAAATTGTGGAGCAGGGCAACAATTTGAAGGGAGTTTTGTTTTCCACACAAGGTGGGCACATGGAAGTTAAGCCTTCACAACATGCAAATTTTTGAAACAAACTCGCCTTCTGCCATAGCAAACCAGTGTTCCCAACTAGGTACACCTAGTAATCCTCCTCTCACAAAGATTATCAAGGCAGTGAATTACACCAACTCATATATGGAAGGAAAGCAAGATGTGACTGTTCTTTTTAAGGCATCAAGGTATGATATAACATATGCTTGTTCTTTATATGTTGTTTTCTTGCAAGCAGTATATATAAATTTTTACATACCAAGGAGCTTGGGAGGTTGTTAAGGATTGTGGTGAATTCATGAAGAAATAATTCTAGCTTTGCAACAAAACCCATGTTATAATGTTGCTATTTCAATATTGGAGCATGAAACAAATGTTTTGGGAAATTGAATCCAAAATAGATGGTATTTGGAAAAATTTGGGTGGGTTCTAAGGGGCTATAATAGGTTGTATTTTGATGACAATTGGAATCCTTAGTAAGGGAAGTGGATCTTGTAGTGGGCTTTAAAATAAACAGCTCAAAAAAGTTTATTGTGTACCAATCAAGCACACCTAGTAATTCAAAAGGTCTATTCATAACAAAGGACAAAAATGAAAAACTTAAAAATCAAAAGTTATCATGTATGTGAAATAAATATTGTTAGTTGGCCTGGGCTTGAGGCTAATGTTGCCTCCACAAGCCATCAATGGGGTGCAGACCTAATCCTGACAGGGTGCCTAGTGCAAAAGAGAGGGCTAGGATCGTGGGTGTCATCAATAATATGCCAAACATTATTCATTCATTGGTGGATGGGATGAAGGCAGTGCATAGTGTATATCTAGTCCTATAAAATGAAGTAAGAAATGAAAACACTAGCTAATCACCATTTAGTAACATGTGTATATAGGAAAAAGATTGCAACTCAATGGCTTACAAAAAATTTATCCAAACCATGACTCTGTCAAAATTGGTGCCATGTGTGTCAACACCTTAGCCATGTATTAAGCATGGTAATTTATTCTCTTATAACTTATTCTATTGTTGGCTTACTTCACTTTGTTGTATATTATAATCTAAGGTATACTCTCTATGGATGTTGCAGCATTGGGTGGTCTTAGGGTTCTTTATTTACACGAAGATATGGTGCTATTTATTTGCATGAAGTCATGCACCTCGCTTAGGTGGATTGTAGCTCACACTTTTTGCTTTATGTTGGCAACCAATTTCATTTAAGGTAGCAACAAATCTAAAAAAGTATTGTTGGCACAAATCTTTTCTAGGTTGTTCAAAGGTAAGGGATTCTTGAAACAACTTTAAGTACACACAAGCATTTTGAAGCAAACCACATAGGGATTGGATTGGGACTTAATGCTAATGCGAGGTGGTGTTTACCATCGATAGTAGGATACCTTACCACATGCCAATTGTTAAAAAAAGATTAGAAAGTAGGTGGTATGGTGTGTGTGGCAGGAGAGGCCCATTGATTGGCATGCATTGTGAATTCGGCGTATGCATGTCATGAGACAGTCCTTTTTTGTTACGATGTGTGCATGTATGTGTGTGCATGTATGTGTGTACACATCCATGTGTGTGATAGGAGAGGCTGTTTGATTGGCATGCACCGTGAATTTGGGATATGCATGTCATGAGAACCGATAAGGCAATCCTCTCCTATCACTCACTGTGCAAAAGTGTTTACTCTTCACACATACGTGTATGGCAAGGGGTCATTGATTGGCATGTATGTGTGTCATGAGATAGGTCTCTTGCCATGGATTATTTGTATCTTTTAGTTTTTGTGTGTATGCATTTTGTAATCACTTGTGATATACATGGATTGGCATGTGTCATGTATTTGATGTATACATGTCGTGATACTTGTCTCATGATGTGCGTGTGTGTGTGTGTGTGTGTGTGTGTGTGTGTGTGTGTGTGTGTGTGTGTGTGTGTGTGTGTGTGTGTGTGTGTGTGTGTGTGTGTGTGTGTGTGTGTGTGTGTGTGTGTGTGTGTGTGTGTGTGTGTGTGTGTGTGTGTGTGTGTGTGTGTGTGTGTGTGTGTGTAGGGTTGAAAGGTGCTTGTCAAGTAGGCACTCAATCATGAAGTTGGTAAGTGAGTGTCTTTCATAAGTATGCCACAATTGACTTGGCATTGTGTCGTGAACCCAGCATAGATGTGTCATGAAAGTGATGAAGTTCCTAGTATTGATGGATGGCAAGCCTAAGATAATCAAGTTGCTCTTTATGTAATCAACCTGAGTGATGAAGCTTTTGTATAGACAATCCAAGCAAATGTTGCATTGTGGCTCATCAATACATTATTTATAGATATTTGTCCACACGAAAGTTGAGCTTTAATAAATGTGTATTGATTTGATTTACCTTGCTTTAGTTGTATTTTCTTTGCAATAACACGGTCATTGGTTGAATTATCTTTCATTCAATGTTTTTGCTACATTATAATTAAGAAAAATTTACCATCTTGAGTTTAAAAATAATACTTTGAACCTTCTATTACTTTATTATTTTCATAAAAAATATTTGCCAATTGATTATAGAATATATTTGGTTTAGAGATCAAATTGCCACACTTTCGAAAGTCTAAAATACAAGTTTCGCCACATATTCTATAACATGAAAGTATACATTGGCTCTTAAAATCATCTATGGTAGATTCTCAATCTATTTTCGACAACTCATGATTATTAAACCCTTTTTAGCTACCTTTCAAAATATGCAAATTACCCTATGCGAAGTATGAATATCTCCCAATGATGCCCATGCTTAAATATTCGATTTTAATTTTCTAGACACAGTAGCGGTACCTAGTTTTGGAGTATCGAGTTAGCATTCCCGCCTGATAAACCGTTCATGTTGATGATGGCATCTTTGCCCAATCCTTCTCCCGTAGTCATAGATTTTCTAGTTACTTGGGAGAGCTTATGCTTCGGGGCCATTTTGGAGTTGGAAAGCGACCTTCACTTCCTTTGAAGGACTCCTTGGTGCCGGAGTTCCCTGCACTCGCCTTGACTTTTGCAGTCTAGAGGTAGTTGATGGAGTGACTATGGGACTTGTAGTGGGGAGAAGCAGTACCCAAGCCTTTTCCCAATAAGAGGGTTATTCTTAAGCCACTTCTCTCCCTCTCTTACTCTTCTTTACTCTAGATTTCCCTTCCCTCTCCTCTATCTCCCATTCTCTCCTTCACTACCTCTCCCTCTCCTTCTCTTTCTCACAATTTGGGTGACAAATGGGGAGGAAAAGAGGAATAACGGGTCTCCTAAAAGAAAAAGGGGAGGAAAATGAGTTATAATGGAGGGGTGGTGTTGGTTAAGGGGGACGAAAGAAGAAGATTATCCCTTTGTCAAGGGGAGGGGGAGGGGGGGAGAAGGGTATTACGGGGAGGGGGTGTGACACGAGGCCCCCTTCCTCTTCCTCCATTCAGATGGCAAGAAAAGCCTTTCCGCAATGCAATTGCCAATTATGTCCAGCTCCCTCCCCCATCTTGTAGTTCGACTCCTCCTCCATTTCACGGTTCAACTCCTCCTGCCCTCGTCGACATGTAGTTAAACTCCCTCTCCCTCTGTCAACTAGATGGCGTCGAGAGGGGGATAGGTGATAGATTTTTTTTTTCTAATAAAAGGGGGGGGCGATGTTATTATGGTGGCCTATTACATCCTTCCCCCCTTACGGAATCGATATGTCCTCATCTCGAAAGGAATTGGGGATATTGTTGGTGAGAGTACTCTCGTCGATCCATGTGGCATCTTCTTCTGGATAGTCCTTCCACTGGATGAGGTACTCTTTGAGGGTTCTACTCCTCAATCTTTTTTCCCAAATGTCTAGGATTCAATCTGGAAAAAGCTCAAGGACTCCTTGGCTTGGCATTACAACTTTTTGATCATTGAGTACATGGCTAGGGTTGGATACATATTTCTTTAGTAGGCTAACATGGAATACATTGTGAACCTTTACATTCTCAAGGAGTTGGAGTTTGTAAGCATTGGGCCCTAGACTCTTGAGGATTGTGTAGGGTCCACAATACCTTGGACTTAGTTTCTTGAATTCTCCTAGTGATAAGGAAATCTTCTTGGGTTGTATGCAAATAAAAACCATATCTCCTTCTTTGAAGAGTCACTCTTGTCTATTTAGAACCGCATAGGCTTTCTGCCTATACTTGGTGGCTCTAATATCTTATCTGATGGCCTTGACCTGATCATCCATCTCCTCAAGCATCTTCTTGGAATCTTCTACCCTCATGGTAGGATCTGAAAAGTTCAATGGGATACGGCAATCATGCCCATACAATGCTTGAAAAGGTGTCATTTGAATGCTTTGTTGGTAGGAAGCATTATAGGCAAACTCTACCAATGGTAGATATTGCTCTCTTCATTTGGCAATCAGTTTGAGGGTGATAGGCTGTGCTAAAACAGAGTTGAGTCCCAATGGCCTCAAATATCCCTCTCCAGAAATGAGATGTGAAGAGGGAATCATGGTCACTAATGATCCTTCTACGAAACCCATGGAGTCTGAATATCTCCTTGATGAACAATCTGGAAATATCTGAAGCTTTATAGTCTGTTTTGACCGGAATGAGGTGCGCAACCTTGGTGAGAATGTCTACTATAACCATAATTGAGTTGTATCCTCCTTGAACTGAAGGTAACCCGACAACAAAGTCCATGCTGATAAATTCCCACTTCATTTGGGGAATGTCAAGAGGTTGCAGCTTCCTAGGCATCTTGATATGTTCTACTTTAATGCACTGGCAAGACAAACATTCCATGACATATTTGACCACATCTCCCTTAGTCCTTTCCCAATAGTAGCTCTTTCTGACCATGTTGAGGGTCTTGACATATCTAGGATGGCCTGAAAAGGGGAAATCATGTGCTTCCCAAAGTAAATTTCCTGCTTGAGGGTATGCACAATCTTGTCCTAAAGTAGACAAGTCCCTCATTGATAGAAAATTCTTGATACTTGACCTTAAGTTTGGGGTTTTGGTCCTTTTCCAAAATCTCTTTCAACATCTTTAGATATTCTGGGTCATGGCTAGCTTCCTCCTTTGCTAATTCAAGGATAGGGTTGTTGGCCATTGACACCATGGTTGCTAGTGATTTTTCCATCAAGGGTTCCTCCATAATAAGAGAGTTGAGAAATGCTTTGTGACTTAAGGCATCAGCGACTACATTCTCTTTTCCAGGCCGATACATGATCTCAAAGTCATATTCTTGCAGAACCTCAATCCAACGACGTTGCCTCATATTGAGGTCAGTCTAGGCAAAGATCCAGGGCGAAGATCCAGCAAAGATCCATTTAAGGCTCTTATGGTCCGTGACCAAAGAGAATTTGTTGCCAAGCAGATAGTGTTGCCAAAGCTTGAGAGCATGAATAACTGCTAATAGCTCCAGGTCATGGGCAGCATAATTTCTTTCATGGGTCTTTAGCTTCCTCGAAGAATATGCTATAGGATGACCTTCTTGCATTAGTACACAACCTAGTGCAAGTGAACTAGTATCCGTGACAACTTCAAATTTCTTGCTCAAGTTAGGGAGTTTTAGAATCGGTGATGTCACTAAGCTATGCTTGAGCTAATCAAAACTTGATTGTTTAGTGGGCGTCCATGCTATGGCAACCTGCTTCTTTAGCAAATTATGTAAGGGGTGTTGCGATTAAGGCATAGTCCTTAATGAAGATCCTGTACAAGCCTATTAATCTAAGAAAGCTACGCACTTCTTTAATAGTAGTTGGTGGAAGCCACTCTTGGACATCCTTGACCTTTGTAGGATCTACAGAGATTCCCTCATTTGACACAATAAATCCAAGGTATTCAATCTGCCTCTTGATGAAGGCACACTTTTTCTTCTTAGCATAGAACTTATGAGTTCTCATGGTCTCAAGGATGATGCGAACTTGGGATTCATGATCCTCCTCTTCCTTGGAATAGACCAAGGTATCATCGAAGAAGACAAGCACAAAATCATCAAGATATGGTCTAAAAATGTCTTACATTAGCTTGTTAAAGGTGGCAGGGGCATTAGTCAATCCAAAGGACATCACTATGAATTAAAAATGACCATATCTTGTGTTGAATGCCATCTTGGGAATATCTTCTTCCTTGACACGGATCTGGTAGTATCCTGACCTCAAATCGATCTTAGAGAGATTTTTGCTCCCTGCAATTGATCAAGTAACTTGTCTATCCTTGGGATAGGGTATTTATTCTTGATGGTTACTTGGTTCATGCCTCTATAATCGATGCAAAGGTGAAGTGTACCATCCTTCTTATTTTGGAACAAGACTGGAGCTCCCTAAGGAGAATTGTTGGGCCGTATGTACCCTTGGTCGAATAGTTGTTTGAATTGTTCCTTTAACTCAATAGCTTCCAGAATGGACATCTTGTAGGGCCTTTTTGTGATTGATGCAACTCCTGGTGTTAGCTTAATCTCATGATCCACTTTCCTAGGTGGTGGTACTTCGGCCAACTCTTCTGGATATACGTCTGCATACTCTTTTAGCCATGATGGTCCTTGATTGGTGTCCTCTACTTGTTCCAGTTTATTTAGCTTGATCAAGTAGACGAGTAATCCTTTCCTTATCCCTTGAACTATTCATGTTGCCTTAGCTAGCTGGATTTTTCATTTACCTGCTTCTCTTTGTATTGTCACGTGCTTCCCTTTAGGATTATGGAAGGAGACTTGTCCATTCCTACCATGAATGTGAGAATTATTGGGAACTAGCCAATTCATCCCGAGTAGACATTCATGGACTCCTAAATTCATTACCTTGAACTTAACAAATGTGGGCTCATTTCTGAGAAGGAATTCCACCTTAGCAATTTGTCTAGTGCAAGTGATTTCTCGCCCATTTGCTAGTTCGACAAGCAAAGTGGGTGCAGCTACAGTGCCTATCCCTAACCTTCTTGCACAAGTTGGTAAAATAAAAGAGGGAGTGTTGCCACATTCAATCAGGGTTTTGAATTTCTTACCTTGGTAATCTGATGGTGTTTGGATCACCGCGAATTGGCCATTTGGGCCCCTTTTATGGAGAGCGGCATGAACAGATGCCCTCTCAATCTCAGCTTCCATGGACGGTCTTCATCTTCGGTGATTCCCTTAGAGGAGATATTGGAAGTTTTTGCCTTTTCCATTGCTGCACATCAATGGCCACGGGTAGCTTTGACTTGGCCACTGAATTTTCATTGGCGATGATCTTTGCCAAGTTTGGGACATTCCCTTTTGAAATGTTTGGGTTCGTTACAGTGAAAACATCGCAGGCTTTGATCACTTTTTTGAGTAGGGACAAAATCACTGATTGCATTTGCCCTCGGCTTCTTCCGTTGACCTTGACTCTATCCTTGTGCCCTCTTGAATTGAGATTTCAACATTCCTAGATTCTGGTCTTTGTAAGACCAAGGTCTATTATTTCTGGGCTTTGACTGGACTTCTTAGGCAATAGGTCCTACTCTTATTAATGCATCTTGCAAATCCAAGGGATGCATTGATTCCAACCAAGTGTTCAATGGTGGGTTCAGCCCATCATAGAACTTCGAAACTTGTTGGGGAATGCTCATGGTCAGAGCATATTTCAACAAGGAGACAAATCTCGAGTAGTACGCCTCTAAAGACAGGCCCAACTATTTTTATTTGAAGAACTCATTCATCTTCTGAGTTCTGTATGCAGGTGGCATGTATCTTCCCTGCACTGCTTCCTTTAGTTTATCCCAAGTTATTGTGTTTTCTTCAGAGACTGCTTGGTCCTTACACCATTGCTTCCACCAGAGCCTAGCTTCTCCGGTAAGTTTGAGCTTGGCAATCATGGCCTGGTTCACAGGTGTTGTTCCTACTGCACTGAAGTAATCTTCCACGGATTCAATCCATACTTCGGCATAAGCTTCAATAGTCTTCCCCCTATTTTGGTGGTTTAATCTATTTGAGAAGAAACTTCTTCTCTTGTGCCTTCGCTAGGCTTAGTGCGGACACAAGACTCTGGTTCTGCACTAGGGATTGTATCCGGTTTTTCATGAAAACCTTTGTGTTAGGACAATATTTACATATCTCTACACATCTTGAATCAATACGCAAATTATTTTTCATTACTATTGTGCGACAAGTCAAATAAACACAAAGTTCTTATTTATCCATAAAGAAGCATAAGCTTCAAGTACAATTATTCGGAGATAGATAAACATTAGTTAGGATGATTTTCTTTCCAATAGATACATCAACGCCAAGTTAATAGTTCCCTATTGGATTCAGCTACAGGGATAGAATAGTAATATGGATTGGGAGAATAGATTCTCACAAAGCGATACTTGAAGAGTTTATAGCCATCTTAAACATGATGTAAAATACGAGGAACCTGCTCCATGCCTCGTAAGTCTAGAAGTGGCAACAATCCACAAGTGAGTATAGGAAAAAAAGTACTTTCCTAGTGAAAACATCACTTCTCCCTTCCTGATTTATTCCTATCTTGGTTGTTTTATTCGTTGATGGCTCTGATACCAACTGTAACGTGCCTACCTAATAGCTATACAGGCACATTTTTAGTGGTCCATTGAGAAATAAATCTAAGCTTCACTGCCCGGCACCCCCATGGAATGTTTTGGGGTTTATCACCTAGGATTTCTCGAGTCCGCCTCGCAACAAAGCGTTCATGGCCAAACCCACTAGGATCGACCTTAGATTTGGGTTTCTAGCTATTGAGGACTCTTAACAACATTCTAGCATCAGATCCTGGACATCCTACTTTACGTAGAGATACCCAGCCGTAAGCAGATCCGTGCCGCACTTGGTTCAAAGAGAATGGAAACCGAGAGGGATGCACCGCTCAATCTCTCTGCCCATAAGGCATAGTCCCATTTCGACCCCCTAAAACAGCATGAATCGGGTTATAATCTAATATTACCTAAAGTTCGTACATCTATAGAACCTTGTGAGAAGCCTCCCAGTTCTCTGGGATCACCCTTCCATAGGACGTCAGGGGTTCCATCCACCCGTTTCCCTCAATGGGCATTCTTTAGTTACCTAAATAGGTCCTGTCACATTTATGTGTGGCATTTAAAAATAGCATCCTTAATTAAGCCTTTAAAGAAACAAGGTTCATTTCATAACTTATGACACTAGCACAAAAACATTTCAGACAAGTTCTTTGGAAGTAAACTTTATATTATCGTCTTAACTGAAATACAAGTCTTGTCCAAAAAGGACGGATTCCGCAATTTGTGAGGATTCGTCTTATTTTCTCCAAGTTTTCGTCGTTGCACTAGTAGTCGGGGGGGTCACTCATGAATATGTGTATATATAACATGAGTTCAAAATAGGGGGTTTGTTAAATACCATTTTTATACATTTTTTACATACTGAAGGGTGTCATATAAAGGGGTTACTTACAGATTGAATAGGAAAGGGTTGTGTTTTATTCAAAAAAATTTCACAGATTAGGATATTTTTAAATAGGCCATGAACGCACGTTATATAGAGAATATATATATAGTGAACCCCCCGTGCACTAGTAACATGGCCTCGAGAATCCCTCTCGAGTCACGTAGATCTTTTGAGTAGGACATGGAGACAAGGAATTTACAACCACTACAGCCCCCCCTGAAATCCAAGCCTCCTCCTACATTCAAAATAACCCACAGAGAGACCTCTTGTGGTGGATTTGGTCCATGTTCCCAGCATAGTTATTTGGAACCCCCTTGGTTAGGGTTTTCGGTTAGCTAGGGGTAGCTTGACACACCCTTCTTGAATTCAACCTGATTTATTATTCCAATTTCTGTTGTGAGCTTGGGTCATACATTCCTTTCATAGACATTGAATCTAGATTTACAAGAACAAACAACAATGAAGGCGAATGCTAAGGACAATCTGCTAAGGTGGAGTCCTCATTTGTGATTGCTTAACATTGCCCCTTTTGGGTCTTTCTTGCCTTGGCATCGTTTTCCATCATCTTCTAGGGCTAGAGAGTACCCCCTCTTTGACCTCACTTCTATGCAATAGGGTTGAGCAATTACGCTATTGCTTCAGATGACGGCTTCCCTAGGTTATTATCCTTTGGTTCCTATCTTAAGATCTTGGTCTAGGTTTTTGTTTGGTCAATTGATAACCATTTTCCTACCTCAGATTTTTTCGAGGTTCTAAGTTATCCTAGGGTTTCCTTCCCTCAAGGTAATAGAAACTTGTGTTTATTCCTCTTGCAAGTCAATCGTAAACTAGGTCTATTTACCATTCTAAAATAGTTGCGAGCATCGAATGTAATGTGGCAGTTAGTTGTTTTTCTTATGGATACGATATTCAAGTTTCTTGGGTTAGCTTCGAGATATATCATATTTTAGAAGTGACCTTTCCCAAGAGTGTGTTTTGGGCCCCTTCGCACTGGTTATTGGGATAGAGACCAAAGACCATGTTGACTCTAAGTCAAAATATGATCGTAAAGACAACTTGACCCACTTGCAACTAAAGTGTAATATTTCCCGCCCCCCGTGCCTCCCCCATGAAAACCCCCTTTTTTTTCAATTTTTTTTACTCTCTCCCTCTCTCCCCCTGCCGACTGCATGGCAGGGGGAGAGGGAGTAAGGAGAGAGAAGGGGGGCATGCAGCCCCCCAGGTGGAAGGGGTGGTGGCCGTTAACGGCCGTCTCCCCCCCCATACCACTCCCCCCTCCCCATTTAAAAGGGGAGTGCTCCCCCCTCAACGTTAGCCAGGATGCCCCCCCTGTGATCTGCAGCAGCAGCACCGAGCTCCTTCCCTGCTCCGCCAGGCCACCAGGACGCCCCCCCACCTGATCATCATCATCACTCTCATCCTCCTCCCCATTTTCAGCATGACGCCCCCCTGTCAGAAGGCAGGAAACAAAAGAAAAAAAAAGCTTCTAGAAGCTTCCTCAAGAGTTCCTCCTTAAGAGTGCTTCACACGCGGATCGTGATGCCAGGAGGCATATTCCACGGTGGATTCCGTGAGGTTTTACGGTGGATTCCGTAAACTTAGATGACCGGGGCTCATACGCAAAGAGGATTCTTTGTGCGAGAAGTTGATGGGGACGCCTGTCCTTTTCGGGCGTTTCATTAATTTAGTGTGTACATGGGTGATTCCATAGCGGGTGATTCCGCAAAATGCATATTAAATTAATAAACGTTTATGAGTTTAGAGTGCGCACTCGTAATAAATTAAGGTTAGGATTTATTTCTAACCAGTTGATTTATTTATGTAGCTGAAGACTGCTAGGTATTCACTTTTGTCGGTTTAATTGTGTTATTTTACTAACGATTGTGAATGCTTCAGTTGATGTGTAGAGATAGCAGGAGTGGCGGAGGAAAGCATTGGAGTCTAGCGGGTTTCCGACCTTTGGATATATTTTGATAGGCGCCACGCCTATATTTTGATTATGTCTATAGAGACATCGACTATTTATTATTATTTTGTATGCGCTTATGCGCCTGGATATGTTATTTTTATTTGGACATTGAGATTGGGCGTGCCAGACTCTTTGGGCACCGTCCATTAGCTTTATTTTCCTATTTTTGGTAGAAAGCAAACTCAAAAGCTAAAAGCTTGTATATTTTTGTAATTGGGCTATTTTTGAGCAAAAAGATTGAAAATATATATTAAATACATGCTTTGTGAAGCGCTCACACAAGGCATGGGGGAGATTCAACCCAATTTGTCTCTTGTCTCATGTGGTGCTTGCTTTCTCATTGGTTTTTGTGCTAAAAAGTAGAGTGCTTTGTTCTTGGGGACCTTTGGGAATTCACTACGTGAGCTACCTGCGTCCGATCTGCGCACCAGTGGTATCAGAGCGGAGCAGAGATCAAGGGCTTCCAATCGCTACCAATCTCGGGCGAAGGCGGAGCTCCAGGAGCAAACGGCCTCTACAGTCAATCTCGTCGCGAACCGTCGATATAGGCAGACTTCTGGCGATCAAGAACCCCTATTTCTACTGTCAGATCGCGAAGGACCACTCTCTGTCGGCGGAGGACCACTCATCAATTCTCTTCAGTTCTGGGCGGCGCAAATCCGTCAAGGACATATTCTTGTCCTCAAAATCCACGACGGATTAAGAAGCTTAAGCTTCTTAATCCATTAAGCCAATTAAAGCTTCTAAGCTTTCTGCAAGTCACACAGAGCAACAAAGTCGACATACTCCGGGTCACGCGCATCAGAAGACAAGTTTCGCAAGTCGACACTAATCAAGTCCTGCAAGTTCTGCAAGTCGGCTAAGTTCAGCAAGTCAACAACCCTGCAAGTCTGTTAAGTCTGCAACTCTGCAAGTCAGACTAAATCAGAACTGACTAACGCTCGAAACTCCTAGAAGACTTGTTCGTTTGCAAAAACTCAGAACTGGAAAGTTGTTCGCAGCAAGCTGTTTTACCTATCTGCAAGTTCGTTGAAGTACTTTCAGCAAACAGAGACAGAAATATTTCAGAATTTCTGAAAATTGAAGAAGAAAATACCCAAAAATACATAGCCTTGTAACCCCAAATTTGAGCTACGCTCATCCCGCTAACTGATTTTGAGTGAGAAAGGTTTGTTGAGTTTTACAGGATGACTTCCCCACATATGGATGATCCTATGGCTGAAGACGACCTACCCGAGCCTACCATGGAGCAAAAGCTGGATCTTATCATGTTGCAATTGGACGAAGAGCGAAGAGCTAGGCAAGCCTTGCAAGCGCAATTGACAAAGCTACAAGGAGTGTCCACTGATAAAGAAGAACCCCAAGCTGAAGATTTGATACGCCGTACCATCGACGCCACTCTTGAAGCACAAACCATTCGCAAGGAATCCAAGATAAGTAAACGAAGTTTCAAGTTTCGCACTTTCAATGGCATAAGAGAGGGAAAGACTGTTTTATCATTCATTAGCCAGTTTGATGACTATTTCCATGAGGAAACTTATCCTGAGAAAGATAAAATCAAGTGTGTTACTAATCATCTGATAGATAGAGCATCACTTTGGTGGACTGTCGTCCGCAAGAGCATAGAATGTCCTGCTACATGGGAAGATTTCAAGAAGAAGTTCATGCAAAATTTCCTTCCACCGCAATTTCATGAGAAGGCAATCAAGCAATGGGATCTACTTCAACAACGCGACCGTGAGTCTATACCACAGTATACAGAGCGTTTTTGGAATGCACTTCTACAACTACGCATGCTTGAAGATGTACCAGAGACGACCCATAAGCGGAAGTACATGTCTGGACTTCTTGGACATTACTACGCTGAGGTAAATATGTTCAAGCCTGCTACCCTTGAAGATGCCATCTCCTTAGCTCACGACACTGAAGATAAGTTACGTGGAAGAGATCGACGACCACAGCCATTCCAAGCAAACGGTAATTATGGATCTAAACAATTCAATTCAAATTTCAGAAGGTTTAATCCAGGTCGTTTTTCATCACCATCTTTCCGCAAGAATTGGCCTAAACCACCTGCATTACCATCCACTGTCAATCCAAATCCTAAGCCTATCCAACAAGCAAATCCAAATATACCCAGACTCCCAGCCATTGCAAATAATGTGACCAAAGCCAAGCCCATCGTATGTTATAAGTGTCACCAGCCAGGCCATCTCGCAGCAAATTGTCATTCAAAGAAGGCATCAGCACATATCAACTACCTTGGAGCTATGGACGAGGACGAGCATGAGGATATGCCGGATTTCACTGAAGAAGAAGATGATCCTACTACTACTTCCGACACTTTACCAGGTATGCCTACTTTACATTCATTGTTGACTATGAAATGTATGGTGCATGGAAAAGAAAGAATTATATTGCATGACGACGGTAGTACGCATGATTTTATTTCAGCAAAATTGGTAAAGGAATTAAAATTGCATACTGTACCTACTCATTATCGCATAAAAGCTGCATTTTTAGGTACTAGGTACAATGGCACACAAGAAGTTCAAGATTTAGAAATTCAAATTGGTCCATATATTGAAAGAAGAAATTTCTTAGTTGTCCCATTACAGTCTAGCGACATTATTTTAGGAATGCCATGGAGACACCAACATAATCCTAATATAGATTATTCCACACACACAATGAATATTAATTTTCAAGGAAAATCTATTACATTATTTGGTATGCATGCATCTCATATGTTTCCACTGCTTTCGCATACTCAAGCAAAACGTGCACTACGCAAGAATACTAAATCATATCTCATTTGGGTGAATGAATTGCACGCAAAAGAAACTCATATGCACCCTAGACATAAGGAATTTCTCGCATATTTTAAAGACTGTTTCACAGAAGACCTACCACCAGGTTTACCTCCATCACGTCCAGAAGACCATAAGATTGACCTAATACCTGGCACACAACCACCTTGCAAAGCCCCATATAGGCACAATCAAATAGAGCAAAAAGAAATCCAGACTCAAGTAGAAGAATTACTAAATAGAGGTTTAATTCGACCTAGCAGTTCTCCATTCGGTGCACCTGTGCTCTTAGTCAAGAAAAAGAATAATACTTATCGGATGTGTATTGACTACCGAGCATTAAACAAGATCACTGTCAAGAATAGGTATCCTATACCTAGAGTTGACGACCTTATGGACAAACTGCAAGGATCTTCTATATTTAGTAAAATTGACCTTAAATCTGGATATCATCAGGTGAGGTTAGATAGATCCGACATATTTAAGACTGCATTCAGGACACAATTTGGCCATTACGAATTCTTAGTTATGCCATTCGGATTAACTAATGCACCTGCTACTTTCAATAGAATGATGAACCGTATTTTTCTAAAATATCAATATTGTGTGATTGTTTTCTTTGATGATATTTTAGTGTTCAGTCAAAGTGAAAAAGAGCATTATGAGCATTTATCATTAGTTTTTCAATTACTGAAAGAAAATCAATTGTTTGCAAATCCTGACAAGAGTGAATTCTTTAAGACAGAAATAGAATATCTAGGTCATATTGTATCAGAAGAAGGAATAAAAGTTGATCCTAAGAAAATTGACGCAATATTGCATTGGCCTATTCCTAAAAATGTACATGAATTACGTTCATTCCTTGGTCTTGCTAGTTTCTATAGGAAGTTTGTACGTAATTTCTCATTACTTGCTTTACCACTGACCAAACTTCTTAAGAAAGGCATTGTTTATCAATGGACTGAAAACCAGCAGAAATCCTTTGATTTACTTAAATGTGCATTGACCAATGCCCCTGTTCTACAATTGCCTGACTTTAACCGACCATTCTTTTTAGTTGTGACTGATGCTAGCGGATCAGGAATAGGAGCCGTGCTAATGCAAGACAACCATCCAATAGCATATTCTAGTTCTAAGCTGAAACCCTCAGAGCTTAAATATTCCACCTATGACAAGGAACTCTTAGCAGTTGTACAAGCATTGAAACAATGGAAGCATTATTTAATGGGTTCAGAATTCATGATAAAGACTGACCAGCAAAGCATTAGACATCTACTTAGCCAACCCCAAATTTCTGACCGCCATATCAAATGGGCTTCATTCATTCAAAGTTTCCATCCTATCATTCAATACCAACCTGGAAAAGAAAATGTAGTTGCCGATGCATTAAGTAGAAGACCTGCAATTCATAACATTTCTATCATATCTTTTGATTCTTTGATTGCTATGAAAGACACATATCACCAGGATATTACTTTTCATTCTGATTGGCAAAAATTAGTTCAAAATAATTTCATTCCTGTTGATTCATTGTCATATAATGATGGATTTATGTTCTTTGAAAAGAGACTGTGTGTTACTATTCCATTCCGATCTTTTATCTTGAATGAAATTCATTGTCCCCCATATCAAGGTCATAGAGGTATCATTTCTACATTACGCATGTTAACTGAAGATTTTTATTGGCCGCATATGGATGCAGATGTGTCTAATTTTGTATCTGAATGTCTGATTTGTCAAAGAATAAAAAGACATCATGGTAAACAGTATGGGTTATTAATGCCTTTATCTATTCCATCTAAACCTTGGGAACATATATCTATGGATTTCATTACTGGCTTACCAAATACTAAATCTAACCATGACATGATTTGGACAATTGTAGATAGATTTAGTAAGCAAGCATATTTCATTGCATGTAAGAAAACTTTAACAGCATCACAAGCAGCACAGTTATTTTTGAAAATTGTTTTTACTAACCATGGATTGCCGAAAGTGATTATTTCAGATAGAGATTCTAGATTTTGTAATAATTTCTGGATTACACTGTTTGCAAATCTAGGCACAAAGATTGATTTCTCATCTGCATTTCATCCAGAAACAAATGGACAAACAGAAGCCACAAATAGCACTATTCTAGATCTTTTACGTGCATACACTATCTCTAAACCTCAAACATGGGATACTCATTTGCATTTATTACAGTTTGCATATAACAATACACCACACACATCTACAAAGAAAGCACCTTTTCAAGTTATTTATGGATATAGATTATCTACACCTGTTGCATCTTTGTCTAATAGAATACAAAGTGCCGATGATATTGCTGTTATGCATAACACTATTTTTGATGAGGTCAAGGATATGATTGCTAAAGCCCAACAATCATATACCAAACAAGCCAACAAGAAAAGACAAGCCATGAATTTCAAAGTAGATGATTATGTTTGGCTTAGAATAGAAAAGCGTAGACTGCAAAGTGTAGATAGACACCCAGTTGTCAAATTAGCCCCTAGATTCTACGGACCATTTAGAATCATTTATAAGATTAATGACAATGCATTCAAATTAGAACTGCCATCACATTGGAAAATTCATAATACATTTCATATTAGTTTGTTGAGACCATTTAGAGGACAATTACCTATCCACCCTGTATATGAAAACCCACCTTTACTAGAAGAAGAGACTGAAATCCTTGAACCAGAAGCCATCATAGACACTGACTACATGACCACTAGAACTGGCCGAAGGTACTCTAGATATCTCGTGAAATTTAAGAACCATCCTGTAGAAGAAGCACAATGGATGCACGCTAGAGACCTAAATGCTTTCCCCACTCTGTTAGCTCCACATTGAGCTAATAGCAATTGAGGTCAATTGCTATCCCACCCCGGGGGTATGATGCCAGGAGGCATATTCCACGGTGGATTCCGTGAGGTTTTACGGTGGATTCCGTAAACTTAGATGACCGGGGCTCATACGCAAAGAGGATTCTTTGTGCGAGAAGTTGATGGGGACGCCTGTCCTTTTCGGGCGTTTCATTAATTTAGTGTGTACATGGGTGATTCCATAGCGGGTGATTCCGCAAAATGCATATTAAATTAATAAACGTTTATGAGTTTAGAGTGCGCACTCGTAATAAATTAAGGTTAGGATTTATTTCTAACCAGTTGATTTATTTATGTAGCTGAAGACTGCTAGGTATTCACTTTTGTCGGTTTAATTGTGTTATTTTACTAACGATTGTGAATGCTTCAGTTGATGTGTAGAGATAGCAGGAGTGGCGGAGGAAAGCATTGGAGTCTAGCGGGTTTCCGACCTTTGGATATATTTTGATAGGCGCCACGCCTATATTTTGATTATGTCTATAGAGACATCGACTATTTATTATTATTTTGTATGCGCTTATGCGCCTGGATATGTTATTTTTATTTGGACATTGAGATTGGGCGTGCCAGACTCTTTGGGCACCGTCCATTAGCTTTATTTTCCTATTTTTGGTAGAAAGCAAACTCAAAAGCTAAAAGCTTGTATATTTTTGTAATTGGGCTATTTTTGAGCAAAAAGATTGAAAATATATATTAAATACATGCTTTGTGAAGCGCTCACACAAGGCATGGGGGAGATTCAACCCAATTTGTCTCTTGTCTCATGTGGTGCTTGCTTTCTCATTGGTTTTTGTGCTAAAAAGTAGAGTGCTTTGTTCTTGGGGACCTTTGGGAATTCACTACGTGAGCTACCTGCGTCCGATCTGCGCACCAGATCGAGAAAGGGGGCACAGGTGGTCTGTGAAGGGAGTTCCTTGTGGGAAGGGAAAACTGCCAGCTTGCAGCAAAATTCCACACACCCTCCACTTGCCCAAGCCCCGATAGTGATGGCCCCAAAGTGCCACATGAGAGGAGCACACGCAGGAGTAAGAGGGGCACATGTTGGAGTCCCCACCTGAAGCACAAAAGCTGATAGTACCCCTCCTGCGGAAGTTCAAGTTCCATCAAGTTCACCCTTTTCGTTTCCACATGATTTAGATTCGCATAGGGTAGTCTTAATCGCATTGAGAATTTACTAAAATTGAACGTTGTGCTTTAAAAAGATCATAGGAATGTTCGAGGGAGTTTTAAATCGCATCACATGGTACTTATAATTCCCGCACCCTCTATGTGAAAGGTTGTGTATTTAGAAATAATTTTGATGGCACGAGTATTGATGGTTGTAGGAGAGGGTTTGAAAATGATAAACCCCTCCCTATTTGGCTAAATCACATAGAGTGCATCTACATTGATTGCTCTCACTTTTAAAGAAAATATTTTTTATAATTGAAAGGGACTTTATACCTCCCCCTTTTATGTGGATAGATATGAAATCAATCCCCCCATATAAACTTGATTACTAGGCTTGAGATAAGCCTTTGATTTTATGAATGTAAAGGATGTTTGTTTGTCTTGGGAAGAGGAGTGCAATCCGGAGTTAAATATGAGAGAGAAGTTTGGAACAAAGACTTGAATTGGTAGATAAAAGAAGGAATTGTTGATGATGATGATTCAAGTTATGCATATATGGAACCCATGGACTGATAATGATGACTCCACCTATTAAACCTCTACTCTAATATCAAGGTTGTTGAATAGAACCTTAAACCACAAATTGATTACCCAATTGCACAAATTAGAATTGCACACAAGAGGATAATAGAGAGGAGAGAGAGGAGAGGAGAAGTGTGAAGTAGTAGGCTAGTTGTTGTTCACATTGAAGGAGGAAAAGAAGACCTAGGAGGAGTCAATAACTAATTGAAGGGAGTTCATCTCTTCTGGGTACACAACCAACATGTATGCTCTCATATGATCTCTATTCTTCCTTACCCATATTTTTTTGGGGCTATCTTGAGGGCACACTTTTCTTTTTGTGGTTCTTCTCACCATGTAGGCCTCTCGACTTGAACAAGACTCCTCAATCTAGTAGGACACTATGGATTGTTTGCCCTTATCTTAGACTACTTGAGATCTTGAACTACCTACAAACCCTAACCCAAAGAAAAAGGGAAACAAGCAACCTAGCTAGCCAAGCCCTTGGAATCTCGCCAAGTCGCAAACGATCCAGGATCGAATGCTGGGAGCATTCGGGAAAAAGGAATCACACCTTAGCAGTTGGACGTACAAACGACCACCGTGATGATCGTGATTGTACACTTAGGTACATTGTTTGAACTTCTTTGCTCAAGGAACTAATTCAAGGCGAAACCCTTAATGCTTCAAGTTAAAAACCTAGAGGGAGAGGTAGGTTCAGTTACCTCCGACTATCTACCTGGCCCTATCCAAGGGGGTTGTTAGCCGCGCCGGGTATATGGACCGAACCCTCGTGAGAGGTCTCTCCGTGGGTGTTGCTTGGAGCAGGAGGACCCTTGGGTGCCAAGGGAGGCTCTGGCTATAAATTCCTTGCCTCCGGATCCCGCACAAGAGGCTGACGTGACTCGAGATGGGATCTCAAGGCCCATGTACTAGTCGACGGGCGGAACTTGGAGCAGCAATCTTGTTGATTGCTGGGATAGCCTTCGGGCATTATACTTTATATATTCTGGGACTATGATAAATAAAGATCAGATATTTGAAAAAGGAACTTGCTTGACATTGTTTTTGTGTCAATGCCTAAGTTACGTGAAGGAACCTGTGTTTAAATTGATTAATTAAGGAAGTTGCTTTTGCATGTCAAACATAATGTTGTAGATAATTAGATAACTAAACAAACCGAGGAAAGTGCAGTGGACGTGACTTGGGTTCGTCCTACGGAAGGGTGGTCCCGATTAGCTGGGAACTTTTCTCAAAAGACGTGAAAACGATACTGCAAAGACCCTAGAGTCAGTAGAGTTAGAATCCCGATTTATGTTGTTTTAGGGGATCGGAATGGGACTATGCCTTATGGGCAGAGAGGTTGAGCTTCTCATCCCTCTCGTTTCCCATTCTCCATGAACCAAGTGCAGCACAAATCCGCTTCCACTCTGTTGTTCCTACGCAAAAGTGGTTCATCTGGAGCTCGATGCTAGCTACTTCCTAGAGACTTTGCTGATAGGAAAGAAACCCTAACTTCAGGTCGGTCCTAAGTGGGAACGGCCGCATACTTCTACTCGGGGCAAACTCAGGAAGACCTAGATCGCAAACCCTATGACATTCCTTGTGAGTGCTAGGCGACGCTTCCTAGACTCTCTTCCTGATGGGCTGCTAAGACATGTCCCACAAGTGGATGAGCGGACACGTTACATAAAGTCCCAAATGAGTCGAACTAAATCTTGACTTCACTTATCGGCCAGGATTTCAATTACCAAATCATCCCTTTCAATTAATCTCAACATTTTTACGTGCGCATCTTAATCTACCTTTTTAGATGCATATCCTATTATGTGGTGCAATTGAGGCTATTCATGATTCCATGCAATTCTCAATGCAAGTCTTCCCTGAGTTGTCGATGCAATGCAAGATCCCTACTATAAAAATCTCTTCTAGTACATTTATGCAACTCAAAAGGCATGACCTAATTATTCAAATGCAAGCGTACATGCACTCATTTTAAATGCAAGTTAATTTAGTATGATGGACTACGGAGTGCAACTAATCTATACGGAATATTTACGTACCCTAGCAATCTATGACGCACATGCAAAATTTCGATCCTAATACTTGCGCTATAACCGTAGATTCTCAATCTATTTTCGACAACTCATGATTATTAAACCCTTTTCAGCTACCTTTCAAAATATGCAAATTACTCAATGCAAGGTATGAATTTCTCCTAATGATGCCCATGCTTAAATATTCGATTTCAATTTTCTAGACATGGTAGTAGTACCTAGTTTTGGAGTGTTAAGTTAGCATTCCCACCTGATAAATTGTTCGTGTTGATGGTGGCGTCTTTGCCCAATTCTTCTCCCGTAGTCATAGCTTTTCCAGTTACTTAGGAGAGCTTACGCTTTGGGGCCATTGGAGTTGGAAAGCGACCTTCACTTCCTTTGAAGGACTCCTTGGTGCCGGAGTTTCCTGCACTCGCCTTGAATTTCGCTGTCTAGAGGTAGTCGATGGAGTGACTACAAGACTTGCAGTGGGGAGAAGCAGTACCCGAGCCTTTGCTCAATAAGAGAGTTATTCTTGAGCCACTTCTCTCTGTCTCGTACTCTTCTTTTCTCTAGAATTCCCTTCCCTCTCCTCTATCTCTCATTCTCTCCTTCACTACCTCTCCCTCTCCTTCTCTTTCTCACAATTTTGGTGACATAGGGGGAGGAAAAGAGGAATAGCGAGTCTCCTGAAAGAAAAGGGGGAGGAAAATGAGTTATAATGGAGGGGTGGTGTTGGTTAAGGGGGATGAAAGAAGAAGATTATCCCCCTTGTTAAGGGGGGAGATTTTTATAGGGAGGGGGAGAAGGGTATTATAGGGAGGGGGTGTGTGGTTTTTTCCATAAAAGTTTGGACCAAAAGAATTTTGTCTTTGAATATCATTACTCCATGTTTTATGAATATATGGTTGTTGATGTCCATGAATATTTACAAACCTATTTGGCTAATTAAATTGTCCTTGTGGCGAAAAGAAAGAGTTTCCCACAACATGAGGCTGTCCATAGACTTGATGTCCATACATTGGAGAGGGTATATTTGTTGTGGCATTCATTGATGGTTGCTATCCACTCATTTTATGAGGCCAAAACTGATTTGAATGAGGGCCTTGTTTAGAGAGCTTATTATTTATATGATTATTGTTGACTTGATGTTGCTGTCCAAAAGAATTTGGAGCTGAATTTACATGACCATGTCCATTGTAAGGGTGCTGCCCATGAGAATTATTACCTCCACTTGCTTGACTATGATAAAACCTTTGTTCTTCAACTTTCTCTTCATGTGTAGATTTAGGGATAGTAGATGGTTGTCCATAGAAAGACTTGTAAAAAGGATGGCCTCCATGTGTATCATCATCAAGCCTTGAGTTAGCATGAGTCTTATCTTCCAAATCCTATCCATGAGGTCTAGTGTAGGTCTTGGATTGATTAAGGGGGTGAAATTGAGGTTGAAAATGAGAGGGCTGAGCTCTTGATGGCTCTCCAACTTCATAATGTCCAACAACCTTGGGAGTTGTGGTCTTTGGCTGCTCTTCAATAATGGGAGGACTTAGAGCATTTGGAATTGCTGTAGGTAATATCCTCTCACTCAAGAGAGCCACAAGATTATCAATGCCTAACTTCATGTCCTTTATGTCATTGGAGAGTTGTTGAAAATTGTTAGAATCAGTAGAGACATGAGTAGTGCCAACCCCATTCACTTGATTGTTTATTGGATCATGTGTTGAACTAATCTCTAGGTCCTCATTATTATGGTTCTCATGGTAAATAGCCTCTTGTGAAGCCTCACGCTCTTTAACCAACTGATAGTCCCTTAAACCTTCACTAATGCTGTCCATAATGGGGTCCTTTCTTTTATTTTTAGCCATAGGTGACTTCCTGTTTTGGATGTATAGTAGAAGAAAAACTCAAATATCTTGAGCTCTAGTAATCCAAATGACAAACTTTTTGACTCTTTTAAAGCTTAGAATGTCCCCTTTCAAGTAAGCTATCAAAGTATTGAAAATGGTTGAGTATTGAAAATTGTGTAAGTAATTTACTATAGCTGTCTGGAATTTCTTGCAACCTATGAATGCTCTGTTTTGGTCATTTAATGATTTGTACCATCAATTTCATGCATGTACCAACTATGTAGACCTGCAAAGGAACTCCATACAACTCCAAAATTGAGAATGACCTTTGCAAGAACCAAAATGGTTGAATAATCCCACATACCCTGTCCCAACTCTTTAATGCTGACCCAAAGTACAAATGCCACAAGTAACATACATCTTGCTCAGTATAAATCTATTCCGATTTGCCAATTGCACTACATTATGTTGTCATACATTTGCCATTACATCTTGTAACTAGTGTCAAATACATCATGTTGTAGGCTGAATTCTTGTGCCTTTGAAATGGTACATGCACCCAAACTTTAAATGTGTGGGATCCAAGACTTGAGGGGTGTGAAAATTTCCCTCTCAAGCCGGGTTGTGCTCCCCTTCAGGGTCCTTGTCAATAGGGGAGGGTCACCTCTCTTTTGTCCTACCAACTCACCCGACATCCACTTTTCCTCGTGGGTATAGACATGATAGATCAATGCTAGGCTAAAGAAACAGCATGAAATGCATATATTGAAAGGAATTTGATTGTCATTTCATGATATGCAAAATCTTGAATAGAATTGGGCTGGAAATGAAATGGGGATAGGTAAGGAATACTTGCAGCAATGACTCACTACTTTACAATTTTTATTTCACTTACCATTGGGCAAAATTTTCATTCATGGCAATGAAACAAGAGGCAAACAATTCAGGGTTAGGGGAAAATGGATGAGAATCAAATACATTGAGAGTGATTATTTCAATGAATGAAAGTGATCAAGCAATGGTTAATCACTAAGGTATCTCTATGGATTATTCATGAAATGCATTTGAGAAAGTGATTGGAATTCTTAATCATTTTAATCCCTCTTCCATCAATTTTAAAATGATTAAGATGATTGAAAGTACCTCTTATGCTTATATGTGAAGAGTGTGGATGATGTAGATACACCTCACAAAGATGACTTATCTTTAGCTTCAAATGATCCAAGAAAGTCCCAATTTAAGCATGCTTCAATATGGATTAAGCTCTCAACTTCATTCTCTTCTCCTATGAACTCCATTGTTGCTCCAATGCTTCAAGTATGGTTGATGAAGGTAAAATCTTCTTCCATTTGATGTAGATCTTGAAGGATGAAAATGAACAACTCCAATGTAGATTGTAGACTCCAAATTTTGAGAAGAGACCCAAAGATTTCAATGACATTGAAATTGCATGCTGTCCAAAACTTCCATGGACCAATGTATGCCAAAAAATCTTAAATGTTGCTTTAACGTTGACAATAGATTGAATCCTTGGATGTAAGCAAGCTCTAAGAGTGATTTGCCACCAAATCTCCCTTCATTTGCTTCAAGAAATTTGAAATTCTTTGATGTTGTCCAAAACTGTTGTGTATAGGGGGGTTTCATGGGAGAGGGAAGAGTCCAAGAATGGAAGAGATCTTGTCCAAGCTTGAAGAAGACCACTTGCTAATGATGTTTAGAGCATTATCCATGGATTTCTTGAGCTATATAGCTAATTTTTTTTATAAAACAGGCCAGATATGTACTACAGGCACAATTCACGCAACAACATTCCACGAGATAAAGAAGGAAAGAAATAGGCTAAGTGAGCCAAATCACTACTCTAAAGAAAGCTCAAGAGGTGAAGAGAAAGGTTATGGAGTCCATTGGCATGACAGAGATTATGGAAAGGAGATTAGATCCATCTTTGGCCATGGATTACTAAGTCATGTAACTCTCATTTTGTCCAACTTACCCCAATTTTTGGTCTAGAACTTGGTCATGAGTTGCCAAATTGGTTGGAGCCCGCCATTTTCCACAGGGTAATGCCAAGAATCACCATCTTTGTCATTGTTTGTAGCAAACCTTCAAGTACAACAATAGTTATGAAGAAACCAAGTCTTGAAACTCAAATCCAACTGCGGTTTCCACTCCCTAGTTTGTGAAACTAGATCAAGTGCAAGAAAATGACTCCTGATAAGGATCTAGACTAATGCTCTGATACCAATGTCAAGAAAGACTCATCTAACAATGGAAATGAATAGGAAATCAAAGTATTCTAAGCTACACATAACAAGAAATATACCAAACTGAGATCCAAGCATGGCCATGCCATGGAATATCTTCTTCTATTACCATAGCTCAACGTAGCCATGAGCTGCAAACTAAGTACAAGAAGATGAAAGACAAGAAGAAAAAAATTAGTGATAGTGCCAAAGAATGATGCTACATTAGCATTTGCCTTTTAAACTAAACTCTAAAACCCTCATCTCTCTTGGCTCAAGTATTTACAAGGTTTATACTTGGAATAGGCTTCAACTCTCATGTTGATAATTTGCTTCATTACAGTCCTCATGATTTCAAGGACAATGCGAAGTTGAGGTTCATGGTCTTCTTCTTCCTTGGAGTAGACCAAGGTGTCATCAAAGAAAACAAGTACAAACTTGTCAAGGACTGGTCTAGAGATATCGTGCATTAGCCTATTAAATGTAGCAGGAGCATTGGTTAATCCAAAGGACTGGTCTAAAGATATCCTGCATTAGCCTATTAAATGTAGCAGGAGCATTGGTTAATCCAAAGGATTGGTCTAAAGATATCCTGCATTAGCCTATTAAATGTAGCAGGAGCATTGGTTAATCCAAAGGACATTAATGTGAACTCAAAATGATCATATCTAGTGTTGAAAGATGTCTTTGGAATATCCTCATCCTTGATGTGGATTTGGTAATACTATGACCTTAAGTCAATTTTTGACAAGATTTTTTCCCCTTGTAGGCAATCAAGTAACTCGTCTATCCTTGGGATAGGATATTTATTCTTGACAGCTACTTGATTCAGCCCTTTGTAGTCATGCATAGCCGAAGCGTTCCATCCTTCATCTTTTGAAACAACATAGGAGCTCCCCATGGCGAACTACTAGGCCGAATGAACTTCTAATCTAAAAGTTGTTTGAGCTACTCTTTTAATTCGATGGCTTTGAAAATAGACATTTTGTAGGGTCTTTTTGCAACTGGAGTGGTGCTTGGTGTGAGTTTGATCTCATGATCAATCTCCCTTGGGGGCAGTAGCTCCCTGTCAAGTCTTCGGGGAACACATTTGTGTACTCCTTCAGCCATGAAGGTTCTTCTTCAAACTCCTTGCTTTTCTCTAGCTTATTCAACTTGGTCAAGTAGATGGGTAAACCTTTCTTTGGGTTTACCATCCTCCCCTTGAGTTGTGACTAATTCCCCTTCAGAACTTTGGAAGGAAATTTGGCCCCTTCCACAATGAATGTGGGTATAATTGGGTATTAACCAATCCATGCTAAGTAAGCATTCATGAACCCCTAAGTTCATTACTCTGAATTTTGGAATTGTTGGCTTTCCATCGAGTAGGAATCTCACTTTGGCAGTTTGTCTAGTACAACCGATTTCACGCCCATTTGCTAATTCCACAAGTAAAGTGGGTGTGACTATTGTGGCTATTCCTAGCTTTCTTCCACAAGCAAGAGAAATAAAAGAATGCGTACTTCCACAGTCAATCAAGGTTTTAAAATTCTTACATTGGTAGTGTGAAGGGGTTTGGATCACCAAGAATTGGTGATTTGGTCCCTTTTTATGGAGAGCGGCATGGAATGTCACCTTTTCAATCTTTGCTTCCATAGTTGGTCCTTCCTCTTCATTTACTTCCTTGATGGTGATATTGGAAGTCCTTTCCCTCCCCATTTCTACTTGACCCCGACCATGCGCAGCTCTAGTTTTCCCACGAAGTCATCCTTGGCGGTGGTCCTCACCAAGTTTGGGACACTCTCTTTTGAAGTGCCCGAGTTCCTTACAATAGAAGCATCACAGGTTTTGATCATTTCTCTGTGTAGGAACAAAGTCACTGACTGCATTTGCCTTTGGTTTCTTCCATTGTCCTTGACCTTGTCCTTGTACTCTTTTAAATTGGGCTTTTGTCGTTCCCTGGTTCTGATCTTTGTAAGACCAAGATCTATTATTCCTAGATTTGGGCTGAACTTCTTGGGCAATGAGACCTGCTCTGATCAATGTGTTTGTAAATCTGTAGGATGCATAGATTCCAATCGGGTATTCATTGGTGGATCTAACCCATCGCAAAATTTGGAAACCTGTTGGTATATGCTCATAGTCTGGGCGTACTTTAGCAAGGAGACAAATTTTGAGTAGTATGCCTCCAAAGATAGACCAAACTGCTTTATCTTAAAGAACTTATTCATCTTCTAAGTCATGTATGCCGGTGGCATATATCTCCCTTTCTTTGCCTCTTTAAGTTTATCCCAAGTTACTATTCTTTCAGCTACTACTTGGTCCTTGCAGCACTGCTTCCACTAGAGACTAGCTTCGCTAGTCAACTTGAACTTGGCAATCATAGCCTAGTTTGCAGGTGTTGTTTCTGTTGCACTGAAGTAATCCTCCATGGATTCAATCCATACTTTAGCATCAGCTTCAACAATCTTCCCTTTCCCATAGAAATTCCAGTGGTTTGATTTGTTTGAGAAGAAACTTCTTTTCTTGTGCCTCTGCTAGGCTTAGTGCTGGAACATAATTTTGATTCTAAGTTTGGGGTTGTGTTTGATTTTGATTAAATTTTCCATGTTAAGATTGCATTTACACATCTCTTCACAACTTGTCTCAATGCACACAGATTATGATTAAATCACACATATTTCAACACTGTGCAACAAGTCAGATAATCATAAAATTCTCATTTATTCAAAAGAGGTATAAGTCTCAAGTACAATCATTCGGGGGAGATAGAGATATGTTGGATAAGTGTTCAAAATATATATCAACGCTAGGAGAGAATTTCCTTATTGGATTCTTCTATAAGGACAAAATAGTAATATGGATTTGGGGAATGGATTCTCAGGAAGCGGGAAGTCATGGGAAGTTTAGGAAATCCTGGCTTCTGATAGCCATGATGTTTGCATTGCCCCATTATTTTAATTTTATCTACTGGCAAGACTTTGACCACCTCTTCATAGATGTAGCGAGTCTATTCTACCTTGCCGGCATTTGATGTGCAAGATCGAGTTCACATTTGCCTCATGGAAGATGAATAACTTTATAATCTTCAAGTTCTCCAAGCATTTTAGCCTCTTCAAATTGTTTTGAAGATAAACAAACTAGTTGGCATCTATGTAGCAGTAACATGCACTCCAAGTCCAATGCCTCTGCACAAATAGCTGTGAAGGGTTATATAGGTGATCCAGGATCCCCATAATGTCGGTTCTTTGGTGATAGCTTGAGGAGCATGAATCTTCTTAGAGTTCTAATGGTCAAGTCATTCTACAACCTTCTAGCGTCAGTCTTCATCTAGTTTGTGCAGAGCATCTAAACCAAGGTGACTCATATCGCACTTGGTTCAAAGAGAATGGGAAATGAGAGGGATGCATTGCTTGACCTCTCTACCATAGGGTAAAGTCCCATTCTAGTCCCCTAAAATGATATGAGCCAGGGTTTTATCTTACATTATCTAAGGTCAATATGTCATCACGATTTGAATGTTGAGAAGCCTCTCAGTTCTCTCAGGCCACCCTATAGTATGATGGACCCGTCGGGGGTTCCACTCACCCACTTTCCTTGATAAATTTAGTTTTCTACTTACCTAAGGCCACATTAATGGAAATACATACAAGCAGCTTCCTTAATTAACCCATTAGTCACATGTTCCTTTACATAATTTTATGCACTAACACAAAAATAGATCAAAAAATTCCTTGACATTAAACTTTATATTAAAATTTCAAGTCAGATACAAATCCCATCCATAGGATGATTCTCACAATCCGTAAGGATGCGTCTTATTTTCTTCCAAGTTTCCACCCTTGCACTAGTAACAAGGCCTCGAGATTCCTTCCCGAGTCACATAGACCATCTGAGTAGGACCTGAAGGTAGGGGATTTACATCGAGAGCCCCCCTCGCACCCAAGAATCCTCCTACAAAGAGACGTTTCTACGAAGAGACCTCTCACGATGGGTTCGGTCCACATTCTCGACGTGGCTATCAAAAACCCCCTTGGATAGGGTTGGCGGCTAGCTGGGGGTGCTCAACATGCCTTTCCCAGGTGTTTCAACCTTAATCCAATTTGAAAGATTTTCTTCTTATCAATTTATTTTTTAGATGACTCCTTTTCCAAATAGGTGCTCCTAAGTACAAACACAAGCAGAAGTGCACAATATGTACTAGACAATTCTTTGTTCTCTCTATCGAAGGAAATTTGATTTGATGTGATAGCATCTAGTCTCAACTTTATCCCCGTTATCATCCGAGATTTCCAGAGATAACCTAATTTAATTTTCTCATTCTTTTGAATGAAGGAGTATCCTTGCAATGTTGATTGCAATTTGGGGCATTGGCTTCCCTACAACGAAACCCTGTGTATTCATTTGAACTAGGGTTTGTCGCATAATTCATATAGTTACTTAAGGACTTTGAATTCCTTTCAACTTCAAGCAAGATGGGCCTTGAGAAGAATCCTTCAACTCTTTAGGGCTTGAAATTCTTTCAATTTCCTAGGAACCCTACGTATTCTATCACAAGTTCAATCTATGTTTTGTGAGATGTAATAGGATTTCCTATTATTTCAACCAAATAAACGGATGCGGATGCATAAAATTTATCTGGCTTAATTATTGTTTAATGTGTATTCTTGAAAATTTTCATATATATATTAGCATGAAATTTCCATGCAATTTATGTGCAATTTAATGGCTTATAAGTGCATTTTAATTAATCACTTAAAATGAATGTGATGAACAAAATTTTCCTAGTAGGCTCATTATCTCGAAACATGCTTAGTTAAGCTGTAGTAATCAATGTAAACATTCTTTTCTCCCAATTTCCTTTCCCTAATACAAGGGGTGGCACTTGATTCATAAGAGATGTGTTTCCTATAGTTGCAGTCCCTTGTTTGCGGTCACATTGGTTGTTGTGGGAGTTTCAGCGTTTGGAGAGATCTTTCGCTTGGGGGTCATGGTCCACAAGTGGATTTGAGAGATAAAAAAGGAGGAATGGATTTGAAATGGGAGAGCGTAAGAGAACATGGCTAACTCGAAGACCGAGATAGGGGGAATTGAGCTAACTCTCTCCCTCACAGCCTCTCGGGGTAACTCCTCCCTCTCTCTCTCTCTCTCTCTCTCTCTCTCTCTCTCTCTCTCTCTCTCTCTCTCTCTCTCTCTCTCTCTCTCTCTCTCTCTCTCTCTCTCTCTCTCTCTCTCTCTCTCTCTCTCTCTCTCTCTCTCTCTCTCTCTCTCTCTCTCTCTCTCTCAAGCTTGGCATTCTCTTGCAATGGAAATATTACATGGAAATATTACAATGCACATGTGAAAAGATCCATCCTTCTTCTTAACCAAGAGCACGGGAGAGGCAAACTGAGATTGACTTGACTGAATTAAACCCATTTACAGCAACTCTTTGACTTGTCGCTCGACCTCTTCCCTTTCAAACTTTGACAAGCGATAGGGAGGTTTGTTGATGGGTTTTATATTAGGCATCAAGTCGATAGGGTGATCAACCTCTCTCATTGGAAGCAAAGATGATGCTGGCTGAAATAAATCTTTGTATTCCTCTAATAGCTCTTCTAACCTTGGATCCTTTTTCTTTGAAGAAGAAGATGGCTTATTTGGTGGCTGCTCTTCATCTACTTTCACAAGTAAAAGAGTGAAGATTTCTTTTCATAACTTCTTTATGGATATGAGTTCCAACTATTTTTTACCAATGCCACCTTTCAGCATATTAAATAGCATCATGAATGCTCTTGGGCTGCATTGCACCTACTTCTGAAGAAAGGGTTGGATCTAGACCAAAGATGTATTTGTTTAATTTTTCTGAATCATCAATTCCTTCAATGTACATAGAGAGATTGAGGAATATATTGGAGTAGTCACAAATGGGCATGCCCCTTTGTTGAAGACCATACCATCTTCTTTGCAATCTTTCTTTTTCTATTGGAGAGACAAACACATCTAACATTGCTTTCTTAAAATCCTCCCAAGAAGTAAAAGTATGACCAACTCTTTATATGTATCTCCACCATGTATGTGCATAGCCCTCAAGATAGAGTACCACAAAATAGATCTTAGCTTCATCTTGGCAAGGAAAAAGTGTGAAGTACATCTCTAATTTATTTACCCATTCTTGTCACTCTATTGGAGATGCATTATCACCCTTGAAGTTGGAAATGGTGATCTTTTCTTTGTACTCCCGCTCATTAGGTTGGTTGAAAATTGTTAAGAGTGCTACCCAAAAGATGATTGTCTCCAAGACTCTCTATACATTGAACCTCTTCCAAAAGAATTTGTTCTAGAAGCATTACCACCTTGATTTGGTTGACCCAATCCAAAAGAATGAGGCTATCCATCCACTATTGGGTTGACCATAAAATGAGTTCTCTTTGTTAGTGATATCATGGAATGACCTTCTTTCCTCAAATCTTCCATTCTTATCATCCATCTCCAATTCTTTTCGCTTGATGGTAGATTGGAAAGGAAAGGATTTGTAGAACGGGTCACCTCCATGAAACTCTTCATTCTCATCTTCTCTTAAGTTCTCCTCCTCTTCAAAAGTGGCCTCATGTCTTGAATTAAATTGTGGATGGGCATGATGCTTTGATGGTATCGGTGGCTGATAATAGGCACTCTTTAATGTTGATGGCTCTCCTTTCTCAAAGGTTGACATTATTGGTTGATCAATTCCTTTTCCTTTCATATTAGTTGGCTGGGCTTAAGTATTTCCAATATGAGAAGTGGGTACATTTGGCATAGAAGGTGTGGCTTGAGTTTTCAATTCTTTGATGGCTGCTAATACACTCCTAATACATATTCGAATCCACTTTTCATAGACTTTGCTACTGTATTTTCTAATCCACTCTGCATAAACTTGACCAACTACTGAAGACTCTCATTTACCTCACTGGATGTTTTCTCCATTTTTCCCAATGAATTAGAGAGTTGTTCATGAGTGTCGTGCATCCCAATATTCAGCATACACAGCTCTTTTGAAAGTATGGAGTCTTCAAAAGGTTCATGAAACAATTGATTCTTATCATTGCCAAGTTGTACACTATGAGCATTACCAACGGTAGCACCTTCATCTTGTTGTTCTTGATTACAAGCTTCATTGGTGTTATTCTTATCATTGATATATTCTCTGATATCCTCTTGAATGGTTTCCGTCACTTGGTCTTTCCTTTTGTTTTTGGCCATTAGGGATAGTTGTTGTCAAAGATGACTATTTTAGAGAAAATTGACAATATATTGCATAATGTTGCACCAGTCCCAATGATTTCTTGACCCAAAGGAAACTCATACAGTGGGGATATTCCATATTTTTTAAGATCTCAGCTTGCAAGAGGGGTAACAAGTGTAATGACCTCAAACAATGCATTCCTGTCAGCTTGTCTAGATGCAGTCCCACTATACCAGTTGTCATAAAAACTGTTATAACTTTTGCTCCCGATGTCCAATTACTGAAATTTTTAGTTCAAATCAAAGCTTTATGTTCCCTCTTTGAATCAAGATATCAAGCTCTCAGATCAAATCATGACAGAAAATTTTGTAGCTACCTGTCCTGTGAATTCCTGCACCCTGTAAATACCCTGTAAATGGCATGTTTAACCCTGAGTTGTCTCTTGGAGTACTTGTAGATACCCAAAACACTTAGTAGACTTGTGATAGATCGTAGGGCACCTGTAGGTATCCAAGAAATACCTATAACTGATACGTAACTATGGGTACGGTTAATTTTATATCTTAGATTTTGAATCGCTTTCCCAATGTTCTCTTGCTACTGAATGTTTGTAATATCTATGAATTGCTGATCTTACTGAAATACTACTGTTAATTCTTGGCTCAAGAGATATATTTGCACCTAAATTTAAAAAAATGCATGGGATCAGTGACTTGAGGGGTGTGCAAATTTCCCTCTCAAGTCGGTTTGTGCTCCCCTTTTCAGGGTCCGTGTCTCAGTAGGGGAGGGTCACCTCACTTTTTTCCTACCAACTCACACATCATCTACTTTTCCTCATGGGTATAGATATGGCAAGGTACATGCTAAGGCTAAGAAAGTAGTGATGATATGCAATAGGCTGAAAATAGTTCCTTCATCCCTTTAATGATATGCAAGTGGAAGTAGAAAATTGATCAAAATGGAAAAGGATAGGGATAGGTATTGCCCTTTCTTGAACTAACTCACTATATACAATGAATTCCACTTACCATTTGATTTTTACTTTCAACCATATTGCAATCAATCACATTCAAGAAACCAAAGTTATGGTGATGTATAAAATTTCAGCAAATGAAAAAGATTAGCATCAATTGGCCTGATTTTAAGTGGGCAGGATGAAGAAAATTCATCATAGCCACATTCAGTCCTAGGTTGGGTCTATATTCACTTAGTTGTTAATTTCAAAATAGGATTACTCTTAATTCTCCCTTTTTTAGCAAATGGATGGCTTAAGCAATTGGAATTAAAGGGAATTAAGAGCAAAATGTAGTAATACCTCTTTCATTGTTGAAGGTAGATTATCATGGAAGCTCCAACAACCATATGAGACTTGAAAAGCTTTATGTTCACCTTGAAGTGGCCAAGAATACCTTCAATTTGTAATTCCCAAGATGAATATTCAGCTCATAAACTCCAATTCTTCTCCAGGAAAGCTCCTATGACCGTAAGCTTGATGGAGATGATCCTTATGAGCCCTAAATGTGACTGAAAATTGAAGGGAAATCAATTATGAACCTTCCAAGAGAGTAGAAGACTTCAAATCTTGAAAAAGAGCTCTCCCATTGAAGTATTTGAACTTGCATAAGATGTCCATATGCTTGCAACATCAAAATCAAGCTCCATTCTTGCAATGTTGAAGCAAGACCTTCAAATTTTAGCATAATCCAATGCCTAGAAGCCTTAGGAGGCATCAAGAGCCAAAAGCCCCATGATTCCAATCTTCAAAGACCAAAAATTCTAAAAGAATCAAGTGGCTTCCTTGTTTTCCCCAAATCAACGTACCCGTTTACTTCATGATTAAAAGTAGGCTTAAGCAAGGCATATAGGTACTCTATAGCAAGCTTACAACATGATGAATTGATCTATGGTAGCCATTTGGACCATCAAAGCATTAGGGAAGAGATAGAAGCAAGATCTTGGCTATGGAGTTGTAGAGAAGCCTGCAGAAAGAAGAAAGAAGATAGAGAAACTCTCTTTTTACAAAAGTAACCCTTGTTTTAGTCTGTTCTCAATCCCTATTAACCCCACAGTTAACTCAAGGGTCTCTAAAATGTCATGAAAAGAGCCACGACCTGCTATTTTCATCATAGATCCTCCAATTTCTTCATGTCCAATTCCAAGAACCTCCATATTAGTGATTACTTGATGTAGATAACCATGGCCAATCACGGTTTTAATTGTATCAACCACTGTAGCTAAATCGTGTACTCCAATTGCCTGTCACCTATTCTAGTGACTAAAATTTCCAAAGAAAATGACTCTTCCTATGGATTAAAATCCATGCTTTGATACCAATGTAAAATATCTAATTCTCACAGTAAGAAAAATAATTGGAAATACAAGACATATACCATATGTGCCAAGAAACCATAGCCAAGGTGGCTAGGCATGAAATTATATTGCCATGGAAGGCTGAGAATCATAGATGAATGTTGCAATATGAATACTCACCTCATGCTAAGGTGGGACATGGTATGCACCCCATGATCATGGTGGCTAAGAGTATGCACCCTCTTAGATGGTGAGAGGAAGGTAACCTCAAAACATGTATTCTTCAAAATGGCAAAAAGATCCCTCACATGTTACATCTCCACCTTTTATACTAAACCCTAGACTAAGGCATTTATGCTTTATTACAGAAATCATTGATTCTTCTCCCTTACTTCAGTCTCCAAAACTAGCCTCTATTAGTGGTGTAGCTCTAATATCATATCACAAATCATGTGATCAGGGGACTTACTTGAGCTACTGTGCCAAACACACATCATGCACACAAGATGAAGCTCAATCAAGAACACATAAAGAGAGATAGAGGGAAAAATATTTACTTGCTTTTTTCTTCTTTCACATGCTTTTCAATGTACACAAAGTATAGATAAGCTACAATATAAAGAAAAGTGGCCTACTAAGTTTAACACTGCATAAAAAACTATATTAATTAACTAGTGCTATAATTATTCTAGATATAGATAGACATAACAAACCAAATATAATAAGTGATAAGCAAATGGCCATGTAAGAGTCATAATGACCATTGATATGCTAAGTACAGATGTGCGGACCCATCTAACTAGGTAGTCTATCATTAATGTCTACACTTGTTGAGCTTGCCATCTCAACACAAGATGGTTGTATACCAATATTTTAAACTTAACGACTCCATCCAACAAACTGACATTAGACCCATAACTTACAAAGGACCCTATATACTTATTACACTGCTACTCCTATTCTTGAAAATCCTAATTATGATCGAGGAAAGTTGTCTTTTGATTTTAATCCTAAGAGGAAAAGGAAGCAAATTGTCATGCATGGAAATGATTCCTAATTTTGTTTGGGTCCCAATGGTACTGAATTGCTTATGACTATCATTTAAAAAAACAATCACTCACTAGAAGTAAAAGTTATCCACAAGGATTGAATCAAGAGAGCTATGTCTAAGTTATGTATGATAAAGTGTTGAATCATCTTGGAAAGAGCTTGTGATGTAAAGAAATAACTAGATATGTATTATTTTAACATGTTACTCAAGTACTAGGAGAATGGCATGTATCACTTTGTGATTCCACTATATATAAGGAAAAATAAGGTATTGTGGACTATATTTTCTTTTGTGAAATATCTAAAGGACATTGTTTTGGATCGTTGAATTTTCCTTTTTAAGAGAAGACTGATTGTTTCAAGAAAGAGATGGCTTTCCTAGTCGAGATAAGTCGATTGATTCTTATGGAATATTCAAAGTGGTTGTTTGGATTGACATTATGGAAATGTAATGTTTTCCTAGCTAATGATGATAGGATAATTACCTTAGTTATGTATTTTAAAAAGGTTAAAAGGAAAGATTACATTAGACCTCCCCCAAAGCTGCTTGCAAAACCATATACTAAGAGGATTGGTTTTACTACTTCAAAGAGCTCAAATTGGCTCCAATGGGGCGAGAGGTGACTCTATATGGAGGATGTTAGGTAGGAGGTGGTAAGGATGTCAGAGGAGCTCTGGCTAGTAAATTCCTTATGCACCTAAGACCTACCTAACCCTCCCTATGTGACTCAAGATGGACTTCCCAAGAGCTTTGATATTAATTAAAGATGGAACCTTGGTGGGATTTGGGTTCAAGGTGAAATCGTAACACTTGTACATGGATGGGAGAAGAATAAAGGAACTATTGGAATTACTTATCAAAGGATATTGTTTGAGTATTGTGATATGAATTATGTGAAAAAACCTAATGACTTAAAAGGTGTAATTGGGTCCAAGTTCTAGATGTGGTCACCAAGTGCAAACATGTTGCACTAGCTCTGTGGAACAACATAGCCTTATTATACCCAGACTGACACAGGGGTATGTTGGCTTTTTAGACTTAATAACAAAGTATACCAATATAGTTATCTACCTTTATGTGCTATTGAGACCAATAGTTTATTCCAAAAAGAGAATGCTCATATATTCCATCAAGTGTATATAGGGTCTGATAATAGACATCAGAAGACAAAGTACATCTTAGGAGTTATCTACTCAAAAGAAATACATGACAATGGGTTAAACTAACTAGATTTCCCTTGCAACATTACACAATATTGAAGGATTACAAGGTGATCATTAGGATTTAGAAAAGTTAAAGACCCAAGTAGTAGGTCGAAGGAGAAAGTAAAGAGAAAGACATTTGCATACAAATTCAAGAGGAGAGGGACGAGTAAGGGGGGGTGACCTAGGGAGAGTTCATGCAAAGAAGATTAGAGGAGAAGATGTCAAAGACAGGAAGGAGAAGAAGAAGACCGCATCACTTCTTCCTTGATCCTTATATAGCTTGCAATGACCATGCTATCAGGAAGTATTTTTGTCATAATCCTCGGCCATTCACCACCTTGTATTACTACATTGTCGTTGTGAGAGTTGATGGCCTCTTTTAGTTGCCTTCCCATGAATGCTATTTCGGATTGCTAATCAGGCCATCCTATACCTAACACACTATACGCATGGAGGACTTGAAGTCACATGAGTCATTCTTCGATGGTATCTTCATCTTCCAAAGTGGGTGCATCTTATGTGGGGTCAAGTGATGTAAGCATAGGGTTGGGGCTAGGATTCTGACATAGAGCCAACAATGCAGATTGCGAGGGATAGGAAAATCCAAATGGGGTGAGGTTAAAGTGGTCAAAGAGGAGCCGAAGGTAAGGCCGAGAGAAAGGAATAGTGGAGACTATTGTGCTAAAGCTAGAGGTCCATATGCAAGCCTAATACAAAGGATGTGGGATTTGTTGAGCATAGAGCTTGGCCAGTAGGATTTCCAAGTACATGTATCTTTCTAGCTAGTAGCATATTGGAGAAAGTAGACTATTGAATGCTAAAATGACTCGATTTCTTGGATGATTTTTTTTGTTCTTGAGGACTAAATGGTTGATTTTTAATGGATTTTGAATTATGTTTAGTTGTTTTGGAAGTTTTTGAGAGTGTTTTCGATGAAGTTGATTATGTTTTCAAAGCTCATAATGTTTTATAGTAGAGATATGAGGCTCTGTGATGTTCTGGTAGGTTCTGTTGAGATTCTGATTGGTTTTGTTTAGCTTCTGTTTTGTTCTATTTTTTTTATGTATGAAGCATGGAGTAATTATTGACAAAGTTTGAGGTTTTTTGAAAGCTCAATGAATGGTTTTTGATAGTTTGGAATGGTTTTAGTATGAGTTATGTGGTTTTGATGCTTCCTATTGACCTTCTGCAACCCTCTATTGAGCTTCTGTAGAGCCTTTGTTCCTATTCTGTTATGTTATGTATGCCTCTCTAAGTGTTCTGTAGAATGTATGTGAGACGTTGGGAAAAAAAAATATTTGGAAAGAGGTGAATGTAAGTTCAAAATATCTCAAGGAAGTGAAAGAAGTAGAAGACTCAAGACAAGACTGGAGTGAAGTGACAGTGATGAGCTATGAAGAGTCACCGTAGTGGCTTTGGTGACCTTTCATATCAGACACACCTCTTAGAAGATGCATCCATGACCAAAGACGTATTCTTATGAGTGATTATTGAGTATTGCAGTGAGGATATGGTGTACTATTGATAGAGAGAGAGAGACATAGAGAGTCAGAGATAGCCAATTCTATATAAAACAATGTATCTATCTATGAGAGATTGTGAGAGAAAGCTATAAAAACTTTGAAGATGAATCATATGTGATATCTTTCCATTCAAAATGGAGTATTATTTTTTGTTTTCAATGTCTATCAATGAATCCTATGAATAATATGAAGAAAATGATGGATTTTGTTAAAGTTAAAACCGTGGGAGAATTGTTTCTATGAAGCTATGTGAAGATTTCTTGTTCTTGGTGTTGTTTTCCTTGTTGTGAAAACATAAAATATGAAAAAGATGGTTGTTGATTAAAAAATATAGATTTTCTTGCAATAGAAACCCTATTTTCTTAGTGTTCCTTTTGTGGCTCCATAGACATGCATCATGCGCTTAGACGTCAGAGCCTTGGATTGTGTCAGGTAGTTGCCTCTCTGTGTTGACTAGCCACTTTTGCCATTGGGTGATAGTCTTTGGCCTCCTCCTTGGACTTCTTTATCAAGGTGCACTTCTTCTTGATTGTGACAAGAGTAGAAACCCTATTTCCTTGGTTTTCCTTTTGGGGCTCCATGTTTTTGGTGTGCAGTCGGGGAAAAGTGCCATCAACAAACATCAGAAGAGGCTGAAAATGAAGGAAATTGAATTTTCAAGAAGAGAAGGATTCAATGGATGCTTCCATATTACCATCATGATGCAAGCTCTATGTGGTGGACTATTTCATCTTCCTATTGAAGCAACATAGATGTGCATCTTGGTGGAAAATTGTTTGGGAACAAACTAAAGTGCAGAAACAGAGAGAATGACCATCCATGCAAGATATGGCATTCATTGAGAAGTTTTCGGACATCATCAAGCACATCAAAAAGCTGGCATTACTATGATGATGGCACCACAACAATCCTCAAAAGAATGAGTTTTGATACCTTCAGATAATGGAATACCTTCCTCTCTGTAGTGGTTTGAAAGCTGAATTCAGATCCATAGAAAAGCACGAAGTAGAAGAAATGTTGGCTAGAGAGTCCTCCAAAGATTGAAGCCCCCTCTGATTTTGTTCTGTTGAGTACAACCCAACTTGAAGGAGCCAACTCCCTGATGAATGATGCAATTAAAAGGCAAGCACTAGAATGAGTCCAAAGGTATGTGAGAAGAGAGAAGGAAAAAATCAAGGCCGAAAATGAGCTTGCAGTAGAAGCCTCCTTTCCCTAAAAGCACACTTTACAGAAGTCCCCATGGCGGCTCAAGGTCCCCTTCCTAGTCAAATCCGCCCTAGAAATATTGATGATGATAGGCTAGCAAATGTAGTCCCATTGCCCATTTTTAAGGGAGAGTACAATGAAGATCTTGATCTTCATATAGCAGAGTTTATGATAGCATGTGTGGCTAACAATGCTAGAACCCTCGAGCATTGGTTAGCAATATTCCCTACCACTTTCAAAGGCATGATGTTTTAATGGTATGAGAGACAAGCAGCAGGAACTTTTGGCACATGAGATGACTTGAAGTTGCCCTTCCTCACTAAATTCAGGCGGCATGAAGTTTTTGAAGAGAAGATGCAAGAATGGACTACTTGAAGTTGGCCTTCCTCACTAAAGTCAGTCCTTTGGTGAAATAGTAGAAGCCTATGTCTCACAAATGGAATCCATACTAAAGAGATGGACCAACCATCATTTGGAGGAAGGCATCCAAAAGGGAGTTTTCCTTAGAGACCTACAACCAAAAGTTTGCAAGTTTGTGGAATTGAGAAGTCTAGTCAATCTGCAAGCTGCAGTGGAAGGTGCAAGACTGTATTCACCTTTTGCATCTGAAGCTATTCTGTAATCACATCTATAAGATATTTCTTAATGCTTGCAATTGAATTGGACAAGTAGTCCTTTAGATTTTCACCTCCTAGAGTACTTGTAGTAGGGTTTTGAGAAGCTTTTATAATCACTGCACACACTGGTTGGGTTGATCCAAAGGGTCATTTGTTCTGGTTTTGATTCAGAGCTCCTGTTGAGACTTGGGGTTGTTGATTCCAGTGGTGGATAGGATTCCACTATTGTTGAGTCGCCATTGGGGGAACTCTTTGAGGCCACTATTATTGTGGTTGAACCATCATTTGAGGCATTGTTTTTTGCGGCCATTGTGGATTTGGTGCATTGTACAGTGACACTATTTGCATCTAGGGGTAGGGGTAGGGAATTGTCCCTGGTATATCCACTCCTGCATGGGGTGGGAGGGATGTGATGCAATCTATTACATGGTTTAGAAAGTGCCATCAAGCGAGACATTTAGCCATTGAATGTACCCAAAAACCAACCATTCCTAGAGCCTTCTGTTCATACTGTTTGAGGAAGAACCATACAGAGGATATCTTCTTTTTGAAAGAGATGTACGAAAGAAGAAAGAAAGATGAAGATGCAAGATTCAACTTACTAGAATCTGAAATGATAATGCAGGACATTGGACCAAAGCCTAGGGAGTTTTGTCCTAATTTTGGTCCCAGGAGGTTTCCCTCTCGGATTTACAGAGGACGACAATTTGGAGATGGCCAAAGATCAGAGGTGGAGTGTTACAAATGTGGAAAAAAGGGTCATGTCTCACTGAGCTGTCCAAACCCTAGAAGTTCTATGGACTACAAGCCCTTGTGCAGTCAATGTAAAGGAGAAGGCCACACTACAAAAGATTGTCAAAGTCTAGCTCATATGAAATTTAGTCCTGACACCCAATAGAAGACCCAAGAACCTGTTTCCAATTTGGTGGAATTGGAAGTGGCCGCAATAACACGTGTAAAGAAAGGAGAACCCGTAGTTCCAAAAGATAACATTCCTTCGGCCAAGACCATGAAGTTCAACCTTTCTAGGGAGAAACAAAATAGTGTAGTACAGAATGATATAGTACAGATTACTACAAAGCCACAAAGACAGTTGCAGAGACAAGACCAGAGGTCCAAGAGATAGAGGATGCTGAAGTACCTCCTCATGGAGAAGAAGCGTAGAGGTTGCCACTTCTAGAAGAAAAAGGGAAGATAAAAGTGGGTGTTGCCCCATTCCCTAGTCACTTGGAAAAGTCTGTGGATCTTATCAAAGAATATGGCTTGGTCAAAGACCTAGACACAATTTTGAACCTAAGCTAACATTCTGATAGCTAATGTGTTGAGATATTTGCAATCACACCTAATGTAGCCTCTTTGTATGAGGCAGTTCTGGGCTTAGGACATGTAGGCTGACTGAATCCCATATGCATAGAAAGGGAAAACTGTACCCATCCAACAACTATAAAGCATTGTACTCGACTACCACTTTTCATATAGAATGATTACAATGTCATGATGCTTTGTACTTTCAGTTAAGTGTCTTGTCTTTGTTAGTCCTACACAAGATTGTGTTTATGAGTCCAAGCTGCCAACTTGGAACCTAATTCACTTGTGTAATAGTTGAGTTCAGTACTTGGTCAATGTTATCATGAGTTCAGTTTATGCTTACAAGCTGCCATAGCCATGCTCTAGATCCACATCTTGAACATGGTATCAGAGCTCAGCTGAGCATGGCTTAGCATGTCTCAAGTCTTCTCTCTACTCCTTCAGCTCCTCTTCATCCCTAGACAGCTCAGGATCAGTGCATGACTTCATTCTTTTTCAACTTCATCTTCAAAGTACCTTGTGGCAGCCATAGTCAGCCTGTGCATCCCCACCTTTGAGCTTCCATAACTTCCTGTAGAGGGTATATCTCTCCAAACTCTCTTCTGGAGATTTATTCCTTAACTTCCAAAGGTTCTATGTATCACATAAGATCCTGACATTTCCCTATCTGGAGCTCAGCATTGTCACCTATGTCAGTTTGCTGCCATAACCTTAGTCTGTGGCCTACATGACATACCCACCTTGGAGGAGATGGATCTCTAAATACAGAGCATATCTTCATGAACCCTCTTCTAGACATATCTTCCCCCACTTATGGTGCTCCCTCTTGGCCCATAACTCAATAACATTAGCAATCTATAATCTCAACATTGTAGAAAATGATGAAATCTATCAAAAATTGCACCTGCTACCGTCGGCCTTGCACACCTAAATCCACCAATGATCTGGTTGATTAGCATAGGGTTTTGATAGAGCTCAAAGAGAGCTACATTTCCATTTTAAAACTTTTGAAAATGATCCAATGTAGCTCCTAAAATCGGTAAAAAAATAGGCCTAGGTCAAAACCCTAATCCAGGAAGCCATAGACAAACTTCATGAAAGCTTCAATTTTTGTTCAGTTTCTCACTCCTCTTGGCACATTCAAGCTCCTACAACTCTGAACTGAGTAATCACTCAGTGTTTAGCAAATATTTCATCAACCAATCATCAAGCTTTGGAAGATCTGGAAAAATCAAAGCTCAACAGGACAACATAATTGCTACTACAACTCTCAAGCTCTTCAATTTCTCACTCTTTTCAGTCAAGCAGAGTCCCTACCATTCAAAATCTGCTACAATACTTAGTCTTCCAAAAAATATTTAATTTATTTACTAACAAGGAGGGGTTTTAAGCTGAAGGGGTAACATCAAACACCAAGCAACAAGAATCATCATCTGCAAAACCATAGTATCTTTTGATACTACATAGTGTGTGAGGTGCCCGCCCATCGGCATTCCAAGCACTCTTTTAGCGGTCTATCGAGAAACGAATCTAAGCGTCGCTGCCCGGCACTCCTAGGGAATGTTCCGAGTTTTGTCGCCTAGGGTTTCCCTAATCCGCCTCGCAACGGAACGTTAATGATCGAACCCACTAGGATTGACCTGAAATTCGGGTTCCTAGTTGTCAAGGTCTCCTATTAGCATTCTAGCGTCGGGTTTTGGACATCCTACTTTACGCAGAGATAACCAATCCAAAGCAGATCCATGCCGCACTTGGTTCAAAGAGAATGGGAAACGAGAGGGATGCATTGCTCAACCTCTCTGCCCATAGGGTATAGTCCCATTCTGATCCCCTAAAACGGCATGAATCGGGTTCTAACCTATCAATACCTAAAGGTCGAATGACGATAAAAACTTGTGAGAAGCCTCCCAGTTCTCTGGGACCACCCTGCCGTAGGACGGACCCGTCGGGGGTTTCGCCCACCCGCTTCCCTTAATAGCTTTAGTTTTCTAATTAGGTCCTACCACATTTATGTGTGACACTTAAAATCAACTTCATTAATTGAGCTTTTTAGGGAACAGGATTCGTTCGCATAACTTATAGCACAGACACGAAAACAGAGCAAAGCAATCTATTGACAAACAAGTTCAAACAAGTTCCTTAACTTATCTTCAAGTTAATCTTTGTCTCCCGCCCATACAGGAGAAATTATGTTTCGCTTCTGTCCAATAGAAGTATCCCTTCTGCCCTGCAGAAGTAACTGGTCCAATTCACATGGCACCACAAACTCAATCCTTTATCTAGAATAGGATCTCCCAACATGTCCAGATGTTGGGGGCCATGGAGGTCTTCAACTCCATTCTAGACCTAGCAAGGGGTGTCTAGAGCTCCAACTGACCCGCAAGCTGTCTAGGAGCGAAACATCATTCCCGTGGTTGGCCTTTTCACCACTCGACCTTCGGCCCATGAATCGAGCAGTGCCCTCTCGGGTTAATATGCGGTGCGACCATGGAGGTGATCCACCCGTACAATATATCCTTCCTTAATTAAATCCTTTAAGAATCAAGCACAAACAAGGGATTCAGCCTAATATCATTTTCCAAGAAAACATTCCTTTATTCCCATGGCGACTTGTCATCACAGACCCTTACCATGCATTTACCATAAATCACAAGCACTTGGAATAATCATCCAAACAACAACTAACAACCAGTTGAATATAAAAGCATTTAGGATGTTGTTCGATCAATCAACAAAACCAATTGCATTCTTTCCAAAACAATGCAAGACTAGATGATATAATATTTTCCATTGCATATTTGCTCTCCCCCTTGGGATCTAAGAGCAATATTATGCAAAACATGTTCTTAACACTTCCTTCCTTTGGCTAGGGCATATGTTAAGGGTTCAAACACTATTCATGATGTAAGTTCTATAGATCACTTATCTTGATTGGTAACCCAACCCTGAATTTGGGTTGGCAAAAGTCATCGTTATCCAACGGATCTCAATACATCCGAGCTTTAACCCTTATGATCAATTTCTTGTACTAGCTCTTAGTCAAGTCATGAGCAACTAGAAAATTATCCTCATATATCAAACATGTCATAGGCATAATGTGTAAATACTTGATAAGATAAGTGCGAGATGATCTCAAGTAATTAGACTCCAATAGGCCGTGCATTGAGCTAGAATCTAGTTTTTCTTAATATTTGGGCTCTTAGGCTAAGTACTTTTGAAGTATCTAAACTTTAAACTAGTACTTTCTCTTCATGATTCTCAATATCATATTCTTTTAGTAATTATGCTATTTATAACCCTTGACTATTTAATCTAGCACTTGTATGCACAATCTTTTAATGTCGTTCTTTTGACGACTATGGCATTCATAACGCTTGACTAATTCTTCCTTGTAATTGCTCTACTAGCAAATAAGTCATATGTAACAAGGTGAAATTATCTTCCCCTTGGGATCTATGCATTCACAAACTCCATCTTCCGAGTAGGTGAGATGAAATTTATCCTTTCCGATGACCTATACTCATGCATCATAGTATGGGGCCTAACGTATCTCATACGAGAATCAAAGCAAGTATCTTTCAATTTGAAAATACATTACTTACGACCGGAATCGCAGTTGGATTGACGGTGATGCCTTTGCCCGAAGCCTTATTGCTGGTTGCAAGATTGTCATCCGCACGCGACATTCTTCGCTTGGAGGCCATCGTCCGCAAATAGACTCAAGAGATTAAGAAGGTAGAATAGATTCAAGATGGGAGAGCGTAAGAGAAGATGGTTAAGTCGAGGATCGAGATAGAGAAAATTGAGCTAATTCTCTTCCTTGCAGCCTCTCAAGGTGACTCTTCTCTCTCTCTCTCTCTCTCTCTCTCTCTCTCTCTCTCTCTCTCTCTCTCTCTCTCTCTCTCTCTCTCTCTCTCTCTCTCTCTCTCTCTCTCTCTCTCTCTCTCTCTCTCTCAAGCTCTCTTTCAAGCTCTTCCTCACAATCTCTTGGAGGAGCATCCTCCTCTCTACCTCTCTCTCGCAGCCTCTCGGGGTCTCCTTATGCTTTCTTATGCCTCTCCCATGTCTCATATTTATAGTGAATTAGAGAAGAGGGCTTGTGGTTGAGAAGTGGAGCTCTTTGTGGAGGGGGATCTTAGAAAGATCAGCGATCTGATGCTCAAATCATAAATCTGATGGTTCCATTGGCTCTGAAAGGGGGGGTAAAACTCCAAGACACTTGCTTAGAAAGCTCTTAGTTCACTCCTTCTTCTTTTCTCTATTCAAAGCTTGTAAACTCCTCATGTAGCCTTATACTATAGCCTCTGTAAGCCCCTTGCTCTACAACCTCTAGATGACCATCATGTTTGTGGTACCCACACTTAGCCTTTTGTGCGACAACCTCTGGTGTTTTTCCATGTTTATGGTGTGCCCACACTTTGTAGGTGTTGCTTTCACTAAAGCCTCTACACACTTTTTACTTTCCGGTTGTGATTGAGGAGGGGTGTTGAGATATTTGCAATCACACCTAATGTAGCCTCTTTGTATGAGGCAGTTCTGGGCTTAGGACATGTAGGAAAACTGAATCCCATATGCACAGAAAGGGAAAATTGTACCCATCCAACAACTATAAAGCATTGTACTTGACTACCACTTTTCATATAGAATGATTACAATGTCCCGATGCTTTGTACTTTCAATTAAGTGTCTTGTCTTTGTTAGTCCTATACAAGATTGTGTTTATGATTCCAAGCTTCCATCTTGGAACCTAATTTACTTGTGTAACAGTTGAGTTCAATCCTTGGTCAATGTTATCATGAGTTCAGTCTATGCTTACAAGCCGCCATAGCCATGCTCTAGATCCGCATCTTAAATATAATGTTGTCTCCTAGCTATCAAAGAAATTCAAAATCATATTGACAAGAAGAAGAGGCCTAAGGATTGCTCGCTCTGCAACAACCAAGTCCAAGAGAGCCCTAGAACCTTTGAAGGAAGTGGATGTAGCTAACCCCTTCTTGGATCTGGGAACCCCAAAGATTGGCATATGGATTGAAGGATGCTTTAGAGAAGACACATTGATTGATGGAGGCTCATCAATGAACATAATGACGGATGTGACATGAAGGATTTAGGCTTGCAAGGAATGCAGCCTACACAATGGCTTATCAGAGTGGTAGACCAAAGGAGAATCAAGCCTTTGGGCATTCTCACATATGTAAAGACAACCCTTGCATGAAGAGATTATTGGGCTGGTATATTTGGTGATCAAACCGAATTCCTACGGGACCTCATACCCTCTATTATTGGGAAGACCTTGGCTTTTTGAAGCAAAACCAAGGACGGATTGGTTCAAAGGAACCCTAACCTTAGGCAGAGGACCTAACAAAGTAGTATTGAAGTTGTATGGATTGCAAAAAGGTAATGGATCCGCTTTCATCAAAGTCGTAACAAACTCCTCAAATGAAGTAACAGATGGTACATCAGGAGATGAAGAAGTTGTCAAACATATCTTTCCCAAGAAAACAGAGGCATAGTCTCCTAAACAGTGGGCATTGTAAGCCAACTGTGCCAAAGGAAGTAAAGTCTTTGTCAATGGGTGAATAACTCTTGCCTGAACCCGAATTGATTTCTAAAATTATCTCTAATAGCGAGATAGAAGCATGGATGTACTGTTCTCCTTGTTACATGGCATTCATAGAGACAGGAGCATAGCCAAAGATAGAGATAGAGATAGAAGCAAAAGCAAAAGCAAAAGCAGAGGCCATAACAGAGAGCTTTTTATTCTCAGAGCTCCTATAGAGGTAGAAACAAAATCTGAAGATTACAAAAGTAATAGTGCAGAAGAAGATTATGAAAGCGAGCTAGAAGAGTGAGCTAAGTCTCCATTAAAAGAGGACATCAGTTCCAGTGATTCATCAGAAGAGGAGACCACTCCCTTGAAGGAGGCAGATCTCTACCTAGAAGCTATTTGTGGGACATTCATTCGCAAAGTGGAAGGTGAAAAGCGACTAACATTTGTGGATGTTGAAGGGACTAAACATCACCTAAAGGTGGGTCTAAATCTTCCAGAATAAGAACTACTAGTCGTGTGTGACCTACTAAAGGAGAACTTAGACGTATTTGCATGGTCATACAAAGATCTAAAGGGAATTGATCCTACGCTATGCCAACATCACATTGACCTAGAGCCTGATGCCAAACTTGTGAGGCAAAGACAGAGGCGCATGAATCAAAATTATTCTACCCTAGTTAAAGTCGAATTATTGAAGCTCCTTGAAGCTGAGTTCATCTATCTAGTGGCTAACAGTGAATGGGTTTCACCCATTGTGGTAGTATCCAAGAAGAACGGAAAGTTGCAAATATGTGTGGCTTCCGAAAGCTAAATTCCAAGACGAAGAATAATCATTTTTCTATCCCTTTCACACATAAGAACTGTTGGACACGATGGCATGCCATGAGCTCTATTCCCTCTTGGATGGATTTAGCAGATACAATCAAGTCCAAATCGTAGAAGAAGATCAATCCAAAATGACCTTCACAACAGAATGGGGAACCTATGCTTGGCACAGTGATGCTATTTGGGCTTTGTAATGCTCTAGCTACTTTCCAATGAGTGATAATGACTGCTTTTTAGAACCATCTGCATGACTTCATTGAGGTGTACCTTAATGACTTCTATGTCTATAGCCTAATCTGTGAGCATTGGGGTACCTAAAGCAGCGCTTTGACAGATGTCGAGAGTATGGGATTTCTCTCAACCCCAAAAAATATGTCTTTGGTGTTTTGTTTGGAGTTCTTCTAGGCCACATTGTCTCTGCACAAGGAATGGCAACATATCTTGTCAAGATTAAGAAGATTGCTACCTTAACAATGCCAACCAACCTAAAAAATTGAGGGGATTTCTTGGCCATGTGGGCTATTGTTGAGATGACAAGCTCAACACATGCGGACATTAATGATAAATCTCCTGGTTAGATAGGTCCACACATCTACACTTAGCACGTCGATGGTCATTATGACTCTCACATGGCCACGGACTCATTAATTATTACATTCAGGTTGTTACACCTATTTACAGCTAGCATAGTTATAGCGCCAATCGACTAGTGTAATCGGTTATGCATTGTTTGACTTAGTAGGCCACTTTCCTTTATGTTGTATCTTATCTATACTTTGTGTACATTGTAAAATGTGTGGAAGAAGAAGAAGAAACCAGCAAGAAAACGGTTTGGCCTCCATCTCTCTTCTTGTCTCTTGAGTGAGCTTCTCCTTTTGCATTCTGTGTGTGTTCGGCACAGCATCTCGAGCAAGTCCCCCCACCACGCGATTCTTGTCATGGTATCAGAGCCACGCCACTGAGAGAGGCTGATTTCGAAGGCTGAAGTGAAGGAGAAGCAAGGTTCGAGCAAGAAAGCCACAGGTAAGAAGCTCTCCCATTCTTCCGCTCTTTCTCTTGGACAGTGCCTATGGAGGCACCAGAAGCAGGGCAGAGCAAAAAAAATATCAGATTGCAGTGAGATTTGGTGTGCACGAAGAGCACTGTGTATTCAGCAGATTAAACCCTTTAGGGCTTTTCCACTGCTATTTTGGCCATCCGAGGTCATTTCAGACCCCGTTTTAGAGCCGCAAGGTTGCGGACAGCAGTTCGAGATACCCTACAATTTTAGCTGTGTCTGCCGTCTACATGTGCACAGGTTACAGATTTCAGATCTGTAAGTTCAAAGGTGTTTACAGCGAATAAACACAAGGTTTACCTACAAACTGGTTGCATATTGCATGTATTATGTTGAGCAGACAGTGAAAAAGACTGTCTGATGTATTGCTATGCACTACAGGTCGAGGGTTGCAGAAGATTTGCTTGCTGTTTGGTATTAGTTTTGTGATAATGGCAGAGAACAGTGGAAACCCCATCATTGAGAAACTCGACAAGAACAACTACCCTTCATGGAAGTTCCGTGTCACGAACTTCCTTATTGGAAAAGGTCTCTACGAGTTTGTATCAGGTGAAGAAAAGGAGCCGGAGGTGAGTGATTCTCCAACTGCAAAAGAGACAAAGGCATAGAAAGAATGGAATGCAAAAGACAAAAAGGTCATGTATTGGCTGTCTGCAGTAATTGACAATAATATGCTGGGACATATCAGAAATGCAAAGAATTTATATGCAACTTGGACCATACTTGAAAGTATGTTTTCCGTAAATACAAAGGCACGAAAGATTCAACTCAAGGAAGAGTTGAATACATTGAAGAAAGGGAAGATGTCTATCAATGAGTATGCACTGAAGGTAAGGAGCATTGCAAATGCCTTGGCAGCGATTGATGCAATGCCCGATGATGATGATTTGGTGTCATCTACCTTGGGTGGACTTAACAATTAAAAAGGCTTGGAAGTCTTTTGTAACTTCCGTATATGTCAGAAAGCCATTTTCAGATTTCAATGAGTTGGTCTCCCTTATGATCACTGAAGAGATCAACATGCAGAGTGAGACATCTGAAAAAAGTGGTGAATAGGTCAAAGCTTTCTACTCCAGTTCAGGAAGGGGACATGGCAGGTTCTCTTCAAGAGGCCGTGGTATAGGACATGGTAGTGACAACCAACAAAACAAATTGAATAAGCAATTTTGCGATATGCAGGTTTCAGGAGGTCGTGGTAACTTTAGAGGCAGGGGGAGCTTTAGAGGAAGAGGTGGATGGCAGAACAGAGGTTCTAACAACTCTGGTATTGCAGGTCATATTGCAGCCCAATGTTATGCTAAGAAAGATGATGTTCGCAGTGGTATGTTGCATGAGAGCGGAGTTTTGAGCCCAGGATGTGCCTAAAATTTTCCAAAAAATCCAGAATTTAGGGGAAAAATATTCGACATCGAAGGCGGCGGCTGCAGCTAGGACGATTCTAAGCACCAAGTGAAAGACGGCTTTTAAAAGGCGCCCTAGTGACACTTGTGGATTTTTGATAAATTTTTCGACTATCGTGAGGGATGTCGGAAGCTGCCAATCAGTGCGGTATGCCAAGAATGAAAAGGTGGACAAAACTTAGGCCAAAGGGAGGTGCCCTTTGGGACCTTAACCCCCCCTCCCTCAATTTTTCACGTGGATATGGCGGCAGCATGGCGTGAATAGAATGGCACCGAAAATTTCGCTCCCCTCCTCACAAATCATGAATGGAGCATACAAGTACCCCATGGAACAGACATTGGCCACCAACTTCTCCCTCTTCCCTGATCATATCGCAAATCTTCGCGTGAGATATTGCTGGCTGAATGAAGAGATCAGAATCTATTCTTTCTCTCTCCTCCCTCTCTCTCCTCTCTATGGGTTGTTCATGTGCACTATCTTGAAGGAGGAATCGGGAAGGAGATTGAAGCAAACGGTGATGGAGATTGATGTAGATGCTGAAGATTGATGTGCAGCATTGGATTGAGAGCAATGGAGGCTCCGCCCGCTAGTCATGCAGTCATTTAATGCGTCTCGGGTTTCGTAAAAACACGGTATGACCATTTTTATGAAGGAAAATGAAGCTTTTTGATAGTTTATGATGGTAATGATGTTCTTATTGGATGAAAATTTGTTTGAGTGCTGGTTGCATCATGATTAATTGCTGTTTATCAGAAAATATTGATTTTGCAATGATTTACATGTGCTATTTAATTCTTGTAAACCCAAAATGTAGTTTTTAAGCGGTAAAATGATAGTTTTGTCGTTTTGGGTGGGTGAAATGTGTTCCTATGGGGGGAAAAATGAAAGATAAGTTGAATGTTAGTATGTTGAAGTGATTGGAATAAGAAAAATCAAAAAATAGCATATTTTATTGACAAATAAATCAAGAAAATAGGAAAAATAAGGGAAAAAATAAAAATACGTCTCACAAAAATAAGGAAAAATATAATGATTGTTTGTGGATGTATGGTAGTGGCAAAGCATGAGGTTTAGCCTCAGTTTGCCCTATCTCTTTGTCAAAGTTTGTGATTTACCGCTTTTCATACATCAAAACATGACAAAATGAACCTCTACACCTATGCAACGAAAGCAATACCTAAACGTAGGGGGTTGGGATTTTTGAATGGTACGATTTGCATGCTGATTATTGCTGATTTGCTTATGCATATCATGACATAGAGTTTGTTGCATTTTAATTAAGAGGATAGTAGCACGAGTGTTGTCTCGATGCTATTCTTACATCGCCGCAACGAGTTAGTGAATGAGCATTGGAAAGCCTGGTTGTGCACAACACGAATCTGATTGAAAATTATGTTTGAGCACTTCAGGATCATCCACTTTTGCGTGTGCATGTCAACCATGGTATCAGAATACAAAGGACTGGATGCATAGCACCTGTTTTCAATTATGATGACCCACGCTTGAGTGTGGAAAGGCAGCATAAGCCATAGGATAGATGTTCGGTTCTTGGGGGATCATTGGTAAGGACGCATAGTATCTCCTGGAATACGTTCAAAATGAAAGAGTGGAGTTTATTCATTTGTTCTATATGTTGAGCAGCGCGTCAAGGGGCCAATCCTTGCGATGTAGGAGAGCTGCAGTGGGACCGCGGTGATTCCACCAAGAGGTTACCTCCCATGTATGTGATTATCGTGGCATTTATTGCCAATGTATAAGGATTCTCCCTCTGTGGAGTTTACAGAAAGGGAAATGTTGGACTACAAAACTATAAACGCATAGATTAGGCTTTAGGACAGTTCGTCCTTTAGTAGTAGATAGACCTGGCCTGCGAGGTCGTGAGGGTGTGTTTGTCTGTTATGAGCATGAGGTCCGACTAGTGCCATAGCCAGTGCCGGCCCATTTTAGGTCCCATCAGTGGTGCGTTTGCCAGGAGCTGCCAACAAGTGGTGGTTCTCGAATCTAGGGTTTTTAGGGACAAAAAAAAAGTTGGTCTATGTCCTCTAACAAGGACCATCAAGCCGAAATACAGAAAGCAGAATGTGCTGAGAGGGCTAGATGGCGGTTGGAGATTGTAAGTCGCTATTCTCCTCAAAGGAGTAGCCCGATACGCATAAAAGGCAGTGGTCTTAGTAACCCAACTGCTGCACACAGTCCTTTAGGTGTAGGAGGAAGCGCAAGTTCTTCCTCTCTTCCACCAAGTCAACCCACTTCAAGTGGGGGTGTGATCCCATCAGTCCAAACTCCTATTGTCAATCTGATTGTCGTCATGGCACAACCCATTACAATTCCTGTAGGGACGATGGATCTGCCAGCTTTAGGAGTGCCTTTGCCCATTTTCAATGGGTTAGCCGAAGAAGATGCGGAGTTTCACATTTGTGAATTCCAAAGATTAATGTTTAATTACTGCATCCAAGATGAAGGACATCTCATGATGTTCTTTAACATGACATTAAAAGGAAGGGCTGCAATATGGTATCATAGTATAGAGACTAGAACCATAACCATAATCAACCAATTTTATGCAGCTTTCCGATGAGAATATACCCCTGAAAGAGGTGGCCAATACTGGTTGCGTGTTTTGAATGTAACACGCCAAGACCCCCAAGAGAATGTGAAAGCCTATGCCAAGAATCTTAAGGAAGTGTTTTGTAAGTTACAAACTTAAAATCATATTCCACCGACTGCCCAATTGCAATACTTCATGCATGGATTGGATTTCAACATTCAGGTACAATTGAGCAGTGTGGCTTTGGCTGATATAGACACCGCCATCACGTGGGCAGAAGGAGTAGAGTCACGATTACAAACGGCCTACTCCTCTCGAATAAATCTTAATGTGGGTCTAGTACCTAGAGGCAATTTACCATTGACAAATGGAAGTCAAGGGATGCCTATGAATAATCCTAATTGGAGAGGAAGTATGGTCCAAAATGTACCTTTGCTGCCAGCTCCTCCCAGTGTGACTATGCCTATGGCTAGTCAGTTGGCTCCACCAAATGTTGAAGACCAAGCTTTGAACCCTAATGTTGTTCCTGTGAGTCAACAACCAATGCCCAATCAAATTGTTAGGCCAATGGAACGACGGATAGACGATCAAGGCTATGAGTCGAGTGCCTCTAATGTCCTTGGCGAAGTTAAAGATATGATGAAGCACTACACCAACATGATTTCTGAACAATATCGGCAAATAGCTGTTGACGTCAATTTCCTGAAGAAGCAGCAGAATCTAATAGGGAGTCAATGCCCTGAAGAGGGTGGTCCCTCAAGATTCAGCTGTAAGTGGTGTGGCGGACAACATTTCCCTAGAAACTGTCCAAATGTTAAATGTGATATTTGTGGGAAGTTGGGCCACTTAGCTACTACCTGTTGGAGTAAGATTAGTTCCCTCCAAAAAGGGAGTAAACAGCCAGGTCCAGTTAATCATAGAGCGCAAGGTAGTAACCTCCAGCAAAATGATGGAGCAAGACAAATACTGCAAAGGGGAAAGACCACTATAGAGGAGTTGCCACAAGGCAATGGAGTCAGCCTTATCGAGGCTGTACACATCAATGGCGCTGAAACCTCTAACCTACGAGCCGTGACAAGAGGCCAAAAGGCTAAAGAGATTAACAAAGATAATGCAAAACTGATCAAGGAAAACCCTAAGCAAGGGAATAAGGGGACGCAAGTCCTGAATCCTAGCATGGAAGGTGGACCTCTAAGGCTTGTTGACAAAAAAGTCGATCTTAAGAAGGATGAGGAAGTGCCAAGAAAGAAGGCAAGAGCTAAAAAAGAAGCACCAAAGCCGGTCCCGAGACCAAAAGAGAGAATGGTTTGGCGAGAAAAGAGAGCTTTGGCTACCTATCATGATTTTGATTTAGCAAGTTCTCTTTGCAAAGTCAAACCAGATGTAAATCTCTTACAGTTGATTATATTATCTCCAGGAGTATGCAAGGAATTCAAGAAGATCCTGCGTATTGGGTATATTGTAGAACCTTTGGGCATAGCACGAGTAGGGGAAGATTGGTTTAATCATGCTGAAAAGAATTGCCCTACGGTTCCAGCATACGTGGATGGAATACTAGTAGAGCATGCTATCGTAGACACTGGGTCCTCCATCAATATCATGAGTTCAGAGTTGATGGAGAGGTTGGGTCTAGGCATCCAAAAAGATAGCTCCACCCTTCTTAGAATGGCTGATGATAGTCTAAGGCAACCAGAAGGTATTGCTAGGTAGGCCTTGGATCTTACGAATAGACTGTCAAGTCGATATACCCACCGGTCGAGTGGTTCTAGGTAGAGGTGCTAATCAAGTAATAGTCGATGCTTGTTGAGGATCTGCCAATCACACCCTATGTATGCCCCTTTGTATGGAACAACTAGGCTAGGAAGGTACAGTTCATTCTAGGAAGAGAGACAGATCCCATAGGCACAGTGATGAAATGTGCTACCAAGCAATCCTATATAATGATGTACTTGACTACCACTTTCATATGATGATAATGCAATAGTACTTGTCTCTTTCTATCAAGTCTCTGTGTCATTGTCAGTCCTACACAAGATTGTGTTTATGAGTTCAAGTCTCAATCTTGAAACCTAATTCACTTGTGTAACAGTTGTCTTCTTTGTCAATGTCAACATGAGTAGTATCTTCATCTTCCATCCTCCATAGCTTCCGCCTTTGCCATGCTCTAGATCCCGCATTTCTCACAATGCTTACCCTGAGTCTCCACAGAGTGAGAGCGCTCCTTTATCCTCTACTGAATTAGAAATAGTAGATGATCCATCTCATAGTGAGACATCATCCAGTAATGAATCTAAAGAGGGGTCCACTATAGAGAATATTTATCAGATAACTTTGAATAAGCCGATAGAGCCGCAAGATAGGATAAGAGACACGGATGTGATTGAGTTGGACCTTGGCACGCTGAATGATTCGCGACCAATTAAATTAGGTTCCATGCTTAGTTCAGCAGAAAGGGAGGACTATGTATCCTTGATTCAAGAATTCTGCGATATCTTTGCTTGGAGTTATGATGAGCTGGGAGGCATTCCTCCTAGCCTGGCTGTTTATACTATTCCTATAAAAGAAGGCAGTCATCCTGTGTGTCAAAAAGTAAGGCGTATGCCTTTTGAATTGAGGAACGGGCTGTTTGAGGAGTTACAGAAGTTACGAAAAGCTAGTTTAATCTTCCCTGTACAGCACACAGAATGGTGTTCACCAGTTGTCATCAGGAAGAAGAAAAACAACCAGATCCGACTATGTGTAGATTTTAGAGAGCTGAATAAGCAGACGATTAAGGATTACTACCCATTGCCATTTATTGACCAGATTTTGAATCAATTAGCGGGTAGGGAAATATATTTGTTTATGGATTGCTTTGCAGGATATAACCAAATGGCAATTGCAGAAGAGGACAAGTTGAAAACAACTTTCATTACTGTCTTTGGTACTTTTGCATACCATGTGATGACCTTTGGATTGTGCAATGCACATGGATCATGGCAACGAACAGCAGACAAGACCTTTGGTGACATCTCCCCAGATGAGTTGAAAGTATTTATCGATGACCTGGGGGTAGCCACTGTAAGGGAAAGGATGTTGATTATCTTAAGAAAGTGCTTTGAGCGCTACAAACAATTTTGTATCACTCTTAACCCACAGAAGTGTGTCTTTGGAGTGCCTTATGGGCTATTGCTAGGCCATGTGGTCAGTTCAGTAGGGATCGCAACTAACCCTGAAAAGATCAAGGTCATAGTCGCTATGAGTCCACCACGCACTCTGAAAGAGGTACATAGCTTTTTGTCATCGATAGGGTCCTATCGGAGGTTTATAAATACCTTGGCTGAAAGGACGTTGTCACTAACGAACTTGTTATCCTTTAGCTGTCTATTTATATGGAGCGACCCTTATAAGGTAGCTTTCGAGGATGTGAAACAGGAGCTAGTAAAAGCACCAATTTTAAAAGCACCCAAAAGAGGCGATGTATTTTACATATTTTCAGCAGCCACCATGCATAGTATCAGTAGCCCAAATCTGGGAGGAAAAGTGGTATCACTCGATAGCTTTTGCTAGTCGAAAATTGGGCATATCAGAAATCAACTATACCTACATGGAGAAGTTGTGTCTTGCGATGGTCTTTGCGACGACTAAAAAATTCAGGCACTACATCCTCTATGAGAAGGTAGTTTTTTATACGAAGGCGGAAGGGCTTAGATTGCTTATGAACAAGCTACAACCGCTTGATCGTCTGGCAAAGTGGTTAATCACTTTGCAAGAATTCGATTATAAGATTAAGAGTAAACCACTGAGGTTACAGGGGATTGTGGAATGCCTTGTGCTCGAGTGCCTTTTAAAAGCCGTCTTTCACTTGGTGCTTAAAATTGTCCTAGCTGCAGCCGCCGCCTTTTATGTCGAATATTTTTTCCCTAAATTCTGGATTTTTTGGCAAATTTTAGGCACATTCCGGCCTCAAAACTCCACTCTCATTGGCAACCACGGGATAGGGCAACTCAACCCGTGGAATCCCACAACAGATATGCACAAAACAACCAAAGGAAGCATCAAGCTGATACAAAATAGATACATATTAAAACACAGCACAATGCTCACCCTACCCCCTGACAAAACCAAGACAGAAAATCCACAAGGAGTAGGCCTAGCATAATCTGATAGAAGGTCCGAAGCTAGTCACTAACCGACTACTCCAACATGGCCAGAGTGAAAAGAACTATCAAAGAAGTCGCCCTAAGTGGTGGTCCGAACTCCCTACCTAACTAAGGACAACACACCCCAAAAAGCTCCTACTAGGTGAGGACTCCTATAGCTTGATCAAGAAGTATTTTCTTTTAGCAGATTTTTTCTTTTAGGTTTTTATTCCCCCATACTCGGGCGTGTAAAAAGGAGGGAGCTGAGCATAGTGACCCAAGGAGAACAGGGCATCAGCCTTAGGTCCTATCTTGGTACCCAAGAACCTACCAAACCCTCACAAGGCGACACTTAATCCTTTTCGAATGCTCACTTTTATTTTTGCTCCAACCTTCCTTACTTTCTTCTTTTCTAGTGAGACTCCACCCTTAGGAAGACAAGGCATAGGCCCTGGGTCCTGTTTCGGTACCCAAGGAACCTACCAGGCCTTCGTAAGGCGATGAGCAACTGCTTATAAATTTTCATTTCTTTCCTTTTCTATTTTTATAGGGGTTAGAACCCCTTTTTACATACCTTTGTATATATTTATTTTCTTTGAGATATTCGGGGTTTCTTCCTCTCTATCATCATCATTTTTTCCTTCGGCAGGCTTCTCTAATTGCCTCACAACTAACAAGAACTCCTAGAATGGCTGCCTAGCAGGCTAGCAGAACAGGGTCACTAGGACTACTTTCTGAAATAGGTATTTCGATGCCTGGCAATGTCTTTACAGGAGGCAACGACTACTCAGACCTCCCTCAGACAGACCTAACCTAAACCTGGGACTTCATGCCTTGGATGCCGGTCCCCAACAAGAAAAGAAAATCCCCTACAAGTACACAGACACATATAGCATAAAAACCACGTTACTCGTAAAGGAGAGATATCACCTGGATAGGGCCACGAAAAGTCTCCGCATGACATAGGCTCCTTCCAAGCTCTTCTTTGGACCTGTCTAGCACAGGACTAAAACAAGAAACCATTAACCGCACCCGCATTAAACAGACAACTGGCCCTCTTGGCCTAATGAAATAAATCACTTTACTACAAAAACTGATCGGCCCTCTCGGTGTTAGCATACTTAGAAATAATAAGGTTTAATCTTATTAAGATTAACCTTATTTTTAAATTCTACTCCCTACAGATCAGCTAGTAGAGCCGTGGACCTATGTTTCCCTATCCTGACAATCTTGTAGGGGCCATCCCATCTAGGTTCCAGCTTCCCTGGAAACAGCTCCCTACGTGCATCATAATACAGAACTAATTTTTAAAGGTATACTTCTTTGCTTTAAGGTCGTGCAACTGCTTCATCCGACGTTTAGCTACCTCCTGGTGTAATAAGCTCTGCAATTTTAGCTTATCCAGGTGGGCTATGGTCGTGAAACGTTCAAAGAGTGCATCCTCATCTCCCAAAGAGTGGTTAATTGCAAACCGTATGGTTGGCAACTCGATTTCAAGGGGTAACACACACTCTTCCCCATAAACTAATTTAAATGGAGTATGGACGGTAGCTAGTGCCTGAGCGTCTGGTGAGGGTCTACACGGCTGGGGTTGCCATACCCCGAGCGTTCCCTTGAGCATTCGTTTTCTTGGCCTGGGAAGTTTTTGGCCTACATCTGGGGCAGTGTTTCTTAGGGTCTTTTTTCAATGTGCACCTCTCTTAAGGGTAGGCACATAGCACTCCAGTGGAGGAGCTTGTACCATATACTCCCTTTGACAGCGGGTAACGTCCTTGCAGGCCAGCTACACTAGGCGCTCCATGACGGCTACTGTGAGGAAACCTACAAAAAGTGAACCAAGGGTTAGGCCCTGAGACAGGATGGAATTATTTGCATGACATGGATTAACTAGTAGATCATCAAGCACATAGTAGTTGTTGTAGAGGGACAGCCCCATGATAATGTTTGTCCTACTTCAACCACGGGGCGTATTCCAGCCAGATCTTTGCTCACCTTAAAACACACGGACTGGTTGTGATGAACTGGGGAAAGACTCATTTCTAGAAGGGGAGATTGAAAGCGAAGGGAGTGCCTGTAGAAAGGGACGGTGCCCTGTGTACACCCTCAAAGGTCTTGGTCAGGGCTTCCCATGGCAGTCATGAGGACTATCTGCCCTTTATCCGAAGGCAAGAATGGTCACATAACTTCTAGACATGTGCTGGGAGGAGGACCTTAGGAGCTTAGCCTCTCAAACCCAAACTTTTCTCTTTGCACTTGACTATCATTGCTTGTGTGTGTGCTCGCTTGGGTATTATTCATTCATAGTCACAAAACACATTGTTCATTTATGTACAATTTATGCATCCATATCGCTTCGTGAGTATAAAAACCAGCTGTAGAACTCAGGATTCTACTGGAGTGTGGCACATGCATCCAATACTCGTGGCAACTTACTCAATAACAATAGATATTTTACAACATCGAGTAGCATGGTAACTTGTCCGAGCCTAGAGCAACATGTAGCTCCTTCTCACTGAGAAACTTATCAATTAGAGAGTTTTCTTGGCTAGTTTTGGCTAAGTCCATACCCCAAATGGTAGTCAGCACTCAAAAGGAAGCTAGAGCCACATAGGTTGGGCCTCTTTGAGACCGCCATTTGGCCAGTTGCTCCTCTGAGACTGTCATAATCTGGGCTCCTTGTTTGGCCATTATAACGCAGTTTTCAACCCAATGTTTTTCCAATTGACTTCAACCCTCTGATTGTCGCTTTAGTTGCTCTATCTCTAAGAGATTTGGTTGGCATAGCACATCATTGAATGTCGTAGTTAAGCATAGTTCGTCGGCTTCCTTGTCAGAGATGAGTCATATGTGTTCATGCAAGAGCTTTTCATAGTGCTCGCCAAGATGTTCTTGCTCTTACAAGGATAGGGGAAATGGCAAGCATTCTTCAAGCTCCTCCCTAGGGAGGAATGTGGCCATGTCTGCAAGGACGTAGATATGTGGAACACTTTGAGCCATCTCATGCAAGGATCTAGGAGTTTCCCTAGGCTTTAGCATAGCTGGGAGCTCAGGCCTAGATGAGCAAGATTGGTCAACTCTAGGATTGCTTATGTCCTCAGGGTTTCCATGTTTCTCCAGAGGCTTTGTTGTTATTGCGACATGGTTCTCCTTGGATGTGAATAGTATAGATTTATCACCCTGTTGTGAGAGTGTTGTATCCACTCTTGATTGGTCAATGCAAGTTCTGTTGTCAATGGATTGAGTGTTGCAAGCAACCGCTAATGGTGATGGTTGCTTTGACTTATCAAAACACATGGATGTTTCTGAGGTTTTGCCACTGCCAGGGGAGATGGCAATGGGTTCCTTAGTGGGTGGACTCGATGCTTTATTCCCAAGTTCTTTCGTGCTCTTGGTCTCAATCTTCTTGGTGTCAGCCACTTGTAAAAGTATTTGTATTCATTGTGTTCTCCTCTTGTTTCATGGGCAATGAAGGTGTCTTTCTTAAAGACTCAGGACCCTGAACTAGCTCAGTCATTGATGTGCTTGGTTGGGCCTTAGCACTCTCTTTCTCTGGTGTGCTCTCATGGGACTTAGCTGTGACTTGCTGAACGCCCTTGCTAGGTTGTGATAGTATTAGTGCCACTCCTCTTGGAAAGTCTAGCTCCTTAGTCAATTCTCCTTTTTTTAGCTCCTCCTCTGATTCCTGATTGGAACTTGTAGCCGCTAGTTCAGTGCACTGACTATTGTTGGTGGATTGCGGTGCCAAGTCCTTAGGCAGATCAGAAGTGGTCATGTCTTTTGTTGCCCTTTAAGCATTCACTTGTGCAGATTGAGCATCAATTAAGCTAATCACAGTGGATTGCACAAGCATACCCTTAGGCTGAGAACTAAGGGTGGTGTCATGTCCCACCTCTTGGACATTTAGAAGCTTAGATGGCGATAGAGATCGGGATTGAGCAACTACACTTGATGGCTACTATTGTGCTTCATATGTTTGTTTAGGGATAGAGAGTGTAGGATACTTGGGACTCCTAAGTGGATTTGACACTAACTAGACGATTTGCTCGTAACTGTTAGATGATTTTGCCATTTGCTTTGTTGAGAAATTAACCCTACCATGAGCAATGTTATGCCTATGATGCTCGTTATCCTCTCGGGAAATCAAAGGCTCCTCGGTCACTATTGGCTTTTGTGCACACTCGACGGGTACATATGATATTCGCTTGTTAAGCAAGCTAGACTAAGGTTCTACCCTTGGAATAGTCATGTTTGGTTTCTTGGTTTCAGTCTTGAGGGGCTTGGTCACTCCAATGTTTTTGACTCGAGACTTGGATTCTCGTTTAGATTTTCTCCTGCGCTTCTTTGCTCTTGATACGTCTTGGCCTTGGTTGACAAAGGCGGTTTAACAAGGGGTTTTGGTACCCAAATCCATCGGTTACCTGCATAATACCCTTGAGCATGTAGCAATCGGATATCCATCATGGCATTGTGCTGGCTCTCCATCAGTAACTTCATCTATAAGGCTTGGGATTCTTTTATGGTCTTCTACGATATGTGTGAGTCCAAATCCTATCCTTGGCATTGTCTCTTGGCCTTCTTATTTCAAGCATGGCCTCGCTCACTGGTTCTCTCTGCTCAACATGTGCTTGTATCGACTCTTTCAACAAGTCCTTGCTCTCATTACTAGGCTTGCCTGGCATGTCAGAATGTTCCTTGTCTTTCCCCCAAGGTTTGATGAGGTCACCTTTACTAAAGGTTGTGATTATCCTCAACTCCGATAGTATCAAGTGTATCCTCTGTGCCACATAATCAGCCTCACACCTCGTCATCCTTTTGAAGGGTCTTCTTAGGAGGGTTTTCTTTCCACAATTAGCACTATTTGGATGAACATGGAACAGGATATGCAAGCTTTCCGTTTCAATAGTTACAAGGATTTTGCACTTCTCTATAAGTGATTGTGTTAACCTCAATTCGAGATGGCAGAAAAATGAAGGAAAAAGCGAAAAAAGGATGGAAAAAGAGCAAAGGCATAGAAGCGGCCCCTAAAGCTAAGCTAAGGCAAAAAGAATAATTTTAAATGAAATGATCCTCAAAAAACTATAAAAACTCTTGTAAAAGAGTGCTAGGCTCCCTCATGTGCCATTTGTAAAAGAATAGACAGGTATAGGCTTAGGGCATGAAGCAAGAAGAGGGAATTAGAAAAAGGGACCTTGCCACAATGGCCTGTCATGTAAAAAGGGATGGGTGCCCATGAGATTTTAGGGTTTTGTATATAAAGTTGAAACGTGAATGAGAAGCTCATTCTTTGGTGTGTGGCTAACAAGAGTCCTCTCTTCTTCTCTTCACCTTGCTTGTGTGTGTGCTCTTAAGAGAGGGAGTGTGAGAGTGTGAGGGAGTAAGTGAGTGTGTGGGAGTGAGGGATCAAGAGGGTGAAGCTCTTCACCATCTCCACTTCTCTCTTCTTCTCTCTTCTCTTCTCTTCTCTTTTCTTGCACGTGCAGCTATGGTGGATGGAGCTTAGAGATGGAGGAGGCTTGAGGATGCTTGAGCTAGCATCTAGGATTTGTGGAGCTACTACCGGCATGTGCAAGAGAGGAGGCAACTCATTTCAGCATCAAGGTAGGCTCACTACACCCCAAGAGGATCGACGACGCGTCGGCTAGGTGAGAGATAGCCATGAGAGCTCACTTGAAATGCTTGAAACAATAAGCGGTTCGTGGGTCTTGGTGGTTGAGCGTGAGCTCCCACTACATTTTGGTTCAGTTGTGCCAGGACTAAGGGATTCAAGCTTGAGCACTTGCGCACCTCATATCGAGCATCGAAGTAAGGGATTCATCCCCAAAATGGAGCCTAAGATAGGTAGGAAGTTTGGGTTTTTGGATCTTCGAAACAAGTAAGTATTTTGGGTTATTTTGTTGGTTTGATGATTGGAAAAGATGGAGAAATTATTTTAGTTTTTTGCCTTTGATCTATATTGCATTTAGCTTAGGTTAGGATTAGGAAATCGAATCGGAAAAGCGTAGGGTTTGCTGTTGTAAAACAGGGCAAAACAGGGCACAAATAATGTAAAAATGGGAAAAAAGAGTGCTTGAGATGTTTAATGTTGGCAAGTGAGTGATTGGGGACATCAAAACCTTAGAAGGGGTTTAAGAGCCAAGAGGTCAAGGAAGAGCTCATTTCATACCGTGATATTGAGAGAGAGAAAGAGAGAGAGAGAGAGAGAGAGCTCTTGGAGATTCGATTCGATCTTGCTGCCAGGGAGTCTACCGCATGTTCCAAGCATATCAAGCCCTTCCCCTTATGCCTTGGTACTGATCTGGAAGCTCGTGTGATATGATTGCATGTGTCAAAATATTTGAGCAAATTAGTGCCTTCGCTACCGTCGTCACGTGTCGTTCGGCCCGTCTGAGTGGTCGGTTCCTAGGCCAAGTCCCAAAATCGTCCCTTGGCCCACTTACTCTCGACTGACTTGGCCCACTAGTCAATTCGGCCCGTCCGAGCATATCACTCAGCCCACTCGCAACTCAGCCCTCAGCCCGTTCAAGTGAATCTCCTCGGCCCGTCCGAGTCACCCTGTCCGAGCTTCCCATTCGGCCCTCAGCGCCACCACGACAACTCGGCCTGTCTGAGTGACACATTCGGCCCACAATTTCCATTCGGCCCTCAGCCCACCATTCAAATCCATCAATCGGCCCCTGCAATTCGAATGAGTTTGACCGAGTCAGGATTTTTTCAAATTTTCAAGGAATTAGACTAGACCCGCTAAACCTTCGTGAGTCCTCCCGACGCGCAGAACTCGACTCTAGTGTAGGGAATATGCAAATTCGTAGGACGCAGCCACTTAGCAGCTCGAGTAGGCTATTGCAAGACCCAGAGTCCTAGAGACAACCAGCTACGTGATGGGACCTGAAATGGGCCAGCACTGGCTATGGCACTAGCTGGACCTCATGCTCATGACAGACAAACACACCCTCACGGCCTCGCGGACCAAAAGCGTCTATCTATTGCTAAAGCACAAACTGCCCTAAAGCCTAATCTATGCGTTTATAATTTCATCATTTTGTAGTCCAACGCTTCCCTTTTTATAAACTCCTCAGAGGGAGAACCCATACACATTGGCAATAAATACCACGATCACATACATGGAGGCAACCTCTCGGTAGAAACACCGCGGCCCCACTGTAGCTCTCCTACATCGCAGGGATTGGCCCCTTGATGTGCTGCTCAACATATAAAATAGACGAACAAACTCCACTCTTCATTTCGAATCCAGGAGATATACCACGTTTCCTTACTTAACAGTCCCTTAGGAAACCGACCCTCTATCCTACGGCAAGGGATAACCTTACACTCTCAATCATGGGCCAAATTCCTAAGAAAACAATTGCTATGCAGTCCACGAGATTTTCCGTTGATACCATGAACTATGCATAGTGCATAATGTGAACGATTTAGTGCACAAACAGAAGAAAATCAGCATTGTGCATCGTGCAAAACCAATCTTTTCATGATTTCCATGCTAGCATTTATGTAATGAGAACAGACACCGAGCCTTACGCTCATGCTGCCTTTCCCTTTATTTTAAAACAACATCCTATAGGCATGATACAACACATAAACCAAATTTTAGTTTATATTTTGACGCTCAACCTCCCCTCTCTCCCTACCGTTTAATGTTTTGCATTCGTTGATAGGTGAAAATGTCGTTTTATGTGTTTGTCCTTATAAAGAAAGCGATAAACATGAACGAAAACATAGAAACGAGGGTAAACCGAGGCCAACCTTGTGCTTTACCTTCATTATATGTTGCACAAACACACATGTAATTTTTTGGAATTTTTCTTTTACTGTTTCCTAATTTTCTCCCATTTAAAACCCATGTTTCACCATTTTTTGGTATTTTTCCTCTATTTTCTTCAATAAAAATATGACTAAAAATGAAAATTGATTGTGGGCTGTGGCCCTTAGGTTCCTTGACAGCAAAATTTCAGGTTTTGTAGGTGTTATGTCTCATATTTCCCATTTATTTTACAAAAACCCCATTTTTACCCCTTAAATGCATGTTTTTAAGGTTTTATAACAAGTTTCGGGGTTTCGGTTTTGGTACGGGACTGCGGGTCAGCCCACATTCAATGTCCAGCATCTTCACAATCAGCAATCTTTATGTCTACATCGACCCAGAAGCAATCCGGTCCCAACTGAACAATCTTTCCTTCACCATTCTTCATTTCCTCTTGCACGCAGGAACAGCCCCTTAGGGGAGAGGGAGGGAGGAGAGAGAAAGACTAGATTTCCATCTATTCATTCCCACAGCCATTTCACAAGCGAAGTCAGGCGATAAGACTGGCAAAGAGGGAGAAGATCGGGGGTAACATCAGTTGGATGGGTTGCTTGTAGCCTGTAATCTTCATCATCAACATCTTGGTGCATTTTTCGGGCGTGGAGATGGCGCCATATTCATGCTTCTTCTCTCTCCACGATTGCATGCAAAGTTTCATGTGGCATAAAATGTCCAAACTTCAAAAGCCATGCCCAATTTTGACCTCTCAAGTGTCCACCTCTTCAAATCTTGACCATTTGTTGGCTCCTTCTCTATCCGGCATCCGATTCGAGCTCTGAAAAATCCTGGGCATCCGGCTTGACATCCCGCATTGACTGGCAACTCGTGAAAACCCGCACGTCAGTCTGAAAAATTATCAAAAATCCACAAGTGTCGCTCCGGCGCCTTTTAAAAGTCGTCTTTCACTTGGTGCTCCTAGCTAGAGCCGCCGCCTTCGATGTTAAATATTTTTCCCCTAAATTTCGGATTTTTTGGCAAATTTTAGGCACATCCCGGGCTCAAAACTCCGCTCTCACTAAGCCAAAGACCCTGAAAAAACCTAAAACGAGTAAGGCAATGCAACGAGAAACCTTAAAACTTGACAAGACGGCCAGAAGTGGGCCAACAAGCCTATCAGGCCTAAAATGAAGCTAGAGTGCGTAAGCCGCTTAGATACTTGTTTTTCGCACTCACCCTGAATTTTTGCACTTGAAGTACACTTAAGGATAGCTGAAAGCCTAATTGAGCACGTACACGGGAAAGAACACACACACACTGAGTAGAGATAAATTGAGGATTGGATGCAATAAGTCAAGAAACTCACTCAGATAAACACCTCAAGGAACCCACCAATAGGAGAAGATCCCAAGACATAGACATATGACCAAAGCACAGAGTAGGACCAAGCAAGTGACGCTAGAGAAGTGGATCTGACCAACTTGCTCAACCTGATCGATAGCTTGGTGGAGCATGAGAACATGATCATGACAGAGGAAAGCTCAGACCGCAGGCCAAATAAGGAACTCGACTTAGGAATTTTTCCAAAGGCAATTCAGCAGCTAGTAAGCAACTACAATGCGCACGCTCAGTATGAGCACCGCACAAGAATGGCAAAGGCCATCATAAAAGACTTGGAAGAGGAACAGAAGCTAGCCCACAAGGCACTGCAAGGCATAGTGAAATACAACCAAGACCAATGTGCTAGGAGCTTAAGGCAGAACAAAGAATTGCATGAGGTACAACAGGTGCTGAACCTAGCAGGTGGGAATCGGACCAATCATGAGAGAGCCCTGGAAGGAGACTTGACATTGAGTGAGCTTCTCATGAAGCGACTGCTCGATAACACAGCAAGGGAGCAGAGTGTTGCAGCACTAGCGACATCATCACTAGCAGGATTAGGAGCAAACCAAGGCTCTAAGGGCTAGTCTAAAATCCCAATTGTTGCAAAGCAACTCGACAAGTACCAACTTCATGACAATCCATACAGCTTTGCAGAGTAATTCGAGCAAGTCTGTGAGGCCAACCACCTCACCGACTTGACTCAACACTCTCAAGCATTCGGGCTTTGCTTAGACGACAAGGGTAGGACTTGGTACACGAGTCTAGATGCCGGAGAATGAGCGGACTTTAACGGCCTCAAAAACCTCTTCATCAAGAGATTCTCCGAGCCCGGATACTCTGACAATCTGCTAATAAGACTGATGAATGTCAAGCAGAAAGAGAAAAAGGACATCCTTGACTATATCACCCACATGAGGAGCCTCTTTAAGAGAATCCCCATGGGTGAACGACCTACCAAAAGAGTGGTGTCCACCATGTTTATCAGTGGAATACGGAGTGAGGAGCTATATAAGGCCTTCGCATGCAACTTGAGCTTGTAGCGAGACTCGCTAGCTAGGGTGTTTGAAGAGGCCATTCGACTAGACCACTAGCTGAAAGAGCGGAGCTCCAAGGGCTCAAATTCAGAAGAGACTAACTCCCAAAGTTCAGAGAGAGCGTCAGCCTCTAGTAAACGATCAGGTCCAACGGCCCAAGACAAAGGAAAAGCCATTGAGACAAACCAAGACTTGGCTGAGGTAAAAATGGAGATAGCTAAACTACAAGATATGTTGAGATGACCAATGTGCCCACATGTCCAATGCGTGTACTATGGTGGAAACCGCTTGTCGGCCAAGTGTCAAGACCCTAGGTCACGACCTTGTGCTAATTGCAGTAGATTCGGTCATGATGTTGCGCATTGTAGATTACCAAGAAGACCTCCGTACTCACAACCATACGGTAAGCCATATCTAGCAAGCAAACCCCAACAATTCTTCGAAAGGGGAGCCCCATTGGCCCTTCCTACTCCTAACGATGTTAAACCGGGCATTCCTAGAATGGACATAAGCCGCCCTATAGGCATACCTAGACCGCCTGGTCCCTATGTGACCCATCCATCGAGTGACGCTCTAGTCCACTACGTGGAGAAGCCAAATGAGGAAGAGACTTACGTATACCCATACGTCTCGCACAACGACGAGGGCAACGTAGTCCTTATGGACTATTGACCAGTACCAGTGATGGCATTAAGAAGAGGCCGAGGTAGAGGCCTAGAAGGGCAAACACAGGATCCAATCATGTGTTGGACTTGCGGTCATCCAAGGTACGTCTCATCACGTTGTCTTGAAAGGGAGTAACCCAATAGAGACAAGGCAGACCTAAGGTTCCCTAAGTGTGGAATTACTCATCTCTTCATAGACTGTCCCAAGAGAAAACCATCCTCAAGTTTAGCCAATGTGCCATCTGTCCCATTGGGGCTGTTCGACGTTGAGAACCTCGATGGGGAGGCCCACCTATCCCATTGCATGTCATGACCCGAGCACAGATGAAGTAGGCTGGCATATCATTGCCAGGTCCTAGCAACCTCGATGCAGCCTCGATTGGGAAGAAGAGCCGTAGATGGAGAAAGAAGAAACCCGAAACTAAGATCATGCTGAAAACTGATAGTGCCACAACTCTGCCTGCTGGAAAGAAGGTCACTGATGTAGAGACAGAAACCTCAACTCCTAAGACGGCCGAAAAGGAAAGTGCTAAGGTAGCCGAATACCCGCATCCGAAGCGCCAACTAGAGGCTATCGAGAAAGTGAAGGAATGGGTAAAAGAGGCCCAAGAGTACCTAAAAAATGCTGAGCCCATCCTAGAGGACGAGATCGAAGATCTCTCTAGCATAAGCACGCCAGTCTCACCCCCTCAACCAAAATCGAGAGATCCAACTACGCTGCAAGCGGTACCACTTAGGCAAAGCCTTGATGCTACAGGCCAACAAATCATTGGCCAGGACAATCCGAAATAGGAGAAAGACGAGCAGCCAATGACCTCCTTACCGCGCTAGTGACCACCCCTATGATGCTGAGCCTGGAAGACTTGCTTAGGTAGCATTCCACCCTATGGTAAGACTTGAAGCAGTGGGTTGAAGGATCACGAGAGCAAGTTGTTGCAAACCTGCACGACCATGATGCAGAGACACAAATACCGAGTCTGACGTTGCACTCTGTGCCTAATTTCTTGCACGTTAATGCTTTCTGGGAAGGCACCGAGATGCATGCGGTCTTAACTATCTTAGCCCTAGGCGACACAACGAGAAAGGAGATTGTAGACACAAGAGCCGGGGTTAGTGTACTGAGCCATGCAGTGCTTTAGAATTGGGGAAACCTGCCTATCGAGACCACTTGGTTCAATGTCACACTAGCAAACGGTATGAGAGTGAAATCATTCGGGGTACTTAAAAACTGGCTGGTGAAAATCGCAGGTGTTCGGTTCTCGGTTGACTTTATAGTCATGAAGGGAGTGGACTATGATATCCTATTGGGCCAACCCTAGATGCGCAATGCCAGAGTCATCGAAGATTGGGATAACGGCTTAATCTTCCTTGGCAATAGAATGAAAGCTGTGAGGGTAGAGATGGGGACACTTGGAAGACCTCACCAGTCAACTTGGATGCCATCTCCGCGATGCTTAAAGGTATCGCTCTAGTCAAGAAGTCATATGGGCCCTTGACCAAGTATATCCCATGCCCGGAGGATGAGCGAGACTGGATGCATGTCCTTGCTACGATCAACTTGCCATTCTCGGATCATGAGGCATATGAGCAAGCCATCAAGACAGTTGGCAAGTCAAAAGACACACCCTCCATACCAATCTGTATGATGGCGGGAAGCCTTCGTGGGTGACCTAAACTTATCACATTCCAAGTGCCAAATAACAAGAGGGAACTCCAAGAGATTCTAGAGTATTTGACTAGCAAGCTAGCTGGTAATCCAACAGCAAACTTCAAGCCACTCCAAGATCTGTTAGACAAACCAAGGTGGCAATGGACCAGGGTGCATGACTTAAACCTCATGTACAATTGGGCCCTAGTCCCGATCAAAGACAAGAGATATACCAAAACCTAGGAGACGATGAGTAGTTCGGCGAAGATGACTCCAATGACGAGTACAAAGACTGTCGTTCTTTCAGTGATGAAAGTGAGGGTGAGATAGACATAGTGGAATGCAACACTGAGGGACAAAAAATAGAATAGATACGAGTGGACTCCAAGCCACAAAAAAAAGAGTGTCTTTAAGATAGAGCAAGGGGTCATGCGCATGGATTGTGACCGCGCTTGGTTGGAACACATAGGAGCCATAGATTTCAAAGAAGCATGGATTGTGACCCACACTTGGTTGGAACACATAGGAGCCATAGATTTCAAAGAAGCATGCCTAACCCAACCAGGTACGACGCCAGTGCTTAGAACAGAGTCACCCTGCTGTGCGACCACCAAGAGAAACCACCTCTTCTAGTGAAAATGGTGAGTTTGATTCTGCGTCGAAAGTAAGCTCAGATAGTGACCCAGAAATACCCAGACTATCCAAGACCAAGCGCATCAAGAGGGACCTACCCGTCCACTTGAGGCGCAGACGGTTGAAGGAAGAAAGGGCAAAATAGCCTAAGGACACACAAATGGAAGAGCAAAGAAAGCCGCAAGATCTCCCGAAGAGATTTACGAAATTCAAGAAGGGTGACAGGGTAGTAATCCTATTGGGTGCGAAAGGCCAAGGGCAAACGAGTGAACCCATCAAGGGACCAGCCAAGGTCAAGGAGGTGAACCTAGCACAGGAAGGGGAGACACCTCGATCAGTCTTTCTTACTGATGACTTGACTAAGGAAGAGGAAACGAGTCTTTTTTCTCTCTTGCGAGAGTATATAGACATGTTTGCTTGGTCCTTAGAAGAGCTTAGGGAGGTAGATCCGAGTGTAGTGACTAATAACATACCCATGATGCCAGACACAACACCGGTCAAGCAGCGACCATGCCTGATGAATCCAAAACACCCTCATGTAGTCAAAGAGGAGATTGACAAGCTGATGAGAGCAGGATTCATTTACAAAATTGAGCACATAGATTGGGTATCGCCCATAGTCAACTTCACCACTGAGTGGGGCATCTTAGCTTACATAGTCATGCCCTTCGGGTTGACTAATGCCCCAGCCACCTTTCAATGCCTCATGTGCACCATATTGAAAGACATGCTTCGTAAGGAATTGGAAGTCTCCGATGACTTGTGTGTTCACTCAACCTGGAGAGAACACTTAGACAAACTCTGAGTAGTCTTTGAGCAGTGTCGCCTATATCGTCTCTCCCTAAACCCCTTAAAGTGCCAATTATGTGTGAAACATGGATGCATCCTAGGGCACATGGTGTCGAAGAATGGCATTGCCACCCACTGACTTCTCAAAAGTCGAGGTTATTGTTGATCTTCCGCCCCCAATCAACTATAAGGGAGTTCAATGCTTCTTAGGCCATACGAGATACTATCGACGGTTTGTGCTGAACTATGCATTGATTGCCAAACCTTTGTACAAGCTGTTGATCATCTTCGAGTGGACTGAAGCATACCAACGAGCATATGAGGAATTGAAAAAGGCTCTGACTACTACACGGATTCTACGAGCCCTAGATTGGACCATTACCTTCCACGTGCATATTGATGCTTCGAAATTCGATGTGAGGGCAGTGTTGTGCCAACTTGGTGAATACAACCCCAACTATCCAATGAGCTTTGCTAGCAGACAACTCACTGAGACGAAAATGAATTACTTGACGAATGAGAGAGAGGGTTTAGCCATGGTATTTGCTATAAAGAAGTTTCAGCATTATCCATTGGCTATGCCTTTTACTTTCTTTGTGAACCATCAAGCCTTGCTATATCTAGTAAATAAACCTTGTGCTACAGGATGCATAGCTCGATGGCTCCTTCTACTTTTAGAATTTTACTTCTCCATGGTTGTAGGGAAGGGAAAATAGCACTACATGGCTGACCACATGTTAGCATCCCCACGGGAGAGGCCGCTGGACAAGGCATTGTCGATGAAATGCCAGATACCCATCTGTTTAACCTGTCTAGCGAGAGAGATTTATTCAAGGCTGATCTAATGCCATATTGGGCAGATGACATCATCCAAGTGCTGGAGCACGGATTGCCTGAGCAACCGATAGAAAAAGCCCAACTTAGGCAACTTATCCTCAAAATCCAACCCTATCAATTGATAACAGGCCAGCTATATAGGCTAGAGCAAGACGGGTTGTTGCGTAGATGCATATGTGAGCATGAGATGCACGATGTGCTCGTAGATGCGCATAGCAAAATTGCTAGAGGGCACTTTAGTGGAGACACGACAGCCCGCAAGGTGCTGCAGTCTCAACTATGGTGGCCCACACTTTTTCACAATGCAACACGATTCGTCAAGCATTGTGACGAGTGTCAGCGGACAAAGGTCCCGATTCGCAATGATCAAATATAGTTGACCCCAATCATTGCATGACTTCATAGGACCCATTAGTCCTACGAGACAATATTCGCAGGCCAAATATATCATTGTGGCCACATACTACCTAACGAAATGGACAGAAGCGAGAGCGACACGAAAGAATGACACTAGAATGACTGCCAAGTTCTTATGGGAGCATGTGATCTCACGATTCAGCTGCCCCATCGAACTAATCGGTGACCAAGCACGCACTTCATCAATGAAGTGATAGCGCATCTTCTATCCACCTTTCTAATTATCCACCGATAATCCTCTCCGTACTATCCTCAGGCAAAAGGGCAGGCAAAATCCACAAATATGATCCTTGTAAACGTCCTAACCAAAGTAGTCTCTGCTTTGCGTAGCAACTGGGATAACAAGCTGATGGCAGCCTGGTGAGCTTACCGTACAACTTATAAAACGGTGTTCGGCCAGACTCCCTTTAGGTTGACCTATGGGACTGAGGCAATTCTACCAATAGAGTTCTTCATTCCTAGCCTGAGAATAGTGCTTCAAGAACGATGGGAAGGGAAGGAGGCATAGACGCAACGCCTAGTTGAACTTGAATGCCTCTCGAAAACTCACTTCTAGCCACTCATGCACTCATATGTGAGAAAGCACGATGCAAGAGCTGGTTTGACAAGCATGTCAAGCTGTGTGACTTTGAACAGGGCGACTTAGTGCTCCTGTACTCAGTTAAAGGGCAAAAGCTGAAAATGAAGTTTAGAGGTCTTGGGCCTTTCAAAGTTCATGCAATCAGCCAAACTGGTAACTTTGAGCTCGAGACTCTAGACGACGAGGGCATAGGCTTCTTCAATGGCAATCACATTAAAAAGTACTACCCTCCCACACATCCGCTACATGAGCCACCAATGTTAGAACCCCATGTCAAAGTATGAGTCGTCACAATTACGAAAATTGATTATGAGGATGAGGAAGCCGTAGAACCTGCATATCTCCACATCACGGTCACTGCCAAGCAAACATGTGCTTTCAATGCCTTGATCGACGGTCTCACTGCCAAGCAAACATACACTTTCAATGTCTTGATCGACGAGGGAGCAGACTTCAATTTCTTAACTCACGATCATTGGACCCAACTTGATAAACCCCCACTACAACCCACCAATGCCAAATTAAGCCCATATGGGGGCCGCTCACATGCACTTCTTGGCAAGTGTAGGGCCGCTGTTGCTATCGAGTCTAAGATTGTACCAATGATCTTTTACATGTTGCCAAACACTAAAGATGCAGGCACGGAGTCGTTGCTAGGGCAAACCTTCAAGAAGCAAACTCACTGCAATGTCGATTATGAGTCGCAGTGCATCCACCTCCCCACAGGCAACGTCCACATTGTTACAGCCTTCAGCAAGGGCTGCTCGACCTCATCAAAGTCCGCAAGGCCACCGGTAGAAATACTTGTAGCCAAGTCTACAGAGGGGGATAGTGCTCGGCCACCATCCACCGAATCTCACGAGCCGCCACTCGCAACAGCAAAAGCTAAGGCCCAACAGCCTAAGTTTCAATGGAGGGCTAAACAACCACAATTATCATCGAAGTAGATGCTCACGTCCTCGTAACACAAGAAACTCTAAACCTAGGAGACCGAGACGTAGTTACAGAAATTGAAGCATGATCAAGTCAAGGTGGGTTCCTAAAGCCCTCTTGCACGCGCAAGGCTACTATGAGGGAAATGCCTCGATATGGATCCCTAAGGCCTGAATGGCCCAAGGCACTACTCACATGCCGCCCTCAAGCTTGATCACCCTGAGCCCCATAGAACCTCAGAACCAGAAGCTGCAGTGCTTCCAGGACTCACCTCCTACAAGCTCACCCATGCATAAGCCCAAAAGAGTTGAGCAAGCCTATCGGCCCAAACCACAAATGCCTTTACACACTTCAACCCCTGCTAATGCCGATAAAACTTGCCAAACCCAATCCGAGTGTAGCAACCCATCCGTAGCAGCTACTACTCCGATGCTCATCCATGAGGCTCAACCACTGCCTCATGGGCAACTGCCACCATCTTCCGCCAAGTCTTCTAGCCCCATCAAACCCCAGCCACCTGCAGGCCTTAAACCCTCCTACGAGTGGAAATAATTCTTAACTCTAGCCGCAGACCTAGTCAAAGACATAGGGGATGACGTTATTTCTTGTTTTAGACACTTAGATGCCACCTTCATGTCACTGGCTCTAAGTTATGACTGCTTAGACTTAGGCCTATTGCAAGAGCCTTTAGCATTTGAAGTTTGCACGATGCCTTGTTCCTGGGAAACATTCGAATTTGCATTTGTCAAAACACCCCACTCAGCTACCGAGTTGCTACGCACTGAGATATCAAGAGAACAAGCCATCAAACAATGCCTCATTACATCCTATAATAAGCACGTGACTTCTTCTATCACTGACAAAGAAGTCGAGGAGTTGAAAGCATTAGCTGACACCGACTCCCCATTTTTACGAAATTGGTACACTCTACGATTGCAGTGGGAAATTGAAGGATGTCAAATCATAACCAACACTTAGCAGTGCTGGCAATCAAGACATCGGAGTATGACCCAACCTATGTCATCCCACCCACCTCATATAAAGTGTTAACCACTCTTTGTGGCCAACCCATGGAAGAGCATGTCAAAGGACACCCATATCTTGATCGTCTCCTAACAAAGAAGAGGTACACATCGCTGGTCATGTCGATTCCAGCGATTTCCTAATGAATGTCCTCACTTACATCACACATATAAGTACAGGACCCTTTGATCTGGACCGCAAGGCTCAGCTGGAGTATAACCCAGAATTCTATACTTGGCTTATGCACAAGTAACCCTTATATCTGAATGCTAAATGCCATTGACCTCCTAACCTTCAATCCTAAGAAGGATTCTTCTCAATCTGGAAGGGGAGAGAGTAAGATGAATCAAATTAAAACCAATCAAGATCAAGCAGATGCATAAATAGATAAGAAACTAGTGATGTAGGAGGAATGTCACAAAAGCTTTGAAATAAAAGGCAAAAGGTCTGAAGGGAAGAATCTATGTTGGATCTTAATGCTTTCATTCAACAAACATAAAGTCTTTCTTTTCAGTAAATTATTATTTTTAAAAGCACTAATGGGAATTATGGTTTATGATAGGAACGAAAGATGTCACAGCAAGACCATGCCCATCGACTCCCCTTCACGGAAGAGGAGAGGACCCAATATGGCATCTCCTTGGCAAGTCGTTCCTACAACCAACTAAAATTTTGAACCATCCATAACATTGAGGAAGTAGTGGCCAACGAGGAAGCAGCCAAGAGGGTCGTAGAGCAGCGCAACTTTGCTAAGTAGCTCGTGAAGTTCGCACAAGAGCCTGACCACACAAAGTGTGTGGAATTCCTCAAAATTTACAACCCAGATCAAGAATGTGGAACTGTAACAATGGGAAGGGAGAAGAAGGCCAAATAGGTACATGTACCCTTGAACCTAGCCTTGGTGGAGAAGGCACTGGGATTAGAGCCTAAGGTGAAGAAGAAGCAGAAAAGAGACGGCTATCCCATGCTTAAGATGAAGAGCAAAGAGGTGCTGACCAACGACGGCATCAGCATCTAGGATATCCCTAATCCTGAAGCCCACATGCAAGCAAAACCGGTGCATGCACTGTTCTCCAGCTAGAGAACGTGGCAACTCGCACCTTGGATGAGATTGACTGGAATGGCTATGTGCGTAAGACCATAGACCAGGCAGCAAAAGCACTAGCCTTGGGGAGCAAGCCAGTAGGCGGGGAGTCCCCAGCCTCCAAAAGCACTAAGAGGAAGAAAGCCTCATCCAAAGCCTCTTTCATCGGCTATGGAAGTGTTTTGACTGCCCTCATCCAGGAGGCAGTAAAAGAGGCACAGGATGCAGAGGAAGGAGAAGGAGAAACACCTGACAGATCACCCCCTCACCAGGACCAAGTGTTGTCTAGCGATAGGACCGAAAGTGACGAAAAAGGCGAAGAACAGAAGGAACAGCCAAGCAAAAAGCAAGCAAAGAAACCTAAGAAGAGGACGATACAAAAGAAGAAGCATTACGAAGACCACAAAAAGGAGAAGGACTTAGAGAGAGCAAAAAGGGAATCCCTCAAAGAGCTGAAAGAGAGGGAGAAGAAGAAGAAACATGAAGTAGAAAAGTCGAAGGAGGAAGACAAGAAAGCCAAGAAGGTGTCAAAACAGGAGGCCGAAGAGAGGAAGAAGAAATAAAAAGAAGAAGCAGATAAATTGGAGGAAGAATCTAGGAAAGCAAAAGAAGAGAGGGATAGAAGGGCTGCTGAGGAAGAGGAGGAGCTGAGAAGGAAGGAGGAGGAAGACATGGCCGAAGCCACACGTCGGTCTATAGAGCAACAAAGCAGGGCAAATGACCTAGGTATTTCTGAGCCCACCCAAGGAGTAGGGGCCAAGCTCAAGCACTCAAGTGCCGGAGATCATACTGCTAGCCATCACTGAAGGCAAGGGTAAAGCCCCCATCCATCCTATCCCGACCCTCCTGGTGCCTACCACCGAAGAAGCCACCCTCACCACAAGCATCCCCACTAGTACCGACATCTCAAACTTTATGTCATGGATGCAATATTTCATCAATAAAGAATTAGTCCAAGGGAGAGCATGGAAACCACAGCCACGGGAAGAAGAGGCTGGCCACCAATGCGGAATCTAGACAAGGTCCAAAACGCCAAAAAGTGGAGGCCTCAACCACTCCGATCCACACAATGATGATGCCACCAGCTAACTATGATGAATACGTTGCTGAATTGCTCTCTCAACTAGAGAAAGCTAAAGAGGAGAGAAAGATAACTGTGGCCGAGTTAGTTGCAAAAAAAGAGTCGATAGTTGCTTTTCAGCTTGAAAAGACTCGACAGATAGCCATGCAACAAAAAAAGATCTTTGATCTCAAACAGGAGCTGAAGGCTAAGGACGACATGGAGAAAAGCTGGAGGCAGCGGCTGGAAGATGAGAATCGGGAGTTGCTAAAAGTGCAGAGGGAGTATAAACTCTCGATTATGCAACATGAAAAGCTAACCACAAAGATTGATCAGATCGAATGAGGCATGAAGGAGTTTGCCGCCAAAGAAGAGGAAAAGAAGCAAGAGGAAGAACAACATCACAAGGAGATGGAGATCATGGCTGAGAAGTTGAACTTAGAAAGAAAAGAGCAAGAGAGAATGAGCAAAGAATTGAAAGACCAGGAGCAAAGACTCATAGCTTTGGTGCAAAGGCAGGGGGAAGGCATGGAGGAAATGAAGAAGAGAGCCGAAGAATGAGCGAGACAGAATGAACGAAGGATGAAGACTTTGGTGCATCACGTGGCTCTTGTGGAAAAAGAGAAAATCCTCACAAAGAGCAGAGCAGAGGCCACCCAAGTAGCCTTCAACACTCCACAGAAAGCCTTCTTGAATACACTAATGGATACCACCCACTCAGAGGAAGGGGAGTCCCTCGAGGTGGCAAAGAAGAAGCTAAGCATAGTCCGCATGGCCCTACAAGCAGGACTGCACATGCCACCCCAACCCGATGTCGTGGTGATGAGCCTTGATGATCAACAAAAGTACTTATTGATGGCCGGCCTAACCCCCAAGGAGGCCGATGCACTAGGCTTTGAAGAGGAAACACAGCAAGCTGACCGATAGAGGGATGAAGCTGAACTCCAATTTGATATGGGCAGATTTAAAGAAGAGGTGATCCCACAACCCCCCTCACCACATTCCCAAGAGCAGCCATCGATTGACACATCTGCGTAAAGACAAGCTGCCCTCAGGGAAAGGAGAAAGAAACTAGTGGAAGAAACCAGGAAACAAATGAGAGCCAAGCCGGGTAGGCTGATTTGGTCAATCTATCAACTAGCACATAGATACTGTTCCATCCATGACTGGTAGTAGGCAATCCCGTTATGAAATCCATGGAAATATCTGTCCATTTGCCCATAGGTATGGGTAAAGGCTGAAGTAAGCCGGCTGGTAATAGAGTGGAATCCTTATTTTGCTGACACTCCAAGCACTGAGATACATACTCTTTAACATCTTTCCATAGACCTTTCCAATAGAAGCTTTGATGAACTCTATCAAACGTCTTGAAAAGGCCCAAGTGACCAGCCATTGGCGATGAATGCATCTCTTGAAGCACCTTCAGCTTGAATTTACTGTTGGGAATCAAGTACACTTTACCCTTAAACCATAAGAGCCCATTATGCACTTTAAAATTAGGAAATTCAGCATCACACCCTTGCTGTAATTTCTGTAAAATATGGGCAGCATGCTCATCAAGCACATATTCATCTTGAATGTCTTCAATCCAATCCTTATAGATGGTAGACACAGTAGATAGACTGCATGCCCACATTCTCGATAACGCATCAGCCACCACATTATCCTTGCCAGCCATGTATGATATTTCAAAATCATATGATTGCAAAGTGGCCAACCATCTCTTTTGCTTGGGAGAAAGATTGGGCTGCGAGAGAAAATATCTCAAGACCCTATGATCGCTTTTGACCTTGAAGTGTGTCCCATAGAGGTAGTGGTGCCATTTCTTGATTGCATGTAAGATAGCAAGCATCTCCTGCTCATAAACATGCATCTCTCTCTCTTTGTCATCAAATTTTCTTCTCTCAAATGCAATGACACCATGCTCCTGTACCAAAACTGCTCCCAAACCTCTACCACTGGCATCTGCATAAATGGTAAAAGTTTTGGAGAAGTCAGGGCAAACTAGTATGGGTGCTAAAACAAGCAATTGCTTCAGCTCATTAAAGCTCTTGTCAGCGATCTCATCCCAAAAGAAGGCCTCATTTTTCAGCCGATCGGTAAGAGGAGCTGCAACATGAGCATAGTTCTTCATAAACCGTCGGTAAAAGGATGACAAACCAAGGAAACCTCTTAATGAAGTGGCATTGGTTGGTGTAGGCCATTCTTTGATGCACTGAACCTTCTTAGGATCCACTTTGATTCCATCTTCTCCCACTATATGACCCAAGTACTCAACTTCCTTTGTCATAAAAGAGCATTTAGTGGCCTTGGCAAACAACTTGTGTATCCTCAATATGTCAAAGACCTCTTTTACATGCTGAAAATGGTCTTCTTTATTCTTGCTATAGATCAAAATGTCATCAAAGAATACCAAAACTGTTTTAAAGAGCAATGCCTGAAGTATCTTATTCATGAGAGACTGGAATGTGGCTGGAGCATTTGATAACCCAAAAGGCATAACCATAAACTGGTAAAGACCCCTCTCCGTCCTGAAGGCTATTTTAAATTCATCCCCTTCCTTCATGCGTATTTGATGATATCCCGATCTCAAGTCAATTTTGGAGAACACCTTGGCATCCTTCAATTCATCTAAGAGATCATCTATTCTAGGTATTGGATACCTATTCTTGATAGTGACCTTGTTGAGATCGCGGTAATCAATGCACATTCGAAAGGAGCCATCTTTCTTCTTCACAAGAAGGACTGGAGAAGCAAAAGGTGATTGGCTTGCCTTAATGAGACCCATTTCCAAAAGCTCTTTGACTTGGCATTCTACCTCTTCTCTTTCCACTTTGGAGAGGCGATATGGTGGTTTGTTGATGGGCTTTGTATTGGGCAGCAAGTCAATGGGATGATCCACTTCTCTTTTGGGAGGAAGAGAGGTAGGTGGCTGAAAAATATCATCATATTCTTTCAGCAATTTACAAAGACATGGGTCCATGTTGTTAGTAGGAGAAGAGGGCTGATCCTCTTCAATCTTAGAAAGAAGAATGGTGAACATACATGCCTTTGCATTTATCTCTTTCTTAACCTTCTTGGGGCTGATCATCTCCATTCTTTTCTTTTCAACTCCATGTAGTGTTACTTGTTGTCCACACCATTTAAACTCCATTTCCATGTTGTTGAGATCCATGGTAAATCTGCCCAAAGATTTCAGCCAGTTGCAGCCAAGTATTATATCAATGGGACCCATTTCTAATGCAATTAGGCTCACTGATGTAGTGCACAATGGGGAAAGCGTGATAGGTACATTTGGACAGCATTGATTGCTCTTCTCAAAATCTCCATTTGCCACTTGGATTTTGAGTGATGTAGGCATTTCATGCATATTCAATTTCAGCCCATTGAGTGACTTAGCATTAATGAAGCTATGTGTACTTCCCATATCAATGAGTATATGAGCGGTCCTTCCCTTGATTTGACCTTTAAGGCGTAGGGTATTATCCCCTCTTGAACCACTCCATGCATCACTTGATATGGCACATAGCGATGGATGTAAATCAATCCATGAATCATCCAAATAATGACCACCCGGGTCAAAAGGAAACCCATCCATCAGATCATAGAACTCATCATGGACATTCTCTTCATTTTCATGCGCCTCTTCTTGAGTTGTTATGACATCAAGCTGAGCCAAGCTTCCTTCAATAGATTCAACATCGAAATCATCCTCGATGATCATGCTAATCTTCATATTTTTGGCCTTGCATTTGGTCTTATGATCGGGTGACCATTTCTCTCCACATTTGTAGCATAGCCCTTTAGCATACATATCTTTGAGCTTGTCATTCGATACATGTTTGCCTTGAGTTGGGGCTGAAGTTTTGGCACTTATATCAGTTCTCTTTCCATCAAATCTATTTTCAGCATTAGGTCTGAAATTACTGCTTTGTCTTGACCCAAAAACAGTAGGAAAAGTGGGTATCTTGCTGTAGGTATTGCTGAAAGTATTTGATGGCTTCCCAATATGCTGAAAATCAGTTTTAGCATGCCCATAATGGCCTGATGTCCTTGGGAACTGCGTAGGCTGAAAAGAATGCCCTGTTTTTGGCTGAAAACCCTTGTATTTCTGCCCATAACATTCAGCCAATTGAATGGCAGCTTGTAGGGATGTAGGATTCATGGCTCCAACTTCGGAAGAAAGAGTAGGTTCCAAACCAAATATGTATTTATTCAACTTGGCACTATCGGAAACCCCATGAACATACATCGAAAGGTTCAAAAACTGATTTGAGTACTCTCTAATCGAGAGACCACGTTGCTCAAGTGCATACCACTTCTTCTCTAACCGCTCTTTTTCAATAGGGGAAACAAAGATTTCAATCATAGCATTTTTCAATGCATCCCAAGACAAGAAGTCATGTCCCATCCTCGCCATATATCTCCACCAAGTGTGAGCATAGCCTTCTAGATGAAGGGCTGCAAATTTTACTTTGGCATTCTTGGGCCTTGGGTAAAGGGAAAAATACATCTCTAACTTGTCAAACCACTCCTCCAACTCCGTGGGTGAAGGGTTCTCTCCCTTGAAGTTTGAGATAATTATTTTCTCCTTGTACTCTCTCTCATATTGAGGAGGTTGTCCATTATGGTGTTGCTGCCCACTATGGTGTTGTGGCCCAAAAGAATTGCCAAAAGGTCCTTGCCTAGGATATTCATTATTTCCATGCCCTTGTGCATAAGGAGTTTGCTGTCCATAATGCATACCATGACTTTGTGGCTGGAAATAATGTCCTTGAGGCTGAAAGTATGTGTTGCTCACATTGGGAGGTTGTCCATGGTTCCCTTGAGGTTGTCCATGCATAGGTGAGTTGAAAGGTGGTTGCTGCCCATTATTTTGCTGATTCCAACCATGATTTGACATGGGAAATGGCCTATTGGGCTGCACTTGAGTAGAGAAATTATGTTGTGGCTGTCCAAAAGCATTTGGGGCTGAATTCACATGTCCATGTGGCTGCCCATAAGAGTTTGGGGCTGAATTAACATGCCCTTGCTCATAGCCACCAACATTTGCTTGAGGGTAAAATTGCTTGTAGAAAGAGTTGCACCCATGGATGTCTTCATCATGCTTTGAGTTTGTTTGCACTCTCTCTTGAGGATCCTGCCCATGTGGCTGAAAGTGACCCTTTTGTTTATGGAATTGTGGCTGAAGTGAAGTGGGCTGAACAAAATCCTTAGCTTTAGATGACTCTCCAACTTCAAATTGACCTACCACCTTAGGAGTAGGTGGTTTAGGTGGTTCTTCAGCCCTATGAGGATGTGGGACATTAAGACCAGCTGTAGGCAACATTTTCTCACCAAGAAGTGCTACAAGCTTGTCAATACCCAACCTCATACCCTCGAAACCTGATTTCATATCCTTTATGTCATTTGACAATTGTTGAAAACTGTTTGAATTCATTGAGATATGAGACATCTCTATGGGTTGATTGGTAGGGGAGCGGGTGGAACTTGCATCGACCTCTTCGTTCTCATAATGCATTCGGTAAATGGCATCTTGAGAATTGTCATGTTCACCTCTTTCCTGTTGATGTTCACCCCTTTCCTGTTGATATTCCTTCAATTCTTCATTGATAGTATCCAAAACAGGGTCTCTCTTCTTATTCCTAGCCATGGGTTGATTTATGTCCTAAATTTCCTGCAGTAGAAAAACTTGATTATCTTCACTTCTGGAGCTCCAAATTACGAGGTCTTTGGCTCTGTTCGAAGTTTGAAGAGTCCTCTATCCAACGAGCTATCAAGTGCAGAAAATGGATGAGTACAGAAATTTATGTAAGGAATTTTCTGTTGCTGTCTGAAAATTCCTACAGGCAGTGAATACCCTGTTCTAGTCAATTAATGACTTGTACCATCAATACCCAGCATGTACCAACTTCATAACCCTGTAGGAAAGTCTCATACATCTGCCCATATCTGTCCCAAACTTTAATGCTGAACCATAATGTCTTTACCATAGGATGCATACATTTTACTGTAGCCATATGTCTTCATACATTTGCCATACATTCATGAGTACCATACATTTGCCAATATCTCAAGAACTCACTGCCCATAAACTCATGCTATAGGCTGATTTCAAGTGCCTTTGAGATTTGTACCTGCACCTAAATTTGAAAATGCGTGGGATCCGAGACCCGAGGGGTTTGCAAAGTTCCCTCTCGAACCGGGTTGCGCTCCCCTTTAGGGTCCTCGTCGGTAGGGGAGGGTCACCTCTCTTTTGTCCTACCAACTCGCCCGGCATCCACTTTTCTCGTGGGCATGTACATGGCAAGTGAATTCTAGCTCTAAAAATCAGTATGATATGCATGGAATAGGAAGGATATACAATTGCCTTTCATTTGCCCTTTCATGGTATGCAAGATTGGAATTGAAAAGGCTGAAATGTAAATGAGAAATGGAGAGCTATTTACCTCAGCAGTGACTCACTGCTTACAAAGCTTTTCTCACTTACCAATTGGGTAATGATTTTCTTATGATCAAGAGGCAAAATAGACAATCAATTTCATGTCAGGGTTAGGTAATAAAGATTGAGTAATGAAGCTCAAGAAATTACTGATTTCAGTGAATGAAAGTAGATGGGTAATGCTCATTCTTTAAGGAAGAGTTTGAGACATTTAGAGATGGCCATTTCAGTAAATTGAAGAGGTTTAGTAAAGACAATGATTGACATAACCTATAGGCTTCATGTAATGCATTAAGCTATGAATGAAAGCTTCATTAATCCTCTTATTTCTCTTCAACAATTGGAAATGAGATCAGCAATTGGATGTAAAGAGAAATTAAGAGTGATTAGAGTACCTCATTTAATTGATTGGAGAAGAGCATTGTTGATGGAATGACCTTCAATCCATAATGCTTGACATAGGTGAGTTGAGCTTGATAATCCTTCTAAAATCAGTCCAAGAGATCTTCAATCTTCAAGAATAATCCCTTCCTTGATAAGCTTCAGCTTCATTAATCCCATGAAAGCTCCATGACTCCATGAATGCTCCAAATGAGGGTTGATGAAGATCGATTACCTTCTCTACTTGAAGTAGGTTGCAATAGGTAATAGAGAGGGCTTCAATGTGTCCAAGAGATCCCAAAATTTGAGAGGGAATGCCAAAATTTAATGGCATAAAAGCTCATGCTGTCCATTGAATACCTAGACCTCCATTGGCTTCAATCTCCTTCAATGTCAGTCCAATGTTGATGGATTCTTGAGGGGAAATGGTTGAGGAAGCTTCAGAGATGCTTTGCCCACAAAAGCCCCATGATTTGCTTCAAAAATTTCAGGAATCTTTGATGATGTCCCAAACTGTTATGCATAGGGTTTGCAATTTCCATATCCATGCTCCATCAAAGCTTCAAGCTTCAAGATCAATCAATGTTGGTACTAGGATGTATGTAGAAGCCTCAGGGAGTATAATAGAGCAAAAACCCTTTGATCTTGATGAAGAAATTTGAGAAATTTTAGTGCTGTCCAAAACTGTCATAAAGCTCCATACCTAGGGTTTGAGAAAGCTCCCATCTTCAAAAAGAGTGAAAGATCAAGTAGAAGATGATGTATACTCCATAGTTGCACTCCATTTGATCATCCTATGAAGAGTATAACCTCCCATTGCCTCACGTTTTGTTGATCAAGAGGGGGGGGCTGTAAAAACAGCGCAAACTGCTGCAACACGTCCTCTTACAGCACGTGATGAAAACGAGGTGAATATGAAGCATATAGGTATTCAATAGGTAGCTCAAGACCCATACAACATTCTTACATAAGCCATTTGAGCACTAGAGGTCATCGGAAGAAGATCTGAGAAGAAATGTCCATGGCAGTTTGTAGGGAAGCTTGAAGGAAAGAGGAAAGAGAAGAAGAAACCCTTCCTTCTCAAAAGTAACCACAGTTAAAGTGTCCTGTAACCATTAGTTTGTCCACTTACCCCAATTTTTGGCTCAAATCTTGATCACGTCTTGCTATTTTGGCTGGAGCCCTCCATTTCCTCCATTAGTAATGCCAAGAATCACCATCTTCATCCCTGTTTGTAGCAGACCTTCACATGTAACTCCGGTTTGAAGCCTTCATGTCCTGTCAAGTCCTGTCACTCAAATTTCTAACTATGATTTGCTCTCTCTAGCCTAGGAAACTGAATCTAGTACTTGAAAATGACTTCTGCAAGGATCTAAGCTACGGCTCTGATACCAATGTAAGAAAGCAATCAACCATGGAATGAAATCTAACTGAAATTGAAAATTAACTAAGCTACAACAAATAATTAACAAATCTATTGCACCAAGACATCCTCATCATGTATTAATGGTTGGGGATTCAAGAATACATGACGGCCATGGCTGAGTGCTTCATAGGCTAGGAAGAAGCTAACTCCAAGAAAATGGTAAAGCCAAGATTATTGAATGATCAAAAGATGTCTTGCCTTTGGCCTCTAGTCCCTTTTTATTCTAACCCTCTTTCCAAACTTAAGGGATGTTCACACATGTACACATAGGCTAGGGCTAAATTTACAAAGGCTGGAATTAATCCAAGGTGCAAATATTAATGTTGTATTTTCCTTCATGACATATGATTCATCTTCAAAATTTTTATAGCTTTCTCTCACAATCTCTCATAGATAGATACATTGTTTTGCATAGAATTGGCTATCTGTGACTCTCTTTGTGTCTCTCTCTCTATCAATAGTATATCATCTCCTCACTAATACTCAAAAATCACTCATAATAATCCTTATTTGGTCGTGGATGCCTCTTCTAAGAGACGTGTGTAATATGAAAGGTCACTAGAGCCACTCTACGGTGACTCTTCATAGCTCATCACTGTCACTTTACTCCAGTCTTCTCTTTAAGTCTTCAACAGCTACTTCTTTCACTTCCTTGAGATATTTTGAACTTACATTCACCTCTTTCCAAAGCTTTTTTTTTCCAAAGTCTCACATACATTCTATATAACACTTATAGAGGCATACATAATATAACATAACAGGAACAGAGGCTCTACAGAAGCTCAACAGAGGGTTACAAAAGGTCAACATGAAGCATCAGAACCACATAACTCATACTAAAACCATTACAAACTATCAAAAACCATTCATTGAGCTTTCAAACAACCTCAAACTTCATCAATCATTACTCCATGCTTCATACAAAAGAAAAACAGAACAAAACATAAGCTAAACATAACCAATCAGAATATCAACAGAACCTATCAGAACATCACATAGCCTCATATCTCTACTATAAAACATTATGAGGCTCCAAAATATAATCAACCTCATCTAAAACACTCTCAAACACTTCCAAAACAACTAAACATCCATCAAAATCCATCAAAATCCACACATTCAGCCCTCAAAAACAACAAAAATCATCAAAAAAACAAGTCATTTCAAAATTTAACATATCCCCACACTTAATAAGGGAGCATCCTCGCGACATAAGAAAAAGAGAATACAAGTTTATCAAAGAGCTGAACTTGATCTTCTTTAGCATCTTTAAGAAACCATTCAACCACGACCCCAACTTACAACTTGCATCCAATAAAGAATACAATGAAAGGAAATCCCTTTATCCATTAACATATCTTATAAACAACAACAAATCATGACAAATTCATAAAGGATTAAGAGGTTCTGCATCTTTTCTTCTTAAGCTTTCCATCCACCAACACCATCATTGGTGCAAATCTCCAAAAATATAGCTCTCAAAAAAATCGAATATTCAACCACCATGAACTCATCACATATAGAAATTAACATAACACATACACAAAACACCCATTTGAATGGCACCTCCAAAAGAGAGATTTATCATTATGAATCATGAAAGATACATCTAGAGGTATCACTAGAGATGATCCCTCTTGAAGGCTTGATGATTACGAAAACAATCCATAGATAAGGATTCATCTACAAAAGGTTTTGGAGGATTCTGGAAAAATTGAAGGCAACACATCCTCTCTAGCAAGACAAAGTATCTGCTAGGCAAACAAAGGGCATGAGAATACAATACATCCAGTTGTTGGGAATCAATGTTCACATTGACACTCATGCATAACTTTGGAATGAATTTTGGATCATTATGTGAATGCCTATGCATATATGGTAGGTACCAAGAAAAGTGAGCCGTCAATCTCACTAACGGATCTGTAGACTAGGAATATTGTTGAGAAAAATGGAGATAATTTTGATACGCTTAACTGGTAGTCATCCACTCACCCAGAATTAATGGCCAATTAATCTACAGTCCAATAAGAGAATCAGTTGAGCTCCATCCTCTTCTTCTACAAATCTTCTGATCAAACCCTGCATATCCACTAACTAACTGAGGGGGCTAAGAAATAGAAGTGGTAGGAGATGGAAAAGGAACTGGTATAAGAGGATGAAGAGATGGGTAGGCAAAATCATAAAATGAGAAATGAGCTAAAGAGGGATTAGCTGAAAATTTAGAAAACTCTATTACAAAATGTGTTACTTGAAAAGTAGAAGGAATATGTATGGACGGTGAAGGACAAGACGGAGAAGGGAAAAATACTTGATCTTCAATGAAAGAACAATAAGTAAAGATTGGAATTTGAGGGACACCCTGAGGATGAAAAAGGAGAGGTAAAATAACTGTGGAGTTGGATTTATAAATTGAAAAATAAGCATCATATCTATTGGCCATTTGTTGATAATAGGATAAGCTAGGAACTAATGGACCTAAGGTGGATCGTCGATGGTAAGCATCAAAGAAAGATGAATCAAATGGATGTTGTTTGGAAAGATAAGCTAAAAGATCCACCCTCAATTGGTTAATATTCTGCACATGAATAGAGACTTTATTATGTCTTTGATTTAGGATCACATAATCAATCATTGTATGCCACAAAGTGTCAGGGAAACCAACCACTTTGGAGGAATAACACTAAAACATCTCATCTATCAGCAACTCCAAATGTTTGACATACAAGGTAGCTTGTAAGACCACATCCCCAACATAGCAAGCTAGATCTTCATCGTCTGGAATTAGCAGATCACCTCTCAAATACATATAAGATATTAGCATTGTATCTAAAGTCACAGAGTCTTCAAAAACCATTCGGACGACTATAATCAATAAGTCAGAAGATCATGCCCCACTCCATCCATCCTCTAGAAGAGGTAGATCCATTGTTGAGAGCTTAATATAGAAGGCCAACTTCTGTAGCTGATAGTGCACAAAAAATGAGTGATCTGGAGGAACATTCTCCTAGAACTACCCAAATGAAGACAATAATAAGTCCGTTCTTGACTGAAGCCTTTCCACTTTAGCCTAGAACAAAGGGCATAATGTGGCTTGTCTTTGAAGAACAACCAAGTCCGTAGAGAACAAAGAAGGAACTAGATGTATAGTAGGACTCTGTGAAGAAGAACATGACTAAACCAACTGATCATTAAGTTGCTGAATTTGAATGTTGCTCTGTTCTAGGGTAGTATTTGCTAATTTAAGCTCCTTTGTCTTGGTAGATATCAAAGCTTGAAGCTCTTGAGATTCCTTCAACAATCTATCCCTCTCCTCAGTCACATTAACCACTTGGGATGTAGTGTTAGCCAACTGAGTTTGCAAACCTGAAATTTCCATTTTCTGAGCATCAATAAGCTTAGTCTGCTACTCCATCTGAGTATAAAGATCAAAAAATCTTTCTTGAGAAGAAGCTAGCTCATCATTTGCTTTAGTTAGCTCTTCTTTGGTCTGCTGAGCTTCATCATAACAAGAAGAATAGAGCTGCTGGATACAGGCAGTCACCCAGAGCTTAGTAGAACTCTGGATGTCTTGACATAGGAAGGAAATTGTGTCTTTAGCTACCAAGCACTGTACAGAAGGAATGGAATGGAGACCGAATGAGGAACTAGGGATGATTCAACCACTCGTTTAAGGAGTTTCCTTTGAATTACCATATGATGGATATGATCAAGATCCTCAATGACAACATCAGTGTGTTCAGTAGGAGGAGGAGCTTCTAGTGGATCAATTATCAAGGTAGGAAATTCCTTCAAAGGGGAAACATATGCCAAGAAGACAAAAAGGTAGGAACCAAATGTAACATTAGTTACATTACCCCTTGTGGCTCTGACAAAGTGTTGATCCATCACAAAAGATAGAAACTCCAATCAATAGTTATGTCTTTTAACACCATTTTGGAAGTTGTAAACAACTCTTTTGAAAGGTAATTAGAGGATGTTTTGGCACGCATAAACCTGTTCAGAAAAAATTGGCATAGCTACTTTCACACATGATTAGAGATCATGGAGACACTGATGCATGAGGTAGTAATAACCTTCTTGGGGTCCAACACATCTTGTGTCTACTTCTGCAATAACTTAAGGATATCCGCATTCGAGAATAATTGTCGAGCAATAGGAAAAGAGTCCCCTCAATAGAGTAAAGACAGAGCCTTGCCCAAGCTTTTAGGCTACAAAAACAACAGGATAGGAATAAGATATCAATCTAAAATGAACTGACACAGACTTGATTGAATAACAAACCACCCCAAGCAATCCACATCCTAGAAAAAAGTCGGCATGATCTCTACACATGTGCGATCGAAAGCTTCATGTGATGCAATGTAATAAGACATCCAGAATCCGCATATCAAGCAGAAAGAAAAAATAAAAGGCATACCGTATCCCTGACTCGCCCATATGACCAAGACAAAAAGAGAAAATCTCATAGAAACTAATCACGTTGACATGACACCATAACTATTAACCACCATCAACGAAAAAAGACACTAGATAAGTCTCTACCATGACCCATCCCCATGAATCGCATTTATTAAAAAGGGAATGTGTAGTGTAGGAGAATTAAAAATAATGAAGGATTCATTTTAATAAAGTTATGAATAATGAGTGAGATTTTATTAGTTTATAAACCTTTAAAAGAAAATGGTGGTTCTTTCTTATCCTTTAGTTAAAATTTATTAAGTGTGAAACAGTGTTTTTTATTGTAATCTAGACTTCGATCCTTGATGGGGGTCTCTAAATGAAAATTCATTGATTAAAAATTAATTGTGTATTTAGCACTTTTCATTTAGTTCGTACACTTGCGACGAGTTCATTTTTAAATAAACCTAGATGTGTCTGTAGGTGCACGAAGTGCACACTAAGTGAACAGCGTGTTTATTTTTAATTTGAAAATATGTGTATGTAGCATGGATGCGCATGAAAACGTGTGTGGATTAAAGTTCATTTTAGTAATTAATCATGGTTTTGGGGGAACCAAAAGTAAAAGACATACCTAGCGCAGGGGTGTGTATGCAAAAAACTTGGTACACTCGTCTACTGATGTGATGCAAGAGCTGACTAAATGTAACCACAACGAAAGCCAATAAGCAGGCCGACTAGCTGGAAAGTTGAGAACATAAGCTAAAAAAATAATACACCATATAGAAAATTTCAACATGCGTTTAATGTGGTGATTAGATTTTCAACGACGGATTTATGGTATAGAATGTATCGGCTTAGATTGGGGTTTGTTTGTTGGTTTGATTTATTATATTCTGAGGATTTGAAATGTTTATCATTAATTAATTAAAGTTTTAATTTATATGGTTAATGTAGGCATATTTGTGTGGAAGTTGAAAGTGTTCCATTAGTTTCAATTAACGAAAGTGTGGTTAAAATGAAACAGAAAGATCCACTTGATTTTTCATAATTTTTGGGAATTTTCTAGCTTTTTTAATGGTTAAAAGATTTTTGTGATAAATGCACTCAGTAGGAATTAATTTCTTATGAAAATAATAATCTTTCAATATGTTTTGAAGGTTCTAGCTCATGTCAACTAACCATAATGAAAGAGGAAAATTTCTAGATTTTATGGAAATTTCTTGGGATTTTTCCCTAAATTTTTAGTATTTTTAAGGATTTTATGGAATTTTTATGAAATTTTATTATTTAATGAGATTTATTTATGTTTTTCTATTTTTTAATGGCATTATTAGCTACTAGAAATTATACCAATTTTTCAAAACATTTGTAGAATTTTTCAACTATTTTACTTTCTCATTTATTTATTTTTTTAATTTATTATTACTTTTTGGTATGTTTAGAATATTTTAAAACATGAAGGAAATTGTGTTTAAATTTCAAGAAATTTTTGGCGTTTTTAATTTTTATTTTCCTTTTTTAATATTTTAATGAATTTTTTATTGATTTGTACACGTTTTGCCAAATTTTTAATGAACTTTGCAGGTTTTCTAATTAATGGAAATAAAATAATCAAAGTCAGGACAATAAGGTACCTGAGAGCAGTTGCACGCAAACGGAAACTCTACAACACGAGAGAAACAAGACGCACGTCCTCACACGTGAACGGGCGCTTCCAACATGCAGAAAATCCAAAACCCGCACTAGCATGCAAATGGCTTGTGATGGGATAGGGTGTGGTTGCATTGTGCGTTTTGGCTTCGGCGATGTGGTCCAAGTAGGAAAGGGGGCATGCGGGGGTAGGGGTGTGTCGTTGGGGTTGCGTGTCCCGTGGGGAAAGGGGGGGTTTTGTGTGGGTGGTGGTGGGAATGGGGATTTTTCTAGGTGGAATGGGGTTTTTCTAAGGACAAGAGATAAACGTCCCCAGCGTGTGGGCAGGAGGTAAAAACATTTGTGGTGCTAGGAATGTGGAGCAGATGCAGGCAGGTGTAGGGATGGAGGATGACAAAATGAATGCAATATGTGAGTCGAAAGACGAAAACGAGGGCGTTCGCGCGCAAACACATGTGACATCGGGACGCAAAAGGAGACGAAAATTAATTTCGAAAAATCCGTCCGTTGAAATGAAGTGCAAAAAAAAAAAGGAAAAATATATGGAACGATGTGTCGGACAGGCCTATCACATCAGAATGCCATTCCAATAGAGATCGGGGGCCCGTTCATGTGGAAAAAACCAAAAAAACATAGCCAAAACGAGAAAGAAAATTTAATATGAAAAGATCTGCGATCAAAACCCAACAAAGTGAACACAAAAAATCTCCACAAGAATAGGGTAGATAGGATGGGAAAGGTTGAGAATGGTTCTGCGAATGGTAGGGCATGTCCGCATGGAAAAATTTGCAAAACACAAGGAAAAATGAACCCGAAAATTAATACGAAGAAATCCGTGCATCGAAACGGAGGGAAACAAAAAGGAAAAATATCATGGAATGAGAGTGGAATAGGTTCATCTAGTCAAAACACAGTTTTGAGGGCATTAGGGGGCGTTCACATGGGAAAAAGAAAAAAAAAACATAAAAATACACGAAAAATTTAATAAAATAAACTTGGTAGGCCAGATCAAGATGGAGGGAAAAGGAAAATCATGCAGGGGGCCAAGACCATGGCAATGGAATCAAAATTAAATTCAAAGGTGATTAAGGCATGTTTACATAGAAAAATAGAAAAAAACTCACACAAAAATACTCGAATGTACAAAAAAATTAATAACAGAGAAACTGTACATCAGAATGGTAGGCAAAAAAAATAAAAAATTTCCATGGGAAGATGTAGGTCGTTAGGGTTGGCACATCAGAGTGTAATTTCGATGCAAAAAAGGCATGTTCGCATGGAACACATAAAATGGACAAAAAATTCTTCAAAAATTAATACTCATGATCCATGGCTCGGAACAGGGGGCTGTAAAAAGGAAAAGTATCCAAGTCAAAGGGAAGAATAGGGCTATAAGTTTGGATGGGGATTTTGGTGAATGGAGGATGCTTTCACTTGGAAAAACATCAAAATAAGGGATAAAGGGAAATAGAGAAGGAATGGTCGTGAGAAGGGGGTAAAGAAGGAGGATTGGGTGGGGAAGGGACCCCATCAGAGTAAAATCAAGATGTGGCATACATGCACGATCAGATCATCGTAGATGCATAAGGGTATGCAACATAAATGCGCAGGGACGTGTCCCCACACTTAAGACCTTACCAGGAAGGGTGAACTGAGTAGAAATCGACAAGGGAGATGGTTCAGAGGGAGTACACCAGTGTGCACAGTTGATGGTGCATTAGTGCGTCCCACGCCGTCTGGCATAGATGCAAGCAGATATGCCAGGGAGCCTTGTAGTCAATGTACAAAACAGGGTGACATGTAATGTGGTGATGGTAGAGACCCACCTCGTATTTGCGTAGGGAAACGAGAATATACTTGACACCAAGTGTCGTAATGTCTCTCAATCCACACCTCTCAAAAAGTATTTGAGGAAACATTAGTCATGCTCAAATCCCCCCCCTCTATCTCTCACTTTATTGATAGATACAGGAGGGCAGCCCGTTCTTGATACCCATTGATGTTATCCTCACTGTCATGTGTGCAGGGTATGCCTTATGCACAATTGATGGTGCAACTGTGCATCCCACCATGTGCCAGCATACGGTACAAGAAGGAAGGCGTATAGTGTCATGCATAGGAACAAGTGTGTGCTTTGTACATTGAGATGCCTATCCCATGCGTGCAACTCTCCATTCACACATCTCACCTCTCTGTTGGATATAAAGGGCAAGAGGACTGGTCACTCACCCCACCCTTTGTCTCACACTCGGGTGATGAATATAGAGGGTAGCCCATACTCACATCCCCATCTAGTTAGGATGAAAGCTCACATCGCTCTAGGTTTGTTGATGAAGATCAGCGTCGTCTGGTTGATGATGTCAACATGGATTGGTTGATTAAGAGGCATACCTAGGGAGGTAGTCACAATTCCGGTGCTTGGATTGCATGTTGGAAACTTAGTATGTTGTAGGAATCAGAAGCACTGATGAAATTAAAAGATTCAGCGCACCAAAGGAGGTGGCTCAAAAACTTCTTTTGCAAGAGTTCAACCAGATATTCGGCGGTCCTGGACTATGGGGTTGTTGAGATGGCAAGCTCAACACATGCAGACATTGATGATGGACCGCCTGGCTAGATGAGTTCGCACATCTACACTTAGCACATTGGTGGTCATTATGATACTCACATGGCCTCTGACTTATCACTTATTATATTTAGTGTGTTACACCTACCTACAGCTGGCAAAGATAGCCAGTCGATTAGTGTAGTCGGTTATGCACTGTTGGACTTAGAAGACCACTTTCCTTTATATTGTATCTTATCTATACTTTGTGTACATTGTATAATGTGTGGAAGAAGAAGAAAAAATCAACAAGAAAACGTTTTGGCCTCCATCCCTCTTCTTGTGTCCTTGAAAGAGCTTCCTCTTGTGTGTACAGTGTGTGTTTGGTGTAGCAGCTCAAGAAAAGTCCCCCACCACGCGATTCTTGACATGGTATTAGAGCTGCGCCACTGAGAGAGGCTGATTTTGAAGGCTGAAGTGAAGGAGAAGAAGCAAGGTTCGAGCAAGCAAGCAATGGGTAATAAGCTCTCCATTCTTCCACTCTCTCTCTTAGATAGTGCATGTGGAGGCACCGGAAGCAGGGCAGAGTGAAAATCTCAGATTGTTGTGAGATTTGGTGTGCAAGCATAGCACTGTATATTCTATCAATTAAGCCCTTTATGGCTTTCCCGCAATTATTTTGGGCATCTGAGGCCGTTTCAGGCCCCATTTTGGAGCCGCAAGGTTGTGGACAACAATTTCAGGGTACATTGTGATTTCAGCTGTATTGACCGAAAGTGGGTGCACAGGTTACAAATTTTGAATCTGTAATTTTTGAGGTGTTTGCCAGAAAGTAAACATAAGGTTCATCTGCAAACAAGTTGCAAATTACATATACTATTGAGCAATCAATGAAAAAGGTTGCTTGGTGCATTGTTGTGTACTAGTTGTGAAAGGCTGCAGAAGACTAGCTTGGTGTGCTCTATCCTTTTTTGTGATAATGGCAGAGAACAGTGGAAATCCCATTATTGAGAAGCTCATCGATAAGAACAATTACCCTTCATGGAAGTTCCGTGTGACGAACTTCCTCATTGGAAAGGGTCTTTATGAGTTTGTTTCAGGTGAAGAAAAGCAGCCAGAGCTGGGTATCCCTCTAACTGCAGATGAATTAAAAGCATGGAAAGAATGGAATGCAAAAGACAAAAAGGTGATGTATTGGTTATCTGCAGTCATTGATAATACGATGATGGGACATATCCGGAATGTAGAAACTTCACATGCAGCTTGGACAATTTTTGAGAACATGTTTTCAATAAATACAACGGTACAAAAGATTCAACTCAAGCAAGAGTTGAATGCCTTGAAGAAAGAGAAAATGTCTGTCAATGAGTGTGTGTTGAAGGTGAGGACCATTACAGATGCTTTAACAGCGATTGATGCAATGCCTGATGATGATGATTTGGTTTCATCCACTTTGAGTGGCCTTAATAATGAGAATGCATGGAAATCATTTGTTACTTCAGTATACGTACAGAAGCCATTTCCATATTTTGATGAGCTGATCTCTCTCATGATTACCAAACAGATCAATATGCAGGGTGACTCATCTGAAAAAAATGGTGAACAGGTTCAAGCATTTTACTCAAGTTTAGGAAGGGGATATGGTAGATCCTCTTCGAGAGGCCGTGGTATAGGACGTGCTGGCGATAACCAATAAAATAGGTTCAATCAGCAATTTGGTGAAATCCAGGTTTTAGGAGGCTGAGGAAAATTTAGAGGCAGGGGAGCTCTAAAGGAAGAGGTGGATGGTAGAATAGAGGTTTTGGAAATTCTGCTATTGTTTGTCATTATTGTGGCAAAATAGGTCATATTGTAGCCCATTGCTATGCTAAAAATGATGATATTCGCAGTGGTAAATTGTAGAACAAGGAAACTATGCATCGCATCGTCTTCACGATAGAATAAAGACAAAAATGAGCATCTGTTCGTTATGCAATATATGATGAATGCGATTACAGGAAAGGGGATATATGATGATGTATGGTATGTTAATTTAGGTGCATCTAATCATATGACTAGTCATATTGAATGGTTTGGAGAGATGCAAGATTTACAAAATCCAGGTTATGTGCATATAGGTGATGATTCATGTCACCCAATTTCACATATTGGAAAGGTTTCCTTGTCCTTGTATAATGGCCAAACAAAATGTCTGAGAGATGTATTACATGTACCATCAATCACAAAGAATCTAGTGTTTGTTGGCCAAATGGTAGAGCAGGGGTTGCAGGTTCGATTCAATGCAAAAGGTTGTTTTGTAGAAGACTTTAATGATAAGTACAGTTTGGTCACAAAAGGAAGTAGGGTTGGCCACATGTTCACTTTAGATGCTGGAATTCCTACAATGGATGCTGCTATGTATGCTAAAGAAAAAGTAGTTGCAGATATTGAAATATGGCATAAACGTATTGGGCATGCAAATGTGCAAAGGCTGAAATTAATGCAGTCCAAAGGATTGGTTATAGGGTTTCCTTCTTTTAGAGTTGCAGAATTGCATAAAGTCTGTGAAGCATGCCAGTTTGGTAAGCAAGCAAGACAATCCTTCTCGCATGACAGAGAAGTGACTAGAAAAATACTTAATGTAGTGTATACAGATGTTTGGGGCCTACACAGAATGTATCTCTTGGTGGCAACAAATACTTTGTCACATTTATTGATGACTGTTCAAGGAAGTTATGGATATACTTCATGAAGGAAAAGAGTGATGTGTTTGAGCACTTCAAATCTTTTAAGGCAGTTGTTGAAACAGAAACAGGCTTAAAAGTGAAGTGCTTGAGATCAAATGGAGGGGGAGAGTACCTCTCTAACGAGTTTAGTGGCTTATTGAGGACTCATGGTATAAAAAGGCAATTTACTTGCAAGTATACCCCACAGCAAAATGGGGTTGCAGAAAGAAAAAATAGGCATATTGCAGAAGTTGCACGTGCATTAATGGCTGAAAAGAATATACCAAAACATTATTGGTCCGAAGTTGTCCATACTATTGTCTACATTATGAACAGAACTCCCACAACTGCAGTTCATGGGATGACTCCTGAAGAATGCTTTACTGGCAAAAAGCCCGATGTATCGCACTTGAAGGTATTTGGATGTGTTGCATATGTTCATGTGCTAGATGAGCTACGGAAGAAGCTTGATCCAAGGCAGAAAAATGTATTTTTATTGGATACTATTTAGAGAAGAAAGGGTATCGATGTTATAACCCTGTCACAGGTGAGTTCAGAGTGAGCATGGATGTTATCTTTGATTAGATGGGCAGCTGGTATGCACCTGATGATGATAATGATCAGGACAGCTATGTGCAGAAAGAAAAATAAGAATCACGGAGTCTTAGTGGACCAGAAACATCATCTGGTACTGTACCTACAATGAGCCCTTGGTCTAGGAGACTAAGGAGTAGCCCCACATCTTCAGGTGGATCTATAAGTGTTGCAGGGAAGGACAAAGAAAATAAGAAAGTGTCGATGGTAATGATGCATCTACCAGTCATTTGGGATTTGATGGAGATTCTAGTGGTTCGGAGAGTTTGGATGATGAGCTTGGTATTCCTTCAGTCAAGACACTAGGTGTACAGAGAGCTCATAGTAATGTAAAGGCTCCATTGAGTGATCCGATGATACACAGATCTAGCAGGGTCAGATACCCTATTAAAAGATTTGGTTTTGAAGGTTATGTAGCTCACCATTATACTTATATGGTGAAACTAGTTGAGGATGTTGAGCCCACTTGTTTTGAGGATGTTGTTGGTCATACTCATTGGGATGCAGCAATGGATGAGGAGATGGCTGCATTAGAAGCCAATAAGACTTGGGATTTGGTACCCTTACCTAAGGGTAAGAAAGCTATTGGCTGTAAGTGAGTTTACAAAGTCAAGCATAATGCAGATGGTTCAGCTAGCAGGTATAAGGCTAGGCTGGTTGCAAAAGGCTATGCTCAAACATATGGCATAGATTATGAAGAGACATTCAGTCCAATTGCTAGGATGGCAACTGTTAGGTATGTGATTGCCTTTGCAATAGCCAAAGGTTGAAGTTTGCAGCAAATGGATGTTAAGAATGCCTTCTTACATGGTGAATTACAAGAAGAAGTGTATATGGAGCAGCCAACAGATTATGAGGATTTAGAGCATCTCACATATGTGTGCAAGTTAAAGAAGGCACTCTATGGGCT